>NC_079362.1:34630721-35321160 GCF_029582105.1 Oenanthe melanoleuca
GGGCCTGCAATATATTTATGAAGGTATGAAAAGAAGCAGTAATCTTGCTCCAGAGCTGCAGGATCTGTATGTGTTTTTCTTACTAAGTTTTGATAAATAAATAAATTCTGTAGGTTGCTTAGATAGGAATTTGTATATAGCAAATTCATAACGTATATCTGCTACAGAACTAAAAGATGTTAGAGACACTGCAGGCACCTTACTTTTATAACTGCATGGCAGTGTGCCTTGTTTGAGTAAAGCTAGTGGATGTATTCTAGTTGCAGAATGACTTTCTTTCTGTGTAGGCTGACAGAGATCTTAATAAGGAGTTTTGCTCCTTTTACACCTCTGAGTGAAGCTCTGCTGCCAGTCTTGTGGGGCAGATATTGTTTCCTTCACAGCTATGCATTTGTGACACTTGATATTGCTTGTTATTTCCTTCCAGCTAGCATTTTTAAGTCACCAAATCACTTGAGATATATACATGCATATACAGCTTGCTGTGCTGCAGCACAGTGCTGTAGCATAACTGAAGTACTCTGTCTGCCTAGGTATATTGGCCTGATATATCCAGGAGCTCAAGCCTGGTGGTCTCATCAGACTTTTTGTCTGTATGCTTTATGGCCATAGCTACAGTAATCACTTTTCTTGTGATACTTCTAAAGCAGGGAAGAGATTGTGGGTGTTATACATTCCCAAACTTAAAATTTCATCAATTTCATGTATTTCTTTCTACAGCAAGAAGAATAATAGTGGAAGCAAGATTTCAAGGTTTCCAGATGCATTAAATAATCTTGTCCAAAGTATTTTTTAATGCCAGCATTCTTAAAGTGTGCAAGTTCAACATGTAAATTATGGGTAGAAAACTTAAATGGCTGGTTGCTGCTATACAACCATCTAACATCTATTCTCTAGACACTTAAAGAACTCTGGAGATAACAGCGCCAGCACTCAGCCTGCTATGCATATAACTGTATTGCATTAAAAAACAGGCAATAAGGACCTCAGTGATTTTGTCCTACATTTAACTCTTTACCTACCATTTAGTGCATCAGGGCCATGTAAGGAGCACAGCTGCTTCTCTCAAAGGCCACAGAAGAACCTTGCCATGAGATAAGCACAGTAGGGAGTGACAGGATGGTGCTATCTCCAGGCCTGGTGAAGGCAAGATCTGGTTATCATCAGGACAAAAATTTCCACTTAGATGAAGTGTGTAAAGAAGCAGCTGTTCACACACAGACATTGATCAAACAAAGATCACTCCATCTTATGGGACAGAGGCCCTCTGTGACCACCAGTGACCATTAAAGCTCCCTTCTCCTCACACCCTCCCCATATATGCTTCCATAGATGCCTGGAACTTGGACACTAAAATAAGACACCACACCTTGAACCTGAGATAAGATAAAGGTGGTACTACTGTCCAGGTGTTATCTCTGACTTAGAGGGGGATTAACAAAGCTTGAGGAGAAGAATGCATCACTGATAACAGACACAAAGGAATGTAGAATTTACACACCACAAGGAAAAACAGCTCAGCAACTGTGCTGAAATCAGCTCCAACCTGGTAAAATGTAATTCTGTCAAGGGGAAATCATGTAACTGCTTTGATACTGGCATCTTTGGCAGGAGATGGCTGGACACCAATTAATTTTTGATTATATGACTTATGAAAAACACTGTGTGTCTTGAAAAGGGGTGGAAAAACATTGTTAGATTATATTGTAATTTTGACTTTGGTGAGAAAAGTTTTCCTTTTGAATTTGCATATATGGGAGGAAATGTACCCATAACATAACAAATAAGATCAGCTTGTAGAGCAGATTTAGAGCCAGGGGGTGCTGCAGGGGTGACTGGCTGTGTAGGTAACACATTCAGATTTCTTCTAACCTAACCAGTTTGGTTCAATGCTGCACAGGGCTGAGTTACTTGATAATAACAACTTAACATGCCTCTCCAGTGATTTATTTTACCATACTTCTTCCAAAGTCCAAATTGATAGAACAGACAATGTAAAATAAATGGAGAGCCACAAACTGTGGCTGTGAAAAACACTTACACAAATAAAGTAACATTAGTGATCCTTTCAAACTGGGAAACATTAAAAACACTGTAGGAAAGACAGACCATATTGAAGAAGGAAGGAGGCAGGGGAAGACAAAAAAAAAAAAAAATATTTAAACCTTGTGTTAGGAGTAATTTTGCTCTGAATTTCTTTGTTTGCAGTTCAAACATGCAATTTCTCTTTCTGAAAGTTGCTTTCCCTCTCCTCCATCCCCCTTTTTCATTCAAACGCACATATTTGCACTGCTAATTCTGCTGTTTTGTTGCAATTCATGTGTTATGTGCAACTTGCTGGGATTTTGGCTGGATATATCTGGAGCCAACAGATGTTTCTGTGTCTTATGCAGCAGATTTTTACATCCCAACCTGGTAGAGTCATGTTATAAGAGATGGTTACAGAGGAGGGTGGCTTTTTAATGGCTGCTTTCTGGAGACTTTTAGGTTGTACAGATTTGGTGAGCTGATCCTGTCCGAAAGCCAAGTGGCCACCAACATTACTCATCTCTTCAACTGCACAGGGAAAATACAATGAAGGGATGCAGGGTTGAGCTAAGGACGGGATGGGGCACAGGGACTGCTATCAGTCCATCACACACTGTCTCCAGCTCCTTCCTCCTCAGAGACAGGACTCCTCAACCCTTCCCCTGTTCCAGCATGGAGTCCTACCTGTGGGATGCAGGCCTACATGAACTTTTCCAGCATGTGTTTTTCCCTTGCACTGCAGTGCTTCATGAACTGCTCCAGTGTGGGCCCCTCCCATGGGACACAGTCCTTCAGGAACAGACTGTTCTAGCATGTGTCACCTGTTCTGGTGGGTGAGGTCACAAGTCCTGCCATTAAACCTGCACCAGTGCAAGCTCCTCTCCACAGTTTCACTTATCCTGACAGAAGCTTGCTTCACCATCAATGCCTGCAGGCTCAAAACCTCCTTCAGACATCCACCTTCTCCAGCATGGGGCCCTCTGTGGGCTGCAGATGGATCTTTGCTCCACTGTTCACCACCACAGGCTGCAAGGGCATAGCTGCCTAGCCATGGTCTTCAATATAATCTGCAGAGGAGCCTCTGGTCCAGCACCCGGAGCACCCCCTGCCCCTTCTTCACCACCTTGATGTTTGCAGGGCTCTTTTTTAATGTGTTCTCACTCCTCTTTTACCTGGCTGCAAATAGTCCTGAGAAATAACTGTTTTCCTTCTGGAATATGGTATTCCAGAGGTGCTACCACTGTGGCCAATGGCCTCAGCCTTGGCTGGTGTTGGCTCTGTCCTGGAGCTGACATGGATCGGCTCTGTTGGACATGAGGGAAGTTCCTCATGTGAGAAGCTGTGACTGTAAGCCTCCCACTACCAAAACCTTGCCATGCAAACCCAACGCAGTCAGGTTTTGTTATGCAGGGGGTTTTTGAAGGTGATTCCCTCTGGGGAGTTCATAATTGGCTATGATTTCTACACCTACATGGCTGGTGTGTGACAGCCACCCCTCTCATGGTAAGCTAGCAGCAGCAGCACAGAGTTGAGCAGAGATGACTGAGTGACTTGGGGAGAGCAGCAGCAGAGCAGCTGGAGAGTGCATGACTGCACGTGAGGGTCACACCATGGAACAGAGCTGTGTGCCCATGAACCAGCTCCTAGTAGAGCAGCTGGACATGACTGACATGAGGGTCACACCATGGAACAGGGCTGTGTGCCCAGGAACCAGCTCCCAGCAGAGCAGCTGGACATGACTGACATGAGGGTCACACCATGGAACAGAGCTGTGTGCCCAGGAACCAGCTCCTAGTAGAGCAGCTGGACATGACTGACATGAGGGTCACACCATGGAACAGAGCTGTGTGCCCAGGAACCAGCTCCTAGTAGAGCAGCTGGACATGACTGCACATGAGGGTCACACCATGGAACAGAGCTGTGTGCCCAGGAACCAGCTCCTAGTAGAGCAGCTGGACATGACTGCACGTGAGGGTCACACCATGGAACAGAGCTGTGTGCCAATGAACCAGCTCCTAGTAGAGCAGCTGGACATGACTGACATGCGGGTCACACCATGGAACAGAGCTGTGTGCCCATGAACCAGCTCCTAGTAGAGCAGCTGGACATGACTGACATGAGGGTCACACCATGGAACAGAGCTGTGTGCCCAGGAACCAGCTCCCAGCCAAATGAGGTTTCCAAGTGCGCTCCATGGTTCAGGCAGATTGGTTATTTGGAAATCCAGTGGCATCCTCGTTCAGTACCAGCTCTCAACAACTGTAGATGACTTCTTGTGTTACAGGACAGAATGTGGCATTTTCAGAACTTTTAGCAACACTAATTAATACATGTGATGCCTTGAAGGAGGAAACAGAAAACTCTGAGTATCTTACTAACTATAAGCACCTTATAATCTTGTTGGGAGATTTTGGTTGTTGCTTTGGGGTTTTTTGGGTTTCAGTTACATTTGTGGTTTTGTTGTTTCTTAGATTCTTGGGGGGGGGGGGGGGTGGTTTGCTCATTTACTGGAGTTGTTTTGTTTTGTTTTGTTTTGTTTTGTTTTGTTTTGTTTTGTTTTGTTTTGTGTGTGAAATCAAGTAAGATTTGAGGGCAGAACACCATTGCTTCAAAACTAAAAAAAATGGATAGATAGATAGATAGATAGATAGATAGATAGATAGATAGATAGATAAATAGATAGATAGATAGATGAAGTTAGTACAGGGATTGCCAAACCCTTTAAAAGACTTTTGTTTCAAGACCAAAAGGAGATGATCCATAATGAATCCCTTTGAGGGCATTTCACATTTGCAGTGGATAGGGAATTGGGAAAGGCATTGTGTCATGGTTTTGCAGAGACACCTTCACATTAATAGTCTCAAACACATTATGATTGAGATTATACAAAGGCAAGTTTCCAGTGTTTCATATACCCTGATGATAAGATCAATTACTGTCTTTAGCTACAACATCATACAGCCCAGTTCTGGGTCTATTTTTTCAATCCCTTGGGAGTTAAGCTTGTATTAGGTTGCGAAAAAGTATATTATTGTGTTATTCTGCTACATTTGTACAGAGTTATTTTCACTTCGGCAAAATTTTCATAGTTTTTATTTCTTTTGTTTTTAACAATTTTTATAATGAGAACAATCATTCTTGCCTCTCAGATGCTCACTTCTAAGGATTAGGTCTCACAAAAGTTCATTGTATATGAGCTCTCAAGTAGATACTGCACTTACTCCCAGGAATAGTCCAATTAAGTCAAAGTGCACCTTGGATCAAATCCAAGACCATTAAATCAGTTGAAGTGTTTCCATTTACTTCAAGGGATGCTGGATCCAAGCCATCACATCTGCAGCTCTACAAAAGTACCATTGGTTCTCTCAAATACACCTACTTAAATTCAATTAACAGTAGACTAAAATCTCCCGAAGAAAATGTGATGACACTGTGCCATGGAAAATATTTAAATGCTATATTATAACATATAATAGAAAAAAAATCCAAATAACCAAACACTGTAACAAAGATGATGACAGAGGCCGAGAGATTTTTTTATTTCAATCAATTCTTGACTGAAATCAAGAACTGATTGAAATTTGCCAGAATTGCTGTCACTCACTTTATTCATTTGATTTGTTAATTCATCCAAATTTCATTTACATATATACTGAAATTTGCATGAATTATCTTAAAAGTTTCAAAAGAATTCATCTGAATTGATCATAAGAAAGGCTAATTACTTCTGCAGTTTCAAATTCAACATACTAGGTATGACCTGAATTGAATGATTCATAAAAAATTCTTGTTGTTGTACATGACCAGGAAATAATTTGATACATTTTCCTGAGATTTTTTTTTAGTACTGTTATCCCAGATGAATGGAAAGGAAATGTGGATGAAAGTTTTTTCTGTAGATGCATAGTTCTTAAGAACTTTCACAATAAGATTGGTGTCACAATATATTTAAGCTTCATTCTTAGTAATCTGTGACCTATAAAGGAGATGTCTGTCTATTATAAAGAAGATCAGTTAAAAAAATTTAATCATTATATATTGTTAAATCATTTGCTGGTTATTCTGTCAGAAATAAAGAACATTTTTAAAAAATAATTTCTCTGAAAAAAACAAGTAAAACAGATTTAATTCTTCTATCCCTACTTAATTTTGGCTTCAGCCTGCACCATTTCACTCCTTTACTCCTCTTGCAACCAGAAAGGACTGTTTTTCTGGATCAATTTAATTCTGCAAATTAACTTTCAGGGTAGAATTAGTCCATGATGATTATAAAGGGATATCTGAAAGACCCACCCCCACTAGATACAATATATAATTGTCTGCAATAAAATTAATGGGGCCATGGAACTAAATTTCTAGAACCCATAGTCATGCATTTCAGAGCAGATAAATAACTTCCCTGACATATGCTTATATCTACAACTTTGCTAAATCGATTAATTTCAGAGATTAGTGGAATCTCTTTGACAAAGAACAGATATTATGCTGTCAGCAGTATCACAAAACCGTTCTAATTAAAAGGACTCACACTGAAAGCTCCACAACTTGTTCACCAAGATATTTACCAGTGAAGTCCCATAGTTTAAAAGGAATGAAAAAAAGAGATTTTGCTGTTTTTTTTCAAACTAGCACTGTGCATTTCTTGATTAGGAGAACATGTCTGCACATGAAATATCAGTGAGGGTTGATGAACGTATATTTGATTTTAATATTATTTCTGCAGTTGCACTGCACTTACTATCACATATTTCCAGTAAATAATTTCTACTGTGACATTTAGCCTCTATTTTTGTTTTCCTGGGGATTGTTTATAACATTTATAATATATGTGATTATTAGAACTATTTCCTGAAAAAAGATTCTATAGGTGGATCTTCATTTGCAAACTTCTCAATAAAGTTTCTTCTGGGTACTTTTTATTCCACATTTAAGTCCCTGGTTCAGCTGGACTGGCTGTGTAGCTTACAAAGCAATAGTGAAGTAATTATTAAATCAGGTTATTCTAAAGTAGGATCCTGTCTTGGGTAGCCCACTATAATTTGAACAGTATATGCTATAACATAATTGAGGAGACACACCTAAAATACTGAAAAAGTCACTTTTCCAGGCAGACTATTTTACAGAATTTTTTTTTTAATTGTTTAGTAGCATGTATTATGACTTTATTTTAGAAGTCATAGAAAGGAGTTTCAAAAGCCAATTATAAGTATGGGAACAATAATGGAATGAGGTGTGTCCAGTTCTGATATACCTTCTGCCCACAAAGTCTAGAACTTCTTTCTAACTTGACATTCAGATTTTAAGAGGTTTCACCTTACTTAACATAGCTCTTAATGTAGTTACATATAATCAATGCCTGTAACAAAATACACACCACCAATATGAGGAAAATATTCTTTAACATATAAGGTCTCTACTCTTAAACCTAAAGAAAAAATTTTGCAACAACAACAAAAACAGTAACATTTTTTCTTTATAAAGCTTAACAATAAAATGATGGTCAGAATAGTAGGCTTATGGAAAATGTCAGCAAGGCTGCTTACAGTTGTGCAATTCACAAGCACATGAAACAGCCTTCTATTCCAGTTTCTATTAGCTTGTCTGTGTGGCCATCTGTATTATGCCCTTATTCCTATTAGAGGTAACCATGGGGAAGTATTAAGATAGAAAAAATTAAGTGGTTTATAATAAGGGTATTCTTATTATACACCCTGAAATACCCTCACAAAACTCCCAAGCAACAAACCATTATATTTTATTTAATTATGTTATGTGTCCTATGCTAGAGATGACAATGTAGTGGTAAAAACTAAAATGATAAGCTCAGATTTTAATTGCTGAACTGTGGAAATGGTTAGTGCACTAAACTATATGAATACAAGCAGACCAAGAAGTGTGTTCTGAATAAGAATGAAAAGCAACTTATTTGACACCAACTGTTCCTTTGTTAATAGCAAATGGAGAATATGTGTATAAGAGACTTAATTCAACTAGTCCAAATAAAATTCAGTATTCACATTCTAGGTCAAAGATCACAGCTTCCATCCATTTTTCTATATCTCTGTAGCAAAGTCCATAGTAAGCTTGTTTCAAATGTTGGTTTTAAAATGAATTTTTGAGGAACTTAAGAACAGAAGTGCAAAGATCATGTCTCCAGTTTTCCTTCTATCTCTTTACCCCAATCTAAACAGAGTCCCAGTTTAAACATTCCCTGTTGGTAATTGAGCATTAGGATAACAAAGAAATAGTTAACTGAGTCAAGAGGACCTGCTCCCTCTCTGTGTGTCTTCATGCATACTCCTGTTTCTGCATGGTGGTTGTTTTAGTTATGGCATTAGCTCTTACAAGTATTCTGTCATTTTCTACACAAGGGCAGAGCTGACAATGGTTAAAACCAGTGTATGGTACTTCTAAAAGAGGACTCCATCAGTGTATTTTGCATTCTTCTCTGGAGAACAGAGGGAAAAAACCTAAGCTTTCCTTCAAAAATTCCATAATTTAAAAACCACAAAAAAACCCCCTTTTCTAAATGAATGATAGAGGGATCCTACATTAATACATCTTTGTCACTTTATATTAGTTCACAGAAAAAGACATGAGTGGTAATTAAGACAAATGAGAATAGTGTGCATACATTGAAAAAATGTACTTATTGGAGAAAGGGACTGGAACACTAAGCACAGGTTCTTTTAACAGGAGTAGGTATTTCCCTAGTATTAGGTATTTTTTCTTAGGAATCTTTCTCTTCATCCTGGGAATGGCAACAATTTTACCCATAACACCAAACATCTTAGTACTTAAATGAGTAATTTTAATTCTTTGTTTAAAGAACTTTTTTTGTGTTTTACTTTCTTTGTATAATATGCTGCATTTTCTCCTTGTAGAAACTATTTTTTCTTGTATCTTACTCAGTTAACAAGATAAGGGAAAATACACTGATATGTAAATTTTTTTCCTACTATAGTCTGAGTTTCTAAAACACTTTATCACTGATAACTATAGTATTTTTTCCCCTGATTAGCTTTTTGAAAAACACACTGCAAATTGAGAAGGCTAGACCAATGTGAACAAGTCATCATTAATCAAAGCTGATTTTTCACCCTGCCTTCTCTAGGTGAATTTACTGTTCCTGAGTGTTGGTTTGATGACAAAGAGAATTAGAATCTTGTATTTGTTCAGAGCTCACAGGTGTCGGGGCTTGCTTTGAAATCATATATCATATCCTTAAAATTAAAAAGACCCATGAAGAATTACCATTCCTACCGATGCATTACAGTTCACAAAGTTATCTAGGTCATGAAAACAGGATTGTGAGGAAAGTTGGAACGGTTTAGAGAGTCCCATCTCCTACTTCAAAACATTGCTGCCAACCTTGAGGAGCACTAGGTGCCATTCTGCAACAGCACTTCCAGGATTCATAGGAAGTGAGGTAATGTAAGAGAATCTATATCAAATAAATGACAAGAGGCCTCTATCCCATTTTCTGCCCCTTTGCTGTGTTGGGGTAGCTTAATTTGCAGCCTTAGGTAAAGGTAATTTCACTAGCACTGAAAAAAGTCACCAAAAGAATGCTCTGCTGCCTCCATGACAGTCAATCTCCTACATCATCAGACAGTCCAACAATGCTTCTTTTGTTTTGCTTATAAATATATATAGTGTTGAAAACAGAAGGGACTTGTGCTTTTTCCATTCCAGCTGTGAGCTGTCTGAAAGGTTTTAGATTTTACTTCTAGTCACATAAATCTTTAAAAGATTTTTTTTATACTGTTTTTTTCTTGCCTGCTTTTTTACTTCATTAGTGATTTTCATTTTTCCACTGGCAAATAAAAAATATTACCTTGTAAGGATACAATAATTTTCAAATATTACTTGCTTGTAGAAGTGTTTTTTCATGCTCACAGGAAGGGTTTGCTGATGTTCACATGGTCTACATAACTAATTTGTGTTCAGCCCATATAGATACATATTTACCCTTGAGTGAGGGGATAGCCAGCAAAACCCGTGTAGAGCACTAATATTCAGGAGCACAAGATAGTAATACACTTAGAAAAAGTGCCAATGGACATCTAGACACCCTCCTATGGAACACTTGACCTGCAAAAAACCCATAATTTCATCAGAATCCAATATATTCCTACCTATTCTTTTTATGGTAACATCTACAGAAGCCCATTTCTTAGACCCACATGCGTGGACAATCTCAGAAGAGCTATGATTAAAGGACAATTTTGGAACTCATCTGGTCAAATCTGCTTGAGCTGAGCAGGAGAATTGACCCTGATGGACCTAGAATTGCTCACACAGGATCATGACCAGGTGGCTTTTGAAGATCTCCAAGAGGGAAGATTCCATCGCGCCTCTGGGCTACCTGCGTCAGTGTTCAGTCATCCTCTCAGTAAAAATGGGTTTCTCAATTGTTCTACAGAACTTCTTGTCTTCCATTTAGTGCCCATTACCTTTGTCCTGTCGTGGGGCACCACTGGGTAGAGCCTGGTTCTATCCTTTTTGTATCCTCCCTGGGTGTATAAACACATTGATAAGATTTCCCCAAGCCCTGCCTGCTCCAGGCCTTCCTCATAAGACAGAGGGTTGGCAGGCTGGTCAGGCAAGATTTCTCCTTATGAATCCATGCTGACTACTCCTTATCACCTTCTCTTCCTTCATGGACCTGGAGCATGTCATACATTCACAGTCTTTCTGACATTTCTGCCTGGATAGCTGCTCTTTGGGAGGGCTTACCGTTGACCTTGGACATCACCACCCTCAAATACTGACCAGATTTCCTGGACTTCTATTCCCCCCAGGGTGTCACCCTGTTGCACTCTTCCAAGCACATTTTTTAAGAGGTCAAATTATGTTCTACTGCTGTTCTGGAGTGTGATCTTACCCTTTGTAGCCTTCCTTCTCTTGTCTCCTGGTTCTAAACCCCAGCATGTCATGGTCCCTCAGCCAAGCTCCCTTCACCTTCACGTGCCCAAAGAGACCCTCCCTGGTTTTGGATATGAGATGGAGCCCTGCACCTGCCACAGTTGGTTTCTTTACAGATGTCTCAGGAACGTGGCATTGATGTCCTCCATTAACCATCTGGATTGCTTAGGTGCTGCTTGTATTCTCTTTCTTGTACACATCAGGATAGTTGAAGTCCCTCGGGGCCTATGGACCCACATCTGTGTAAGGCCTCATCCACTCATTCTTCCTAGTAATTTTTTTCAGCCTAACAGTGCAAATGAAAGAGGAGCTAAAAAGCTAAAAAACTATTGTAAGATGCCTTGCCAGATCAGATAGCTTGGAATTTATCAGACTTATTCTGTTTTTCATTCTTGTCTAATGAACTTTTGAGATTTAATGCAGCGACTGTTCATTTTACAGATCTTTGTACTCAGAGATTGATAGCTTTGTGGATCAAAACCAATCTTCCTAGGCCCATATCACCTCAGTGGTGATGTTTGTCTCTGGATGCTGTAGAGTATTTGCTTGTAAGAATTAGATGTAAATATAACTTCCTCTGTAAAGAAGGAAGACTGATACATTTGCTAGAGCTGCACTGCTGCAGGTCCATTGCAGCTTCTGAATTTCTCAGTTGTTCAACTTTTGATTGATTTACTTTGGTGGTGAAATGTCTGAATGGGCTTTTTCTGCTCTTCTGTCACAGGAATTCTTTTTGCTGGGGTCATGTCTTGTTTGTCAGGATCAACTCTCTGTGAAAAAGAAATTGTAATGATCAGTCTGACTCAGAGAGTAAACACCGTGTAACCAATTTCATTCTTATCTTTCTACTGCAATTGTCCCAATAGTGGGCTTTATTTCACAACATGCAAAGTTTTGTGACCAAGTGTTTCCTGGATCCTGAAAATGGTGATGACATAGAGATAAAGTACTGTAAGGACCAGTTCCACTTAGACATACCTCATTTTCTAATTTACTACAAATCCCAACAAAACTTGGACAAAAGTTTTTTTGTTTTGGTGGGGTTTTTTTGTTTTTGTTTTTGTGTTATGTTTTGTTTTGTTTTGTTTTTTATTGCTACCTCTAAAGCTTCATATTCAATGAAGTGTTGGAAGCAAACAACACTAGCAGAAAGAATCTATTCAAATCTAAAATTCACTATACCTGGGAATCTTTGTTTGGACCAAGTCTGTGGTGCTAGGTAGTGCAGCAAATTGCAAATAGAAAGAGATGAATCCTAAGATCTTAAAATTATATATAAACTATCAATAACTGTGTTCTCTCATTGTTCTCTCTTGTCTGGTCAGGTAGGGAATCACATAATGGCTCAATTTCATTCATGTTGGAACAACTGAGGTCTTTAGTTACATTTGCATTTAATCTTAGAAGGACAAAACTGCTATTTAGTGATTAAAAGAACAGCTCAGTTAAGGAATGCAGTAGTCTTGTCAAACATTGATAAGTCACAATGAGTTATGAAATTGCATTCTAAATAAACGTGTCTCTAGCTATAGATTGGAGACGTGATGAGCATTTTCCTGTTAGTAACTATGTAACTAAGGAGTGATCTGGTACTGCATCTGTGGTCCTTGCTTCATAATACCTAAATAAAACTTAGCTGAACTCTTGAGTACAGCATGGAAGCCAAGAGACAGGTCACCTTTCACACAGGAATTATGCAGTGTTTAGTCCATCATAATGTGGAGGGAAATAGCCCAGCAACTCTGCTATGTATTAAAGTTACAGTTGTAGCCTACAGGGAATGGTCTCCTGAGAGATATTGAGGAGTTTTTATATTTTATAACAGACTCTTTAAGAGAATAGCTCCTGCCTAACCTTAAGTGTAATACAATTATTGATATGGGGAATTGCATTGCAAATATCTTGACATTTCTCCAGTATCTAGGTCACCTTAGTTGCTGAAAGTTTCAGTGGCCCTTCAAGGCCCATTTTATTAGTTATGAGACATTAATCACAGAAATGCATGGGCAGCAACTGACTCCTAGCACTGAATTTGGTGGAAAGTACCATAGTCCTTATATGTTGAGAATAATTTCAAATAGAACCTTAAAGTTGTTGCTCTCTTTTAAAATCACTTTTTCCACCCTTCATGAAAATTATCCCCAAACATTTTAAAGGGGTATTTGACCATTTTCCACACTTTCCCACTTCAAAAGAAATGTCTGGCGATGTGAAGTCAGTAGTCCTGTCATGGCATCATGGCAGGCATCAATCAGAACATGTGGAAAAGACAAAGGTGGTGGTCTTCCAGCGTTTCTTTGCAAAACTGGAATTTGCACTACACTTGGAGAAATATCTAAGTTCTTCCCTACCTCTACCACCTTGTAATCACTTTGTATGGTGAGAAAAATGCATCCAAATTATGAATCTGGTGGAAGACGAACTTTGCTGGAAAATAATATGTTCTTTCTTTCAGTACAGACTGCTGCAAAAGCAGTATTTCTGGATTATGTTTATTTCCTTGCATGATAGAGCATAATTAAGTACAGTCAAAGGTGTATCCACAGCTTTACTGGAGTGCTCAAAGAGATATTTTTGAAATAAACCAACTCTTCTAACTTATTTTTAGGATGTAAAATAGTCTCTGACTACAGCTGCCTATTCTGGAATTTTAGCTCTACTTGTAATAAAATCTTTTTTCTTCCATCATGCCCTGATGATGTTATCTGTCAGCATCATTGTGTTTAGGAAAGGAAAGTTCTGAACTGGAGGAACTACTCAATGCAAATAGTAGCGCTCTATCTCCTAAACTTAAAAGATAAAACTTTAAAGTTTTAATACCAAGTGTATATTTTTTTGAGTTATTTCTTATATTTTCAGGAAAGACTGCTTCAAAATAGCAGCTTTCTTAAGTTTTCTTAAGGACCATGAACTGAATGATTTGATTGTATCAGTAAAGATATATATGAAATTCAGTGAAGCTCAGTGGGAGCATTAGTTCTCTTTCCTTAACCTCTCTTTCTTTAGGAACTTGAAGCAAAATAGGGCTATAGTTCAACACCTGTAAATGCTGGGAATCTTTTTATGCATAGTTCTGTCATAATATTTAGAGACTATACTTTTAGCTTTTTAGTATTTAAGACAGAATTGATGTGCGATTTGCACAGTGGAAAGAAATCCTAAATATCTCCTGTAACAAGAATAGGTGATTAGTTTCTTAATAAACAGATTAAAATATTGCAATCTTATGGCTGCTTGTGGCTGCTGAGCATGCCAATAATGCATACAGGACATAATAATTCCGTATACTGTACATCAATAAGTCTTTCAACAGGTGCAGACCAAAGGACGAGCAGACCAAAGCCAGACTAGAATTATTTACTTTACTTTACTGACTATTTGGACTGGATTTGAGCCACCAAACCATACGTCATCATCTTCTCCTTCTTACTGACCTCATTGTTAAAATTAGTCCTTTTAGCTGCTAGACCTAAACTCATTATTACATAATTTTAGCCAAGACTTATAAAAGGACTTTATGAAAGAGGTGTTTGCTAGACTGGAATAAGGTTTCCAAAACTAGGTGAATTCATCCAGAAAGATTTTTGAATACAGACTCTATTCATGGAAAAAATAACATTTGTACTAGCCGGCTTGGATGAATCGTACAGTTTGTCTGTGTAGTGTGGAGGAGGGATTCTGCAGTATTTGCTGTTTACAGAAAGCTCTGTGTGCTGTCAAGGAGAGGAGGCACACTCTGAAGAATTGCTCTGCCATGAGGGTTCATCTCCATGCTGATTCTCTGGTCTTTTTTTTCTTGATTCACCTCCTCCACCACCACACCTCTGTGGAGGCTGAAGAGCCCCAGCACAGTGCTTTTCCAGGTTTTATAGCAGCTTCTTCTCTCTTCTGTGTCCCAGTCAATGATAAAGCAATCCAAAATATTGTCTTCAATAAATGTAGCATATACTTTTGATCAGAAGATTTAGTGAAAAAAACCAAAGATATTTCATTTTCTACTGAGAATTTTCCAGCTATAATTGCAGTACTGACTGTACTTCAGCCCTTAGGTTTTGTGAACAAAATATGTGGCTGTTTTTGGATCATCCAAAGCAAGGAAAATCCAATCATTGCTGAATTGTTTGTATGCAGTGAAAAGTTAAGCACAGGATTAATAAGAATACACTTACAAGAATGATGGAAAATGTTATTACCAGCCAGAAATGGTTCTATTTCAAAACAGAGAAAAGACAAAGGTAATTAAGGCTGGGAAACAAGGTTGCAGTGACGTAAGATCATGATCATTCATTAAAATAGTTGATTACATTATTCTGGAACTGGCTAAAGTTTTTTGAGGACTACTGTGTCGAAAACTGTGTATAAGAAATATGTTTTCAAAAGCCATTAGGCCTCTTGTGCCTCTAACCTCTGTGTGGTTCCCACAACAGGAACAAAACCAAACACAGTGGAAGACTCATTTTGTAAATTTACAGGAAGAATTTGGATTCAGATACAGTGCTAATACAATGGATCAATTCTAAAAGCAAATAAATATTAATTTTTCTTGAGACAGCTCTTTGTATTTAGGCATGGATAAGTATAATTAAACAAACAAATGAAATTAACTACATTTATTTGGTTTTCTGCTTTCTCTGCCTTTAGGTTGTTCTTTCATGTCTTTTGTGATTTAATTTAAAACCAGCAGTTTAACACACTTTTTGCAAGTGTTAGAAAATTCAAGATCTTGTAACTTTTCAGTAGTTTCAGGAGTCTTCAAGTCTTATTCTTCTCTCCCTTTCACAGCTAAATGTAGACACATCCTGGTGTAAAGAGTTTTTTTGACAACTCAATCTCTGACACTTAAGAGATTCTCTACAAGGACTATAACAAAGTGCAGAACAGAAGGCAGTGAGATAAAGTCAATAGAAATGTGCAGAGTATGTGGCATAAGACTTTGAGGCTCTTCTTAGTGAAAAACCAGCTAAATTTCAGAATTCAAAGTCAGCTTTAATTTAGATAATACTGTGGTCAGAATGGACCAAGCTTGTAACAATGGCAAGTACATATAAAACCATGAAATCTGAAAAGCATAGATGTAAACTTCTTTTCGTGAGTGGTCTGTGGCAATATTTAATTTCCATTGTCAAATATTTTTTCTTTCTGCTGTTTCTGGACATGTTTTAGCTATTGTGTTAGCTAACAGATAATGATAAAAATCTCAAGCTCTGGAATTGTTTATTCTTTTAAACTGTTTATTTGTGCATCAATACAAAAGTTTAAAATAAGAAAGATGGGAGAAACAAAAGTTGCTCTAAATAGCATGTTTCAAAGTAACAGATCAGAGGGTATTTTTTCTGTATTTCACATGAAAAAATACATTTTACTAAACTGCTTTAAGACTGCTAATAGCATATGCATCTCATGAAACAATATCATTATTTGGAAGAATATCTTTACAAATTTTAGAGTAAATGTGAGCATGCTGTAACTGTAAAGCTAAAATGTTTTTTGGTTTTCTCCCATCCATTCATGATCTATTTCATGTGAAGCATGAAAACTCATATATTTTCAAAGGAAATATTTGCTAAAATATAAAATAGAGCATGGTTACATGCAGATTTATCATGCAAAATGACACCTGAAAACTCTCAGGAGACTGATTAGGACTGCAAGCATGGTTAGCCATGAAAACAGGCAATTTTGTTACAATAACTAAGTCAAAATCAGCATTTACACATATGCAAAGAGGAGCATGGGCAGGACAGAGCAGGTTTTGGACCTGAGGCTACTTTTGGATCAGCATGCAATGCCCCAGAAGAAAAGGGTCGTGGTCCACATTGCTGCCTGCACTGGAGCTGATCCATCCTGCTGCTCAAGACATTTTTCCCTTTAGGAATTGCAGGAGCTCCTGCAGCAGATTAAAGAATTCAGCAACTTCTCATCTGGAAATGGTCTTGTACCTGGTAACTACATGGGGGTCAAGGCTGGTGTTGGCATTAGCAGGTGCTGGTGCTGGACTCAGCCCATTGGCACCAGGATCCAGCTGTAGCAGTGCTGAGTGAAGGTGGAGTCCCTTGGCACTGCACAGCCTGCTCTCCAGCTGGTCACACCAGCTTGCCAGGAGTCAGCAGGGTTATCTCTGCAGACAAGAGTCCCACCCTGTCACCCTGCAGCCAAGCAGAGGGTACAGAGGCATTGAGTACTTGCCAACAAGTAGAACTCTACTTAACTACAGATATTTTTAATAGTAAATAACTCAGTGAATAACTATTTTCTATTGCCACTATTTATTTACTATCTCATCGAGACTCAATGTCCTACAATAACGCTGGGTTTGGGAAACATGGGTACAAAAATGTGATTACAAATACTTATTCTGTACCTATTCAGAAAATTGCACTGTAGTGCAATCACTGCAGTGATGATCTTCTTTCTGAGTAATTCATATGAGCAATGAACTTAATCACAAAACAGAAAAAGATGATTTACCCATAGAAGTAGAAAGCTGTACTCTTCTTCTTGGAAGATAGACTAGGATTTGCATAGTTCATAAGGAAATCTTTTTCCCTTCCTAGAAAGCAGTGTTAAGTATGCATTTCAAAGTCAAATGAAAGTGGTTTGTTGAAAATAAATTATTTTCATATTTTAATATTAATTATTCTCTTTGGGGCTTTGTTGCATAAAATTGCTATGTGTCAGAATATATAATCTATACAATTAAATTGTGGGGAAAATCAAAATTTTTATATGTCAGTATCTCAGATAGGTGATCTGTCTTTAATAAGTCAGAACCTATGCAGATGCAGAGATCTGTGGAACAGAAATACTTGTAAGTGGTGCAAAAATGGTTCTTCCTATAACCACGAGAAGAAAGCATAAACATAAACTGCCTGAAAAAGTCTAGTGGAAATTTAAAAAGAATGAGTCTATGAAGCCTGTAAATTCAAATCAACTATTTATAGTGCCCTCCTTAGACACTTCTCTCTACTGACACAATGGAAGATGTCCCCCCATTCCAAAAGGCAGCCCAGAGGTTTCTAGGGCATCTTGTTGGCCTCTGATTTGACATTTAGATCACATGTGCCAGGAGCAGCTCACTGTAAGGTAGACTGCAGTTGGGAACTCATGAGTTCTGCATAGGCTTTCTCTGTCTATTGATGGGTTGACTTAAATTTAACTAGAAGAGCATAATTTAGGCTTTGTACAGAGGAGGTCTCAACATAAAATGGCTTTCTTGAAGATCACTAAGAGTCCTAGAGTAGACTGAAAAGTCATGCAATCATTTGATCTTCAATTTCTTTGCCATAAATGCATTTATTTGAATGTAATGATTTAATTATTTATTTCCTGAATCCAGGTTTGGGATATCACAGTTTTCAATACAAATACATTGGCTCATTGTCATTTCTTTTCCTGTGTTTGTGTCCCTGCCAATGAAGTCTCAGTGTTGCCATTGACTACAACTGTGTGTTTATTACTTATGCACCCACAGGGAGGAAATAACCATTTCATATTGCCAACAATTTTTTTCTAACTGAGTTGGCTATGTACAGGGCTTACTAGATCTAAATATATCTTTTGCTGAGCAATCAAAATACTAAAGGTTGTTAGTAAAGATTTGAGACAATTTTTGAGACAAGTAAGCAAAATTATTAAAGAGAAAAAATGTTTCTGAGGATGTAAAAAAAAATACATCAGTGTTAAGCTATTTTTTAGTTAAAAAGATATTTTAGAGAAGGGTTACAATGTTAATAATAATCACATTGTCATCAACTAGGAAAGATTCTAGGAACCACTGTAGGGTTAGGGAAAGCTTAAGAGGCTAGAGGCAATGAAGAACCATCTGGAGGCTCAACTTTAATTATGCAATTATAAAAGGGTGGATTAATTATTGCCATTGGACATATGATAATTCCAAATATGGAGTACTGGCTAAAAGTCTAAAATGTTTCTATGGATCCAAAGCCATCCTTAAAATTGAATCCATGGTATTAATGCCAGGAATCCTGGTGTGGAAAGTCAGCATGAGGGAGCATCGAGACCTCCCATTAGGCAGGGGTCTCCCTGTTCCCTGGTCCATAGTGGAGCTTGTGAAGTACAGTAGATAACAGAATTGAGAGAGATTCATTATGACAATTAAGTTAGGTTTCGGTTGTCTCCACTTATTCTGGCACAGGCAAGTTGCTGTCAGAGCAATGAAGGGCTCTGACAGGGAAACATGCTAAGACAGGATAATCTTACTCCAAGAACACAGAGCAGAGTATGGAAACAACTGGTCAGATGCTTCACTGAATCTGGCAAGTCTAGTGTTACTGTGTTAAAAAGATGCCATAAAACTCACCATTATGTTGTGGGCTGATAATAAAATATCCTCAGAGGGCTCTGGCTGAAGCCCAGTGTCAAAACATAAATAAGGCATATATGGCATAAAACCTATATGTGTTTTGTACAGTGTGTTCTGGCTACAACCAAGGAGTCTTTCACTGTGTGCCTTTTGATGAACTTGCACTGGCATTGGACTCAGACAGTAAGGCACACATTTCTTCACTTTATTGCCTTCTTCATCCCCATCCCTTCAACATTTATTAAAAAGCAGTGAAGTCAGGAAGGGGCAGACCTTCTGGTTTCCCTGTAGTGGTACCACAACCACCGATATTTGTGCACCTTCCTAGAAGAAAAGAGAAAATTTGGGAAAGTCACGTCTTTACAGTGTAAAGGTTGTCTCAGCATCAAAAGCCACTCTAAATTTGGGGATTCAAAACTCACTTCGATCATTAGCTATCTTGCTGATCAAGAGTCTTTGTTAATCAATACAGCTCAGGCTGCATGCTCTTAAAAATTACCATTCTTTGTCACCTTCCTCCCAGCCAAATGTAACAAACAGCTAATAAACATCAATGCTGTGTAATAAATTTGATAAATAGCCAGCAAGGAAGCCTGAAGTGCTTTTATATGAACTGCTCAGTGGATCTCAGCACATTGTTTAGCTTGTTTAATCTGTTGCTTTTTGCTGTGGTGTGTTCTGGGTCTTCTTTATTACAGCCTAATGCAATAATTGTGTCTGTGAGGATTTCTTGAGCAAATATCTGGACAGCTAAATTCTCTGCCTGCTGGGATCTGCAGGCATCACTTAGGTGCTGTAGGTGCCCTTTTGTGTCTGACTACTGGCTGCCTCTGCTGTCAGTGACAGAGGTGGATACAACCTGGTTTCCAAAAAACATTGGTAATCCCTGGTACTTCTTATTTTGAGTATATCGTTTTGCCTTCTTTGTCAATACACACCAGCAGGTCAGTAGATATCCTGATGTTAATTTCTACTGCAGGTCTTAAAAGGTGGTGATAAACTGTATTTCACCACTGCTATTCTGGTTTTGAATATAACTGAATAAGCATCATTTTGGTAGGAGGTATTTTATTATTTTCCTGATATTTTCCACTAGACATTTTGCATGGTAATAATGGGAAGTAGGATTTCACCTGTATTTTGTTGTGAAATGTAATTTCAAGGTAATTTCATAACAGATCTTTAATCTAAAAATGAAACACTTAATAAGCATAATCTCCTATTTACTCATGTTTGGTAAGACTATCTCAGGGAAGTTGACAGATATTTTTTTCTGGCAACAGTAAACTGCTTCCTGTTCCAAGGGCTATTTTTAACAGTGTCGGGAATATCATCTCTTTTACTTGCCTGGTTTATTTTTGGTTGCATGCATTTTTCAGTGCCTCTATCCGTTGAATCTAGGGAAAATTTATTTAGTTATTAAATGTTTGGATCACAGATGATTTTCATATGCATTAAAAATGTTTCCTTCATGTCAGGCTGAGGAATTGCCATGCTGGTATCTCTAAAGAAGATCTCTTGGTTGAGAGCACCCACTCTTAACTGGTTGTTGACTGTGGGCATATGCTTTTGTCACATCCTGAATCTCAGTGACTTTTAATAAGGCTCACTTTAGCAATGTCTCTGACATCCCTTGATGATTCACAGGCTATTTGCTTATGTAGTCCTCTGCTTGTTTTTGTGAAAATTCAGGAACTTTCTCCGCTTTCCTTAAGAGTTTTCAAATACTATAAAAATTTGTTTGAACTCAAGTGTTGAGTTTGTAGTTCTCATGTTTTCACCACCTTATTTTTGGATATGGGTGCTGCTTAGCATTGAAGATAGATGTTTATTTTGGCTAATCTTGTCTTCTTGTGTGCAAAAGGAAGAAGAAAGCAAGCAAATAAAACTCTTCACGTCCGTAGTTGCACACCATCTCCCTCCATTTTCAAGAGTACAGATGTCAAACTTCCACCAATACAGCAACACAGAAAAGTACAATTTTGATGATTTTTAAGGCTGGCACCACCAATAGCTTTCTTGCAGTATCATGTGTTCAGGTCTGAACTCCCTGGGGGTATTTCTTACTGAAACCTTCAACTTAATTTAAACTGTTTTTAGAGTGTAATCTTGAGTCTGCTGTTTGTCCTTTCCCAACAGTATTGCTGGTGTACACAGTCAAAATGGCAGCATGTTCTTTCAAAAACTGAAACTCCTGTATCTTACTTCTTGAACTATAGCTGTGGTCATGTGTTTTGAACTTTGAGATACACTTCATGTATCTGGTAGCTTTTATTTCTGCTTTTAAGTTCCAAGTCTAGAGCCAAGTATCTTTGGCTCTTTTAGTATTCGAGCAAAGCAATCTGGTGAATTTAATCCAAACAGCAAATCACCAATAAACAGTGTTTTTTGTTGACTGCACACCTGCTCTGCTGTGATCTGTTGTGCTAATTCCCCTTACCAATAATCAGCAGAACATCTAGCAAGGTATCAGACATTCCTCACAAGATTTCTGCCTCTTGTCCTCTTTTTCTTATATTAGTTTCCTAAGGAATTTCATACATAAGGGACCACTTTGGCATTTTGAAAAGGTTTATTATCTTTCAGATTAACTTACATTCAGGCAAAATATTCTGCACTAGAATATTTAAAAAAAAATACATAACACAAGAAAGAATTATTTTGGAAAAAGTGTAGTGAGAAACAATGTTGCCAACATGTTTTACAATTATGCACATAGAACTCAGTCTTTTATAATCTGGTTAATAATAGAACTAAATCTTTTATAATCTTGTTAATAATCCAGTTAATAAAAGATTTAAGGCATCAAGTTCTATATGGGGTTAAAAAGGAGATGTAAGAGCTATCAGTTTTAGTTAGGTGAAGAAAGTAGTCAGGAGGAGTTCTTTTTCTGCATCACTTTTTAGCAATATTTGGACATAAAAATTGTCTAGTGATGTTAAGTCTGAAAGTTTCATCTTGAGCCAAACTCTTGTGGAATTTGGTTATGTTCTAATTTCAGGATAAAATCTGGCTTTCAGTATCTTCAATCATAGAGCTGTGAGTGCTGGTGGCAGAAGACAATGTAGGAGAGTCTATCTTATGTACTCTGTGAGCAGCTGCATAGCAGATATATGCAAGGTAGATGATGCCTCACTAGGAGGTAATATAGCCTAGTACAGAAATATTGCTTATTTCTACCTTCTCTGAATCAGTCTAGGATGGCATAACATTTTTCTGCTTCTATAGATTAGTGATTTACTGGTGTTTACAAAGCCACTTTACAGGCAATTGATGAATTTCAAAAATATTTTAGAAAGCAAACTTCATGGTAAAGTAATGAACTGGAACATAATTAAGCTGAACAGACAAGAGAATGACTGAGTGACTTTAAACTGCAAGAATTTAAGTAATTGCCTGAAAGAACTTATCAAAATTTAAATGATTGGGAAATTATTTACTATTTTATTTAAATATTGACATATATACAGAACTATTATATAGTATTAAAGAGAATTAGCAAATTTTTATTTAAATAATTCTTTATATTGGCAGGTAAAATAAACACCATAATTTTTATTGTTCAGATAAAATCACTTCTCCATTTTTAAGAGGTTTTAGTACAGCTTTAACAATTGGACCATGGATCTGTACACAGAACAATCTGTGCCCATTTCTTGCTTTTTCTTGTTTATTTATATTCATGACAAAAATTACATTTTATTAAACTGGAAATTTACAAACATCTTTAGGCCAGATCCTCATAGATTATAAAAGGAATGGTGCATGTTTCAGCCTTTAATGCATCTGATAAGCTCTAAATCTTTATCAGAATTCAAATTTAAATATTTAAAGGGGATTTTTTTAAACTAGTAAACCTGTTTGGACTTCACTTACTTAATCGGTTGATTGAAATTGTATGAGTCCAATGCCAAGGCTATGATATTTAGATAATCCCATGGTAAAGAGAAGAGAATGGGATTTTATAGGAAATGTAAGGTAGGATTGAAATTATTATATAAGCAATAAGCATAGATATGTAAGAACATGTCTGACTAGTAATTACAGAAATAGACAAAGGAAAGAAATCTTGACAATTTCAGGAAACCTTGCCGGATACCTTACATTAAGTATAATCTACCTTCTTATTTGAGCCAGGAATCTTAATCAGTATTAAAAAAAAATTCAAAACCAGAAGCCATGAGCATTTAACCCTATGGTATAATGACATATGATCAATATGATCATTTAGTACTTTATTTTCATATAAATTATTTTTTTAATACGTAAGTTTAAGACAACAAATTACTGAGACATCTTATACTCTAAAAAAAAGGCTAAATAATTGCAGAAAACTTTGAAGCTCCACAAAGTGAAAACAAAACAAAACAAAACAAAACAAAACAAAAAAAAAAAAAAAAAAAAAACCAAAAAAAAAAAAAAAAAAAACCAAAAAAAAAAAACAAAAAACAAACACTGTAAAATAAACCAAAATGATATTATCAAATACAGCAATAGGGTTAAGAAAAAAAAATTAAGCTGATCTGTACTATTTATAGCCTGCAAACTATTTTTCACTATAGGTATTAGTCATAGCAGGAAAATGGTATCTACAAATACTGTTTAAGACAGAAGAGGTGGGAATTTATATCACCAACTGAAGCTGTAGAAAAATGTAGTTAATATTTGAGCAATTGCTTTGAAGTCCCTGTTGTATAGCTACTTCCCTATCTACCTATTTATATATGTCACTGACTTTTTAGAAGCTCCCTCAGCTCTGCTTGTTCTGATGATAGAAGACTGTTTGGTCAAGGTGGAAATCTTTAGGGAGGGTGTCCAGCAAAGATTCAGGGGGAGAGCAGCCCCATAAATATGCATTCTTGGATATCTGAATTCTTTTATGCAGAGTAGTAAAAGCAGAGACTTATGGACTGATAGCAGAGTTCAGTGCCACACTGTGGGCATTACATAATTTACTTTAAATTCTTGAATGCACTTTGCACAATTCTGGACCTTTATTCCAGGGCCTTTATTTCAGGAGACTTGACAAGAAAAGGATTTGGGTTAGGACTGCAAGGATGATTTGGGGAATAATAAAAAACTTAATTTTAACCTTATATTTCCTTATGCAGAGGAGATAGTATAGTGATTCTCTCAATCATATGTTAGGTTGTATTTTTAACAAATAAATGAGCAATGTTTCTCTAACCACCACTTTCTTTTGTAGTCATATTCATTATGACCTATTGTTACTGCCAATGGGATATGAAAAGTAACAATAAATGGATAATTTCTGTAACTTTTGATCTGATGAGTAATAACCACATTTTTGGGGCTTCTTGAACTTGTCTATTTACTAAGTTCTTGATTAAGTGCTGTATTATATATGCAGAACACTAAAAGGTCCACTTTCCAATTTTCTCAGCTGCTGGAACATTTCTAAGTTGCTTTCAGATATGCAAGCTCATGCAATAGCTAATAAGCATATAATTCCCCTGACAATGCTGCTGGGAAAGGAATTTACAGAAGGCATCAGCTCCTACTGAGGAGCACACTTTGGTGAGTGTGTTAAATTATTTAGTGTTAAAGAAAGATTCAGTCTTCTAATTGCAACACCCAATTTAGGCAGAAAGAAACCCTCTGAAACAGTGAAAACCTTCAGCAAAGACTTTTCTATCTGCAGCATGCAACCCCCTTGAAGCAGCTTAGATAAATAGACAGATGTCGAGTTTGACTGGGGAGGGAATGGTCTCACATGAAAAATGACTCCTCAAAGGTATGGAATGTTATAAATAACATCCAGTTCATGCTCTGTGCCAGCTAAGAACTTTTTATGGCAAGATGTAGCAGTTCAGTGTTGCATGAAGTGCCATGCACCTTGTCTGGAAGATTCTACAGAAGAGTTGTCTTCTTGTAGGCAGGTAAGTACCATAATTCAGTTTTACCGTTGAGGAAACAGGCTTTGGAAATGTAAGATCTCTGCAGTTCAGTGCCTCTTAATTTATCCTGCATACATAGAGAAGAGAGAGTGGCTCACACTGAACTGCACACAATAGTAGAAAGAAATTTGCGTTGAAGGTGACAATGGAAATTTTCAGCTGTAAATGTGATGTAACCTTTAGGAGATCTTTTGGTATTCTAGATTATTTGAAAGGCACTTACAATCCATTATTTAAATAGTTTAGTGGTAGATGTGCATTTTATTCTTAAAAACTTGCCATTTAGCTCCAATCTGCCTTGATTGATCTCTTCTCCTCCCTGCTCTTCCCCCTAAAAGCAAACTTGAAAAGTGCTCTGATCCTGTCAGTTTAGTCTGCTACTATGAGCTGAAAATCAAAGCTTGTATAGTCAAAGCTTTGGCAGCTTCAATGACTTTGCCTTTTCAGAATGTATTTAATTCTGCTTTTCATGCATAGGCACAGACATGCCTCTCAACTGCTCTTCAACTACAGCTGTGTGCACTTGTATTGACAAACTTATCAAATAAACTCAAAGGGGAAAAAGATAAGTAGAAAGACATTTTCCTATGAAAAACAGAAAAATGAAGAAAAAGAAGAAAAATATATTTTTAATTTTTTTATTTTTTTTAAATAGGCCAAACTGATTTGCAAATATTTCCTCAATCAGGCAATTGCAGTCTGCAGGGAAGGCAATTGTGGCAATTACTTGCAATTATTGAATAGCTTTCATCTATCCTGTACTTATGTTGTATGCAGTTTATGCAGGAACCAAGTAGATTTGAATGCCCTTCTATTAATATACAGTATATTATAATCTGTCTGTCTCACAGTGTGCTTATATTCTGTTGTTCTGCAAATGGGTCATCCCAAATGCCTGCAAACACTTGATTGAGTTTGGTTTTGTTCACCATGCTCAGTTTTGTGCCTCAGTTTATGCAAACTCCCTGCAGTTTGCACCAATGGAAGGATGCTGCTGTACTGCACACCTTGCTCTGAGGACTGCCATTGGGAACATTTTTGTCTTTGAAATGTGAATGCCTTCTTTTTGCTGTGTGATGTTTATACAGTGCAGTCATCTCTGGCCACTTGGCCAGGGCATGAGGCAAAAGAACAGTTGCAAGAAACAGAGAAGTCACTGAAGACATAGAGGGAGCAGAGCAAAGACAACCTCTTACTAAATACTTGTCAAAGCTTTCTGCCTGCAGTGTTTCTTTCAGACCAGACTAGAAGAACAATAGACTGCAGAGAACAACAGCAAGAGGTGATAGAAATTAACATCTTAATTCACCTGAATGTGATGGTTGGATGTCTCTCTACATCTTGTCAGAGAATTTGGACATGTGTTGGTGTCTGGAAGAAGGATATTGCAGTAGCACTTGGAGTGTATTAAAACAGGGATATTCATTGACAACTTCTGAAAGCCAGACTCCTGAGATGTAGCATAAATCACTTCACTGCTATTTTTTAAACTCCAGCTGCTTGAAGTTTGCTAGTTAAAATGGTCATAGGATAGATTAAGCTAGGATAGGAGGCAACATACAGATTGTAAGTTAACAATGCACCAGCTACTTCAACTACTCTTAGTTATCATTACATCACAGTAACATTCACAAAAGTCAGAGAAACTCAGCTTCAGACAGGAAGCAGAAGGACAATCACATCCTTTGGATAAGAAAAGAAACATAATTCCTAGAAGCATGAACAAAGATCTTCAACAAATAAAAGTAAATTTAATACTAACTATGTATTTGAGTAAAGGTGTGAGTTTTCCAATGATGTTAATGATGTGTCTGTGTTTATTTCTTATCAATGAAGGAAGATGTGTCAAAGAATCATAGAATCATAGAATCATAGAATCATAGAATGGTCTGGACCTTAAAGGTCATCTCATTGTAACTCCTCTTCTTCTAGATCAGACCCCCATATCACCTGACCTTGAATATTTAAATCTTTAATTCTGTCTCTAGAACTTTATTATTTCATTATTTATTATTTATTTATTATTTCAGTCTATTGCAGAATTCTGAGCCTTGATCATCTTCCATCACTTATGAGGCTGCTGTTTATTCAAAGAAACACTGAATGTCAGATATATTAAAATGAAATGTTCAGCATTAGTAGTGATATGCCTTGGCCATGAACCTAGAGAGGTAGGTTTTCAGCAAATGCCCTTCTGTTTGTTGCCAGGGAGACCATCGTTTTCATGTTTCTGTTCAGTCTGATAGCTAAGCACTAGAGCTCCAGGGATGTGTCATCCCCACTGCTGGTTAATTTCCCCTTGATACACACAGCAAAATCTATTAAGCCACTTGCTTCAAAGCATGCTACTTCATGTACTTCAGTATTCCTGTAGCAGGAGTATCTGCAGCCTTGGTATGTCAGGCACTGAATGCCCAACACAGTCCTTTCCTTGACCCTGGTAAACACAGCTATTCCTAACTCATATTTGAACACCTGTAGACAATTTCTTGATTGCACTCACCTTTGCAGCTCTATTATCCCCAGCAAAAAAAGTAATAATATAATGTCTGAAAATACCAGTCTGCCACCTAGACACCTTATATTCTTGATGGAAACAGAATTTGCCTTACACTTATGGGGCATAGTTCACATTTGTGAGAATTGTGGGTAAGGACTATGCACTATAGCTCTTCCCCTTGGGCTCACTCCATGACAACAAACCAGAATCCACTCTAATCTGTTATCTACTCTTCTGGTGATCAGTAAATATCAGCTGCATCCTGAAAGAAGTCAGCTTTAATTTTTTTATTGGACATTTCTGTCATGCCCATTCTCTGCAGCATTAAGCTGACTCTCAACCCATCAAAGCATCTGAGCTACAGTTAGTAAGTGCAAAATGTCCCTATGTGCCACTGCAATTTTTCAAATGCTACTGATATCCTTAAAGCCCTCATCAAGGTGTAAGTAAACTGTTAAATCCTATTTTATGGCAGTGGTCCCCTGCCTAATTTCTAATGCCATCTGTAGCTAATGAGATGCTGAGAGCTCTATTTGAGGCTTGAAATCCCAGTGCTGGTGCATCCCAGAGTTTCATGCATGAACTCCTTGCAGTCCAAACAAAAAAGATGCATTTCCAAAAGTGATAAATACCTCAGTTCCTATGGTGTTGTCTTGATCAAAATCCCTATTCTTCAAATATAAAAAATCTCTATTCTTCTATATATTCAAAAATTAACGTATACTACACATTAAAAAAGTATAAAAATATTGCAATTGTAAAATTTATTTTGTAAGGATTGTTAGCTGAAGTTACATGCCAGTAAAGTTAGAGAGGTTTGTGGAATATATGACCTGAGTTAGGCCACTTTCCTGAACTGTGATTTAAAGATATGGCCATTACCAACATCATTCTTCTTGCCCTTCTTGAAAATTATCACATTTGCCAACTTGCAGTTGTCAAGGACTCCTCTAGATTCCTCAAAACTTTGAAAATGCTATGAAAGAGCTCTCATTATGACATCAGCCAGCTCTTTGGATTAATCTCATTAAGCCTCCCAAAGTTATAAGGATCCATCTAGAGCAGTAAATCATGGACAGAATTGGAGGAAAACCAAAGCAGGATGTTTAAACTCCACAGCTGACTCATATCTCTGCCTGGTGCCTTGTTCAGATGGGGGATAGGGTTGCATTATGAGGTGTACGTGGAAGGGGGTAGGTTTTGGCAGGGTTTCTTTGTCTCATGATTAACCTAAAAAAAAATAAAGGCATATTTCTCCTCCCCCTGTCCCCCTACCTTGAAATGAACCCCTTTGCCAAACTGTCCAGCAGATTCCCTTCTTCAGGTTTTTGGAGTGTCCCAAACCTGTGCAGCTGGAGGAAGCAATCACAGCTGAAAAGTGGTGGTAGACTGGCTGATAAATAGAGATCTCAGAAATATTACTTGCCAGTTTGATTATTTAAAAACTGGGTAGGGATGCCCAGGGTCAGCAGTCTAGTACTGTGATTAATTCAGCATCTCAGCCCTGGTAGGGCTTGCCCAGAGCTGCTCAGGGTGAGCTGCATACAATATGAAGCTATGGCAGTTATTCACTGGAATTTCTGGGGACACAAGCAGCACTGAAATCCCACTTGTCTAAATTCTGCATGTATTAGATCAGCATAGGTAATACATTTCTAAGTGACATTTTCAGTCTTTCTTTAAGATAGGTGGACAGATTATCTAAGTCAGCATAATGTCTTTTTATTTCTTAGGTTCAAGAGGACATTTCAAACAACTTCTGTGAAAGATTGCTGGTCCTTGCAAGCATTTTAAAGTAAATTGGTAGGTCAGTTCTGAGAGGAAATTTCTGTGGCAGATCACCATGTGGTCTGTGCTACTTGTTCCCCTATGACCAGGATGGTGCATGAGATTTGGTTTTGTGTGGAGGGCAGACTGAGACCCCCAGGCAGCTCAGGTCTTGTATAACATATGTGCTGAATTCAGCTCAAAGTAGAGCCAGTGACTTGCCCTGACAGCCTCAATTTTATAGCAATGGATGACAGTGTGAAATACTCTGGTATGTTCAACCTGTCCTTGCCCTCTTCCTTAGGCATCTTATTAAAAAAAAAAACAAAAAAACAGCCTAGATGGATAGAGATGTATCTGACCTGGTCAAACTACCTTATCAAGATTACAGGGATCCTTGCCACTCTGGGAGTATTTGAATGGACACCTCTTATTTTCTAGCAATATGTCTTAATCCTGCAGGACCATCAGGAAATACAAAAACAGAAATTGTAATTGGAGTACGGAAGCAAGTAAGCAAGAAACAATTTAGTTCTGCTCTCCATGACCTTCCTTAGGGACAAAGTGAGGTCAGGAGTTTCAAATTATCTTTGTTTTAGAAATATGTTGGGTGTTTTTTCCTGTGCAAGATCAGGGCTTCTCTTTGCAGTGTTTGTCAATCACCATTATTTCTCTTCAAAATCAAAATTAAAGTCATTAGTCAGTTAATAGAATTTCTAATGTCTTTTTTTTCTCTCTGGATGCCTGAATTAATACCCCAGACCCTCCACTGCATAATGACGCTTCACATGCACAGAGACAAAACCATTCAGCATACAAACATTCTGATGATGAGTGCTCCAGCTGTAACACATCTCTCTACAGATACAAGAGCACATTTGCTGGCTTATTTACCTTTTATAGCAGCATATGAAAACTGAAGTACTTCATGCCCTGTCTCCCTCCCTCATAATTTTCCTCTACATGTTTGATCTTCCTGTATTTTTTGGCTGCCATACATGAAATCTATGTTAACTCTGATTTTCTTCCTTAGGTTATTTCTGTATGCGTGCTTTTTAGCAAGTGAAAAGTGCCCCAGTGTTTTCAAAGACAGCTGGAATTGAGGAAACCACGAAGTATTACAGACATAGACTCCTTTATTTAGAATGAATATTGATGAATAGATATAGCAAAGACAAACCCAAGTTAAAACCAATGAAACTATTTCAAAAAGGAACTTATTGTTTTTATCAAATCTGCATTTTCAGAAGTCATTACTCTTACTCTTTCATGTCTCAAAAAGAATATCCCTTAACTCCATGGCTACGTGTAACAAAAATAAGTTTTAAATTTAAAATGTATCATGACATAAATTTATCAAGAATTGAATTCTACTTACAAACTCCATGAGAAAAATCTCTCCAAACCTTGTTATGGAAAGGGGAGTTTAAACAAATTTTGCTTCTGCTGAGGCCTCTGACAGTAGACAGAAGTTTATTGAGGAGGCTAGCACCCCAAAACCCACTCTTGTTTGCAAGTGCTTAATAATGGCCAATTAGGTCTATTACAAAATGAATTATTTATTTAATAGAAACAAATTTAAAAGACATAAGACTTTAAAAGATTACTTACTACTCAGGATAAATATAAGAAATACTACTAGTAGATAACCAATTCAGTGCACTATAATTATATATATATACTTACATTACAGCTAATGAAGAAATAGTATAGATTAAGATTCCATGTGTCTGTTTTACAATCCAGTTTTTGATTGTCCACACATCAAAAATTCTGTTCTTTCAATTTAATGAAATCATAGAATCACAGAATCACTAGGCTGAAAGAAACCTTCAAGATCATTGAGTCCAACCCAAGCCCTAACACCTCAACTAAATAACGGGCTGAAGTTTTTTTTAAACACCTCAAGGGATGGTGACTCCACTTTTCTGGAAAAGTAAACACAAAGATGCATCCAGTGCTTTGGAGAGGAGGCCTACACATTTCCAGGGGGTATGTAGGAGACTTCTCCCTCCATGAAGATCTGTGTAGCTTTTACAGAATAAAAGGAGTGTTGTTCAGTCAGTAATTCCTAGCTTGTCTCTCCCTACATTTCGCTCTCAAAGCAAAGACGTTTATTTCTCAGCTGGGGATCTCACCCTCTTGATGTCAGAGATAAATCCCCACTGGGCATCTGTCTGGCCTGGGTTATCTCACCTGTATGAACCAGCTGATGGACACAGCAGAAAAGTTTTCAGTGGTAGAGAGTGGAGGGGAGAACATCCTGCCCAACCGATGGTTGCTTTTTACTTTTGCCTCATGTGTTTCTGAACATTGATTTAGAATCAGCAAGTCAGATGTCAAAAAACCCTTTCACCTAGACTTTTTGCTAGTATTAGATTTACTTTTTCTCTTCTGTGGCAGTCCATACACATATTCATATGGTACTGTCTAGGTAAATAAGAGTCCTTCAGAAGGATTCTAGAGAGAAAGGATATTTCAGAGGTATCTGAAGACTGCAACTCACTTTAAATTCAAAATTAGTTCCGTGTCTCTCAATTTAAAGTATGTAAAAATGTCCATAGCATTCAGAACACAAAGTACTGTGCAAATTTAATGTGGGTTTTACATAGTTTTTTCAAGCATAATGTTGATATTCTTTTAATGTATTCTAAAAATTTTATCCTGTCTTGCAAATACAGCATTGTTGTTCCTATTGTACTCTCTCACACACTGTTGCAATAAATAAGAATAAGGCACTTTAATAAATTACTGGGAAGCATTTTCCATGTGTACTAAATCAACAAAGACTGCTCAGCAGCTAAAATTTCTTTTTCAAAAAGCAACAAAACATACAATAAAGTCCTTTGACCAGCTATACATGTAAAGGAACCTAAACTGATTTGGTTCAGTTACTACTCTTTTTCAGTCAGTACTGATTCTGTGTTTCAGTGGAATATGTGGACACTGGTTCAAAGTTCTTACACTTTTGCAAATCACAGCAAGATTAGACTTCCAAATGACAGACCTTTATAATGAGAAGGAAGACATTTGGGATATTCTATTTTTAGAATTTTCTTGTGCAAGCCAAGAGTTGGTCTTTTTCACTTGCAAAACAGGCACAAATCTCCATTGCTCTGACCTTTGATATCCCTGCACCAATCTGTGGGGCTGGGGAAGATTCGGAGTTAGTTAGCAAAGAGATGTCACTGGGGTCCTGCATCACTACAGTGTTACTTTTCTTGAGTTATTAAAAAAGAAACTGCTTTTCTTGGTCTCCTCAATAAGATTTCATCTGAAACCTCCTCTGAGAGATCTTCACAAGAAGATCTTTACCCAGTGCAAGCGATGTAGTGGGTGACACAAAATTTTATGTAATACATTTACACTCTGAAGACGAAAATATAATGTTGGCTACATATATTAGGAGTGAAAGGAACCCATTATTTCACCTGCATCACAAATAAAATGCATGCTTATCCTTTGTGCTTCAATCAAATTATGAAATTAGTCACTTTACAGATTTGTTTGAAATTGCGTTTTGCAGCCAAGCTCTACAACACAGAAGATATTCCACTGATATTCTGCTGATATTCTACTAAAGCATTCTCTTTTTTAAGCTCTTCGTCTGTTTCCTGGTAATGATGGGAATAGGAAGCACAAATCATACTAATCTGACAGTTAACTCCATTTAGAATTTGTACCTGGAATGGTTTATTGCACTTAGAAAGATTTTACAAGTAAGTGCTCCTTAGAATCACAGAATTATTTTTTAACACATGAATGATCATTACACCTTCTAATATTTGCTTTTCTTCTAATACTTACTTCTCTCCTAGACAATTAAATAATTTTAGGAAGCTTTGTAATGTTTCTCTAAATTGTATATAGAAAAACTGCTACAGTGGGAACACATATCCCTCCTTGGAAGAAAAATACTTGATTATTTGTTGATGTAATTTGGGATGAAAACTACTTGTAAGAGAGAGAGGTCAGAGAGGGCAAGGTAGATTTTGAATAGGTTTGTTATTTACTTTGGAACTTACTGTGATCAAGTGAAAGTTATCAATATACTATTGTGCAGATAAAAATTTTCTCACACAGAAGACGTTTAGGGAAGGACAGGAGCAAGCACCAGTGTGTTGGCTATGAATGTAGCACACCTGCTCTGTAGCTGTGGCCTGGTACTGTATCTTCTCAGCTGCAAATCTGCAACTGCAGATGGTTATCAGCATAAATCCTGGAAGGGTCTGGGTTGGAAAGAGTCTTTAAGAGCACTGCATCCCAACTCCCCCGCCACACGCAGGGACACTTTCCACTAGACAAGGCTACTCAAACTTGCCCAGCCTTTCCTTGAACATTTCCAGTGATGGGGCATCCATAACTTCTCCAGACAACCTGGACCAGTGCCTCAGCACCCTCACAGTAATGAATTTCTTCCTAATATATAAACTATCCTTTAGATCTAGCCATTCCCTCTTGTCCTGTCACTACATGCTTTCAAAAGCTACAGAGAAATCCCTCTCTACTGCTCGCAAGGGGTAAATGGACAGGGATGAGGTTTGCTCAGGGTTTCTCAGCCCTGTAGCATTTCTGTGCAATATTGAGCCTGTGCTAGTCTTCCAAATAAACTACAGATTTCTGTATTCTTCATGCGAATCTCTAATCCAAATAAACATTAGTACCATCTGCCATAAAAAAATTTGCAAACATCTGGAAACCCACTGAAGGAGTCCTTCCGTAACAGAATTACAATCCAAATTTGTACCTATTCATACAAAGAGTTATAAATGGTAAGAGTTTGATATGGGATTTTGTGAAGTGTCATTTAAAATAATTTCATCTGTTCCAGAACAAGTTGCTAAATTCAGTCAAAATTAAACTCTGAGTACGGTTTTCCTTCATTTTATTTTTAACTCATACAAACAGGTTTTAAAATAAAAACATAACATCGTTTAGAAAATATAGGCCCTGGCCTGGGGGCCCCCAGATCCACATGGTCCTGGCCACATGGCTCCGGCACGGCCCCGGCTCTGCTCGGCTCTTTGCTCGGCTTGGCTCGGCTCGGCTCCCCTCTCCACCTGGCATGGCCAAGCAGGGGGACCGGGGAGCCACCAATGGCTGTCCCTTCCCCCCTCTCCCCATTCTGAGAGAAGAGGCCTCCAGCTGACCACATGGCTTCTTCACTTTCTGAATCTAATTTTAACTCTTTTAATGCCTGGATAAGATTCTCGATCTCCTGAGCTCCCCTGAATGAGAAGAAATAAAGCATAGAGTCTGCAGAAGTCAGTGGAATGAAGATAAAGTTCCTGATGGGAAGGGATTGAAAAGATGCAACTGATGAGTAACTGAAAACTTTTCTTGTGGGCTATGAGGGGACTGTGACTACACTAAAATTCCTTTAAACTGTGAAATATATTTGGGGAGGTTTGGGTGCTTGAGAAGAAGACTTTTTGCCTGGGGGAAATGGAGCTCTCTGTTTTGGGACTGGAATATGAGCAGAGACATTTGATAGTGAAGGAGATGAAGATAATTTTGTTTTCTTCAGCAGCCTGCCTTTAAAAGTGGTACCCCAAGTGTGTGTCATAACCCACAGCACAGCTCTGGAAGGACTGTGGAGATGGGAGGAGAGATAATCTGCAGTATTTCCCTAGCAGATGTAGATAGTGAAGGTGAAGACACCCCCTAAGCCTAAAGCCAAAAAAGGAACTTTTCTCTCTTAAGTGAACTGAAATGATTATTTGGGTGGATAACTGACTGAAGTGTTTTCTGTATGATGTTGTTAAGAAATGTGGAATGAAGGGAGGAGGGAATAATCTAGGAATCTTATTCTGAATTTTTTTTTGTGTTATTAATAAATTTCTTCTTGTACCCTTTTAAGTTTTAAGTCTGCCTGGTCTATGCTCCTAAATCCTATCTCTAAAAGAAATCAAATATATTCGAATTGGCAAAACCCAAACCACACCGTGACACATTATTACAGACCAGTTTGTGAAATTGCTTCTCTGCAAAATGAAGTGATCACCAAAAATATTGCACAGGTTGACCAAGAAATAATTGGTGTATTTCCTTTCTTCATTCACAATGCAGTAATTGAAATTCTAATAGATTCCTGCATGTAAATAATCATGGCACTGATGTACAATTCAAGGAATATTCAATGTATGTATCAGTAACTCCAATTCTGTTAATCTGCAGAAAGAAAATTTCAAAATAAAATCCCTTCAGGGATTTGTTTGCTTATTTTTGCTGTCACTGTCTTGTGCAGCACTCACATGATCTTCTTTCAGGTGAAACTTGCCAGAGGTCATCCAGAAGTGCATATGGTTTAAAGGAAGTGGATGTCTTTTTATGCCACTGCCAATGGAGAAAATTACTGTTTGAGCTGAGCTACAAATTCAGCTCCCTGAAGTAATTTAGCATATACTTCTTTAGAAATCCTAATATATCCTTCTAGGTCAATTTGATTTTTAGCACCAATTGCACTTAAATTCTTTGTGCAGGCTAACACCTGGGTATAGTTAAGAAGGCAGTGCACTCATTGTTTTAGACATTATGTTAAATTGGTATTTTAGAATAGATGAAAGCAAATGGAAATATTCCAAAACATCCTGCCAAGTGTAGAAATTAGTAATTTACTCACTGAGGACTGAAAGTGGCAAATCCAGTAGTCACTTACAGTAAACAGGTCCTTGACTACTGAGGTAATGGTAATCAAAATTTCTAAAGCTTGAAGCCTGGTTATCAGATCTCAGAGACTCTCCTTAGGCTTCCCAGGTGGATTTCACTTCCAAATGTTGAAAGTAATCCAATGCTACTGGGAATGCTACCAGCTGTATGTTTGGAATTGAAACCACGTTGGTCAGGAAGGGTTTTTAAATGAAAAAGAACGTGTTTTCCATGTGGATCGATGAAGCTATGATTTTAACTTTGTCTGGCAGGGAAAGTGTGCATGCACAAATTTTCTGAAAGGTGATTTCAAGAAGAGGTGAAGTAGGACCTCGGTGAGCTCAGTGGCAGGGCTGAAACTTAAAAGGGCAAAGGAGAACTGGCACCTGCCTGCCCTTGACTCACCATCCTTAACTCCTGCTGGGAGGGCAGACACTAATTATTTCAGGCCCTGGCTTCCAGTTCATGGAAACGTGGCTTCCAGGTTATGGAAAAGAAGTATAACTGCATGTTTAGAAATAAACTATGTGTCTTTCTCTCCCACAAATTAACTGTTCTTTGCATGTCCTATAATTACTTCCCTTAGAGGTTGCTAGCCAGCACCTAAAGATATTTTCTTTCCAAACTTGTGTCATGTCCTTTTGAGCATTCAAAAGGGTTAATCAATGACCATAAACTTTCAGAGGGAATGATATCTGTTCTGAAACAACAGCTCTATAAAAGAGAACCTATAAACCAGTGAGATGTTGAGCTGGCTGCTGCTCTGGTTTTAGTAGTCAGTCTACCAGTTTTGGCACGGTCCTTGCAGAAGCCCAAGAAGTTCTTTCACTCAGGGAACATGTATGTTCTTAGATTTAGTTTTAGTACTCCCTGTCTCCTTCCATCTGGACATTCTCACTAACTCAGTTACATGGTATCAGTGCTTACTCTCAGGTACGAGTTAAATATGACTAGTGAGATAAGGTTCCCAAAGAGTGGATATTATTATATTTTTCAAAATAAAAGCTGTTATTGAAGATTTCCTAGGGAATAAATACCTGAAGGCATCATTTTTACTTGTCTCTGTCCCAAAAGCCATATTCAAGATAATAGTCCTTGAATGTGTCAGTGCCTTTCTGAAAGCCTGTTGACTTCCTCAGGCATTTTGGTCAAATCAGTTGCTTAAGTTTTGTCTCTTTTCTTGGATTTGTGAAATTGAAATATCTTCACCCACTTAAAAAAAAAAATAAACATTGTATAACTGAAGAGAATTCAGTGCCAAGCACTACTTTTCTTTGCTGATATTAATATTTGATACCAGTAGGCCATTTTCACAAAACTTGAAGACTTCTACTGTCCTTCCCTTCCCTGTACAAGCACAAGCGCCCTGGTCATTTCTGCAATCACATTGAAGAAAAGTAAATTTTTGTGAAAACTTTCTGCAAATCAATTCAAATGGCTTGTACAAAAGTTGTACAATCTGTTACTCTATCGTCACTATTAAATGCCATTAGTGTCAGTGCTATTCATGGAGGCATTATGCAATGCAAAAAACCCCACTTTCATCCATGTTACAACCTAATCCTACTACAGGTGTGTTTCTGCAGTCTTTTTGTCTCTATGAGATCAGAATTTCACTGCCCTCTGCTCAAAAAACTGTAAGCATTGTCTTCTTCTGCACTATGCAAATTGTACTTATTTTTCTCCTGGTTAAAATGTAGTTTGATTCTCTGAGGTATTGTATTATTAATGATGATGAAGACAAAAAGAATGGAAATCTAGTCTGTCATCAAAAAGACATTGATATTGGAACAGAAACAGAACAAGCCATCATTATTTCTTTACTTCAAGGGTGTGTTCAACAACATTCCCACTATAAAGGCTTTAAAGAAAGCTTCCAGGCTTCAGCTACACCCTGGTGCACAACAGGAGAAGCTGACATTGTTCAGCTATTTTGCCTTTCAAATAGTGTCTCTTCTAGTGAAATATGCTAGGTATTTTATACAACAAAAGAATGACAGGTAAAGAAAATCCCACCACAACAACCACCTAACAAAAATAAAAAAAGCACACAGTTAAGAGCATGAGACAAAAATGGGGCAGAAATAAAATCTTTCAGACTGATGCTTTCATTTAACATATTTCTGTGACCTAACTTTATGTACAGTTAGTAAATAACCCATGTATTCTTGATTTCTTTTAACTTTATTTTTTATCTCTTCAAAAATGCTGACTTTGTCAGTATGCTGAAAATAGTACTTGATCTAAGTGACTTGGAGATTAATTTTTCATTAGGAGATGAGTATTTAGTATTTTTTAATAACTTGATAAATCACTGCACTTCTGTGCCGTATGTCAGAATTTATTTTTACTACAAATTACCTGTTTTCTGAAAATTATATTATTAATAAGATTTTTTGCTACCTCCTCTTTGTGTTCCTCAGATTGTTAATCAATTGTCAAAACAGTTCTAAGCAGGAAGTTTGATTGCAAGCAGAGGGTAGAAAATCGTCAGACAGACCATTTTTCTTTGTTACATTCAAATCCAAAGATTATAGTTTCATCATATAAATGTGTATTGCTCTTAGGAATGTACGTGTGTGCATGGAGAGATTACATGGAGATTATCTGGAATCTGAAAATTCTGAGCACTATAATGGATTATTTTAATCTAATCATAAAATATAAATCAGACAGGTTTGCTTTGGTTCCCCCCCCACCCCCCAAAAAAACGGCAGATAATGAATCAATAAGTAAATATACAACTCTGTATTTGTATGTTAATGTCCCATTGATTCCCTCATCTATCATGCTTTTCATAGATGCTCCTTCCCTCAAAATTGTATCACTTCTTTTGGTTTTATTACTGGTGAACTTTAAATTTGATAAAAAACTGCTTCTGGTTATTGGAAGGCACAGAAGGATTTTAAATGTGAGGGGATATATTCTCAGCTGGCAAAAGCTAGATTACACTAGTCTGGTTGATTGGCCCCTGCTTCCATGTGCAGCTGGAATTGTGCTGGCAGACCACATAAGCACAATTGTTTGAAATGTCTTCTTTAAAAAGCTGCCTGAGAGGGTTTGAGAGGGAGTACAGAAGTGGTGGTTCATATTGCATAGGAAAAGTCAGCCAAGAAATAAAGACTGAAGATAAGAGCATCTTCCAAAGTATTACGTTTCACTGGGAAAAGTGTCACTCTCCCATGAAACAAGGAAAGATGCACAGAGGATATGTTTGTAGGGAGTTAGTCCCCCTGCAAGGGGGTTTGTAGTTAATTAGTGTGACAAACTTGTGCTACAGGATGGACTGGCTGTGCTAAGAATTTCTGGTCTGTCTTTTTCAGTGTGACCTTCGATGGGAAGTAAGGGAGAAATTAACTGTGTTGGGACAGTTCCAACAGCATTGGAAAGATCCTTTTGCTCTTCAGAGCTACACAAGGCACCAACTCCTCCTGTTACTTTAGCTGAGTTTGTGGTAAATATTAAGCATTGATTTGGTCCAATCCCTATATTACATGACAGTAGATAAAAATAATACGCTGGCATATGTTTTTTTGGTATCAAAAGCATGTATATTTTTAAAGTCATTTCACATGGAAAATCTGGTAGAGCTAAAAACTAATTCATCTGTCCCTTGATGTGATTTCCTACCCTTGGAAGTACTAAATTATACAAACCTTAGGTCAGAGGAAAACTGTTACATCACAGTTCAATTGGTGTCTCTGTTCTCTGAGCTTCAACATACTTGAAATTCTGGAAACAGGGGTTTTTGTTTGTTGAGGGGGGGTTTGTCTCTTTCAATTCCGTTGAACTCAGACCATCGTGAAGAACCTACACCACAGTGTTATCCTTTAATTCCACAACTGAGTTGAAAAGGCATAGTGTCACTTCATGAGGAATAGAAAGTCCATTGTGCCAAAGGAAATCACTGGGGTTTTTTTCACAGAAAAAAACAGAAGCAGAAAGAGGTCATCTGATCAGCTGAGAGAAAATTACAGAGCTTACATAAAGAGAATGGATATAACTCCAGGTTTGAGAATACTTATTTAATATGTAACTACTCAGGCATAAAGTATGCATAAACCCAAAATAAACATGAAAGCTTAGTTATACCATGACTATAAGTAAAAAGAATATCCCCTGAAAGCCTATCTCTTAAGGAACATTACAAAGTAAATTCCAGCAGCAAAGAAGCACAGGTTAGGGCAGATTTAAAATACTGAGATAAACTGTTCTGTCAAAGATAAGCCTTGAAAAATTTGCCCACCATCCACATTTATCTGTTCAACTACCTATTCTTTGTTAGCTATGCTCTGTGTAGCAAAATTTTGTCTTATTCTGATGACTGTTCATTAATCATTCATGGAGAGATCAGGTGATGGGGTCTTACTGAGCTCTTCAGAAAATTTTGAATCTTTTCAATGTGTTGACCTCAAACTGAGCATCTGTTGTGATGCTGAGATGTTTTTCTATAAAATCTATATGGAGCTGGTTATTGGGCACTCACAATATTACTGGCACTACTGTGGCAATACATTTGTTTACAGACTCCTGAAGTAAATCAATATTCCTGTGGAATATATAGCTGAGAACACTGTGTTTCCATCTTTTTCTATTTTTTTAATTAATGAAAACAGAACATAAGAAACATGTCCAGGAGAATAAGAATTTGATATCTGTCCAATAAGGAGCAGTATTCTTCAGCAGTAAAACTCATAAAGTCATAGAAGGAAAAACTCAAATAGCGATGAATTTTAATGTTATTGGCTTTTGATGCTGGAGTAACATATGCTTTCATAAGGGGTATAGAGAGCTGGCATGACGTGGGATATATTTGCTGCTACCTTCTGTAGCATGTCAGACAAAGAAAAAAATCATATACTAGATTTTTCACTAAGAGTAAACTTGCATTCAAGTCTGGAAGTCATAAAGACACTTCAAAGCTTTCAAATAGTAGCTATGTTACATTTTTTGTTCTGAGTAGTCTCAGTTTCCAACAAAAAGTTAAATACTTGCAGCACTCAGAGAAGGGATATTGGCTTTGACTTACTGTCTGATGAAGATTGAGAGAATTTAAAATGCTAAGAATGATGAGAAGCATTCAGGCTTTGGGCAACATTTTTTTCTGTGTTAGCATGCAAGTGGGCAAAAAATTGCATTTTGCAAATTTTTTCTAAAATATTCTAAAAATTTCTAAAATATTTTCCAAAATGTAATTTCTAAAAAATTCTAAAATTTTCTAGAATATTCAATAGGATCATTGAAAATAATATCTCCAGTAATAGAAATGCCAGTAATCAGGATGTAAGAAAGACGATGGTCTGGCACAACAAATATTTGCAGTCCTATATGCATGGTTATGTGGAGATGAAGACAGAGCATGATTTCTTTTTTCAAGATGGCCTATTTGAAATTAAAACTTTCTTGGTATGACAAAGTGTAAGGTTACAGGTATAACAAAAATAATTCAGAATAAGAAGGGGAAACTCACAAAACAAAAGATTCCTTTGCAATGTTCTGACTAAAAAAGCCAATGTAGTCCTTTGATGTATTAGTAGGTACACAAAATGGAAGTAGCAGAAGGCTTTTTGTTTCTTTATATGATGTTAAGATGTCAGGCTTGGAGTCCCACAGAGATTTTTGATGTCATGTTTTTAAAAAAAAAGATATACTGAAAAACTGGAGAAAAATCTGGGGGATCATTAAAAATTAGTCAAAGAAAGAAGAAAAAGCCTTACATAGATTTAAAGACCTTAATGTCCGTGGCTTGCAGCCAAAAAACAAGTGTGGTGGGGTAATGAAATCTGGCCACCATTGTCTTTCATTGCCCCAGGCTTGGTGAACACTTTACATGTAAATCACCCTCTCTTTGTACAATTTATTATTAATATTGATGCTGTTATTGTCTTTTCTCATTGCTGTTTCCCATAAATTGTTTTTGCGATCTTGGAATTTAGAACTTCCTACTATGGGGAGTGGAAGTGAGTGCCAGTGGGAGCATTATATTGGCACTTACCATTCCTAAAGCACAGTCTTACATTTCAGTCATTATGTTAAACATGAATTACCAGCTTACATCTAGACAAAGTGGTGTGTTTTCTATTTATCCAAGCCCAGGTGCCCTGTAGAAACAGCATAGTTGACATGGGCTGCATGAAAATCACTGTACAAGTTATTCTTCTAGGGTTGGCTACTGCCATGTGTAAACCATACATACCTTAGTTTTCTACCTATATACAGCCTGAAAAAGGAGTAACAGAAAAATATAATGTCTAACAAGTAAGTGTAGGTGAATAACTTCATTATTAGTAGAAATAGTCAGCATTAGAAGGAGTGTGCATTTTAATGAACCAGAACAGAAGAGTAAATGGGAACCAGGGATATAACAAAGCATTTGGTGTGGTCAGTGTTTCCCTCCTTCCAAAATAAGCTGTGGAAGTTACCACAAACAGGACTGTAGAACCATAGAATATCTCAAATTGTTAGGAGCCGATAAGGATCATTAAGTCTGACATCCTGATCCTTTTGGGACTACCTCATACTAAATCATGCTAAGAACATCATCCAGATTCTCCTTGGAGACATTTTGATGAGGTTGGTGCTACAATCACTTCCCTGGGGAACTTATTCCGTGGACCAACACCCCTCTCCTTAATTTCCCTAAAATTAATTTTGAACTTCCCTGGATGCACATTCATTCCATTTCCTCATGTTCTATCTTTGGTCACCACAAAGAGGAGATAAGTATTTTCCCCTCCCCTGCTGCTCCCTACACCCCTGCCCCTTAGGAAGTTATAAGCTGCCATGGGGTCATCTCTCACTTTTCTCTTTGTCAAGCTAAACAAAACAAGTGCCTCAGCCACTCCCCATAAGTCTTGCCCTCAAGACTCCTCATCATTCTCGTTGTCCACCTTTGTAAGTATTTAAGCACTTTGACTGTTTTGAAGTGCTTTAATTTCATTTCTTATAACAACTTTTATTTTAGACCTAGGACAGTGCAGAATCTATGCATGGCTTTAACCAATAAAGGTAGAGTCATTTTGAACACGAAGTGGAACGGAATTAATTCTGTTGTTTAGGAGTATTTTGGTAATAGCAAAAATGCATTCTTGCAACAGGAATCTGTGTCTGATTTGAACAGTCCTGTGAATAACCCTTTTGAAAAGACTGACAAACAAAAAGGAAAAAAAACCCTAGCAACAGCAGTGATAAGCCAAGAAAATGCTAGAGGCAGCTGAGGTTTTTGTAGTACATGTGAGATAGAGATAGATACAGGTATTAATTTGCCTATGCAGCTCTACTAGCACATGGAAAATTTACCTTAGCATTCCAATGCAGATATGATTTTTTCTTTGAATTGTTTCAAATTTATTTGTCAATGTGTCCCCTTACTATTTCTGTGAACCACAGTGCCACAACTTCAAAAGGCTGAGGATAGCAGAGAAGTTGCTTCTCATATCTTCTCTTGCTGCTGTCTCACTGCACTGAACAAATATGTATCTTGCAGAAAAAGAAAACCACTCATCCTGAAAAATCTGTAGCTTAAGCACAGAGATTCGGACAGAAATACAATTTTCTACACACTTGCACCCATATCTGGTCAGACACAGACTGCTGAACTTGTGAAGTTTTGCCATCACTGAATTGCAGTGTGACTACCTGTTGTGGGTGGAGTATTAGGTCACAATGACGTATTTATTTATTTATTTATTTATTTATTTATTTATTTATTTATTATTTCTCATTTGCCTATTTTTTTTACTATTTAAACAGACAGAAGGAAGATCATTGCAAATTTTTTTTATCTGATGCGCCAGTGTATAACCACAGGCACATCTTCAACCAAAGAACTGCAAAATTTACTAGTTTCTTCTTTCTTCCCTCCCTTCCTTCCTGGAATCCTGGAATCCTGGAATCCTGGAATCCTTCCTTCCTGGAATAGTTTCTGGAATCCTTCCTTCCTGGAATCCTTCCTTCCTTCCTGGTATCCTTCCTGGAATCCTGGAATCCTGGAATCCTGGAATCCTGGAATCCTGGAATCCTTCCTGCCTGCCTGGAATCCCTTCCTTCCTTCCTTCCTTCCTTCCTTCCTTCCTTCCTTCCTTCCTTCCTTCCTTCCTTCCTGGAATCCTGGAATCCTGGAATCCTGGAATCCTGGAATCCTGGAATCCTGGAATCCTGGAATCCTTCCTGCCTGCCTGGAATCCTTCCTTCCTTCCTTCCTTCCTTCCTTCCTTCCTTCCTTCCTTCCTTCCTTCCTGGAATCCTGGAATCCTGGAATCCTGGAATCCTGGAATCCTGGAATCCTGGAATCCTGGAATCCTTCCTGCCTGCCTGGAATCCTTCCTTCCTTCCTTCCTTCCTTCCTTCCTTCCTTCCTTCCTTCCTTCCTTCCTTCCTGGAATCCTGGAATCCTGGAATCCTGGAATCCTGGAATCCTGGAATCCTTCATTCCTTCCTGGAATTCCTTCTTTCCTGGAATTCTTCCTGGAATCCTTCCTGAAATCCTTCCTGGAATCCTAGAAGATGCTGTTTCTTAAAATGTAGTTTCTCTAGATTTAGAAGCCATTTGAAAGAAGAGAGAAACACACTGAAGGAGCAGTGTCAGCCCCTAGCAGCAGGATCCTGGCACAGGAACAGCCAAGAAATCTCCATGTCAGCTGACAGCACCCCACCTCAGAGTTGAACCAGGTGACCAGCAGGCTCTTACTCTGAAACACTGGTCAATTCACTCTACAGCTATTACAGGAGATGAGCCTGTATCATTTAACCTTTCTTGCCTCCTGCCAAGCCTGAGAGCTCTGCATTTTCTTGTGTTTCCTGACATCTTTGACCTATAAGTTGCTGTTTTTGTAACTTCACAAAAACCTCAGAAAGCAACAGTTTAGGGAAGATCCAGTATGTGAAGGCATGTTTGCTTTGATAAGCTAGTTTATAGCAATAATGTATTCTAAAAATTGGCATGAAAAGGGTTTTTTGAAAAAGCTACAAAGTGAACAGAATTAGGAAAGCCATTTCCAAATCCTGTCTCAAACACACATTGTTCACTCCTGCCAACCATACAGAAATGTAACAAGAGTCCCAGTTAGGCTAATGGTAGCTGCAGAGATGGCTGGATGCTTGAGAAACACCCCTTCTGCCATTGTCAGGCACCTCTGCAAACCCTCCCAGGTTTCAAATGCCAAAGGCCTGCCTAGGAGCAGATTCTACTACAAACAGACAAAAAAAGGCCAACCACATTGCAGCTTGAGTCAAAAATCAGCATGCCTTGCAGAGCTAGCTCTCCAAAGCAGATCTCAGTAATAGATAGTCACATGCGACTGAGGGAAGAAAGAAAAACCTTCGTTCAGAGGAGACAAAAAGTAAACACTGCCTATAATGCCCAATGTGTTCAATCTGCTCAGCTTGCTAAGGCCATCCTCTGACCTGGAACCACTTCTTAGTGGCAACACTTTCCCAGAGGTAATTTACCCAAATTACTATGGGAGGGTTTTGTCACTATTTTCCTCCTCTCCCTGCCCATTTCTTTCTGCTTGGCCTTCTCTTGTTTTCGTTTTTGCAAATAATTCTGCCAAAGAGAGGTAAAGAATCTAAGGAGCAAGTGTATTTTCTCACTTATTGACACATCTTCCTCTTACTCCTTTCATTTCATTAACCCTAAGTGTTTTCTCCACCCCCTCTTTTGGCTGGTCCCACCGTGCTATGGTGAAGCAAACTCAGTATGAGATTCCTGCTCCAGAGATCATTGTCTGTTGGGCACAAGCAACTATCCTGAAATAAGAAATTCAGAAGGGGAGAAATTTAAGTACTGTCAGCAGAGATAAGAAATGACACTGCCAAAATCCATGTATTGGATGAGAGTTGAGCAAAAACCTATCTAATCAGAAAAGTGAAAAGAATGAGAGAAATGAGGAAGATTAAAAAGTTATTTGAGTATTATATTTAAGATGTGCCAGAACATGAATCTTAATATAAAATATTTTTTCTGTAAATGATTTACACATGAAAAAAAAAAAACCAAAAAAAACCAAAACCCAACGCCATCAGAGACTTCAAACTGCTAAATGACTGCAGAAATGTAAGACAGTGGAATCATTTGGCCAGAATATGAGTTGGTGTGTTTTTCTTTTATTTATACCATTAACAATTTAAAAAGAAGAGTCATAAACCTAGAAAAAGAAAGGGACCACATAAGAGGCTAAAAAGTCTTCTGTATTTGTATGTGGCCTCCCTTTTCTACTATAAGAAATAGCACACCACAAAAACCTGCTATCAGTACATTTAAATTTCTCCAATGTATTTAAAATCCATTTTAAACAGATTTGCAGATGCAGAATCTTGATCTGTAGTTGACTGAGACATTTCTCACCTCAGGATGCAATATAGTCTAGATCCTCCTGAAACACATTTCAGAGCTCCCAACAGTATTTGGAAGATAATTGCAGAGTCCAGTAATTTAATCTAGTTCAGAGTTTTCTGGAAAAAAACCAGAGTTCAATAAACAACCTGTAAGGACTTGGGTCAATTATTATATTGTCTTTTGCCAATGAAAGAATCATATGAAATTGTTGTGATGTGTAAAGTAATAAATACACTGCTGTGCTACATATTACTGCTCTAGTTCTTTACTTAAACGGTTTGAAATGCAAGAGATAAAAAACACCAAGCAAATAAATAAAAAGCCCCAAACACAAGTCCCAAACCAAACAACAAAACTCGTGCATCATTTATTTTCTATGTACGCTTTGCTTAACTCAAAAGTTGATCAAGAACCATTGGGAATATTTGGCTGCTATGTGTCTTCATTTGACAAAAATTCATTTCTTCTGGTAACTAAAATTGATAGAGGATATCAACTGTAACAGGAAATCTCTCTTTTCTGACACTGTCCTGTGCATCTCTTTTTTATATAAACATTAAATTCATTCCCCCTGTTCAAATCAGATGACAATTTAAATTGCATGATAAGTTTATATCAAGAAGATTTCTTGCATTCACCAGCTATTCTCTGCAACTCTTCTGACCAAACAGTATAATTTCTGCTTGTAATGGTGCTGCTAAAACAAAAGCATGACAGAAAAGCATACAGGAGACTCGGACTCTAAGGTGCCATTCACACCTGGGGAAGAAGACAACAGAACAATTTGTTTCAGATATGATGCTTTTCTCAGACAGACTTTATTATCATTTTTTATATAAACAACAATTCATTATTGTTCACCTGAATAAAAATATCACCTCTGTTTGTTTTTTTTTTCTTCATGTTGTAGGCGATGTCATTCCCATTTGGTAGCTTGTTTCAAATTCTTTGAACTTCCAGTTGCATGGAATAGAAATAATTAAGCTGGACTACCCTAAACTTCAAATATTGTACTTCATGCCTAAAGCATATTCATTTTTAATTCCTTATTGCCTTGTTCTTTCATGCAAATAAAATTTGATCAGGAGGTAAGGTACATGCAATCAAAGTCAACCTGTTAGAACAATATTTGTGTCAACTAACTTGACCAGTAGAAAGAGAAGGTTCCTGACAGTTTCAAGACAGAAAATACATTTATTTATTCATTCTTTTACACTGATGCTTTCTCCAACTAGAGAATTTGTGCTGACAACCCCCATATTTCATGGTGTATCACAATAGCATTAGTGCTATATGTATATGCAAAGTACTTAGCACGAGACAAAGAACTTAATGATCTGGCAAAACAAATAAATAGCTGCATCTGCTGTGCATTTTTATGCTGGATTTGTATCAAATCTTTTGGTTAGAATTGTAATCAAATGCATGTGGTGTTTATTCATTGTCTTGAATAAATTCAACTTCAAGCAATAAATGCTTTAACTTACTGCTCCTATTCTGACTCTGGTTCCTTTTATTTGGAAACTTCTAAGAGCGTCTGTCACCTCTGGTTTCCATGATTCTCGTGATTTCAAGTCCATAGATATTAAACAGATATGATTATACAGTCACCAAAGTTAAGGATGAGGGAATGATAAATTACTCAGAAGGATCACAGGGGGTATTACCAATGATTATTCATCTCACCATAAACTGTTAGGGTTTTAAATTGATGTGGAGTAAACTACCCCAAGTAGTCTCTTGGTATAGAGTGGTCTAAGATTATGGCACAGACCTTTCCATTCTGTGCTTCACTCAACACATCCCTGTAACATCCTAAGGGATGCTGAAGGCAGACTTAGCCCAGCCATGTTTTGTACTCAACTCTGAGGCTTGCATTCAAAGCCCAAAAGAATCTTTGTGACCACTATAAGCACTTGCTCAGTACATATGTTCACCAGCTTGGTTGCTGGTATTCCAGAAGTATTTGGGAGATCAGCTGTCATGAAACAACAGAGGCAATTTTTGTGTTTTAATAGTTCACATGTTAAGAGAGGATCAAAATAAGCTAAACTAATAATTTATCTCTGTACTGAAAGATAATTGTGTAAGTTGAGCAGCTCCCAAAAGAGGATTTTCCTACTGATTCATTAAGTGTAAAATGTTATCAAAGACTCACAACCTGATTGAGGCTGAAAGAGAAACAAATTTTCTGTCTGGAGAACCAATTCCTGCTAAAGGAGGAAAACCTAGAGCAGGTTACCTAGGACTGTGTCTAGTCAGCTTCTGGGTGTCTTCAAGGATGCAGATTTCAACACCTCTCTGACAAACTGTGCTAGTGCTAGCCCTGACAGAAAAAAGTGTTCATATAGAAACTCCTATCTATCAGTTTGTGCCCACTTGGGATCTTGTCACTGGGCACCACTGGAAAGCCTTTGGCTACATCTTCTTCTCACCCTCTCTTCAGAGATTTATATACACTCAGAACCCCTGCCACAAACTTTCTCTACTCCAGGCTGAACAGTCACAGCTTTATGGAATAGTCTTAGGACTTCTTGTCCTCTGCATTTAGACAAAGAAATTGGGTTGACATTTCTCTGCAGCCAAGTCAAGAATATCTGGCCTCCAGCCTACAATCTTTACCCATAACAACCAACACAGCCTGCAGCTTGCTCATATGCCACTTGTCCTGCCCAGCTACAGACCCACAGGCCCTTTTTGCACATACTTTGTGTCTAAGCAGATGCAATGAGGGCTTACATTGCATACTTGCCAGTATGACTTAGAAGGTACTTGCAGAAACAATCAGAATGAAGAAGGCATTCGTATAGGTAAGATAATTATGTATGAACTCTAATATAATAATGGTTTTGTATGAACAACAATCAAATAACTGTTACATGATGAGAAAGAACTACAACTCTTAAGTAATATATTGCAGCCATATCAATATGAAAACTGATTCCTATTGCATGATTAGATTAATCTCTATTGTGGTAAATAACATGTAAGGTATTGACTGGCAGTCCTTTTAGCCATACATCTTCAGGGAAAGTGCCTTTTAAGAGAAAGGTAGGAGTAACATACCTCAGTGCAGGTAGGTAGACTGAGAAAAGAGAAAGGAATAAGTACACCTTCTTGGGAAGCTTCTGGATTACAAGAGAATTGATTCTTAGACCCCCAAGGCTAGAAATACCAATATGGATTCACAGTGATGAACAATGTAATATGCTGAAGTTAAACTTGATGGATTCATAGCTCCTGCCAATGCACAGCCTCAAAGCACTCAAACTGAAATGGGATAAAAATACCTCACTTATTAAATGGCTTTTGATCTGGGGAAGATTGGGAGAGAGAAAAGACCCCTATAACTGATCAGAGATTTGAAATGAGCCTTTTATTAAGGCAATCAGCCAAATAGGGCTCTTTTTTTTCACTTGAAGACTGGAAACATATTACTAAAAAGCTGCTTCAGCACTTGTAGCTTTTATCAGAATCCTAGAAGTACAAAAATTAAAGGGACAAGTTCTAACAGGAATAAAACTGGTGGAGTAATTTCATTAAAGGAGTGCTTATAAGCAAGAAGAGGGAAAGGAAATATAATTTGGTTTCCAGAAAGAACCTAGTTTATGACTTCTAGACAAATTACTTCCTGTACAGAAAAAGACTCAGATGGATGAAGGTATAATTATGTTCATCCATGTCACATTATTAAAAAATGGGGGGAAAGGGCAAATTGTTCAAATAACCTTATTCAAGGTCAGCAATTTTCTCAGAGGAATATCCTCCCAATGACTTTACATGGGCAGTTTGAGTCTTGTTAACAAACGTAATTGTGCACTAGTTGTTGCAGTAACTTTTTTAATCTGCACTTCCCATTGCAAGCATTTTTTCAATGAAATAGAGCAGCTTATTTTATAGTAAGAGAAAATTGGAATGAAGAGCAACTTGTCTAATGATAAAATAACCTCGCTACTGGTCACAGAAAATTTCTAATACCTTTAGCTATACTCTGAGGTTTATAATTTGTATATTTTTATATATATTCACACATATTATACAGCTTAGAGGAGGAAAAAGTAACAAAAGGAAAAGTACACTCAGTTTTCAATAGTCTGTATTTACATCCTTTTGATTCTTATTTAAATATGTTGTTATATCCTTTGAATGCAACTCCCTGAAAAAAGTACAGGAATCTGCTTTTTTCCACAGAATTGGCAATGGGTTATTTATCAATAGAGCCACCCTTTCTTTGTTGCAGATGCTGCTGTCAGCCATAAGGGCTGTCTAACAGCTTCTTGATTACATTATTCTTGGGTTTCTTCGCAAAAATAAACTACTTCTGTAATGGCATGACATGAAAGTATGATGTGAACTTGCTTATAAGCTTCCTAGTGACCATAAGCTTGGTTAATTTGGGATAGGGAAAGGTATAGCATAGAAACAGGTATGAAACAGTAAACATTCTAGCCTTTCTTCCTTAGGAAAAAGGCAGCAAAATATTCCTCATGGAAGAGTGTTCTATGAAATCTAATGAAGGGCAGACTATCAAATTATTTTCTTATTCATACGTTTAAATGTTTTCCATATTTCTTCTCCCCTTATACAGTTGACTGGTTGAAGGGCACAAGCAGGGTGGTATAGATTTTATTATCAGTGCAGCTATAGGAATCAAGCATATTACAATACTCATTGACTAAACAAACAAATCACATACTTTTAAAACATCAGGAGTATAATTTTCCCTTTTTTTGAAGCTTAATAAAAAGGGCAGTCAGGGCAAAATTTCTTGTTACAGACACAATAATATCTCATTAATGGAGTCTGAAATCCATTCTTCAGACTAAATTAAAAAGAGCAGAAAGAGTAGTACTATAGCTTTAGGAGAATTAGCAACTTGTGAAATGAGAGGGAATGTAAGCCTGGGAAGTAGGTTAAAAATAGCAGCAACCTCGCCTAGGCCTCTTTCACTATTTGCTTTTATACTTCAAAGGAAATCACTGTAAGTCTTCCTCATGAGAAGAATCTAAGGAAGGAGAAGGGGGAAAGTTGCATGTTGTGTCAATAATGAGTTCATGGAGCTCTTTGAAGTTATGGATTGAGAGCTCATGGGTGAAAATTGGCGAACAAGTCAACAAAGGAAATTTTGTTATTAGTGTCTACTATAGACGCTCTGATAGAGAAGAGCAGGGAGATGAGGAGTCCCTTTGTCAGCCTTGGGAATCCTCCTGCTTGCAGGCCCTGAGCCTGGTAGGGGACTTTAGCCAACTGCAACATCTGGTAAAGTGCCCAACAAACCGCAAGTAGTCCAGGAAGCAGCTCCACTGAGAACGCGTTTCTAGAATTGTTGACGAGAGTCCAACCGATGAACAGTCATTGCTGCATCTCTTGCTCACTAATGCAGAAAAACTAACATGAAAAGTCAAGACTCCAGGTAGGCCAGCAGTGATCATGCCCTGAAATTTTTATTGCTAACACGTCTTCACTAGCAGGGAAATGTGCCTGACAAATTTGGTGGCCTTCTGCAGAGGGGTTAGAGCATTTTTGGATGAGGGAAGTGTGACTGATGTCGTCAGCCTTGAACTGTGCTAAGCATTTCACACACAGTCCTTCACAACATCCTTGTCTCAACATGGATCTGACACGTAGAGCATCCTTATCAGTGGATAAGGAACTGGCTGGTTGATCACAGAGGTGTGGCCAATAGCTCTGTGTCCAGGTGGGGAAACGTGATAACTGGTGTTCCTCAGAGGCCTGCACTGGGACCAATATTATTTAATATTTAATACTATATTCTCATTGACATGGACAGGGGGCTGAGGGCTCCCTCGCTGATGACACCAAGCTGCGTGGTGCAGCTGGCATGCTGGGGAGAAGGGATGCTATCCAGAGGGACCTGGGCAGGCTGGAGAGGTGTGGCTGTGTGAAACTCATGAAGCTAAAACAGGTCAGTGCAATTTTTCAAAGTTCAACCCTCTTTTAATGTTACTGTCATGATTCCTTTTCCTAGGGGTTTTCACACCACTTGACATGCTTAAAAAATCCTTCTAGGTCAAAATCAGTTTTCATTTATCCGCAATGAATTCTTAAGAGTTAGTCCTTGCCCCATTAAAAATCAATAGCAAAACTTTTATTTACTCATCTAGTCTTAGATTTTCTTCTGAGTTTCCTTTACTTATATCTGTTGGAGGCACATCAGATCTAAAATTAGGTCACCAGAAGCAACTTAGCATGTGTAGAAATGAACAGGTATCTGTGGTCATATGCAGTGTGTACATTCAAGTGTTCACACTGTAACAGCACTTTACTATTTATTTGAATGTCATCACATGCTGCCTTTTATAAGCCAAATTGAGCAACACAGAAAATAACTTATTTAAAATTTGAAAGAGTAATTTACACAATTAACATGCAACAATCCATACATTTCTTTTATATCATTTCTTTTATTATAATTTTCACTATTCAAACAAATTATTTATTAAATTAGTTCTTTTGGGAAAAAAACCAATCACTGATGTAGAAAGATAATTAGACAGAGACACTGACAGATTGAAAGTTCTGGGGCAGGGAGGGGGGGAAAAACAGCACTGCCTAAAAACTTGTTCTACTGGTCTGTTTCTGGTATACTCATCAAGAATGATGGGAAGAGGAGAGGAGAGGAGAGGAGAGGAGAGGAGAGGAGAGGAGAGGAGAGGAGAGGAGAGGAGAGGAGAGGAGAGGAGAGGAGAGGAGAGGAGAGGAGAGGAGAGGAGAGGAGAGGAGAGGAGAGGAGAGGAGAGGAGAGGAGAGGAGAGGAGAGGAGAGGAGAGGAGAGGAGAGGAGAGGAGAGGAGAGGAGAGGAGAGGAGAGGAGAGGAGAATGATACTTGCTTTTTAAAGTTTTTTTGATTTACAGTTTAGAATACCTTTTTTACTGTGATTTGTTTGCCTTTATCAATACAGAATAAAATCCCACCTTTTGCATAGTTCTGGGTATTTTTAATCTATCTATCTACCAATGGTCTGAAAGCAAAAAAGCTCTGATGACACTTTCAAGGTTTCAACTGCATGAATATGTATTTGACAACTTCAACAGTGGGAGTTGAGTAGTGATATGGTTGAAAAATCCTGTTGTCCAAGGTTAAATTTGAGTGGCAGCAGAGTCAGAAAAGCTCAAATAAATTACCTAGGAAAGCAGTCAAAAATAGATTGCTTTAAATAGACTAGTCAGACTTTAAGCCATTCTATTAGCATCACATATATATCTGCAGGGTAGCTCTAGGGAAATTATCTGGATGGGGAAGGAGGTGCCAAGGCCAGGTTTAAGCATTCTAAACAGAAGGAGACCTCTGATGTGAACAGTGTGGTCTGACTTGAAATTAACATGTTATATGAGTAAGTCCTCACTAACATAATTCTTCATCCAAATATAGACAGGAAAACTTCTGATGTTTCTCTCTCACACATGCACATGAACAAATCAAAACTAAATTCTGCAGAATGTAATATTGAAAAACTAAATACAAAATGTGAGAATTCACACAAAATAGGTTCCTACGCAGTGCCTGGGGAAGTGTCCATGACAAATTTTGAGGAAAATATGCTGATGTTTGTCATGAATCAAATTGCCTAAATGCATCTGTACACAAGATACATTGGAGCAAGTACCTCCCAAAGCTCCTCTGGAAATAAATACAAATGCATAAATACTGGTTTATCTACCAGTTTTTCCAACATATTGGTTTTCATCTCTTCTATTGCACCATTAATATGGCTCAAACCTTCACTTTTACTACTTTCATGTAAGCCCCATTTAGTGCAGAATCCTCAGAATTCTTCTAGTCTCTGTAAGTCTGTAATCTGAATTTGTTTGTTTGTTTGATTGTTTGTTTTTATGTGTTTATTTACCTATTTATTTATACATGCTAGCAAATCTGTGAGAAAAATAAATTAACTGAATCTAAAAATGCATGTACATTAAGGCAGTGAGTTTGATCTCTTCCACACAAGCACTGAAGGGAAAAAAAAGCCAAAAGAAAACTCAAAGTCAACCCAAAAACTGATCAGCCAACCAACCCCCAAAAAACAACAAAAAACTGCAACCAACAGAACAACAAACCAACCAAAAACTCCTAAATATTTCTAAATTTTAAGAGTATGTTTTTTATCTATTCCATTAGAATTTGTTCATGCAATTGTTTTCACTCTCAGAAATACTCTGACAAAATGATAAATTCTTCTAGAAGATGAGCATTTGCACTGAAAGTTGATTTACAGCGTTACTGTCCTCCACAAACAATAGTGTGGATCTTTAAGTGTTTTCAGAACTTAGAAAGAAAAGAACTTATACTAGTGAGAAAGCCTGGTTTTTGCCACTCATGTCACAATGAGAAAGTAACTTCCCACTAATTAAGAAATTAATCTTCATAGGGCTTTTTATTTTTCTTTCCTCAACAAAAGTTATGTTCTTTGAAACTCTGCTACATATACCAGGGAAATTTGCTATTTACTTCTTCTCTTGAAGCAAAACAGAGTCTCTAGTTAAGAAGTCTGTGACATCACAACATTTTTAGAGAGAAATTGCCTCCCTGATAATTTCAACCACCTGCATTTTACTGGCAACCTACAACAGTCCTATACAATTACTTACATGGTAAACCAATATAAACAAAATACCCATTTTATATTTGCCATCTAAGATGAGCGGGAAATTCAGAAACATGACAGCTTTACTTCATCAGATAAATTTTCATAGATTTCAAGCTCATGCCCTGAATCACCAGCAGTACACTAAGCACTCCTCACATCATAATTTTCTGTACCACTATATTTCTGCGCCACGGTTGGAATGCAGCTCACTGACAGGACCAGGGAACATTTTACTGCATACTCTGTGTGATGTTCTGAACTTTACTCCTTTAATAGTTTAAGTTTTGCCTCCAGTTACCTTCTTCTCTTTCCAAACCCAATGGCTCATCCCCAGAACTCCACTGCTGACTACCCACAAGCAAGTGGCCATCTTTGCCTGATGTGCAATTTGCAGTTTCCACTGGAATCACATGTATGTGCCTGGCAAAGTAGTTGTCCAACATTTTGTTTTCTATCTCTACTAGGTGCAGTCCACACACTCAGAAGGACCTGGATAAGCTGGACAAGCTGTTAAAATTACATGGGAATCTCTTGTGGAAAAGAGAAGTACTTCAAGGGAACATCCAAGAAAGATGGAGAGAGATTATTTACAAGAACATGTAGTGATAGGAAAAGGGCTAATGACTTTAAACTGACAGTCTGTTTACAGTAAATAATAGGAAGAAAATCTTTGTTGTGAGGATGGAGAGGCACTGGAACAGGTTGCCCAGAGAAACAGGATTCCCCTTTCCTCAAATTGTTCAGGGTCAGATTGGATGGGGCTCTTTTTAACCTGGTCTAAAAGGTGTCCCAGACCATAGCAGGGGGATTAGAACTAAATTACCTTTAAGGTGCCTTCCAGCCCAGGACATTATATAATTCTGTATGATTCTGTAATTTGCAGGGTTGATTCTGGCACAAAAATAGTATGTATGAGAGGGCAATGGCATCTATAGATGCTTTTCTCTGCTCAGAAGCTTTCCAATCCTAAAACATTTATCAATATGCTCTTTAATAGTTCATTATATACCCAAAAGCTTCCCAAGATTGCTCAATTTATTAATAACAAGATTTATATCAAATACATATCTTTTTTTAACATTGGCGTAAGTATGGCTATCCTCATGAAAATGCAACTTTAAAATGGCAGGAAAATCTAAAATTAGTGCAGGTTCCTAGCACAATCATTGAAGTGCAGATGTGTGGTTTAACCCAGCCAGCAACCAAGCCCCTTGCAAGCACTTGCTCTCTTCCAGACCAGTGGGATCAGAGACAGAATGGGAAGGCTAAAAGGGAGAAAAGTTGTGGGTTGAGATAAAGGCAGTTTAATAGGTATAGGAAAAGCCATGTATGAAAGTAAATCAAAATAAGGAATTAATTCACCCCTTCCCATGGGCAGGCAGCTGTTCAGCCATCTCCAGGACAGCAGGGCCCCATCACATTTGTGTTACTTGGGAACACAGACGACATCACTCCAAAAGTGCCCTCCTTCCTCCTTTCCCCCACTATAAGTACTGAGCATGATGCCACATGGTCTGGAATATCCCTTTGGTCAGTTTGTGCCACCTGTCCTGGCTGTGTCTCCTCCCACCTCCCTTGCACCCCAACTTCCTTGCCCTCCAGGCAGTGAAAAAAGCAGAAAAGGCCTTGGTTCTTTTGTCCAAGCCCTGCTCAGCAATGACAAAAACTTGTCTGGATTATCAGCCGTGTTCAGCACAAATCCAAAACAAGCTCCATACCAGCCACTGTGAAGAAAATTAACCCTACTCCAGCTGAAACCAGCACAGGAAGTTTCAATAAAGTAAGTTCTGTCTTGTATATGAGGGTTAAAACTGAAAAAGGTTATGTTTTCTCTCTTATGCTGACAACAAAGCCCATTCAAATTCTTCTCTTTACTTCTGAAAAATCAATTTGTCTACACCACAATTTGTGTCATTAAGAGACAGATTCATGCACAAAAACATGCACAGCTCTTCTATCTCTAGAGACTCTTCAGTCTAGGTGACTGCAGGCATTGTCATTTAATTATTCTCTTTGTCCTATTCACTAGTCACATTCATTTTTAAAGGAGAAATGAAAATTCTTAGGTCTTAATCAGGAAGACTGTTCATTTTCAGGGAATCAGTCTGAACATACCAACATGAACCTTCACTTCTGGAACAGGCATGTAGCTATCCAATCGGAAAATGTAGGAGCAGCATAGAATAGTCTTCTTAATTCATAGATGAACCCTTTCTGACTTTCAGGGTCACTGAATAATAGTGCACCAATGAAAAAGAAAGCCAGAATGACCCCATTGCATCCCTCTCTCCATATTATCCAGTCATCTGCCCAGATACCTTTTAGCAATAGCCATACCCTCATTTAACCACACAGCCAGCAGTGATCATTGCTTGGTTTTCCAGATAGAAGGTTGCTGATTTTACGGGCACTATGTTGTGGAAAGCAGAAACGCACTGCAGCTGCTTCATGGAAAAGTCTGAACTTTCTGATGCTGTGACTCATTTTCTCAGCCTGAAGAAATTCAGACCATTGTTGGCTTCTCCTCCTCCTGATGCGGTTTCCACAGAAGCTGCTCATCCTCTTCTCCACTGCGCCAGAACCTGGTTTCAGGAGTGTGGAAAGAGCAACCACCAGTAAGTGCCAGTCCTGTGGGATTATCTCTGAGTCACCCTCCTTGCCCACAGTCCGTTGTCATGGAAATCACTGCTCTGTTGTGCTGCAGGGATTGTCTCCTTGCTGACCTATCATTTGAATCTGCAATGTTCCCACTCCTGGGGGAATGCTGTTCACTCTCTCCTCCAGGTCCTGGGCATTCAAACTCTCTATCACGACCCTGGAATCATTCCTGCTTTTAACTTCGTATTTCTGCCATACCAAAGAGGTATCTCCAAAGAAGAACATTTTAAACAGGCAGGGAACAGAAGTTCTGTGAAGAGTGACTAAAATTATGAGGCACCAGGCATAGTGATAATGAGGAAGAAATATATACATATTATTAAAAGGAAAGCCCAAAGGGCTCTATCATGCCTTTGGAAAAAGCAGACCTTATCTTTATTAATTTTTACTCCTAAGTAGCCTGCTGGAGTGCATAGTAAATCTACTAGACAGCTACATTAGGAAAATAATAAATTAGATATTAAAATTTTACATTAAGTGATTCTTGTGAACCTGTTCTAAAGCAACTGTTATTATCACATAATAAAACAGTACATGAAACACATGTACCCACATCCCACAGCCTTCTGAATTTCTGATCCAAGCAATGGTAATCCTCCTAAGCAGGCCGTGAAAGGTCTCACATGAAAATAAAAGCAATATTTGCAAAAGTTTAAGAGGAATGTGGATTTCTGCAAACAATTTACAAATGAGAAAATTACAGCCCTCTGTCCTGACCCTACAACAGCCATCTCAGACTGCAGCAGAAGGCACCAGATGGGGGGCATTGCTCAACCTGGCTTGGACACACAGACCATTCAGATGGCCCCAAAACTCCCAGCATGTTCCTCATCCTTCATTTTCTCTGTCTTGCTCCCCTAGAGCCTAGAGCATAATTATATCATCTGCTCTTCCTTAAACCAGGGGTGGCATTTGTTAAATTGCCAGTAGCGATTTTTACATCTTAGGAATTTGCACTTCTGTGGTATTAAGGTGAGTAATTTGCACTCCATGGAGATTCAGCATTTTTTCAGACCATTTAGACTACAGTTATGCTTGAAACCCAAGCCACAGAACCACTGAGTTGCAGGTATTGAGTTAATGATGTTAAAATGCAGCTGAATATTTTGGTAGCAAGTTCTAAAAGAGAATTAAGAACCTTTCAAGAGATCAGGAAATATCAAAATGCTCCTATCCTAGATCAGTTTTATGAGATTAGCTGTTCTCAGGAAATTTTTGCCATTGCAAAAAATCTTATTTCTATTATTCCTACTGGCATCAGAAAAGGAGATGGGGAGTGGGAGGAGGGGTTACTATGACCAAAAATTCTTCAGTAATGCAAAAAATCATAGCTATGTATGGAATAACCCTATCAAAATCCAAAGGTGATTTGTCAAGTGCTGTAATTACAAGTTGTAATTTCAGTTTATCATTTATAAGTATTCTATTACAGCACTATTCTTTAAATTAAGTAATTTAATTCCCAATTCTTCCAACAGTTAACATAACTGAATAAAGATTAGCCATTTCTTTTAAAGCCCAGTAAAATAACTGACAGTTTAGCCTGGATATTTCCATTATTTAGGTAAAAAACATGGAGAGAAAAGCCTCAAAAAGAGAGCAATAACTTAAAAAGATTTTACTTCATCACTGGAAAGTGATAACTATTCATCTTTTTAAACTTCCAATTTAATTTTTTTTAGAAAACTTAAAGTAACTTCTGTTACAGAAGGGAGGCCTCATAGCACTTTCTGGTACCAGAGGGGAGTCTACAAGAGAGCTGAAGAGGGACTTTTCACAAAGGCATGGAGCAATAGGAGAAGGGGAAGGGCTTAAGGTGAGGGAGGGTGGATTTGGATTAGATATTGGGAAGACCTTCCTCTCTGTGAGGGTGGTGAGGAGCTGCAACAGGTTTCCAGAGACATGGATTCCCCGGCCCTGGACCTTTTTAAGGCCAAGTTTGATGGGGCTCTGCTCTAGTGAAAGGTGCCCCTGCCCATGGCAGGGAAGTGACACTAGATGGCTGTTAAGGTTGCTTCCAATCCAAAACATTTTATGATTCTATGATTAAAAAACAAACAAGCAAACAAAAACCTAAAATACACAAACAGAACAAACTGACAAAAAAAAAAAAAAATCACACACAAAGATGCACACACACAAAAAGTCCAAAACAAAACACATAGAAAAAGATAAACAAAATAACTAAGACTCTGCAACTATATGTCATCCAGTGGGATTTTTTTATTCTTTCTTTTTATAAGTGGCAGGAATTACTGTGACCCTCAAAATTCACCATTTGATTTTACAATGAGATACCATACAGGCAAAGCTTGTCAGATCTGATTTCTTTGATCATTTTGAGTGGGAGTCCACTTCTCACATATTGGAAACCTTTATATACGATTTTTGGCCTACTTACAAAATAATTGAAAAAACCTCCAGCAACTAATTTCTGTCTGAGACTCCATCACTTTTCATTTGACAAATACTGCTATTCTAATTGTATAAATTAGATTGTCTAAGTGTATATAAGCAGTCAAATGAGTTCTGCACGTAGTCTCTGGCTTATTTTTGTTGAGCAATTTTAATGTCAAAGTTGTTGAGTGACTCCTGTGCTGAGGAAAAGAGATAGTGTTTATATATGGATAAGAGAAACAGAGCAAAATCAAAAATTGGAAATGACACATCTGGGATTATCATTTCTCAGGAGAAGACTGGAAATGAGACTCTAAAAGGGCTTCCATCTATATGGATCACATCTAACCTTTCTGAAAAGGTTGCTGAAGTACTGAGATGTTTAATTCATATCCTTGGATGCTGCTTTCCATCAGTTTATTTTTATGATCAGGTCTAAAGGAGTGAAGATGTCAAGTTTCCTGAAAAATAATAGTTGGACTCATTAAGTAGGGTTAGCATTGCTTTGGAAAGTTTTAAGCAGTTGAACAACTAAGGTCACCTTTTTATTAATTAATTCTTTCACCAATGCTTTGGAGGACAGAGCTGTCTGTGAATATCATCTCCTTTTAAAATGTTTAGAAGTGAATTATTATATGGTGTAAACTATCAGTGCCATATTAGTTTAAATGTGTATTGGATGAGTTACAGCCCTTTTAATTTCACTTAGACCATCCTGAAAATACTCCTCACATCTTCCTACAATTGAACTTACTACATTTGTCTAAAAGAACCTCTTATTATGTACTGGAAAGTGTTTCTTGTGGACAATAACAAACATTAAAAATTACCAGATTATTTTTAAATAATGTAAACATCACTGAAGGAAATATTCAAAAATCAAAGGTTAAAAAGCGGTGTTTATTTCCCATAAAACAAGCATTTAATAAAGTGCATGGTTTGCATTGTATTTACAATTACAATTAATTGTGCTTTTATAAGTGCATTAAAATAGAATTTTTTCTGTAATAATAGTTATTATAGTGGTTAAAAAAACCAAGTGTTTGGGTTGTGAGAAGTCATTAACCCATAACTCATCTGGGGAAAGCAGTCTGGGGAGGAGGAGAGAAGGAAAGAAGGAGGTGGGAAACAAAAGTGAGCTGCAGTTAGAGGCAGAGTAATAAAACTTTTCTAAACGTCTTATGAGTTACAAATTATTGGTAGTTTTTTCTTAATTAACCATAATGCAGGCAACATCTATATATAACTGAAGATAAACAATGGAATTAATGAATTTACCAGATGGAAGACTGCTCTGCAAAGCAGTACATTTTATAGCATGTAGCAGCTGAAACTCTGGAGCAGATGATGAAATCCCAGGGGCTGATCATAGAAAAGAAAGATAAAGAATTGAGAGATCTGGACAATATCAATGGAGGACAAAGCAAGGAAAGACTTTATTGTTAGTTCTGTTGGTGGAATTAGCCAGGTAACAGCCCTGGAAGTAAGAAGTGAAGGACACCCTACGAGAAGGGAAAAACAGAATGGAGATCTGAAGGGAAGCATGCAGAAAACAGGACCTCATTCTGGCAAGAAAACCTTAGTGACCTTGATGACAGCTGCTACAGCTGAAAGCAAAAAGTGGAAATCTGGATAAAAGTTCAGATGAGAGGTCAGATAAGAGCCTTTTAAAATTAATTTTTTTACATTTAAAATTACATTTACATTTTTCACATTTAAAGTTACTATTTTATTCAGACAGTTTTGTTTAACCAAGAAGATTCAGTGAATAGGGACTGAAGAATATATATCCACTTGACAAAACATACAACTTAGTTTGCCACATTTTACCTGTTAAATGCCATTTAGAGATGGATTTTTTATTACTTCCTCTGAAATATTTTTCTCAGGATTTTGCTCACTGCTCAGAACTATTTTTTTTCCTTAGTTACATGTTTTAGTTATACCTTCTTTTTCTTGTTATTTTTCCAAATATTCATATGTTTGCTTTCCCTCTGTCTTGCTTCTTTGCTCAGTTATGTCCAAAACCTATTATTTATCCAAAATCAACCTTTTATGTGGTATATTTACTTGTAGGATTGGAGATATGAAAAGAAGAGCAACAAATACTCAAAGAAGACCATTTGATTTTTTTTAATTTTGTTTAAACTAGGTGCTTCTTTATTCCTCAGAAACAAACCTGGTTTTCAGAGCACTTAGATGGCTGTATTAAAGGAATGGAAAACAGCATATCAGAAAGTCACCACACCTCCAAGTAGACACGCACTGAGCTTAGAACCCTCATTGCTCATTTTTGCCTTCAATTGCAGCAAGTGTTTTGTGGAGCATTATAAATGGAACCAGCATAATTCTATGTATATCAACATGCTGTGGGATTTTCTCTATCGATGTAAAATATGAGTCTTTTTTCACTTGGCTGAGTTGTACAGTGTACAGTCTTCTTTGAAGACACCACATTCAGCTTTGGAACTTTAATTTGATCAGCAGTAAGGAGATGGTAACATAATACACATCTCTTCCAGAATTACCACACTTGGTGGATGTAAATGGGAATCTTCATGTCTCTTTGTTGTAGGGATAGATAATCCAACTTATTTTAAGGATTTAGGTCTTTTCACAGACGAGTTTGATCCTGAGGTCTTGATCAAGTATCAAAACTTCTAATTCTTTTGTAAAACAATATTTTCACTTCAGAGCCAGAAAAAAGCAAAACCAAAAACAAAATAACAAATAGAAATCCTGGTGGAAGACACCTGACCATCATATATCAATCTGAAAAATTAAGAAGTGCTTAAAACTGTGCTGTCATGTAAGCAAAATCTTCTTTGCAGCTGAAAGACTACACAGACTAACAGGCTTTCTGTTTCCCTCTTTAAATAGAACATAGCCACAACCCAGGTAATAATTAATGGTTGTTGGAAAGCCCAGGCTGCTAGTGAAGGCAATCTGCTGTGATGGCTGTTTTCCATCTAGTGCAGCAGTTCCCTGGCTTAGAGACTCAGCAGATTGAGACACAGCTATGGCTATGATAGTGTGTTAGTCTGAGAATCAGAATGATCCCTTAAGCAGGATGGCTGTGAGCAGCTCAGAAAGGGAATTATCCTAGGATACATTTTACCTGGGACTGTCTTCAGGACTACTTTTGAGAGGACACCTCAGGCATTAGCAAAGGGTAGGATTCTGCATAGCAAAGGAAAACTGTTCAGATCAACCCTTTCTGTTAGTTCTGTGATCTGCTGTATTTCCTGTTGCTCCTGTTTCTAGTATTGAGTTTTTCCTGCACGTCACTTTTAGAGCATTCCTGGTGAGAGTCACAGAACTGACACGGTACACTAAGAACTTTCTCACTCTTAAGCCGTAATGAGCATATTCAGGATGTATTGCTGAGGAGATGCAGGATGTGTTAGTTGTGTTAGCTGCTGTAAAAAAAATGAAAATTTGTCTGAGATAATTTAAATTAGGTTTTGTTCCACACATAGGCTTTTGCAAGAGCAGAATATTTCTGTGCCTCTGATAATACAAAAATATTTCAAGGAAGAATTAGAGGTAGTTGTTAAATGCTGAGCAATAACAAATGAGGACAATTATAATGTTTTTTCTCTTTTCTTTCTACTCTATTAACTTCCCTTTTTTGCATATATTAATTTCAGCCAAAAGCTTTAATATATTATCAAACCAGGTGCTACATGGAGCACACAGTGCTCAAACTGGTTTTTTCACTCCTCCCTGTTTTCTACACAAGCAAAATTTTGGTGTGAGGTAGGAATACTTCATTCATCCACTTCACTGGGCTTTCTAAAGCTAGACAGATGCAATATTGTAGGATAAAAGATGTGCTTTAAAATTGATGTAAGGAGAGCTCCAAGGTTTTTTTCTGTGTAACAAAGTCAATTTAAAAGGTAAAGATTTGTTCATCACACTCTAGAATAAAAAATTAAGATCACATACAATTAAAAAGATCTGCAAATCTAAGTTTTTCTTTTAATGGGTTATGCTAAACTGAGAGATACTCAAATTTAACAAGCTCCTGCCATTTGGTTTCAAACTGGGCACAACCTAATTGCATAAGATATGACATAAATCTCTTCTTTGAACAAAGGTATTGAATCTCTCCAGGCTCTCTGCTACAGAATATTTTTCTGCACAGTACTCCACAGATGCTTTAAGAAAGACAGTTATGCCTTTGAATGCTATGCTTCTTCCTCCTGGATGTAAGTACCACAACACATAAACCTTGTCCATTTATACAGCAAAAAGAGAGGAGTTGCTGTAAGTTTTACGTAATTTATTGGTATTATTAACTTTGTTTATGTATACAGGACTTAATATAGCAGTAGGAAAAGTAAAGATAAAATTTGTGTTTAAGCAAAACATGTTTCATAGGTGGTGGCCCTATGCTTAAATTATTTTAGACTCAGTTTGAAAAGTAGACAGAAGTTATGATTAAGTCTATGTGATTTCCATGTAATTTTGCTTGGACTCACAGTTTTAAAAGGTTGTCATTAGCTTGATTCTCTCAAGGTGAAGTGAATTATTCTCTCTGGTGTAGAAAATTTCTCTCTGAATGATGAAAGAACAGGCTCTTTGTGAGGAATAGGAACAGCAAAAAAAAATCAAGAGGAAAGCCAGCTTTTTGGAAAGGTAAGAGAGGCAAACTGCAGTAAATAAACCTTTACAATACTGCTTCATGGGTCCCATCCCAAGCTGTAACAGAAGCAAAATTACCTTTAAATCACAATTTCCTTCAAACAGCAGATCAGAGCCCTTATTGAAACAGAAGTATTATCTTTGAAGCAATTTTGTATCTCTCTGTTTCACTGCATATTTCCTTATGATAACTCTCTCTCAAAAGCTTCTCTCTAGAGACTGAAAGAAATACATCTTCAACACTTTTGCCACACACAACTTGTTCTGACCTGAAGCGTTTCATTCTTGCAGGATTTGCAAGATTAGAGTTTTTTATTTGCAGATTAAATTCTTCCAACCATATCAAATTGAATTTGCTAGTCCTTTGATTTATGAAAAGGTAATCTTAAACATCTGATAAATGCAAACCAACTAAGTATATGAGATTTGTTGAGTCTTAGGTTCTTCTTCAAATGTTTTTTTGCACAATGACTTCCTGTGCCAGACTTCCTGGCCTCTCCTGCTCCTGATTTTGTTACCTTCAATTTCCTCCCAAGATGATTTGTTATGCATTTACATACTTATATATTTCAGGAGATCAGCTTTTGACAAGGTGAAATCTTCCTGAACAAAATTTCTGTAGCTAACTCACAAAATTTTTGGTCAATTAAGTTTTGGATAATATGGATTATTTAAAATAATTTTTAACTAAAGCAAACTGAATTGCCTTGTTTTTTCTTTTCCTTTTTTCAGTGTTTTGTGGTGGGGGAATGTTTTTGGTTTTGACAAGACCGGCTTAATTTTTCAGCAAGTAGTATCAGATTTATCACTGCAGTTTCTGCAGGAAAACCAAACAAAAAAAAGAGGTTCCCTTTTTTGTTGGGGCTTTTTTTTTTTTTTTTTTTTTCCAGCAGAGGCTTGAGCTGTTCCTACCTTCTATGTATACTAGATATAAAATGAGATTTCCTATTAGATTAACGTCTAAAACCATATTCACAGCTAGAGTTTCTTCCTGGGCCGGCCTTCATACCATAGAATCACAGAGTCACAAAATGCAAAACGCTGGAAGGGACCAGTGATCCAACTTCCCTGCTCAAGCAGGGTCATCCCCGAGCACTTGACACAGGATTTGTTTGGATGTTTCTTGACAATCTCCAGTGAGAGAGACTCCACGTCTCTGAGCAGCCAGTTCCAGTGCTCATTCATTCACATATTCTTCCTCATGTACAGGTGAAATTTCCTGTGAAACATTTGCTTGCCTGCTGCTTGGCACCACTGAGGAGACCCTAGCTCCACCCTCTTTACATGCTCCCTTTGGATGTCCCTTATAGACATTGCTGAGGTCCCCTCTCACTTTTCTCTTCTCAAGGCAGATCAGGCACAGCTCCCTCAGCCTTTCCTAGTAGAGGAGATGCTTCAGTCCCCTCATCACCTTTGTTACCCTGCACTGGACTCACTCCAGGAGCTCCCTGTCTCTCTTGTCCTGAGGAGCCCAGAACTGGACACAGCACTCCAGCTGTGCCTCTCCAGGGCACAGCAGAGGGGCAGGATCACCTCTCTCGACCTGCAGGCAATGCTCTTCCTAATGCACCAGGATCCCATTGGTCTCTTGGTCCCCAGGACACTCTGCTGGCTCAGGGACAGCTTGTTGTCCACCAGGTCCCCGAGGTCCTTCTCCTCAGAGCTGCTTTCCAGCAGGTCACCCCCAGCCTGAGCTGGTTGTTCCTGCCCAGGTGCAGGACCCTGCACTGGCCTCTGCTGAATTTCAGATGTTTCTTCTCCTCCCATCCCTCCAGCTGTCGAGGTCTCACTGAAGGGCTGCACAGCCCCTGGGGCATTGGCCACTGCTCTGAGCTTTGTGTCATCAGGGAACTTGCTGAGGAGGCATCTGCCCCTTCATTTGAGTCATTGCTGGATACAATAAACAGCACTGGGCACAGCATGGAGCCCTGGACACCACCAGTGACAGCTCTCCAACCAGGCACTCTGCCACTGGTTATGACACTGTGGGAGCTCTTATTCAGCCAGTTCTTATTACACATCACTGTCCACTCACCCAATCCAAACTTTCCAAGTTTGCCTATGAGGATATTTGGTGAGATAGTGTCAAAAGCCTTGCTAAAGTCAAGGCAGACAATATTCACTGCTCCCCCGTTGTCTACCCAGGTAGTTGTTTCATTGTAGAAGGCAATCAGATTGGTCAAGAATTATTTATGTTTGTGAATCCATGCTGACTTCTTCTGAACACCTTCTTGCCATCCATGTGGATATTGACAGCCTCCAGAGTGAAGCACTCCATCCTTTCCGAGAATTTAGGGGAGCCTGACTACCTGGTAGTCCCCTTGGTCTTTCCTGTCCTTGTTGAAGATTGGAGTGATATTTGCTTAATTTCAGACTTCAGGCACCTTTCTGGTTCACGATAACCTTTCAAAAAGAATCATGAGCAGCATCTCAGTAATTCTGGATGCATCCATTAGGGCCCAAGAATTTTTAGGTGTCCAGTTTGCCTAGATGTTCTCTCGAGGCGAACTCAACCCCCTGACAAACAGAAAGTGCCCCTTCCAGCATTACTTTACCCTGATCTCCTGAGTCAAGGATTCCCAGGGCTGATCCTGTCACTGAAGACCAATCCAAAGTAGGTGTTCAGTAACTCTGCCTTCTGTGTCCTGTTAACAGGATCCCCTCAGCATTTAGTAATAGGCCCACATCAATACTATCATACTAACCACTATAAAAATCACTAATCAAAACTGACTTGCTTACCATAACTTGTCCAGATTAAAGCTAAGTAAGTGGTAGCATTTGTCTAGAAACCATATGAGCCACTGCAGACACAGTAAAGGCTACTTTTGGTTTCACACCATGATTTTATTCCATATATATTCCTGTATCTTGACAGTGGTTTTGTATTAGTCACCTCAGGTATAGTAGGAATGCTGGTTATTTTATGTTTTCACAGAGTTGGGTTTCTCTGGTCTCCCATCATCATCCCTGCTTTTTGTAGACATATACTATGTCCTCTGCAGGCCAAGGCTGAAATGGGGAGGCCTTTCCACAGGTCCTTACCTCCTAGGTGAGAGCTAAATCACAAATGTAGCCATGGTTTTTCACTGAGGAATTAACAAGTGAGTATACATTTAATGCATATAACAGAGTAAATTACAACAGATATGGGAGATGGGGCTTTCCAAAACATTTCTCACAAACTACCAGAAAATGGTTGAATAGCCCAGTATCCTATTATCACTTCAGCGGTGGATCTCTTTTATTTAAAATACAATGGATTTTGGTGAATGCTACTTTGATTCATTCACAAGCCCTTGCACAAGCCAAAAACAAAAGCAACTCCCCACCTGCAGCCCTTCATTATGATTTTTATCATTAGAAATGCTAGTTCATTTTCTCACAAAATCTATTTTAAATTACTTTAGACAGACTCCTGAGCCCAGAAGAATTGTTGTCACACAACATTTTCAATTAATTATTATCTCTACTGATCCTCTGCAGGCTTTGCCAGGAAATGATTGTGATTAGCCTTTGTCTGTCAGACAGACAACACACACAACACGAACACAAACTGCTTTCCAAAGATCTGGATGTTATTTGTGCAGCAGAAAGGTTACAGTCATAGACAGGGAAACATAAAATAAGAAAACCGATGACAGGTCAAGCCAACCCTCCTGAATTTCATAGAGACTCACTCATAGCAGCCTGTGTTTACTATTCCTTCCAGGCTGTTAGATTAGGAACTGAAACCTTAACCTTTGCAAGTGGAACAGTAATTTCCAGTCTTTCTAAGAAGCATCCATCCCTTTCAGCTCTCCAACTCCCAGTTCACATCAGTCTTGTTAAAGGTCAGTGCAATAGTTTGTCAAGTTTGTAACTTAAATATGCAGTAAAGAACATTTAAAACCCATTGCTGACTATCAAAACACAGGCAGTAGAAAGAATACTCAAATATTTTTGAATGAAGAATAGCAAATAAATTGAAGAAATAATGTTCTGCCTCTAGACACTTACTGAGCTGAAGAAGAAGCTAAATTATAACAGAAATAATTTTAAAATAATTATCTATGACATTTACAGGATAATTTTTTTTCTGAGCACAAGAAATGGGAATATGTAAGCAATCATTCATACATTATTTACAAGCTTACCTTCCAATGAATATGCATCAAAACCCATATGACCAAAGCAAAACCAGAATGGAATAATATAAAAAATACAGATATTAGGAAACTACTGTCTATTTTAACCAAAATACCCAAATAATTGTGGGATTTACAAAATTAAGGTAACCACAGAGTCACAGAACAGAATATATTGTAAGGGATATCTGGAGGTAATCTATTTCAAACACCTCATTCAGGCCAGTTAGATGGGCTGTGATCAGCCACACTCTGCATATTTCCAAGGATGAACAACCTCTGGGCCCCGCTTCCTGCATTTTGCCATCCTCAAAGAGAAAAGCTTATGTGTGTTTATCAGGATTTCTCTTCTTGTAGATTTTTTCTGTTGCCTCTCCTTTTACCACTACAGACCCTAAAGCAGAGTATCATTCCATCTTGTATATATTTCCCATTACCTGAAGACTGCAATGGAATTTCCCCATTACTCTCCCCTAATCCAGGCTGAGCAAACCCAGTTCACTGACAGCCTCCTCTCATATGCCTCTTCTAGGGGGCCATTGTGAGACTCACACTCTTCCCTGCACCGTGGAGTTCAAAATCAGATACAACAGCCCAAGTGTCACTTCCTATTTTGGGTTTGCTGTTGACACTTTAGGTGCATTCTCTCTTGTTCTGCAACAAGGCAAACAGTGCTTAGTAATAAGGATACTTCTCTCTATTTATTGGCTGTAAATTGTCAATAACTAGTGCTTATACTGCAACAATCACTTTAGTTCACAAAAGTTTCTCTCAGTATTTGTGTGTGACTAAGATCCTAATTTCATGTGCTCAGTGTCATCTTTGTTTTTTTCTGAAGGAAATTTTTACAACAGCATTGCTTGTAATGTCAGTACAAACCATCACTAAAAATTGCCATCTTTTAGGACATTTTGAGTTGATTCCTCTGTAAGAAGTGCTTTTGCAATCCACTGTTTTGCTGCAGAGAGTGTTCCAGATATGAAAATTATATTCAGAACCAATCATACATACTCTGTCATACTGGTACTCTTAAATTACATCAGAATTGTGTGCCTTTCTTTCCCAGATAATCTGGAACCAAACAGAAATAGGAAAGCAGAGAAAGCAATGAGTTGTTCTGGTTTTGATATATTACTTCTGTGCCACGCACAGATCTAAAAAAAAAAAAAAAAAAAAAAAAAGCTGTTTTTCAGGATCATTTTCTAGCTCCTTGGTTCTAGGTATCTCTAATCTGCAAGAGCTTTCAAAGTCCTGTACACAGCATTAGGATGGTGCAATTATATTGCAACAAAAGGATTTCTAAATTAATTCCTTTTTCTTTTTGCAGAGATGCAGATAGACTAGGACCTTGAAAGAAATGGGTGTATGACAAGCATATTGTCCTACTGGGAGAAGAGAGAAAGAGCTGGGGGGACAGACTGGGAAAGAGAGAGACATTTCTTCTTTTTCATACTTTATTTTTTTTCTCCTCAAAATAGCCAGAGTTATCAAGTTTGCCTACCATGAGTTTGCCTTCAGTTCAGTTCTAGAATCTTTCTACTGTCTGGACTTGAGTGCACCAGACAATTTAATCCTCCTGAAACAAGGACAAACATCTTTTGGTTGAGGCTAATGCTTTAACACTTATGAATATCTATATGAGTGGTATAATGTGCAACAATGGTTCTTTCCAGCTATGAAATTTCTGTGCCATTATATGTGAAGATCTTTGCACTGTAGTAAGGAATGTCTGTCAGAGCTCAGAAAGTGGCCTTTTATTTTGTGGTCCATGTAAAACATCTGTGACCCTTGTGGAATTATTTTAAACCTTTCATTGTTCCTCATTTATTTGAACACATGTATTTTAGAGAAATTTAGGGCAATGCTTATTCAGAGCAGTACCCATATTATTTTAGGTATCTCTCTTTTCTTGAATTACAGGTTATGCAACAAATATTAAAAAAGGAACACAACATCTGTAATATATAGAATTTTAAAGCAGTTTGTGTCTTTTAATTTTGTTTTCTCAGAAAACATCTGTCATGCAGCAGTAATATCAGAAACCATTTTTAAACAGTGAAAGTAAAGCTACAGGTTCTGCACCATGAAGCCAAATTAAATACATAAGGATAATTAACGACCCAGATACACAGATATGTCTCTATTCGACTTTTGATACTATCTGCATAAGTAATTGTGGAAGTAAATGGAGATAATATACCTTAGTATATTAGAAAGTTTTTAGGCTTCAGCCTTCATGGTTAGGGAACAATTTTTTCAATTGTTATTTTTTTAATCCATGAATTAGTCTTATCTAGATTTTGAACTGCAATGACAAGGACCTCAAACAGTGTTACAGTTCAGCTAGATCAGATAAATTACTTTTCAGTGAAGCCAGGATAGCATTTTTAAAAGCCACACAATTCTACTTCTGAAGAAATTTCTGAAAGTTCAAATCCCACTGAAATGTAACACTACTCTTATTCATTCAAGGAATATTTGAAAGTTTGCTTTTTAAGCTTCCAAAGCACAAATCTTCAGTGATACCTATATACCAGAGTCTCACAGGTTTCAGTGGGAGATTGCTAGTCGGTCAAATGTTTTTAAGTAGAGTGGTACATATGTCCTTCCTGAAAATTGGATAGAGACTGCTTTGAAACTGTACATAGGTCCCAGCAACAAAGTTGTTGCAAGTGCGAAAAACAAAGCAGTGTGAAAACAAATAGGAGGAAAAACAAACTATTCTTCTGAAAACAAGTACCTCAGCACCAGCTGCCACATAAAGATAGTTTTTGTCTTTGTTGTAATGCAGTCTTCTGTCCTAGCTGAGCTGTGTCAAGACATCTCTAGCTACAGCTCTCCAATGAATTTAGTTACCTATTCTACAAGTAACAGAGCAAAGGAAAATACTTAAATCATTTACATTAGCAACTGAACAGCTAAAAATCCCCTAGCTGAGGGGAGGCTTGGATTTTTGATCAGTTACTGGCTCTGGGGTGGAGTTGGTTTTCTTCACATCACCTCCTATGGTGCTAGATCCTGCATATGTGACCCTGCACTCTGAACAGCCTTGATAACAGACCCTTCTTCTGGCTATTGCTAGAGTGCCAAGTCCTTCCCTGTTTCCCACTCTCTCCACTCCAGGCAAGTAGGCTGAGGGCAGGCAAGAGAGTGGTAGAGGACATAGACAAGACAGCTGATCCCAAGTCATCAAAGGATATGTCATATATATAACTTCACGCTCAGCAATTAAATGTTTTCCAGTGTCACCCTTGTCCAGGGACTGGTTGAACACCAGGCAGCTGGTGGTGTGTGATTGCTCTTGCATCATTTGAATTTTGTTATATTTTCTTTCCTTTCTCAGAGAAAGGAAAACTTGTCTCAATCAAAAGTTTTCTTTTTTTGCCCTTCTGAGCCTCTCCCCTGTTCAGCTGTAGGTAGTGAGTGAGCAGCTGTGCGGGCCTGAGCTGCCTACAAACCAGATCATACTTTGTGCCCAAAAATGCAATCTTCCAAGGGGCATATCAGCATGGCTGCTACAGCTCACATCTTTCAGAGAAGTAACTTTGGAAGATGGGGGAGATCCTGGCTCTTTCTAGTTATGTAGTCATTGCACTGAAGCCCTTTAATCAATATTTTTTCCTCTTTCAATTCAGAGTGGAACAGAAAGCATCAAAAGGACAGAAATAAACACTCTTGTGATATTTTCCGTGTGATTGTTGAATCATGGAATCACTAGAGTTGGAAAAGACTTCTAACATCATGGAACCCAGCCATTAACTTCACACTGCAAGGTCTGCCACCAAAACAAGTCCCTAAGCACCCCATCTACCTTCCAGGGATGGCAATTCCATCGCTTCAAGGGGAAATCTGTTCAAATGTTTGACCACCCTTTCCATCTAATCTAAACCTCCCCTCCTGAAACCTGAAGCCACTTCCTCTTGTCCTGTCCCTTGTTACCTGGGAGAAGAGATGAACACCCACCTGGCTGCATGCTCCTTTCAGGGAGCTGCAGAGAGTGATAAGGTCACCCCTGAGCCTCTTTTTCTCCAGGCTAAACATCCCCAGCTCCCTGAAACACTCCTTACAGGACTTGTACTTCACACCCATCATCAAGGTTTTTGCTCTTCCTTGGACATGCACCAGCAGATTGAAAGAGAATTTTTAAAATTTCATAGCAGATAATGCTCATATGGAGTATAACCTTGATTTTTGAAAGTTGTGCAGTCCCCATAGGTGCTTTTAGTGGCAATTTCATCTGAGGCATCTTTAGCTTAGGAATAGTCTCATTTATTCCTAGAAGCCTCCTGTTTTTTGGAGATGGGTGATTAAACAGAACTAGACAAAGTAGGCAAGACCCATCACCTAAAATTAAGTATTGGAGTCTCTATTTACCTCATCTCAGTTTGATGGGTCTTAGAAAGGAGGATGTGTGACAGAGAAAAATCTAAAAACCCATCCATCTGGTCATTCAAGAAGGAGAATTTTATCAGATACTTGTTAAAAGGGAGAATTGAGTCCTGAAGCAATTCTTTTTAACCACACTGTGGTGATAAAATAATGGGTTAGCCTCAGGAGTTACCTTAATAATTTTTCTATTATATAGCCTGTGTTCAACAAACTTTTCCTTACCTTGCATGATTTGCTCTGATAGAGCTTGAAGTCTTACTTTTTCCTTATTAGATCATAATTACAGAAATATGTTAAAATGCCTGTGAATTTCACTCCACAGCAGCTTTAGAAGAAAACAATATGAACACTTCTAAAAGAAGATTATTTCACAATTTATGCAAAGAAATATAAGAGTGCTGTCTGGTTTCTTTAAAATAGTGCCCTTCTCTAAGGTGCAAATCTTATTGCCCACCACTATTAGATATATCAACTATTTAAGTAAATGCTGTCACTTTTTTTTTTTAATGCTTCCAATGACTTAAAATTTCAGTGCAGAACTGGCCATTAGAGTTAATCTTTATTTCTGAAAGAACTCATTCATTCTCAAGGAGAGAGTTTTCATTTCACAAAATGCACTAGTTTTTTTTCTGTAGCTTTATTGTTCTTTGCAATACTGCTCTCTTCATTTAAGTGCAACAATAAAAGTAGTGCATATTCCTCCTAAATTGCTTCAGTTGCCTTGTGGAGATAGTACTGAGTTCTACTGATATTGCTATAGTTTGGAATCACCAGGGCACACATTCACATCAAAACCATCCAACAAAGTGTCCAACTTTCCTCAGTCCCTTGCCGACATGCTGACCAGAAGAAGGAGACAAACTGACTCCACAAACAATAGAGTTTTCTCATGCCAGTAAGCCAGGTTTCAAACATACAAGAGGAAAATCAGAACAACCAGCCAAAAGAAATGCAAAACAGCCCCAAATTCTGTATATCTTTCCACAAGCATATTTCCTAATTCTGTCATGAATATAGTTCAGTTAGGCCAGTCTGCACCCTCAGTCTCTCTGCCACAGAGATCTGTTGTCCAAATAACAAGCTCACAGTGCCCCTTGCACATAACTCCTGATCCCAAACCCATAGGTCCTTCTGAACAAAAGCAGATCTCACAGAGCACTTGGCTTGTCCTTCATCAAAAGGCCTTGCTGTGAACCCAAGGATATAAACTGTGCAATTAATCAGAACTCACCTGTTTCTTATCTAGACAAACAACTAAAACTTCTCAGTTACAACATTTTTTTGCATATTATTTGGCTTGGACTGCTTTCTAAGTATGAATGTTCAATACAACTGCATACAGGCACTCAGGTATAAGTTGTTTAAAGATGTGATTGAGTTCCAAGCCAAAACAAAGTCCTCAGAACTGTGTTTTCTGAAGAGGTGAGTGCAGTTTTATTTTCTAAGGTAGGTTGCTATAAACCCCATAAAACCTCAACACCTCCATATATTATCTGGTTCATTTTCTAAGGCCAAATGGTTCAAGCTTCCAGCTTGCTGGCATATTTATTAAATAAACCAAACCAAACCAGACCAAACCAAACAAGAAAATAAACTAAACTAAACCAAGTTAAAATAAACAAAAATAAATAAAATAAAATAGTACAATAATGAAATAAATGATAAAACATTTCAACAAACTCCCTTAAGCAAGGCAAAAATGAACACTGTCCTGTCCCACTGACCCCAGCTTGAGCTTTTCCACCTCTGTCTCCACAACCAGAAGAGTTAAATTATTTCTTCAGGAGCAGTGAGACCCGTAAGCAGACCAGTAGCACAATCCTCTTAATTTCCAGTTCCCTTTCCAGCATTAGGCTTCAGCTAATCCTGAAGGAAACATGTCCACAAAACAGAAACAATCTATTTAGCTGTTAGTAATATCAACTGAGAGACTACCAGAGAGGGAGTTTCCACAGCTGAGCTTAATTTACCAAGACAGTTATCTCTTTACTGTGTCCACAATATATTTATCTTAGTTATGTTTTGCCTCATGTGAAGCAGTGGTGTTCCTTAAGTTTTTTTCTCTTTTTTAGAACAGCCACATGCAGTAAGCCTGATGGACACTCCCAGCAGGAACAGTTCCAACAGGATTATTGCTTTTCTGTTTTGTTTTTAATCATACACAAAATATGTTAAGGTACTAACTAAAGCAAAAACACATTAACACTTCTCACACAAAGGGTTCTATTTCTGAATTCTTTCATCCCATTCTGCAAGTATTGTGTTTTATAAGCCTAAATACTACACATGTAGTTACATACAGTGGGAAGGAGAAAATGTAAGAGGTTTAGCTCTTCATTCAGAGGATCCTAAAAGCTGTTTCACTAGCAGGAAGATTATGCATGCATAGTTTCTTTCACTCTTAGGTACTGTTCTTCTCAGTGTGAGAAGAGCAAAAAGAGAAGTCAGTGCATTTTATTTAACGTCCTTTCTTTTTCAGCCACATATCATTTTCCAGCACATTTTATTCTCCTAAGCTTTGTAGATTCCATTTTTTCATTGCACATCCAAAAGATTAGCAGAACTCAACTTCACAAGTCTTTCAGCTCTCTCTCTCATAACATCCTTGTAGGCAAACTCAGAAATGGGAACTGGATGAGCAAACAGTTAGGTGGATTTGGAGCTGACTAGACAGCAAAGTTCCAGAGGGCGTGTCAGTGGCACAGGATGTAGTTGGATGTCTCTCACTGGTGATAATCCCAAAGGCTCCATACTGGGCCAAGTGTTCTTTTACTTATTCATCAGTAGCTTGGATGAAGGGGCAGATGCCTCCTCAGCAAAGCTGAAGCAGTGGCCAATAAGCCAGAGGCCTCAGAGGAACATCTACAGGCTGGAGAGGTGGGCACCAAATCTGCCAGTATTTCAGCAGAGGGTGCCAAAAGCATGGAGATAGGCACTTTTTAGTAGTGCCCAGGAACAGGACAAGAGGCAATGGGCGCAAACTGAGGCACAGGAAATTCCACCTGAACGTGAGGAAGAACTTCTTTACGGTGTGGGCAAGTGGGCACCAGAATGGATAATCTCCCTGGACATATTCAAGTACCACCTGGTTGCAATCCTGTGCAGAGTACTCTAGGATGACCCTGCTTGAATGGAGAGTTAGACCAGATGGCCCAGTGTGGTCTCTTGTAACATTACCTGTTTTGTGATTCTATGGAAATGGAAATTTGCTGGGCACCAAATATGAGATAATTTGAGAGATAATAGACTACATTACACAAATCACTGTAATAAATGCTGTTCAGAATGAGCTGTAGCAGCTGTGGTCTACTGGGGACTGTGCATCTCTTGTTCCCACAGCATGTGAGCTGTCTCTTAATAGCATACTTAGTATAACAGGCTAGAGGCAGGTGATCTAAGAGAACTTTAAAACTGCTCCTAGTTCATTCTGTTCACAGACACAGCTGCAACCCCCTGTTTGGTATTAAGCTGTTTAGCAACAAAATGGAAATTCTCTTTTCCAGTTAGTGTAATATAGCCATATCCCAAAGCATGCACTTTGCATTTAAAAACACCAATATATCAAGGCAAGAGAGATTGCCTGTGTAAGAGGACCTCTGCATCACCCCACTGCATGATTTTTTGGTTTTTTTCCTGAAAGATACAGCCTTCCTTTCTCACATAGACACATACTCTGTACACATACTACATCCTGGGGAAAAAAAAAATAGGTCTTTGTATTTTCCTTATATCTTTCCAACCCACTGGTCAATTTAAAGAGACATTCAACTCATTTACAGTATGATGCCTTACTCATATACAAAAATGCTTTACTGAACATCTAGAAAGTCCTGTGTAATATTTTACTTCTGCAAATGCAAAATTTGCTGTCTGGCTGACTGAGATAGGTCAGTGAAAACTGGCTATAAAGTTTCAGGTTAGTCTCAGATTCATGGCACTTTACTGCAGTGGGAAACAAAGACACCCATGCCCTTTAAATTCTACTTTCACAAAACAATACACTGTGTATAGAGGAATACCTCTTGGAGAAAAGATAGGGAAATAAACAGCACATATATATATATATTTATGGACATTCAATTCATGTTACAGACTGTGGCATTAGAAGATCAGACATAATCAGAAGAGTAGAAGATAAGTATGTGTATACATCAAAGTCAAACAAGTGAGTGCAGTACCACCAAGTTTTCAATTCTGTGCCTTTTCAACATAAAGGGCTGAAAGGGATTTATATCACAACCTCTCCCAGTTCAGCCTAGAAAGTACTGCTTAGACAGGAACTCAGGAAAAAGAAAAGACAGATGTGTCGGCCAGTCTTTTGCCACTGTGACAGAATGAGTGATGAGTTTCACTTGTAAGAGAGAAGTAGGAGTACATTTATTGATATAAAAGAGTGATTTAACAAAGTGCAACAGTAACTGCAACAGTGATTTAACATTTGATGGCAAAGTACACTTGAACATTTGCTGTGTAGAGGACAGGGTCAGGCAAAACTGTCAAGTGAGACCTTCCAAATGAGTCATGGGATTCAGAAAGGACCCCCTTGCATTCTTAATACCTGTTTCAGTCTATGTGAGGGTATATCAGACTTAGTCCTAGATGTGGTGGATGTTTTATGTCTAAAGGATTACATATATAATGCTTTATATATCTTAGCTAAAATCTCAAAGTTTGCATGCTATTAATTACTTACCAAGAATCTGCTGCAGCAGGAATGCCTCAGCTACCAGGAGTAACCCTGAGAGGTGCCTCTGCTCAAGGAGCATGCTCTGGATTTGCTCCAACCAGTCATTGTCTTGTTTGTGCTGGGGACCCCAGAGCTGGATGCAGCACTCCAGGAGGGGTCTGGCAAGTCCAGCTCAAGCCAGATGCAGCTATCACAGTGTCACAGTGTCACAACTACCCATTGCTCATGCAGAGGTGGGGAAGAAGCACACCTCACCTGTCTGTGCATTCCCTCCCTTCCCCTCAGCATTTCAGGGTGCTGTGGTGCAGGGACACAAGAAAAGATGGTTCCTGTGATTCAGGTACTCATGCTGGCAGCTATTGATATATAATATAATTTGCAACCACTCAGCACTGGTTTATAAGAGAAAATGGTCAAAATGGACTGAAATAGGGCCAAACATCAGAACTTGTATGAGGTTTAAGTGTAAATGCCCTACATGCAGTTTCTTCCTTTCATCCATTCCTTATTTAAGTATATTGCTAAATGGCAAATGTAAGGGTCAAAACCTTGTGGTATTAACCCATGCAAACACTACCCTGCAGTCTTCATTTCAAAGACAATACACTTATGGAACTGTCTTATCATTAATAATTCTTTTTTGGTTGAAGACAAAGGGCAGGGAAATCATAGAGTATGAGTAGAAAATGCTGCATCAGCACCAACTAGAAAACTCCCAAGGGCTTTCCCAAAATTACTGATTTGCCAAAATCGTTTCTCTTACAAGAGCAGCCATAGAACTAGAACATACATCTGTTCAAAATATAAAGCCACCCAACCTGCACGAAATATATCCAGCCAGCCTCATCATTGCAGCAGTCTCATGAAACATACATTTCAGCTGTCATATAAATGATTATTTGAGCACACTGAAACATTTCTGCTGAGAAACTGTTAGTTTACAGAGGAAATACCATGAGATTTCCTTGTTTATTTGCATTCTCCTACTACCTTCCACTGTGCTAGTATGGCTCACTCAGACAGAAAAAGGTGTCTTTCAGTTTGATTTCAGGCCACCTCCTTACAACCAAGTGCTGATACAAGAACTTATTATGGTACAAATTTTCTTTCAGCATAAAGATTAAGAATGTCTTTTGTGATGATTCATGCTGGTAAAAAGGGAAAAAAAAAAAAAAAAAAAACAAAAAAGATGTGATAAACCCCAAAGCAGTAACAAAACAAGAATCCTACCCACCCTCAAGCCAAACAAACCAACAAACAAAATGAGAAAAGCCTGTCCATGAGATTTTTTTGCTGAGATTTTTTTGTAGCTGTCAGTCTTGGTCATACATGAATTAGACAAAACCTAAATTAGTCTAAAACCTAATAATTAGTAATCAAATAACAATCATTATCCCTAAGTACATTCTAAACATAAATCAAACTCCTGGCTGAGAGAAATTTCACTTTTCTAAGGTGTGAAGTCTAAAACAAATAAATGTCAGGCATTACAGCTATGACTAATTCAGATTTTATTTCTTGAAATCTGAAGCTAAAATGCCTCTTATTAATACCTGTTAAGATTGTTTTATCACATTCACTTCCTGTGGACGAATGTATTTCTAAGTTGCAAAATAAGCCAACACAGAAGATTTTGCATCCACAGGGTAGTGCCCAATGGCTTAAAGTCCTGATAGACATCAAGTGGTGAAAAGAGGTGTCCATATTGGGACCAGTGTTATTTCATATTTAATTTCTTCCTCAGTGACATAGATGAAGGGATCAAGTGCACCCTCAACAAATTTGCACATGACACTGAGCTGAGTGGTGCTGCTGACACACCTGAAGGGTGAGATGTCATCCAGAGGGACCTGGACAAGCTCAAGAAATTGACCCATGGGAATCTCATGAGTGCAACTGGGCTGTGCAGATCCATGGTACTAGCCCAGGCTGTGGGATGAACAGATCAGAGCAGCCCTGTGAGAAGAACTTGGGGGTGCTGTGGGTGAGAGGCTGGACATGACCCAGCCATGGGCACTCCCAGCCCAGAAACCAAACGTGTCCTGGGCTGCATCCAGAGCAGCGTGGGCAGCAGGGGAGGGAGGGGATTCTGCCCCTCTGCTCTGCTCTGTGAGACCCCAGCTGGAACCCTGCACCCAGCTCTGGGGTCCCTGCACAGGAAGGACACAGAACTGTTGGAATGAGTCCAGAAGAAGCAAGAAAGACAATTAGAGGGAGGAAGCACCTCCTCTATGACAAAATGCTGAGGGAATTGAGGTTGTTCATCCTGGAAAAAAAAAGGCTTTAGAGTGACTTAAATGCAGCCTTCCTTCTGAAAGAAACCTACAAAAAGACTGAGAGAAACCTTTTAAAGAGCATGTAGTGACAAGGTAAGGAGGGATTGCTTCAAAATCTCAGAGCAAGTAGGTTTACAGTGGATTATTAGGAAGAAATTTGTTACTGTGAGGGTGGAGAGCTACTGGAACAAGTTGCCCAGAGAAGTTGTGGGTGTCCCATTCCTGGAAGTGTTGAAAGCCAGGCTGGAAAAACTTGGTCTTGTAGAGGGTGACCCTGCCCATGGCAGGGATGTTGGAGCTAAAACATTTCAAGGTGCCTTCTAATGCAAATCATTCTAGGATTCTATGAATAATTGTGTCATTTGGAAAGATGAGCAGGTGAACTAAGTACCAATAATCATAATTATGCATTCTGAAAACTTAATGATGTTATTTTATTTTAAGATAATTTGCAGTGGAAAACAATAAATAGATAGCTGAATAAAACTAAACAATTGTTGTCTAGTAAATGTTAAAATACAGTAATTTATGTGTAATGTTTGGTGGTTTTCCCCTCTATCTCTGAATAGCCTGCATGTTGTTCCTCTGAGATATGTAAATTATTGTTTCCATCTGGTTTATTGCCATAAGGCATTGTTTGAGAATTTAGTTTATTAAAGCAGGGATGAATAAAAATACAGCAGTTTACCAGAAATATTATTTGAAAAGTGTGAGTCTGAAACTAGCTCCTTTTTAAGCATGTAGGAAGCCACTGCTTAAAAAAAAAAAAAAAAGTAGGGGGGCTTGTTGGCAAATATTGCCAGTCTTTTAAGAAATTGTTTGAAGCACTCAATACAAACTCCTCCTGATTTCAGGTCAGATAACAGGCTATGGAAATATTATCTCAGTGGTACGTAAGAGGCTGAATTTCCTACTTTGTCAAAGAACTAACTGTTTCCACTCTGACTTAGTCAACAACAGTCTAGGTGTGCCCACATCCTCAGCTGATCCAGTTTATCTGAGCACATTTTTAAAGGAAAATCCCAGGAAGCAGGAGGAAGCTGTGACAACCCATGACTGCAGATAGAGACAGCACTTTGGGAGGTTCATCACACTGCTGTGCACGCCAGCATCCTGCATCTGGGCTGCAGCAGTCAAGCCCAGGATCCATTCTGCAGGGGTTGCAGCCAGAATTAATGGCTTTTCAATTTCATCATCCCTTCCTCATCTAGTTAGCCAATTTTAGATCGTGTTGGTTAGATGGAATGGATGAAAAGCTAATTAATGGAAACAGCCTGGCAACTGGCTTCTAAGAATTTGCTATTCAATAAGCTTGACTTCTTTTATTTTCTTTTGTTTTTCCCCTTTGCGACCAGAAAGAATAGCAATAGCAACATTTTTGCTTTTTTTTCCAAAATGCTGTTTTGTATTTCAAAAAGCATGCTTGTAAAAATGTAGTATTGGAGTGCATTGTCACTTGAAGACTAGAACTCTGAAACAGATTAATTTTGTGGTCCATCTGCTCCTCCCAGAAGTCTTTTCTAGAGCTTCACTCTGCTGAAAACCTCACTTCAGCACAGAAAAAAAGGAAATCCTTCACAACATTTTCACTGGCACTTCAAAATAACTTTTCACCTGAGAAATCTCTTGGAAAGTGATTTCAGTGAGATCAGTCTAGAGCAGGGATATAAACTCAAGTCTCTGGCTCAGTTTTTTGAGCATGAGAAGGTCCAATAGTCTGATCTAATTTCATCCAAAATTGAGAAGAAAAAAGAAAATACAAAAGGAGGGATCAGCAGCATGGAGAATTCAGGATCTTGCCTCAAAAGAAGATGCGGGAGTTCAAACTGAGCCTTCATTATCCCAGATATGTCTATCCTTCTCAGCACAGCCATTATGAGTTGAGGTCTTGGAGCATACTTTCTCTAGGATGGAAGGGAAAAAGGCATGATTTTGCAGACTGTGGCTAACAAGAATAGTTCTGTATCTGGCTTTAAGGAGGATAGGATCTCCCAAGGCCTTTCATCTCTTCTCTGACTCCTTTTTGGCCATGAATAAAGTATTTCAACCTTCCTGTCTCTTTTCCTCCAGCTGTAAAATTATATAAATCCCTACTGGCTTCTGATGCCTGCAGACAGAATTAGGTTCACCCATTCCAGCATACAGAGCTACCCAGGTTAACCAAACCAAGCTTCAGTTTTCTTTTTATAGCAGCAGTATTGAACACAGCCACAGAAGAACTGCATGCAGAAGTTGCATTTGTATTACAAGCAGGAAAGTGAGAGGAGGAAAGGAACAGAGAAAGTGTTTTGTGTATCTCACTTGGAGCCCTGAAAGTAACTTCTGCTGATACAAATTATATATTGAGATTTTTAATGTGACTGCCTGCTAAGAAGGGACAAACTGAGAACTGGCAAGCCTTCCTCCCCTCTTGCCAAATGGACACTCTTCCATTGAAGCAATATTTCTCAGTACTGACCATGAGTCACTTTGCAGCTCTGTTAGCAGTGTCAATGGTGCAAATAATAGATTACTAATATATGCTGTATCAAGCACAATATAAGTAGAGACACAGTTCAGACAACTCTATGCTCCTACAAAAATTCTAAGAAAAACCTAGAACCCATTTAGCATAGCTAAACTACATATAAATTACTGGTTTACATTATTATTCTTTGAAGTTTGTCCTTTGTGGTAGACTTGATATCACCCAAAAGAAAAAAAAAAAGAAAAAAAAAAAATTGTTCCCGTATAAACTACCAGCAACTTCGCCTCTGGGATTTCCCAAAAATCCTGCAGAAGGATTTTTCAGATAATCAGACAACAATTAACAAGTTCTTAGAGCAAACCATGATAGCTTTCTACCTTGCCTTCCTTTTCATAGATATAGTGATCTTTCTGGAGAGCAGAATTATTTAATATTTCATGGAATAAAATAACATATTTTGCAGCAGGCTGTCACCTCAGAAGATAAGGGAATTAACTCCGTTCTCACTTTATATCAGTCTTTTTATTTTCTTCCCCACAGTAATAGTGCCAGCTGAACCTTTTCATCATACCTCCTTGCTCCCATCAGACTGCCTCTTTAGTGATGAATATTTCATGGTTTTTTTCTAGGGGCAGAAGGGAATGCATTTCAAAATCAGAGAGCAAACTAAGACACAGGAAGTTTATCAGCTCCATTTCACATAGGATGTGACTAATGACAATCCATTCTTTTTAACTGTTTGCAAGTGTTGTCATCCTCAAGACTTGCAGCACATCGCATATCACATTCTCAATTATCATCACCCCCACAAATTCATACAGAAATACATATTTCACTTTTCAAGGGGGAGACTGTTTATTAGTGCTCTGAAACACATCCCATTTATATGTGCTTTACCATAAACATGTGGCTCCTGAACAGAAGCCTTTGGATCTTCAGTAGTACTCTGAACAACTCACCACCATTCTCCAGTACACCACTGGCATGCACATCCCTGTTTCTGATTATAAACACACAGGTCCCATTCCACAAAACAGCAGGACTTTCCTGTCTATTCTGAATAGAAATGCGAGTGAATTTAAATTCTTCATCCTAATTCTTCATCATCTGCCTTTCAGAGCAACACTGAACGTAGTATTGCTATTCCTCAACATGATCAGTTTGCTGAAGCTATATAATGCCTACTCAGCTTCTTGGGACATGCTCTATGTTACAGCATCTTAAGTCAAAGCCACCGCACCACACCTATATCCATTATTCTGCAAGAGAGGTCTTCCTTGCACAGAAGTTTTCATTTTACTTTCCTGAGTCAAATGTTCACATATTAGTCCGCCCACCTAGGAAGAATCAATACTATTTTTTCATGCTGACCTAGTTACAGAATCACAAAATCTAAGCTCATTGTCAGGAGTCTAAAGGAAAACAGAATCTCTTAACTCCTACATCAGCATTTTCCACAACTGAATGGACGACTAGGTTTGCATAATCTGCTGCAGCTAGGAAATGCAGTTCACTCAAAAGTTCCGCCTTCAATTCAATACACAATTTTACTGCCAAAGCAGCAGAGTTTAAAAGTTTACAAAGTAACAGTGTTTGAGAAAATCGATTGGTAAGAACACTCTTATCCTGCTATTTCTCTTACTAAGTGGTGCACTGGGCAAGCACCATCAACCTGCAATTAGCAGCTGAAGTGCAGTCATGAATGTTCCAGTCTTGCTGCTGCAGCAAGAACAGTGTGTGATGCCTTCTGTGCATTGAAGTCCAGCCCTTGAATCATGGGCAGATGTGCATTGTAATGCTGAAAATCTTGACAACTCTGATGGATGAGAATTTTGTAGTAAAAAAAAAAAAAAAAAAAAAAAAAAAAAAAAAAAAAAAAAAGTATGAAGTGTGAAAAAATATATCTCAATGAAAAATACAAATTCATGGCAAGAGTAGAAACTCTGTGATAAATGCAAAAAGAACTGCCAGACATCTCCAGCTTCTATTGACACCCATTCTCCCTAGATCTCCCTAGTTGTTTTCAAGTATTTCATAAGTGACTTGATTACTTATCTTCTAATAATTCTGTTAACTTCATTACAGCACAGTAAAATTATCAAGTAGGTTAAACGTAAGGTAATACCCTAAAATTCAGTATATGCATTTTTCATGGAACCAGAGATTTCTAACTACATTTCACTGCCCATTGTTGAAGAAAAACAAGTATTGATCTTATTTTGAGATGCAAAAAGCTCACACTTTTTCTGTGCACATACAATGATCACTAATACTTGAACTTCATATTGATGGAAATTGATAATTAGCTCCATCCTTTTGTTACAAATTACTATTTTAAGCTAGAGACTCCACAGCAGTGAAAGAAAATACCATAAACTAAACCAGCTGGACAAGTCAGTCTTATATATCCCAAGTGGAGCTTAGAGGAAAACCAGAAAAAGAAGACACTTTGAAAAATTCTGTAACTATTTCCCAGTTCAATTACAATAAGCTTAAAATGCCATTAAACACAGGAATAAAATGAACTGAAATAGCTCTGAGTTGTGCCTAACTCTACAGGAAGCAGTTAGCAATCAGCCCCAGCTGAAGCATATGTACTCCTATCATGTGCAGCACAACCACTCTTTCACTGAAATCTGCTTCCAGTCCACAACACACCTGGGATCCTTAGGAAGAGGATTTTTCAGTTACTCTGACAGATGAGTAAATTCAGAGTTTCTCCAGAAGGACATCCTGAGAGAAGATTGAAGCTCTGTGCCTTGCAATCATTTCTTTATTAATTATAGGTGATGCCAACATGATTCTCTTATTTATACACATTTATGTAAACTTACTACCTTTGTTTTTTAAGCAGCTGTTCCTAAGGAAAAGGTTTAAGGTAAACGGAGCAAGTGGATTTGATTAACACAGTTTCCTGTGAAACTCTTAAACATTAAGGGTTTTAAACCTAGAAAGCTTTTTAAATTTCAAAGATTATCTCTGAGCCTACCTAAACCACCAAAAATATAGGAAAAATATTTTTGATAAAATGTTTGCCCTAACAGCCCATTTTCATGCCCCTAATAACTTATTATTAGATAATTAACTAAAAAAAAAAAAGGGTCAGACTTGTTCCATGTATAGAAGTTTGCTTTTTATCTTAGTTCAGAGCTACCTGAGAGCCATCCATTGCTATTCAAAGTACAGTCATCAAGGTAACAGTTCCAGAAAGCAAAACTAGTTTGCTTTGGGTTTTTTATCAGTAGAGAACAGTCCTGCAGTTCTCGTGTTTGCAACTATGGATGTATCTGAAGTACTTTATATCTTTCAGGTACTCTCACTACTCCAATCTCCATGCATACCTAAAATTAATGTGCTCAGTATATGAAAGAGAACTTATGAAAACACAATTTCCATTTAGTACAATTTTATGTATCTCCATGTTGAAAACCCAGCAGCTGAGCAGTGAGCTATCAGCCAAAACCAGAAAAGCTCAAAGAAGTACAAAGGGAAAATCAGAAGACTCACATCCCTGTCATGTCATCTTTGTTTTGCAACAATGCAATTAAAGGCATTCAATTCCATTTTTTCTATCAGATTTAGTTCTCTTCCTTTTTCCTGGATTTTAAAAATATTAAGAAGTACAAGATAATAGTATTCAGAAATGCTTTCCCCTCTAAAACAAGATCATCATAGTCAGAGGGTTGACTGAGGGGCTACATGATGCTTAAGACACTCTGTGTGTCCCTGATAAGCAGAGATGGTGAGCAGGAGAGAGGCTGGTGTCTGTGTAATCTTAGCCTCTTTCAGACCAGTTTCTGCAAGTTACAATTGCCTTCTATCAGCAAATAAATTATCAGAAATACTATCAGAAAATTAACTATGGTTTAGCAAAAACATCAGGAAGATAGGTATTTGCTGAAGAAAGTAACTTCTCTCCAACAAAACCACAAAACATTATAGCAAAAGCCCTAAAAGAAAATCCATTTAAACTGGAAAATAAACCTATATGAAGAAAAACCCTTACTGGCAGGCAAGCAGAAACAAATAGCAACATTTATGTATGCGTTGTGCAGAACAACAGATTTTGAATAAAAGGTACATAAATGCTCATAATGTGGCATTTCAAATGTGGCTTGTCAAGTGTGGCTGCTATGTTACTGTCCATGAAGGCACCTCACTGAGTATGGACAAGGTTTGCACATGTCCACCACGTACTGTTGCAAGTGGTGGTTTTATACCCCTTGAGAAGGCAGATTTACAAATTTGGGTGCTGTGAAGACAGGCAAGTGAGGCAGTTTATTAACTATGACAGATGTAACAATCCCTACTGTTCTGTTAACATAACAGAATCCATGCCCTGTTACCTCACTGAAACAAAGCAGTCCACATGCTGCTCTGGGCACTCCTGAATTGTGAAAAACAGCAAGATTCAGGCATCTGCATCACCAGCCAATACTGACAAGCAGGATAAGGTGAAAGGTTAGCCTCATCACAAGTGAAATGTAACACTAGTGCTGAGAGGGCACATATATTTTGAGGTTTATGACTCTTGGTACAAATAATTACAACCATTACTTAAGATTTTGAGCTTACAAATCTTTAATTCATGCAACCTGGCAGGGGCTGTCCAAAAAAATCCATCCAACTTTTCTTTCCCGGCTTACACAGGCTATGATTAGGCAGATTCCAGTTTAAGCAGTTGGGGAAAGAAATGTGGTTGCCTAGCATCCTTCAAGACCTAAAAACCTTGGGGGGCAGACTTCTTGTCCTTTTCCTTCAGCTTAATCATTTCTTAGCCTAGGCTGTGTCACTGATTGACAGGTGTAATAAATAAGGTAATATTGAATATAAAACAAGTGCTTTACAAGCTTGAACCTAAGACCTGCATCTAAGTCTCAGATTATTCTGGATGGTCAGTGAAGGACTCTGGAGAAAGAGACTCTTCTCCATGCATCAATATATTAAAATATATTTTCAATACCTCAATATATTAATATTAAATCAGCACAATTTCACAAAGATGTTTTCACCTTAGGCAAATTGCATTCGTTACTGCTAGTGACTCAGGTGTCCTACAAATATAGAGTTTATTTTGCTAGTACATTGATAGTTCAAGTAAATATTTGCATGTCTCTGCATAGCATGTTCTGTACATTCTTCCTCAGTCAGATATCCATATGAATGCTGGATGCTACACATGGTTCAGGTATCCAACTGCATAAACGTTCTTGCCACAAACAGAAGGAGAGAGGATTGGAGATGGCATTTACTCAGGCAGAAAAAGTGCTGCAGGGAAAAATTTTTCATGGGAATCCAATCTTCATTCTCAAATTTGAGCTGTGGCACTAAAATTTATTCAGTTAGAGATTCTTCATACTGGAGAGCCTTCTTCAACAATCATAACTTGCCTAGAGGAAGATCTGGGCCTCCATAATGCTCATATTTACTGCACCACACCTCTCCTGTGACAGATAACTTTTGACTTCTGTTCCAGACAGAGACACATTTCAAACATGAAATGGGGAAGAATGCCAAAACAGCAAAGTGGCCCACACTAAAATACTCTTGAAGACAGTGGCAAGCCTGTAAAAATATTGCCACAGCAGAGCTTTTCTGTATAAAAAGTACATCTATTTCTTTTTAGGATAAATTGCAAGGTATGCCAAGACCTTTTATAGAACACCATGGTCTAGTGATCTCAGGTTTCCTCCACAGGTTAGGTCTGTTAGTCATTTTAACTCATTGAAAGCTAAGCAACCATACATTTACTTCAGTGGATAAACTGTTCAAGAGCTGTGGTTATTGCTCCATCGACAGCTTTCCAATAGATCCACTGCTCTTGAGCTAAGCAGTGTTCTCTCCAGGCCAGTACCTTGTGTCTCAGTGTTTTTGAAAACAGAAGCTTTTTCATTGGCAGCTTGATCCTGCTCCATTACAGTAACACATCTGTTGCTCCTGGTGGGAATTTGCATAATTTTTTAAAGTTCTTATTGAGGTGCAAGGAAGTTTCTCCTCCAAATGCAGCTATGTGGTATGCAACAAAATATGCATGGCAGGTGACAAATCCACATTTCTCAGAGTATGCAGAAAACTTCCCCAAAGACAAAAACAGTCTGCTATGAATAAAAAATGGTGGTTAATGGTGGTGCTGTCACTTCCAAATGGCTACACTAAAGTGAAAAGTAGCTGTTCATGCCCATTTGGGAATACTCTCATCCTGTCTAAATGTAGAATCTGGAGTGATCAGCTAAGATAAAACTAGTAATAAATAATTGGCTTAAAATGTTTATGTAAAAGACACTAAAAAACTATAGAAAGAGAAACATCAAAAGCAAGTTCTTGCAGAACTGCACACAAGAATATACAGAAAGTGTTCTGCAGCTTCACAGGCTTAATAATATCTGCCACTTGTAAAGGATAACTATTTTATATTATGACCACCAAAGACCTCCCAGCTGCAAAATTTGCAGGCTGAATTATTAGTGTGTTAATTTCAATTACCTTCTTCCATATGAGACTTGTGATACCAAGAAAAACGTTCATTCTGAGAGAATGGGTAGATAATTTGACAGGAGTGACAGGATATAAAGAAAGAGCTTTTTTTTTTTTTGTCAGAAAGACATTTAACTGAGCAAAAGGTTAGAGAACAGTAATTAATCTCTTAATTGTTTTGAAAAGGCAAGCACTAAAAGTATGACCTTTCATTGACAGTTTGTTGCAATGGTACATTAATTATTGCTGAATTGCAATGGGTCTTCTCTGGGAACACAGGACATTCTCATTAATACCAGGCAGGTTTAGAATGGTCACGACTTTTATAGCAAATGCCTAATGCTAAATTAAAGGACTATTTGGCTCTTGGTCTGATATGTCCAGAAATCTTAATAGAACTTTTCTCTGTGAAATATTTCTTGCATTTAAAAATTAGTAATTCTCATGGTCCAAGGAACTGGCAGAATTTAATAAAAGAAACATACTGAAAAAGACAAAATGGAGAACCTAGATAGACGGGAAGAAGTTTTTTATCTGTTGGATATTTTTCTTCTAAATTTTCACAACAGATTTTTCAAAGTTCTGTTCTTCAGTCTAGGAAAGTCAAGGAACAAGTCTTGAACTCTCAAATAAAAAACATCCTGTTGGGGATCACACTGCATTGCTTCAATCTGAAGGCGACAGTGTTGAGAAGTAAAACACACCAATGTGAGATGATGTGACAAAGAAGGTATGTCCATTCCAGTAGTTGATTCATTTGGAGTTTGTTTCTGGTTTTATCCTTGAAACTTTGTTCTTTCTGCTCTAAATCAGCCACATCAGACTTGCCCAACTGTCAGAATAAAGAGGTTGTTCTGTCAAGGTGCTGGGAAAACAAGGCATCTACACATAGTGCAGAACCTCCTCTAGGAAAACCTTCTCAAAAAGTAGTCTGGGAAAATACTGACATGAATGCAGAAACTTCTTAATTGCTTACAGTTTTTTAAGCTAGTGAAGAGTCCTGAAAGTATGACACAATCCTCCAGTGTCCTCTCCTGCTCATTTGCAAGTGTTCCCTGCAAACACGAGGCCTACTGTTTCTATCCTAGTGGAGCAAAGGATAATCTCTCCCTTTAGAGATTATTCATTCAGTTGGAAGAAGATATTTTGGGGTATGCTGTCAAAGCAGAGAGGACACAGCACTCACCTCTAAATGTGATATTAATTATTTGGTCTGGTGCTTCTAAATGTCAGTCGCAACAGGGCAGGCAGTCTTCACAAGCCAGTAAACTTGTAGTCCAAGTCTGCAACTGCCTTAATGGAATTTAGTCAGGGACTTGTTTCACAAACAGATGTTCAGCAGGATAAGTTTGGATGGGCTGCTCTAGAGAGCTAGCTAAAAGGAAGAAAAAAAATCACAACAGTAACCACAGCATCTTCTGAACTCTTGAAATAATTGCACATTTTAAGTTTGCATTGCTCATACCTTACAAATCTCTTCAGAGGACAGGTGTTCCACATGTATTTTTATTTTGAAAAGCTTCTGGATGCTTTCCTTAGAACATGATTTTTTTTCCCCAGATAGCAGCACCTCACTGCAAAGCCATATCAAAGTGGACAACTCTGCAGAGAGCAGAGGTACTGAAGTGTTCTTAATACCTGTTTTGAAAATCTCCTTTAGAAGCATACACAGTTTTTCTCCTTGGTAAACATTTTATTTTTCTTCTCCAAGGCATAGCATAGAAGCCAAGATGAGTAGCCCATCTAAATAGTCTTCAAGTGCTAATGAATCTTACATTAATTAATTATTAATGAACAACTGCATGCCTTGACGAAGTAATGAAGAACGTTTGGGCTGAGATTCCAAGCTATCACAATCTGAAGGAGAACAGCAGAAGGTAACTCATGATCTCTGTGAGCAGCTAAGCCCTTGACTGGCCTTCCCTGTACTGCAGAGCAGCTGTGGCACAAGAGGAGGTTGGCAGTGGTGCCTGGGACAGAGCAACAAGGCTCCACAGCAATGAGGCTGCCAGCCCACGTTCCTCCAGACAGCTGACCTCTCTCTCTATTGCAAAATAGTCAAATTCTCTGTTTCTCTAAGCAGAGAACAAATTCTTAAATCACATCTTAAGGCTCTAATTTAGAAGTGACATAACCTGAATTCCACTTCAACTGTGAATCAACCTACACTTTCCTGAATGTGCCACTTGCATGTATATGGCCACAGGCATAGGGACAGATGTTTTTTTAATTCTCTCTAGAATGAAAGAAACTGGTCTTTATCCATGCCTGTTGCCACACATGTTCCAGTTTTCTTCTAGATAAATGACTACTAAAAAGCAAAAAGACATTTTTCAGTAGATGTCAGTTTAACACTCTGCCTTCCTTTCTTTTCCAGAGAAGAGAAATTTAGCTCCATAGGTTTTTGCACTAATCCTTTCTGTGACTGAGAGATCACCAGCAGTCTTTCAAATGTCAATAGCCCAGAGCTGCTGACATCAATAATTTCTGGGGTACAATCAACATAATGCTTCAAGGTTATGTAGTTGGTGTCCAGACTTTAATCCTTGAGGGTCCAAAATTTCATAATTTAACCAGGAAGTCTGTCACACAAATACTTGCCTATCACAGGGATGCAGAGATCCACCCACAGCCCTTGGGGATCCATGGGGGATGCAGAGATCCACCCACAGCCCAGGGGGATCCATGGGGATGCAGAGATCCACCCACAGCCCATGGGGATCCATGGGGGATGCAGAGATCCACCCACAGCCCAGGGGGATCCATGGGGGTGCAGAGATCCACCCACAGCCCATGGGGATCCATGGGGGATGCAGAGATCCACCCACAGCCCATGGGGATCCATGGGGGATGCAGAGATCCACCCACAGACCTTGGGGATCCTTGGGGATGCAGAGATCCACCCACAGCCCATGGGATCCATGGGGATGCAGAGATCCACCCACAGCCCATGAGATCCGTGGGGATGCAGAGATCCACCCACAGCCCACGGAGGGGCCCCATGCTGGGGCAGGTGGGTGCCTGGAGGAGACAGATTTGGAGGACTGCTGCTCTGCTCATGAGATTGGACCAGTGCTGGAGAAGTTCATGGAGAACTGTCCCCTGTAGGAGGCACCCCACAGCCTCACAAGGGAAGGGATCCTCTCCCAGAGCAGTGGGAGAAAATGTTAGTCATTAACTGACCAATAGACAATGTCCTGTCTCTCTGTCCTGTCAGTGGGAAGGAGGGAGGGACTGCAGGGTAAAAAGGTGTTTGTAAGGGTTTATTTTATTTCACATTATCCTCCTCCTTTTCTGTCAGCAATAAATTTACTTTGCAACTTTAAGTTGAGCCTGTTTTGCCATTGGAGTGTTTTCTCCCGGTCCTCATCTCATTTCATGAACCCTTCATTAATTTTTTTTCTCTCCTCTGCCCAGCTGTGGTAGGGGAGGGTAAGTAAGCAACTGGGTGTGTGCCTGGCATTTGGCCAGTGTCAAATCATGACAGCTACAAATCTAATCTCTACAGTAAGCTTTGGAAACTTTAAGTCATCAAACTCACCAAACCATTTATCTTGCCTCCCTGCCAGTTAACATGCTGGAAATGTGGTTCAACTCCCATCAAAGCTAGTGGGAAGACTTCACAGTTGGTTCTCGTGGTGTTTAAAAATAACAATAGTTCTATAATTTCAGGATTGGATTAATAGCATTTCATGGTTAACAGCAACACCTTGCTAACAAAAGAAATAATAGTCCTTCTTGTCATGAGAGCTACAGTCCATTATAAGTTACTGAACATAAACTTGAATATCAGCTAAACCATATATGCAAGGTCTTTTGGCCAATTTAAGAAATGCTGAGTAGTCCTTTTCCTTAAGACATCTTTCTCTTACACATGAGGGAATCAGAAAACTTGTCCAGACATAAATATATAGGAAAGGAACATTAAACATTGGGCTTGGGGAAACTAGTTCAGTTAAATAATACCAAGAAAATGTAGGAATTAGTTGATTGCAAAATAGAAAGGGATGAAAACCCTCTGACATACGGAAGTGTAGTTACATAGGAGACAGGCATTTTGCAGGCTAAGTGATTTTCCCTCAGAGAGCAGCATTAGCTGCTATATTTAAAGAAGTACAATTCTGAAGACTGTAAATGCATTTACATGTAGCTGCACTTCAGAAGCTACTGAGGACACACACAAGAAGGGCAAAACAGTGGGGTGAGTGTGTGTGCCAAGGTCTTTTACGAAGGAAAAATATTGGTTGAAAAATCACGTACATTGAGCTTTAAAAACTGAGTTTGCCTAAGTTCATCATGCAACCAGCTAATATCACTATATGCCACAAACTGAGACCTAAGGTTGCAGAATCCTGCTTACTCTGGGCCTGCATCTAATGAATTCTCACTGCTTCCATGTGCTCATGGCCTCCTAATCATCCTCTCCACAGGCAGAGGAAAGCTATCCTTCTCTGGATAAATCCAGCAAATCCCCTGTGGGATGCATTTTACCACTATTTTAACAAAGTCTCTTTAATGTGACAGATGCAACTTGAAGCTTCTTTCATGTTGGTGTTTTAGTTTCCTCTTCCACAATCCAATAGGTGGAAATTTTGATGAAATAAGCTGAGAAGCACAAACTGAATCTTTGAACCTACAGTGATGAAGAGTTTCAAAGCTTTTGCAAAGCACACACCTGGGGTATGAGATTAAGATCTTCTTTTGTAGTTCATTCCTACTTCCATACATCAATTCCTTCTAATCAAGTAGTATGTACACGAAATGTAACTTGCCGAGTCCTGTTAAAGCAGATACAAGTAAAATAAAGAGTTGCCTAAAGGCCAGACACAATGTAGTCCAAAGGCTAGTGAGAAAAAATCCATGTAGCAGGTTCACTGGGGAAATGAATCAGCAAATTAACAAGAGTTGTTTTAAATTTATCACAAGTGGGAAAAAAGGTTTTATTATTTTGCACAAACATTTGGAAGCATATTTAAACCAAGGTTCTTTATTGAAAGAGTAGAGATGCAGCAGGCCCACTTCTATTCAAGCATGAACAGTCCAGCTCTAAAAAAAGAACTCTATAAATCATTCCTGTTGCTTTACAAAAATTTATTCCTGTCCCGGAAATTGATGCAGAAGTCCAATAGATTTCTTTCAGTGAGGAGGAAAGACGTGTGAGTTTTTGTTGTCCCTGTGGAAAGGAAAATTAGGTGCAAAGCACAGCTTGCACCAAAATAGTTGGCTAACTTCAGCTGCCAGGGGATTTAATGGAAATTGAACAATATATGCTGTAAGAACATATCAGATTGTAACGTTTTTAATGCAGATCTGAAGTGTTCAAAGCATCAGGGCTTACTATATTCCTGTATGATTGAAAAAAACACTGGATGTAATTTGTGAAAGTTAACAATGTTTTATTAATGAAATATCAAATTAAAAATTGTTCTGAGCAGCTGAAGAGAGACAAAAAATATTTCCAGGAAGACTGAGTATTTTCTGTAGGCTCAAGAAGACATCCAAATTCCAAAATAAGGATGACCTATTCCCAGAATCATGGAATCATGAGGTAACAGTTTCTGACTGAAATACTAGTGGTGATAAACTTGGAGATGAAAGTGGGAACCATTTTCTATCGACTTTCAGTGCAATAACTCAGGCATTCTGTATCTGTGTAATGTTTTCATTGCTAGCTACAGGTCAGAAATCTTGTACTTGATTTAAAAATCCTCAGGACTGAGGATGGCCAGTCTTTCTCCAGAAAGTTTGCTGTTTTCTTTTACTTCCTTCATACAGTACAGCTATGACATTACACAAGTAGAGTTAACAAAACCTTATTTTCAATAAAATATTAAATTTCTGGCTCTAGCCATAATAAGACTGTGTATAGAAATAAAGACCTGGTACAAAAGGAGGAGGCTTCAGATTTAGACACACAGGAAGTGGTGTAGAGCTCACAGGCATGGAATGAGAAGACACAGGGCAGGGTCTTGGCACTCATACCTCTTGGGTATAAGCAACTTCTCAGAAAGAAATATCTTGGACCCAGACAAAATTTGGTTTAGGGTTATAAAGACAAAAAATAATTCTGGAATGAGCACAATAAAAGCATAAATTCAGACATAATTGTTGCAGTCCAATGAAAAAATAACAAAGCTGAAAATGCATGTCAGTAAGCAAAGGGTCAGTCCCTTTTCCCAGGTAACAAGCAACAGGATGAGATGAAACGGCATCAAGATGCACCAGGGTTGGTTCAGGATGGACATAGAAAGAATTTCTTTACAGAAAGGGTGATCACATCAGAAGGGGCTGTCCAGGGAGGTGGTGGAGGTGTTCAGGAAATGACTGGACATGCCACTAAGTGCCATGGTCTGGGAGACAAGGTGGTAGGGTAGTAGGGTTGGACATGATGATCTTGGAGGTCTTTTCCAACTTAAATGATTCTGTGATTTTGTGAAAAATTATTTTAAGTGAAAGCTAGAGAAAAAGAATCACATAAACATCATATTACTAACAGTGAGAGACCTAGATACTGATGACTCACTACAGCATTCCAGCACCACTATGAAATTACCAACCTTACTTGCAGGAGAAATAGAGGAAATCACCAAGAAAAATTCTACAAGATTAAGAATTTGGGCTTAATTTATTTTTATTCCTCTCCCCCTGCCCCATTATTAGACTCTCAACTGCATTAAAAATACACCCTTGCCTTTACAGAAGGTGTACTATCTCTTTGCCCATAGACAAAATTTTAAGCCCAGCAATAGCAGATGCAAGTTTTTCATTCATTCAGAAATGCCATTACCACATGCAATATAAAACTCAGGCCAAGGTGACAATTGTCTCTCCTTTCACATAGAGACATTGACCATGCTGGAGGTCTTACTACAGAGAGAAACCTCTGAATGGTGCAGCAATAAAGAGTGACACAAAGAGATCTTGGAAGGAGGAGAAAGCCTTGTAAACTCAAAGTCTATACATGTGCAGGACAGCAAAACTGCATGAGCCCCTTGCTTACCTTTTTCCAGTATCAGACATCCTGGCTTTCAGGCCATGTTGTCTCCATCAAGAAAAGACAACAGTCAAGGCTCTGAACTAGGAAGGAGTCAGTGTTAGTTTGGGTAGTCTCACTCAGCAGCATTAGTCTTCCCTTCTCAGCGTCTCCAAGGCTTTTCTTACTCTCCTCCTTCCCATTTAAGAGCCCTCCCTGCACACCTTCCACCTAAATCTTGCATTCTCACAGCACTGGTTAAGTGTACATATAACCAACAATAGTTTTGTGTGCCTGACTACTCTCTTTGAAACACAATACTTCCTGGATCTAAAAACAAATCTATGATTATGTTTAGGGAACAAAATTGTGTTCATATATTTCCTGAATTCTGTTTCAATAGTAACATAGCTTCTAAGTCTGAAACATCAAGATTAACTTATAGGTTGCCATGACAACACATTCCCCAGACAGATTCAGTTAAATATAGGAGAGAACTGAGGAGAGTAAAGAACAATCTGCAGATAATTCCTTTCATTCCAAATGAAAGCAACCTATTCCAGGATTATTCTGTCTGCACAGACCTGAGTTTGGTAGCAGTTAAGCCACTCAATTGGGTTGCATCAGCTTCCACTTCTATTGTTTGTTACATCCCTATGTTTTAATAATACCTTTATTTGCAAGCCCAGACAAGACATCACAGTCCAATTTTGCCTGTTCTTTGAAACTTTCTGTATCTTCTTTTCCCATCTGCTATAGTACACTATCATTATTTAAACTTCTGTGGGAAGCAGGTTCTAGGTTATATCCGGTAAAAATCATTTCACCCTTATTTGATTGAACAATAACATCTAGAGTGAATGAATATGCCCTGGAAATGTGCCCTGTCAATAACTTAATGGGTTTTTCAAGAAATCCTTGTGGACTATACAGAGTATATGTAATAGGTACAAAAGTGAGTAGCAGAAAAGAAGCAGAAGCTTCGTGTTCTGTGTTCCATTTATATTACATTAGATAACTGTTATTTAAACAGAAGCAGTTTTATTGTAAAGAGTCCTCAGAAGCTTGCTGAAGCTTTGGAAGTCTAGCAGATTCACACAAAATACACTGCTACAGCAAAGGATGGCACACATGCTGTCTAAAGTTCTAGAGTTCACCACCTTCTTTATAGCACAAAAACTTCACCTTTTCTCTTTGCTGAGTCAGTCACAGTGTTTGAACTGTTACTCTCACGAGCAACTATCCTTTACATGACAGAATCAGGCTGCAAACTTAATTATTTCTTATTATTGTGGCCTTTTCCCTCCTATAACCCCTTCTTGGTTTTTCTGAACACAAGATTCTCAAAATATCAGGCAAAACCACAAAAGTAAAAGCAAAGCAAATGAGCTAGTTTGGAAGAAACTGTGGAATACAATGATGAGTATTAAATTAAGCATTATTATTAAACATATTCATTATTAAAATTTTCCTCATGCCCAGCAGAAACCACATCAATAGCATTAACTAAAAATCAATATTCTGTTGCCCTACCAGGCCATATATATCCCCAAAACCTGGGGATGTCTTTTTGCTCTCCTTTTCACAAATTCTAATCCTAAATGGGGGAAATAAAAACAGTATCCAAGAAAGTATGCAGGAAAGTATCAAGGAGCCTGCTATAATCCATATCAGTTTACTGAAGTAGTGATCTGAATCCAGGTAATTTGTGTTTAATGTGTTTTCAGGATTTACTAACAAAGTCTGAGCCATTTATTCAAGCTACAGAATCCAATTTAACATTGTAAACATGTCATTTTATAAAGATAGCAAGTTCATTATCCTCTCTGATAGGCTCTTTAAATGTTTGATTGTTCTGCTAGAGATTTGCTTCTTATTTTAATATTGAAATTGTCAAACTTTGGCTTCCAGTCACTGAATCCTATTTTTCCTTTGTCTTATAAGGTCCCTAATATCCCTTTTGTGCGTTAGTACAAGTAACCTCTCAGTTTCCTCTGATAATAAGAATTATCTGAGCTTCTCAGGCCTGCTTTCCTGTCTTTTAACTATATTAGTACACTTAAAACTTCACACTGATATCCTTTTCTTTATCCTCCTAATTTTGGATTTGCATCTCTGCTCTTCAGGGTACTCTTCAGCCTCAGATGTATGTCAAAGACAGGGCAAAAAAGGCTGCAAGAGCAGGGGTCGTTCAGCCTGGAGACAGAAGGCTCCATAAGGACCTTGCAGCAGTTTTCTAGTGCCTATGGAGCCCACAAGAAAGCTGGAAAGAGACTTATTATGAAACAAGGACAGACAGCAAGAGATCTCTCTCTTACGGAAAAATACAAAGGAAGCTCATCCTCTTGATCAGTCTCTGCAATTCTTTGTAGTATATTTGTCAGCACCTCTAAACTATCATCAGCTTTGAACTTTGAACACAATCCACACCTAGGACAGCAGTATTCCCTGGCAGAATGGCAGAAGCTTTCTCCTCAGCAGACATGCATTATATTTCCTCTGTAGAGCTGGCAACTAAAGATGTGTGTAACTCAATCATGACCCTAAATGTACTGCACATTTTTCAAATGCTCATTTCATGGCCCTCCTCTAAGGAGTCTCCTACACTCATTTGTATTCAACTTTTAAATTTTTCCTTGGAAATTACTGGGGGTTTGATTTAACAATTCCACCTGCCCTTGAACATTTCTAACAGTCTTACGTGTTCTGGAAACTGGTGGCCTTTTCAATTTCAACTACACCACAGTGAAAGGATAGCACCATTACTATTCTGAGAAATGCATTTCTCCTCAGCCAAGATCTGCACTTACTGAAGTCCTAAACCAAGCTTAGCTACCTAGTGAAATTACTAATAGAAAGGAGCAATAAATCTAAATAAGCAAGACTGCCATGAGTGAACACAATTCACAGCTGACAGAGATTTCACATAAGGAAGAAGCAAGCTACATATATTTCAGTCAGCTAGAATCTACAGAGGCCTTTACTTTTTGTTCATGAAGATTTGAGACCACGGAATTTCACTCGAGGTTGTTGAACTTCCACATCACCATAAATACTGTTGTTTCATCCACTAATTAATCTAAATCTCCTTTTCTCATTTTAAGATGAATGGAGTTTCAACACTTATTAGAAATTTAGCAGGTATGCACCAGCCCTGACATGTTTTAAAAATACTTCTTCCACTTTATCAGCACATGGTGTTTTCAGATACTGCTTCAACAAAGATAGTCATGACTTAGCAGAGGAATGCACATATTGTGCTCATAAATGGCAGTAGAGGCAGCCATAAAATTGTGAACAAGACTTTATTTGGATTTTTTTTAGCAACTGAAGTTCAGCAAAACTGAAGGAAAAACTTGATCTTCCAAGTCCCAAGACACAGTTTAAAAGAAGCTGGGAAAAAATGCTTTGACTACACACAGCTTTCAAGAAGAAAAAAAGCATAGCCAGAACATTACATATATATTATTTAAAATTAAGAAATCCCAGAAACAGAAAGGTGTTCTGGAGTACAGCAGTTCAAAAACATAATGAATAATGACAAAGAGCTGAACAAACACTCACACTACAAAAACCAAACAACACCAACTTCTCAAACATCTGTACACTAGCTATATTTATGCTTAAACTACATGTGAAGTGTGGTTTGAACTTGATCTTAAATCAAGTTCTATCCCTTTCATTTCACTCTTTGGTGTTAGTAATTCCACAGCAAGATTCAAGTGGCAGAACTCTTTTTTTTTTTTTAGAACTTCACTATTATTTGTGTGCAAACAAATGGAAAAGGCTTTTAAAAGTTGTTTTAAGACACTCCTGAACATGGTTTCCCCATTAGCCTTTATTATACAATCCAAGTTCTGAGAAGATTTAGTTAACGAGCATTGGCATAAAAGAGAATTTTGCTCTCATTTGCATCAGTGTCTCCAGTAGGCAGTCTAATCCAGTATAAATACAAATAAAACACTAGACAGAACAAAGTGAGCAGAGGATAAAATTTATGGGATGGGGACAAAGTGGGTGGGAAAAAGGAGAATCACAGTATCATTCATTCTATTGAATATGGGGCTAATGGCATTCACAGAAAAGGATGATGAACTTATGATAGTGGGACATAAATGCAGCCTGTGATTATTAGAAACAGCTACATGCTGCCTTGTTTTTCTTTGCTGAGTGTTAATGATGGGGAGTACAAGAGATGGGTATGCATTAGCTTATTTCTTATCTTACCATTGCAGTTCTGGGGTGCTGGTGTATGGGAGGAAAAGCAGCCCAGTGGTTTGGTCAATTCCAGAGACAGAGGTTCAGTTGAACACCTGTACCAACAGCAGTACCAATATCACAAGTACTATCCCATGAAACACATGCATAAAGTACAAAACATGCAACTCCATAGGATACAACACCATCCAATCCTGAACCTTACAATATCATCCAAGATAGTACCATGCCAACACCTGTGGAATACACACCCCATGAATCATTGCACACAAAAAACCCACCCTACAGTCCAATAAATAACAGACAATGCCATACACACAATACAATTGCATAAATACCATACATACCATGACACAAAGTGCAGTGCAATGCATAATATGTGCAATATAGTACAACCTCATACCATGCAGAACAATACATACATACAAATAGTATGATGCCATACAATACAAATACAGAGAATTCTAAATACAGTACAAAATACCACTCAATCCTATAGAATACAACACACACAAGACTAAGAAACTAATAAATACCTTACAACACACAATTCAATATGATATACTATCCATTAGCATACATGCTATGTAGGATATATTTAATGTATTTTTTAAAACTGAAGTATTTATATAGATATATTGAAGATATGTTGCATTATTTGCATGGAAGTTTTTTTAATGCAGCCCTGGAAGCTAGAATATTAAATGTCTGTATAGCAATCAGAAAATAAAAAAATATAATAATGTATCCTATTCAAAAGATGAAAAGATGGTAAAATGTCAGGAAAATAATAGATTCTAAAATTCAAAAGAAATGTTCTGAATGTCAAGTCTGAACCTCTCCTGACAAAATTTTAAATCATTTACATACTGTGTTACTGGGAAGACTCAGGAAAGAGCAGATCTGTTATTCTAACCTCAGTGCCTGGAAAAATTATAAACATTGTACTATGTGCTTCTGACAGACAGGAAATGCAATCATCAGGCACAGTCAGCACAAGTTCATGAAGGAAGAGCACTGTGTCACTAATCTGGAATAAGGTCATCTTCCTTGTGAGTGAAGGCACAGGGGTAAACGTGGATTCTAGATTTTTGCAATTTCTTTAATTGCTGTTCCTTACAGCATCTTTCTGGATAAGTTGCCCATCTGTGCAATGATCTGGTGCTCATTCTGTTAGGTGAGGAACTGTCCTGTGACATTTGGAAGCACTTCCTTAAAAAGAGGGTAAGGTCAAACACTGGAACAGACATCCTAGCGAGGAGATTGATACCCCGTACCTGAGACTACCTTAAAAAAAGGCATTTGGAAAATGCCATTCACAATGCCCTTTAACTTTTGATCAACCCCAGGAACAAATTATATTGAAATGTATGTATTTTACAGTGTTTGGCACTGTATTTTGTGCAACAGTTTCTTTGGTATTGGAATGTATGTTGCTTCAATTTTTCTTCTATTTTGTAGTGTGCTACATGTTGAATGTGTATGGTATTGTTTATATCACACTCTACAGTGTTAACTGCACTGGATGCCACTTACAGGTGCATTGTAATGTGTTGTATTGTATTGGGATTTTTTTTTCACATTGCATTTTATTTTGCCTGTTGTATAGAAGGTACTGTATTTTTACTTGTTATATTTTCCATTGTGCTTTTGTTTTGTATTTTTCATAGAGTGTTGCATTGTAGATCCTTTTGCATTGTGTATAGTAATACTGTGTCATATAGCATTTGTTGTATGGTTTCTTTCACTCTTATGCATATTTCACTTTTATGCATTTTATTTATTATGTGGCTGTCATTGTTTTGGTATTGTACTGTAGCATTGTTCAATATTTTGCATTGTAGTGCATCCCCCATCACAGCTCTGGCACCACACAACATCACACACAGCAGGGTCACACACACAGCACCTCTCAAGGACCATCACTGCCAAACACAGGGGACCAGCTGGCTGGCCCTGCTGCTGTTCCAGATCCAAGCAATGGCACATTGCTTGTGTCCATCACCATCTGTCTGTCACCTCCAACAAAAACCTTTCCATAGGGGGGTGGGTGTGTGTGGATGTATGGGTGTGTATGGAAAGCATTCTAGTTATATAATTTGTAAAGTACCATGGTTTGGAATGCCTTGTATTCAGTATTGTAAAATCTGGCATTTCCTGTACGGTACAGTATCATAAAATAATTCATAGGATGGTTTGAGTTGGAAGGGACCTTAAAGATCATATATTTCCAAACACCCTGCTGTAGACAGGGACAGCTTACACTAGACCAGGTTGATTAAAGCCCCATCTAACCCAGCCCTGAACACTCCAAGGGATGGGGCATCCACAGCTCCTCTGGGCAACTTCTGTCAGTGCCTGTCCAACCTGACAGTAAAGAATTTCTTCCTAATACCTCCCGTAAACTTACTCTCATTTTAAAGCCATTCCACCTTGTCCTATTACTTCATGCCCTTGAAAGTAGTCTCTCTCTGTCTTTTTTGCAGGCTTCCTTCAGGTACTGGAAGGCTGCACTTTGGTTGCACCAAATCCTACCACTTTCCAGGCTGAGAAATCACAGTTCTCTCAACCTTTCTTCACAAGAGAAGTGCTCCATCCCTCTCATCACAGCACTGGTTTTCCCCTAGGCTCAATCCGCATCCTTCCTGTGCTGGGACCCCCGAGCTGGATGCAGGGTTCCAGCTGGGGTCTCACAGAGGAGAGCAGAGGGGCAGAATCCCCTCCCTCCCCTGCTGCCCACGCTGCTCTGGATGCAGCCCAGGACACGTTTGGTTTCTGGGCTGGGAGTGCCCATGGCTGGGTCATGTCCAGCCTCTCACCCACAGCACCCCCAAGTCCTTCTCACAGGGCTGCTCTGATCTGTTCATCCCACAGCCTGGGTTGATGGCAGGGGTTGATCTGACCCAGCTGCAGCACCTTTCACTTGGTCTTATAAAATATAGTATTATTTGGTATGTACTGCATGCATCATGGGTATTATTTTTGTTGTTGATATTATATGTATTGCATTGTGTTCCATACCTTTTAATGCATTGTGTTTTATATTTTGATTGTCTTTTGTATTGTGTTATGCTTTGGGTTGTATTGAGTATCTTACTGTGCTTTCTATGTGTGGAGAGGCCTGGTATTTGTTGTATTGTGCAGTATCATATGTATTGTACTGTATGTTGTGTATTCATTCTTCAGTATGACTAGTGATGAACTAAATTTTGCTTTAATATCAGCCATCTCTGTCACATATAATCTAACCTGATTAAATATCATTGTCTTGGGTCTCAATTTGATTATTTAATCTCCAGAGTTATTTATGCAACTGAAGTAAATTTCATACTTTATTCAGTTAAAGTTAATAAGATATGTACAACATAAAAACATAAACATTTTAATGTTTTGCAAATTAAAAAATATAACCTTGATATGCCATAACAGTAATATTTAATACTTTACTATCTATTATTGTTCCATTCCATTGAATGGCAGCATTTAAAGTGTCACTAGCTATTTTAGTTTTCTTCTGTAAAACAAAATGCTCCAGAGGATTGAAAATATTAAGAATGTTTTTATCTCAGAAGGTTTTTTACGGAAGTCTTCTACTCATTTTTTCCAAGACAGCTTTTTCAAAACAAAACCACACAGACTCATCACTCTGGAGTGGTCAGTACAATGAGCAGTTCTGGCACCAGAGATTACTTATCTTGCATTCTCTGAAAACATCGTTAGTATTTTCAGATTCCAGCAGCACAATAAACATGTTGTGGTGTTTATCAGAATATTAGGAGTAAGTAGACAACTCAGCTTGCCAAATTTTACCATACTGATTTCTGACATGTAAATTCATATGAGCCTACCATAATACAGAGATTTTACTCTGTTAAGTTGAGTTATTGAAACCACTATTTATTTTTATTTTTTTAAGTAGATGTGTAATTTACAGAGCTGAAAAGATTTTCTACAGAATTCTAGTAATCTGGCTGGCACCATTTTGATAGTGATATTCATATATCTGAGGCCACCCCAACATTGCTGTGTATCCAGTGGTTTTGAGAGTTGTATCACACATTGGTCAATCTTGAGAAGAAGTGAACAGATAAGAACACTAGAAGCTGAAATGTGAAATTTCAGTCCTCTAGCTTTAGAGCTCATGACATCTCTAATGTTCAAAAGTAGGTTTTGGGAAGATCTCTAGTTAGGTTCCTACTACACGCCCCACCAAATAATGTAAAATTTGATTTGTTAGCAAAGCTCACATTGTAGATGTATTACAACTGACTGAGTTTACTCAGCCAGACCAGTTTTTAGCTGTGAGCCAGTTTTAGATGCTAAAACCAAACAGAACAAAATTGCTGACAGCTATCACATAAGAATAAGCTTTCCATACACATGAACAGGTGGCAGCTGATTCTGTACCTGGTATCAAAAAAGCAAATTTAAGACCTTTAATTTAAATGGGCACCTTTGAACAATCAGAAAATTGTATTTTACATTGAGTTTAATTATATCTCTTCTCAGCTGGGGCTGGGAGTTTGTGGTTAGACAGCAAAGCATGAGAATAAGCAAGAGCTGCAGCAGGGGCGATTTGTCTACAGTACCTTTGTCTGAGAATCATGTGTGGCTCAAAAGAAAGGAGCAATCAGCTCAGCTTAATTGCTCTCAATATATAGAATTTTCCTAGCCAGAGGATAGTTGTTGAACTTCTGAACCTCTCTCATTTATCAACAGGCAGAGTCAACCACCAGTTTTGCTGGTTTATGTCTTAGTTTAGATAATTCAGTCACCAAAGAAGATTTGACAGCAGCTGCTAGCTGCTAACAAGAACAAGGCTGAGCGTCTGCTACTGAAAGCAGTAGAGATGCAATGCTAAGAGAAATCATCTCTTGGAAGAAAATGAATGAAAGCAATACATGGCACACCAACTCTTCTTATCAATATGAAAGTCCTTTGGCCTAACCATTCATCTGTGTCCTCCAGAAAGAAACAGGAGCAAAGAGATACAAGCAAGGCAGGACAGTGAGGGTGCAGCATTTAACCAGAGAGCCTAACAGGACTCTGATTCTCACTCACGCCAGGGGGTCATGAGAAAAGTTTGGATTTCCTCATTCTTTTGTGCCAGGCACCTGCAGAGCACCAGAGAAGGCACTTTCACCTTTCGCTTCTGCGCCCAGCTGCCTGCAGGCATGTAGCCCCACGCAGGCTGTATACTGTTCCCACATCCCATATACTACCAATTATACTCCCATATGTATTACCAATTTTACTCTCATATTGATATCAATGTCTTCTCAATTTTTAGTTGCAACCCCAGATTAGCAGAAGTCCTCTATCTTGATGCTTATCATTGGACTAGGATGACTGAAGAAATACATTCCATGATACTAAAAAAGAGCTTTGTAGGCCTGTTAGAATTAGAATTAAACTTTATTAATAAGATCCATGGTAGCAGGGTAGCTGTGTTGTGCAACAAACAAGGAACAATCTTCCCTTCTCTCATCTCGGAGAGAGAAAAATCAGCTGACAAATTTCTATGCTGTGTGCTGTAATGTTTGTAATCATATAGGGATAACAGTCCTCACAAACTAACCGGATTCAAGCTTGTGTAAGGTGACCATTCCACCCCATCTCCCTGCTGTGCAGGTATTGCTGATGTTTGAATCACCAAAATCCTGCTGGAGAAGGGACAAAATGAGCGATCTGCTACTGCACTGTGTAAGGGCACACTGCCTTCCTCTGGGGATAGACAGGGCAAAGCTTGCAGGAGGGAGAAGGCAGAAATGTTCATAACTGCTCCTCATTGCAAGCAAAAGGCATATCTCGTGTTATACAAGAAATTGGCAAGCAACTGAGCATAGACCCAAGAAATTAAATCACTGCACTTCCATGGGGAAGGTCCCAAGGCCTCATTACTCAAAGGAAGAAGCTCTTAATAAAGAATGTGTACTTGGGTGATGTTCCAGAGCGACAGCCCAAAAATATTTCCATCAGTTCCAACTTTTTTGGACGCTCTCAAGAAAGACAATAGCATAAGGTATTAGTCAACATGAAAACACAATAAAGAAAAAAAGAGCTGCAGAAATGTGACAGTCATACAAATGACTTAAGAATAGGAAAGATGAATAGGCTACAAGCTAACTGAGAGAAACAGCACTAATGAAGTTTTACCCACAAGCTCTGGCTTTCTCATTACTTAATTTCAGCAAAAAAAACCCCCAGAACAACAGCAAGATCAATATCAATAATGAAATGCTATATATTTAAGACACTCAGAGTCCTTTAAAAATTTCAAAGTACCCTGTGCTTTCACAGCCTGACTTCAAGCCTCATCAAGCTTACAGCAGATTTCAATTTCTATGAAATTGCAAGAAGAAATGCAGTACCCAGACTTCTTCCAGCTGAGCTTCCAGCTGAGGCTGGTACCCAGCTGAGAGTCAGGGTGTGTCTCTGTATCCAAAAGGGAGTGATGCTACTCCCTAAGGTGTGAACAAGGGAGAGGGATGTAGAAATGCTGAGTGCCAGGAGGAACTGTATCCAGGCATTCATGAACATCAGGCATTGGAGAGCAGCTTGTCAGCACCGGGAGTTGGAGCAAACATCCCTGAAACTGCAGAGTGTGAGCCATTTCCTTTGGCAGTAGGTTTTTGCCACCCCTCTTCAACCTGGGGTAAGTTTACTCTGGGAGCCAAAACACACTCAGCCTTCTGTCTGGTTCCTTCTCATAAGCAGAGGAACCATAACAGTGCTCAGAGATGTTCACACCAAGGTGTCACATCTGTGCAGCAAAAACGGATACAAATACACTCATGACACCATGTGGTTTTTTGCCCCTCAAGCTGGTTCTAGCACAGGCTCTCTTAGCTTGTCTCCAGAGGTTATGCTTTGTTACCATGGACTGGAGCCAGGCCACAGCACAGATTCCATCCTGCTCCTGATGGTACGGGACAAAGGGAGGCAGGAGAACTTTCTCAGACACTTATTCTTATTCCTTTCTAAATATAGGACTCATATCCCCAGGGAAAAGAAAGGCAAATAAAAACAACAGTCAAAGCTCATGAAACAAGTCTTTTCCTTGATTTTCCATACAGCTCATATTTTCATGCTCTCCTACTCGTGTGTGTTTTGGAAGGCAATACTAAGCAGAGGAGTAGAAACCAAAGGCAAGGACTGAACCATGCCTGATGGACTAAGGCTAGTAGATATCTCTGGAAAAGGTTAAACATGTCCACCTCTACTTTCAGAGGAATTCTCTTAGAGAAGGACTCACATCATATGTATAAATAAGCCCAGATTCTGCTTTCCATTTGTCCTGAACAACACAGATCACCCCCAAAACAAATGTTTTATTGTGTTTAACTATTACATGGGAACCAAATTCTGGAGTCTTAACTCAGAGTCATATTATCTCTCAGCCAGCTTCCTGCATTAGAGTATTTATATTCCTGTGCAGAGCCCCTGAGCCAGCTAAAATCATCACAGGTAGAGCCAGATGACACTTTCACAGCACAGAAAAAAAGCATACACTCCATACCTCAATGGCAACATGAGCACCCACAGCCAACAAGTAAATTTTGTTCACTTGCATATTGGGCTGGTAGTGAGAACTGAAATGGAAGTATTTTGAAAATTTCATGGAAGGAAGTAGTAACCAAGATATGAATTCCTTACAAACGTCTCACCTGCCTCCAAGAAATTACTTTTTGCTGTCTTAAAGAACTGTATCTTGAAGTACTTGGAGCAGCTAGCTGAAGCTGCTTGCTGTGCTGACTGCATTGGGACAGGGGGAGAATAAAAGCAATGAAAATGAAGTAAAACAATGTCAAACTCTGCTTCTAAGTGTCTCTGAACAGGATATGGTATGATGGAAAACTAATTAACAAGCTGCAGAAGAAAGAACAGCATCACTTAACATATCATACTCTGTAGAAGACACTAGCACTTCATGCAGTCTCCAAGTGATTGTGTGCAACAGCAGCTGGACACCAATGGCTGGAAAAGAGCTGGGATAAAACACCAGGCAGCCTCAGAGCTAGCTCTCCTTACAATGGGAATAGAGAGGAAGGGAAGGTTCAGGGAATGTTCAGGGAAGGGAAGGTTCAGGGAAGGGAAGGGATGGTTCCGGGAAGGGAAGGTTCAGGGAAGGGAAGGTTCAGGGAAGGGAAGGGATGGTTCCGGGAAGGGAAGGTTCAGGGAAGGGAAGGTTCAGGGAAGGTTCAGGGAATGTTCAGGGAAGGGAAGGTTCAGGGAAGGTTCAGGGAAGGTTAAGGGAAGGGAAGGTTCAGGGAAAGGAAGGTTCAGGGAAGGTTCAGGGAAGGGAAGGTTCAGGGAAGGTTCAGGGAATGTTCAGGGAAGGGAAGGTTCAGGGAAGGGAAGGTTTAGGGAAGGTTCAGGGAAGGGAAGGTTCAGGGAAGGTTCAGGGAAGGTTCAGGGAATGTTCAGGGAAGGTTCAGGGAAGGTTCAGGGAAGGTTCAGGGAAGGTTCAGGGAAGGTTCAGGGAAGGTTCAGGGAAGGGAAGGGAAGGGAAGGGAAGGGAAGGATGTCACTCTCTGAGGGTTTTTTTGTGTCCGAGACTACTCAGATGGACATAGGATGGTGGTTCAAGGCTCAGGGTATTCTTGAAGCTGCTGAAGAAAGGCTGCAGGAGACAATCGTCCGGTCTCAAGGTCTGTTTTTTATTTCTTATCGATACAGTGTTCACGCTCGCGAGCAGCAGTTTGATCAGCACCGCGTCCAGGACGAAAGTCTGCCCACGAAAGGCAGGACTTATCTTTTATACCTTAAACTACGTATTCTATGTTTACACTATCTTTCCAATACTATAATATCTTATTACTATGTCCAGTCTTGTCCCCAACTAATCTGTGACTCCCAGCATCCCTCACCAACATGGAGAACAAGAAGAAGAAGAAGAAAGAAGACACCACACCCCAAATCCTCCATCTTGGCCTCGTGGCTGCTAACATAACCAATCCCAAAAACTACCTTTTCTGCATGCTAACTGTCTCATTCACACTCTAGATTCACTTAGCGGTTGCATTTCTTCTCTGAGGGAAGGCAGATGTTCCCATGGGGCAGGACCCAGCTCTCGGACCCCCCTGGCTCTATTCGGGGTATCTCAGGGGTCTGACAGGGCGGTTCTCGCACCCACAGAGGGTTCAGAGGGACTCCCTGGACCCCCACAAAGGGAAGTTCCGGAAAGGGAATTTCTGGGAAGGGAAGGGAAGTTCCGGGAAGGGAAGTTCTAGGAATGGAAGTTCTGGGAAGTTCCGGGAAGTTCCGGGAAGGGAAGGGAAGTTCCGGGAAGGGAAGGGAAGCTCCGGGAATGGAAGTTCTGAAAAGGGAAGGGAAGTTCCGGGAAGGGAAGTTCCGGGAAGGGAAGTTCCGGGAAGGGAAGTTCCGGGCAGGGAAGTTCCGGGAAGTTCCGGGAAGTTCCGGGAAGTTCCGGGAAGGGAAGTTCCGGGAAGTTCCGGGAAGTTCCGGGAAGTTCCGGGAAGGGAAGGGAAGTTCCGGGAAGGGAAGGGAAGTTCCGGGAAGGGAAGTTCCGGGAAGGGAAGGGAAGTTCCGGGAAGGGAAGTTCCGGGAAGGGAAGGGAAGGGAAGTTCCGGGAAGGGAAGGGAAGGGAAGTTCCGGGAAGGGAAGTTCCGGGAAGGGAAGGGAAGGGAAGGGAAGGGAAGGGAAGGGAAGGGAAGGGAAGGGAAGGGAAGGGAAGGGAAGGGAAGGGAAGGGAAGGGAAGGGAAGGGAAGGGAAGGGAAGGGAAGGGAAGGGAAGGGAAGGGAAGGGAAGGGAAGGGAAGGGAAGGGAAGGGAAGGGAAGGGAAGGGAAGGGAAGGGAAGGGAAGGGAAGTTCCGGGAAGGGAAGGGAAGGGAAGTTCCGGGAAGGGAAGTTCCGGGAAGGGAAGGAAATTTCCGGGAAGGGAAGTTCCGGGAAGGGAAGGGAAGGGAAGGGCCGGGAAGTTTCCGGGAAGGGAAGTTCCGGGAAGGGAAGGGAAGTTCCGGGAAGGGAAGGGAAGTTCCGGGAAGGGAAGGGAAGGGAAGGGAAGGGAAGGGAAGGGAAGGGAAGGGAAGGGAAGGGAAGGGAAGGGAAGGGAAGGGAAGGGAAGGGAAGGGAAGGGAAGGGAAGGGAAGGGAAGGGAAGGGAAGGGAAGGGAAGGGAAGGGAAGGGAAGGGAAGGGAAGGGAAGGGAAGGGAAGGGAAGGGAAGGGAAGGGAAGGGAAGGGAAGGGAAGGGAAGGGAAGGGAAGGGAAGGGAAGGGAAGGGAAGGGAAGGGAAGGGAAGGGAAGGGAAGGGAAGGGAAGGGAAGGGAAGGGAAGGGAAGATTTTCAGAAGATCCTGTGCTAGATGAACCAGGGTTGAAGAGGTAAGTTAGAGCTGCAAACACTGACTGGGTTCCCTGTGCAACTCTGGTTTAAATTAGGAGATGAGAGGATTTTGCTGCACTCTGAAGGTGACAGAGGCTCATGAAAGGGAACTAGTCTTTCATAAAGTAAAAGATTTGCTAACCAACAGAAGTTTCCCAGTCCAGACAGAAGACATCATTTCCTGAATTGCTGTCTCAAAGAATAAATCTGGCACAAGAAGTTTCCACTCCTTTTCTCTGGAGACTTGTCCACAACTTGACTGAACTGCACCTTAAATTACTTTTCACAGAAGCCAACTGGAAGTGGTTGTGCTTAGCTGAGGAACAGTGCTCAGAAGCCTGAGCTCAGACAAAGGATGAGGCAAACCGGTGTCAAAATTTTAGGCTCTGACCAGGATATGGTGTTAGGCTAAACATTTTAAAAGCACTCTGGACAGAGTAAGAGACAGTATCATTAAGGGAATTAATGAAAAGAGTAACACCTTTCTTTCTAAAATCATCCAAATACTTGTGTCACAAAACTTTAAACTGACTTTGCAACTGAGGCTGGCATCACACAAATGGTGCCCTAAGACATACAAAGGGAGGACTAATAATATGCTGCTGAAATTTATTATTCTCTTTTAACAATGTCCATTAAAACAAAACAAAACAGAAACCTCAGGCAGAACAGAATGTGGAGCTCGTGTTAAGCAAAGGTATAAACATATCACATGGGGCTACTCATGCTCTGGCAAACAGCACAGGCCAAGGAAATGCCCAACATTTGTGAAGCAACACAGCTGTAAGGGATTACAGCACTTTGTAACAGAGTATGCAACACCACCACGCGGACAAAGGTGAGGGCAACTGCACTCACTGTGAGGACAGAGCAGCTTCTCCAGGAGCTGCAAGCACATCAGTTCAGGAACATCCAACTGCAGGAAAATGCGTGACTGTGGTGCCAGAAAAACTGGTAATAGTACTAAGTAGGAGCTACAGAAATAGCAGTGAAAGCTAGAGCCGAGATTCATGAAACTAAGGATATCAGTTAAAAAAAACCAAAAATCCAAGTATATTGCAATCTGTTCTAGCACATTCTGGACACATACTGGTAGCGAGAAAGCTGTTCATATGATTTTTAAACCATGCATGTTAATTTTCATTACTGCTCTTTGCTTGAAAAGGAGTAGGCGGGGAGCTGACCTTTTTGGAAGGCACCACAGGAAGGCAGGTGGCACCAGACTTGTGTTGAGGGGTGAGAGCAGACTGGGTGTGCTGTGTTACCCAGCTGAAGCCTGTATGGTGAACAAAAACCTCTCTGGCTCCAGGTGATTACTGACAAGCTTATACATACAGCTCATGCAGCTCTCCTCGGTCTTGCTTGAGGAGGACAAAGGAAACACAAAAGAAATAAAGGGTGCTATTCCTAATGAAGAAAGGAGGCAGAGGAAATGTTCATAGGGATGAATCTCATGAGATTCAAACAATCTCTGCAGACCAACTCAGTTCTCATGAAAACATTTATGTTGCATCTCTGGTGATCCACATAAAGAGAAGAGATTACCTTTAGGGCAATGAACTTGGGGCACAACTCAGATGTGCTGCCTAGGTATTCTTGCATTTAGGACCTAGGAAGAGGAATATGCAGGACCTCTTTCATCTGGCAGAGAGGGCCTGCAGATAAGACAGTTTTCTATCCTAGCTGAAATACATCCAAGAGAATCACAGTGTAGAACTGAAAATCTTGCTTTCAGCATTTGAGAATTCAAGGAGTTTCCATGTCTACTGCTTTAAAAAATCATTAAGAAAGCCATAAATGTGATAGAACTATCTAACTGATATTTTCTCATTTAAACTATTTCCAAATATTTATGTAGGAATAACATTTTCTTCTTTGCCTAATAAGATGATAATTTTCTAGAGACACTTTATGCATTTGTGTGTCACAATTATCCCTGCATTTGCTGTTGTCCAACAGCCATTTTAACTTACACGGGAATAGTCAATCCTCCTTTTCCCTCTTCCCCATATTTGCAAGCTCCCATTTTCCACTTAGAAATATTTTTAAAGTAGCAGTCATAAGAGAAACAAAATAGCTGGTACCTTTAAAACTTAAAATTTTCAGCTAATACAGTAGTCTCTTGAATGCTTCAATTCTGTGGTTTTGAATGCCTTTCACATAACAGAGATTAGTTACTGGACAGTGACTCACCAGGACACTTGGCTGTAGCATGTTGGATTTTGTAATGGGAAGGGAGATGAAGATGTAATGTGAACTCTTTTTCTTTTTGCTTTTGCTTTATGCAATGACCCTCATTCTGCAATATTTCTCACATGGTGCTGTCTTTAAATGGGAGAACTATACCTTACGCTGAATGAAGAGATATCATCATAGTCAATCATCAAAACTTTGTGAGATGAGCTTAAAAATGAATGATTTTCTCTAAAATAAATTATGCAAGGAAGATCAGTTTCATCCCTAAAGAGCTACTGGCTCTGTGTCCATAGCATACACCCAGACACACACAAAATGTTTATCCTCTTGGCTCATACGGAGAATTCTCTGTGAGGGGGAAAGCAGAGGGATGCTCACAATTCCTGTGCCACACAGATGCCCCAAAGCATCACTCTCAATCCTGTTTGGCCAGTTTTTGGCACTGGTGAGGCAAGAGCCTGTCTTTCCAGTTCTCATTGCAGTCATTTACACACAATCCAAGGCTGCATAAAGAGGTGAGATTTGTTTAGCCCTTGCACTAGGACATGTTTTCAATTCTTCTTTTTTGCAGACACTTCTTGTGGGCCTCCAGCACTGCCAGCTGTGGGGAAAGCACAGGTAATAATCCATAACTGCTCTGTACCAGAATAAACTTGTTCATTCCAGTCCCATTTAGCAAGAGCACAGAACAACATTGTTACAAGCTTCCTGCATATCAGTGACCCTCTGATTTCCTAGGGAAAAAGATAATTTATTTCTTAGCTTTTCTATATCTAAGTTTCCTATATATACAGTAAACTGAAGCAGCTCCCAAGAAATTTTTCATTTCCCATTATATTTAACTAAGAGATAAAAAATTTCCAATGCAACACTACCATTTTTCCAGAGAAGAAACTAACTGTTCAGAGTTACTTCTGTTTATAGCAGCTAAGCAGAACCTGCTAGTTGTACAGATATACAACAGACATATCAATCCATATGTGTCTGTCCAAATTATTTATTTTTTGTTAGTATAGTTGGTTCTTTTTCTTTTACAGCAAAGTTGCTGTAACATGGAAGTAGGGCTTCACTCCTGCTTGTCATCCACTTGGAGACACAGGCTGGCAAATGAGTCCTGGCAGGCAAACCAAGCAGCAGGCTGCATGAGCAGAACCAGAGGATACACTTACTACAAAGTACAAACCTGATCCAAAATGCCCATTAGCATCAAGCCAAGATAAAGCCTAAAATTCCCTTCAGTCTCAGCACAGAGAAAGTTGATAAGTTGTTCTACAATTTAAAGCACTTGCATTCCTGTTCCAATGTCCCTGGCTCAGGGCAGATGGCAGAGCCAGAAGTCACAATGAGGATTGTCAAAAAAAAAAAAATGGAAAGACAAAATTTCTACTTTAATTGTCTCGGGGAAGTGTCAGAGCCTGAAGCTCCAGACCTTACCAAAGTTACTGTGGGATCAGACATTATTAAATATACTAAATGACTGCCTTTACAGATGAAAGCTGCTGACAAAACACAGAAATTCATTAGGCCTTGTAAGACAGCATCTGGGTAAACATCTCTTGAAGAGGCATAAGCTCAAGAGTTTTTCCTTGAAATTACAACATGCCCTGGGATAAACTGCACATGTAATGGGGTCATCATTCTCAACTTTCAGCATCAATGTTTAACCTGAGCTGCAAGTACAACAAAAGACTAAAGCAGTGCTGACATAAAGCCAGTGAACTTTTACTTATTTACCAGGTTTACACCCTGAGAAAGCTTTGGTCTACATTGAATAATTAACTACATCTTAAAGACATATCTTCAATGAATAAGTGTGAGTTCACGATCTATTTTTATTAATACAAATTACAGACATGTCCATCTCTTTGGTCTACTTTGGAAAAAAAATCTGGCTGTAGAGAAAACATAGCACCCAGTGCCCAGCAGCTTAGAAAAATTACCACAAATATTTTAAGAGACTGTGTCCAGAGCACACACATTACTGCAGAAGATTTCAGTGCAGTATAGTGCTTGGGAAGAAAGAGCTGAAGCTGTCTTCATGAGAAAAAAAAAAAAAAAAAAAAAAGACTCATAGTACAATTTATGGTTGGCAGCCAGTCACATTTTGCATATAGCCTAGGACATGATGACATGTATCCACAGAGGACTTCCTTGAGGATCAAGACCAGAGTTGAAAATTTCTCTAACTTCCAGCTACACAAGGTGGTTCTTAAATTATTATTTTCTTACAATGTTTTACTTGAACTTAAATAAGCCTCAGACATTAACAAGTACATTAAATAAGTATCAGGTAGCAACTGAGCAAACTATGAACTTCAAATTACCTAGAAGCATGATACAATGTTCTTATTCTTATGTCGGTGTTCGTGCTACTTTGCACTCTGTTCTTTTAATGGTTCAGATAAGATCCGGTTCTTCTTATCAGGAATCTTGTGCTGAAATATATTGCTGCAGTCCCCACAAAAAAGGAATGTTGGCAAATTAAGTAAAACGAAATATGAATTTTATTACTTTGCCATAAACCAAGTAATCTGAAATGGGCCAAATCTGGGCTCCAGCAAGGCAACTGGTTTACTTTACAGGAGTTAATTACTGAAGGGCATCAAACAGACCCACTACCCCCTTTGACACCAAAGGGTGGGGCAGACTGGCTCGTCCTGTGGGAGGGAGGATACTTCTGTCTCCTGAGAGCAGCAGACTCATCATGAGCTGCTCCTCTGCTTGTCCATCCTAGCACACCTGTGATGGGTGCCTGCAGAGGTGTAGTCCAGCCTCTGGTGGGCTCCCAGCTCGCTCTGAACCCCAATGAAATGTTGAGGCGGCTCAGAGCAGGGCACACTATCCACCTGCACTCTCTAGGACACAGATATTTCTACTAGAAAATACGTATTACAAATCAAAACTTCGTGGCAGGAATTCCTCAGTGCTAGCAAATCCTATCACAGACTGAAGTGAAAAGAGAGATTCAAAGCTGTTAAACTCATCACACTATCATAAGCAAAAATAAGTATTCCAAGTACTAGCTGCTTGAAGCCTAAGACAGACTGGAGATGTCAGGTTTGTTTAATTATAGAGTGTTTTGCATACTGTGCTTGTGATCCTTTTCTCATTGATTTTGGTTTTTCTTCCATTAGATGTAGTGGGTGCAAGAGCAGGTAACTGAAAAGAGTACTGCTTGAGATATGCAGTGCTGGTTTAGCAAAGTAGTAAATAATTCCTCTAGTGAAAGGGAGTTACTTTTAAGTGTATTTGACTGCTGTTTGGATTTCTGCACAGGCTTGTACTTCTCTAATACTCACTTCTCTTATCTCAGAGAATATTATTGAAAAGTAAATTTCAATAGTCAAATGAGAAACTTTTGAAAAAAAAATTACATTCCAAAACAGACAGTTCTGCAATTTCTAACAGCATGGTCCTGATTAATGAAGTAGGAAATGACAAATGACTAGCCATGACTGTGCTGGACTGTGCTGTTTTGCCTTTGACCTTGAGAAAAACTTTTCCAGCTGTAGCAATAAAGCAGGAACCTCTTACATGTGGCAAAATGTAATGCACTCCACAGAGAAAGAGCTGTCTTTTCTGCTGAATCTAATGTGACTCATGTAAGACTGAAATTATTTTTCCATACCAACAATGGCTAAATGGATCTTGCAGATCCATTTTAAAAACAGACTCCTTCAAGATATGATTGTAAATATTAAATGCCCCCAACAATAAGTTTGTAATGTCAGTTTTAAGGACAAGCAAAGATGACTCGGATAGCCAAACTGACTCCAAGTAAAATACACCTGAGATCTCCCTCCTTCTCTTGTGCCTGTTCAGCATTGCATTTTTGTTTCACCTTCTTGGAAGGTCTGGCTAAAAAGGAGGAGGAGAAATTTTACCCTTGTGGCCTCTGTACCCCAAAGAAAGAAAACGTATGAGAGACAGGATCTGACCTCCCCATCTTGCTAGTCAGGGCTCTGAGATTTGGAGGTTCTTGTCATCTTTTGAAAGTTGTAGCTCGGGTGGCTGATGGAGACTGGCAGCATAAGCAGAATTCCTTCACAAAGGAATCCATCACAACTCTGTACATCCATAAAGAGGTGTTAACAGACAGGGATGTAACTTTTCACATCCCTAACAGAGCAACAGTGGATGGCTGGGGAATATGGAAGCAAGGAAGCATGGAAAGAACTAAGACTTACACATTCCAAGGAGCCATAGACAGTGCCCTGGGTAATCTCCTCCTCCCTCCTTGTAGAGGAACACAGTGAAAGGTGCAAATGGCAGCTCCAGTTAGAGTGGTAGTGGTGCCATTTTAGGAGTGGGGTAAATAACCATAAATTAGAGACATGCACTGTGCTCCTGCCCCAGAAACACTCTCCCATCCAAGACTGGATCTTTGCTGAAGGGGATCCTGTAGATATCCCACAGCTGTGCCTTTAGGGATGAAGAGGCAGGCCAGACAAAGACAGGGGTATAAATTCCTCTCACATGAAGAAGCCAGAACTTTTGTCTTCAATGCAAGTCTTTTCAGTGGCAGATATTCCACAATACAATGAAAGAGGTTCACTGCTTGCATCTCCATCTGCTTGCATCACCACCTTACATGTAGTAAAAGGAGGCCTTGGGAGGGCATTCTGAAGCTGCAAAACCAGATTCGTCACACAGGAGGGAAGGTTGGTGTCAGAAACAGAAAAATCCATTTTGCCTTGGCATCTGGAGTGAAATCTCGGTGGGCGTATTTGGTGGATGAGAGAAACTCATACAGTTTTAGCGTAATTTTTCAAAAAGCTGCCAGGAAAATTTCAGAAATATTTTTGGATTTTTCATCCCTTTTGACTTTCCTACAAACCACACTAAGAACACACACAGTCTTCTCTTTAGGTGCCATAGACAGATGTCCAAACCTTTTAACTATTACTGGCCTGAGGAAGTTTACAGCTACAGTACACCTGTCCGTATCAAAGCCCACATCTAATTTCCTGGCACTCAAATACTGACACAAAGATCTGGAGACTAGTTAATCAGATTGGCTTTCATCCATTGTTTTGAAATTATTTCAACCAGCAGAAGATTCTATAAAAGCTGTTAAAATCTGCCTAAAAGTTCCTTTTTCCATGGTGAACACTTGGTGCTCATACACTGCCTATTGATACAAATGGCACATGAACAGCAGTATTAGACAAGGTTCAAATATAAGAGCTTGGTCCAGCTTCAAACACACCTGAGTTTGATGACACTGGGATACATAAATTTGATTCATTGGCCTCCAGCAATACTGGCCACTTTCTAGGGTTTTTTGCCTAATAACTAGGTGATTAGTCACACTCAAGACTTTATTCAAATTTATTCTTTTAAATTCAATTAATGCTATTAAAAGATTGGAGAAAAAAATGCTCCTCTCACTTGCCCTGACATGCTTGGACACATGAGGGGAACATGACAGGGAACATATGTCATGTTATCTGACAAACAAAATTAAAGAAAGTCAAATTCTAAAGTAATTTTTCTAGTTTCACAGCCGTGACTTTCCCTCTGTTAAATGTGATTGTGTATTTCACAGAGAAGGAGAGGTTCCCAACATTTCTAGGGCTGTACTTTTCATCTGGATCTAAGAGGAACCAAACTGCACATTATGTTCATACAGTCAGACCACAGTCTGATTTCATTGCTCAGAAATTTTGGGTGTTTATCCATCTACATGTCTTTTCTTTCAGGCTATACACAGATACTTGAGGCATGTCGCGATCACAGATGTGTCCTTTACCTTGATACTGGCAACTTTCAATGAAGGGTACTCTTTTAAGACACAGGAACATGATTTTGTTTTGACAAGAGGCCAGAAGTCCAATTAGAGCCTTTATGGCTGAGTATTGTCACCGTTTCTCTTGTTGTTTCTATATTTATCCCTTTTAAAACTAATTATTTTCTTGTCTTTTACTGCTGTTACCTCTCTAAAGTCTCCTGCAGTCCCCAAAACCATAAGCTGTAAATTAGCAGGTTGATCTCAGTGGCTATTTCTAAAGAAACCAAGGCATGCAAAGAAATTGAGATGACAGAGAGAGCTTCTCTTTGTGCTCATGATTAAGAGATTTACATTAGATTCCTATCAGCAAGAAAACTTCACCAAGTTTTAGCCAGTTGATGATCTCTTGTAGGAAGATTTTACATTATATTACCATTCAGCATCTATGATGATAACTACACATCTTACCAAAAGAAATCACGTTGCAATGGTCCTCATGCTAAATCATGTGCTGTGCATAACACAGGGTAGAGCGAGAAGCATGTTTCTGTCACAGCATGTTTCTACTGCTTCCTAACACTTCTGATTCTCTTGGCTGTTGACTTGTGTCTCAAAAGTATGTGGTCCCACAAAACACCTTTTAATACAACACGGTGATATCTGAACATTGTCCTTGCTCATCTTTGTTTGGAAGGAAAGCTCAACTGTACTTTGGCAACTCAACAAGTTCAACTCAGAGAAGTGAAATTTCTGCTTCATCTCTCTCATACAAAATTCCCTATTAAAGTTAAAATTAATTGCAACAAGACCTGCGTTGATCAGTACTACTGCAGTCACTACTTCACATCATACTTTCTTTCACAAATAAACAACCAGCAAGGTTCAATTTTCATTTAGCAATTTCAACATAATTTTTTTGCACTGTATCTTCTAATGTTTTGTCTCTCAATTAATTGGAAGAGTTGTAAAACCTACTTGAAAAAGGCAGGACTTATTCAGTAAGTTTCTAAAAGATAAGGTTATTTTCTTGATTCAAGAAAAAAATAAATAAGTTAAAAATGCTAGATATTTATATTTAAATAATGTAAATTAAACTATTTAATGGTAATAGCTGGAGACTCTTGTTGCAATTTTAAAGAATTCTCTTTCTTTCACACTGCTATTTAATTGTTGTCCTTCTTACTCATAAATTAAGTTTGACCGGCCAACAATTTAAATTAAAATGCCCCACTTTTAAACCCATAGGTGATATAAGGTTAGCTTTCTTTTTGATGGTAAGGACATCCCACAGAAGAGCACAGATAAGCTTCGTGAAGCATTACTGCCTATAAATATGAGATTTTTTTTCCCCTAAATTTAAAAATAGTTTTAATTCCTGAAAAAGCCTGTCTACTCTACAAAGAGAATTTTTCACATTTCATATTTCCACACACCACCAACAGCAGTAATTTCAGCTCCTCATTTTACCAGCTTGTCTCACCCTTCAGCTGCCAGGTCTCTCCAGGAGCTAGAAAAGTGAGTCAGACTTTGTAGTGCAGATTTATCTGAAAAGCCTGCCAAAAATGAGACTCATTCACATCTGGTAATTTTGTCTTGGTTTTTTTAATGTGAATTTTTGCCAGTGAATTAACTGAGGCTATCAAAAGCTTTCATAAGGGCCACCACTTGAATCAGATAGTCATCATGTCACTGATGAGATTATAGATATAAAAGAGATACTGATTATTACAGCTTCCCATGACTATCCAGTCCCAAATGCCTTGAAACCATTGCCTTGGGTTTCAAGTCCACAGCTAGCACCCAAGAAATTTTTTACCTAAGTATCTTAAAAATTGGTCTCAACCAGCTCTTCACTGATTCAGTTCCCCATGGTATTTCACAGAAGATATGGATATAAATTAATTCAGGCATTGCAATTAAACTAAATACTAAGTGGTATCAGCACACATACAAAACAACATTGAAGCATCTATAAATTATCAAGTCAGTACTAGCTCAGAGCATCAGAGAACTTCTCTCATTTGCAACATTATTTCTGGCACAAAAACTACCAGAATGTAGGCCAGAAGCACATCCTCTGGAAAGATCTTAATATGCCAGAAATCTACAGATTGCAGTGCAAGAAAAATAGTGCTAAAGAGCTGTAGCTTTCCCCTTTACTTCAAATATTTCAAGAAAAATAAGAAGGCCAGGGAAAGTCTAGTACCCTTTATTGATATGAGAGCAATTGGATTGCAAATCAAGCACCAGATACTCACCTGAGGTGAAGATGCAAGAGGTACTGCTGTATTTTACAAAATGTGTTTCTAGACTTCCCAGACAGTACACTCAGCTCTTTAATGTAGTGTTATGGGTAGAACAGATACATGCCTGCTTTTATAAAGTCAAAGTGGGCTTCCTGTTTTATCTTTCTCTAACTTTCCCAGAGAATCTTTTCATCTGTAGTGAAGCTGTGTATATTTTGTCTGCACCATGATAAGAGAAAATTACTGAGACCATACAAGTTCATATTAATGAGCCATGGAAGGCAAATACAACAGCATCAGATATTTCATTAAAAAGAATCATTTTGCTTTCTCATGCCTGCAGGCATGGGATGTGAAGGAGTAATCCCTGGAGTACATTAAATTTTTATTTCTGGAATTTTAAAAAACTTAAAGGATTATATCATAAGGAAGTACATAATTGTACAGATAATGACCCACATATCTATACTTCAATATGTGGGGTAATTTGGCCCTAGTGTATCTGGGATTTTCTGTCTTTCCAGTTCAGCAAAGAAAAGGCTGCATTGTTATTTATTTTTGCATCATTCTTTTATATTTCTGCCTTCTGTACCCATAGACATGTTCCTCCTCCTTTCAGTTCTCCCTCATCAACTTCAAAGATGGAAATAAAAATATAAGAAAATTGCTTTGCTGTCACTAATAACAAGAACATACCAAAGATGACAAAAGAGGGCCCTAAATCAATGAGAAACATGAGAGTGCAGCAGAAAGAGGAAGCACTGTGTTGGGACAAAGCTTTAGCAAAGGGATCAGGAAGTCCCAGCACCCTGGCCTGTTCCAGACAGAAGGCAAGCTTGCTTGTGCTCTGAATATCTCTCATGTCCACCATAATCAGATGTCTCTCTTATAATATCCTGCTAAATTTGAATTCTTCAGATAGCTGAGACTAGGGAGACACAGCTACAGATTACAGCCTAGACATAGTCCCAGCCATAATCCTTTTTTTTTGGTTAAGACAGCTAAAATAACAAACCTCACTCTCATTGGAAGGGTTTGAGTTTTTTAATTGAGAAAGGTTATTTTTCAGAAAAAAAAGGTGTACAGTCATTTCCCAGTTTTGCTTGTGTCTTCTCTTTTAGGGGATACTTTAGCTAAAAAGCAACCTATGGCTTTAAATTGGAAATTGGCATGTCACCATTGGCGATGCTCAGTCCATCAGATGAGATTCTGGCACTGGAAGAAAATCACTGGATGAATGAGTCATCCAGATTGTACATAGTATATCAACAGTGGTGGCTAATAAGTAGCAAAGGAGTTTACTAGGTATTGAATTCTACATCCATGAAAGCAAATAATCTAATCTTGTAACATATGTTGGGTCAGAGGCAAGTGCACTCTACACACTAGTGAGCATTTGTTGTGTGTTAAAGGTCATGCAGGTTTCTATCCTATAGAAATTAAAATGGGCATTATTAATGTGATGCAGATATTAGTTGGATGGTTGACACAAAAAAAGTGTTTGGGAGAGATCCTCTGAAGGCACTCATGAAAACTGTGAAACCTCTACCAGAAGATTGTCTATCAAATTATACCACTGGCTTGTTTTCAATATAATTAGCAGATACTTACCAAGAAGAGGATTAGCCAACCGAAATCTAATCCTGGACAGAAAAAAGGATAGAGTCTAAAGCGTTCTTCAGGAGTTTATGAGCTATTCACTGCTACTCCCTTTTACTCTAATCATGTTCTAAAAATTCACCATCTCAATAGGTCTACATCCAAAATCAAGGCTTTGCTGTTTGTTAAATGAAATCTAAAATTTTAAAAAATCATTTTTCTTATTATTCTGAGCTAGAAAATTTGAGCTTTAGTGTTCAAAATGATTTGAAGTAACCTGCTGAAAAGTAAATAAAATGCATACTCAAAAGCAAAGAGAAGGTTCCATCTCTAAGGAGATAAAAATTATATTGATAAAACCCCTGTTTGTCATAATCCGTTGATAGCATCACATATACTGAGGAAATACATATTAAGTATTTGCAGGTGTTCTAAATATATTTTAGGGCTACTTCCTTTAGCAATCTGTCTTTCAGAAATACAGATTAATTTGCAATGTTCCTTCATCCATCTCAAAATTCATGTCTTTCTGTGGCTCACACCTAAGTGCATTAATATCTGGTCACTATCATTCCTCGCCAGCAGTTTAACTACAGAGCTGTAGAAAAAGAAAAGAAAACATTGAACTCTTGTTATATCAGGGATAGAAAGTCAAGTCACAAAAGTTCACTCCAGAAGCCCTAGTCACAAGTGTACAGACATATTCAAAGTAATGGAGCTGCATGGGTGTCACTTTGGAGGATGCTCCATCTCCCCACATACCTCTCTGCAAGCCTCATGAAGTGACTCCACTGCACAGAACTCCTTCAGACCCAGTCCATTCACATCAAGACAACAAAGAGGTGCTAAAGCACTCCTCTCTAAACAAGTAACCCAACCCTTTCAGCCTTGTTGGCTGAGTCTTGACTATAAAAGCTATCAAGGATACCGAAAGCTATTTGGCTATATTCTAAGCAAGTGATTAGGTAGGACAACATAAAATTAATAACAGCCCTTGTCTTTTCGCCTACATAGCAAATCACAGGCTTTTTAGACAGAGCAATATCTGCTGAGATCTGAAACAAATAGTCATGTAGGCCAGCATGGAGACAGAGAGAGTGTCATTTTAATTTGTACCAAGACAAAAAAAGTAAACAAAGTGCACCAGATTGGGCGACAACAAGACTCAAAAAAGATACAGATGGGGATGATAGATCCTGGTGAGTGGAACAAAACAGAACAAGGAAAGAAACGGGCTTAGACAGCTACAGCAAAAGCAGTTGCACATTTTAACTTCACTGTGATAATCTGGTCATAAACCAAAGAGAGCCACCCTCACACTCTGAGCAGCCGAAACAGCTATGATTTTATATTGAACAGGTTATTTTTTCCACTCTGACAAGACTGAGCACCAGCTATATATATTTGCCATGCAGCTAGTTGTGGAAATGCCATGAACAAGTTCTGAACAGCAAATCAACAGGGGACAATAAAATTAAAGACTACTACTGCTATTACTGAAGAGCTAATTTTGAGCTCTAAGTTTAGATAGCTTGCAAGGTCTGGCACGATTAAACAATAGTTGATGCATAATGCAGTATCATAATTCTGGCATCCATTAATCAAAGGCCTTAGGGCCTTAACTCAAAATGTCTTAAAATCAAAAAAGAAAAAGAAAAAAAATATATATAAAAGAAAGGAAAAAAATAGAGAGACTGCGAAAACTCTCAGCGAAGTTGAATCAGCTTTCATCAGCTGCTTGACTTTTTTTGGTTTGGGTTTGGTCTGTAACATCTGGGCATGTGTTTTGAAGAGACAAAGCCAAAGACAATGCTATGAGAAGGACCACAAAGACCAGCTCATTCCTCAGGGGGGCCAGGTGCAATAATGTTAGGAGGTCACCAGCCTTGCACAGCACCCAGCTGCAGCCATCTCTTTACCATTTGCATCTCCTTGCTTTTCTTGTGAAGCTGAACTGAAGGGAGGTGATAGGAATTAGTCAGGAAAGAACATTCCTGCTTAACTAGAGCCCAGAGCAGCAAAGGCAGTTTTGGAATCAGAACCCATTGGTATTGTACTCAGGTTTTTGGAATATTTCTCTTCACTTATCTCCAGGCTCAATGCTGTAGTGCACTCACTGTGCTCTTATGACACTGTGCCTCATTGATCATAAGGCAGCTAGTGAGACAAAGCTGCAAGTTTGGCATTGAAAGAATTGGGAAATCATACCCCTAAACACAGACCTCTCCTAAACTTTTTCCTGCAGTGCAGGTGAGGTTATTTTGCATACGTGTCCATTGTTTAAGCTAAAGATAAACCTAGTGAGCAAATGCTGACATGCAGAAAGTTGTACTTAACACTTTAAAGGACACTAGGGCAGATAAACTAAACTGGGAGAGGTCAGACCAATGATATGAATTACAGGTAAACCTTAAGGAATTACAAGGAAATTTACTCATTTTTTTGTGGCTTGGTGAAGGCAGAAATCACAGGTCCCACCGTACACACAGAAATGTATTAATTTCCTGTTTCTAATTTTCATAACCATCTCCTGCCCCCAAGAAACCTGGAGATAACCTGGCTTATATGGACTGAGTGGTAATGCACTTAAGAATCCTTAAGTGCTGAAGACCCTGAACTTGATAGGCAGGATAATCTCAGATGTTTCAGCTCCTCCATTACATAATGTACTGAAAAAAATACATTTGCAACAAAAAGCATGTGCATAACAGGTTGTATTTTCCTTTTTCTGTCAATTAAAAAGTTGAGGAAAGTATAGCAAATCAAATCAAGCATAATCTGAAAGATATTAAATGGTGTTTTTTGAATACATTTGGGGATTTTCTCTTTTCTTAGAAAAACTCCATTGTTTTGATTTAAAGACTACAGTGAAAGACTAATTTTACTTTTAAATTTGGCACAAAACACCAGCAAAAAACCAGCTTAATTCTTGAATTTTTTTTATATTGTCACATTCATCTCTTGTCAGTGTAGTCTCCGACTAGACGTGTTTCAATTACACATGCCAAAATGTGTAATTTCAGCTTCTTGCTTTCACCCACACAATCACCTGCACAGATGCTGAAGTCCCTTAACAGTTAATGTTTGGCAAAAAAAAGTTTACTGACAGCCTTTTAAAGAAAAAAAAGTATGTTTTTAGTGCCACCACTCCTACCCTGAATTTAAAGTTAAGTCTGTGATTTTTGAGAAATTGCATAAACACCCTGTAGTGACTATAATTCCACTAGGAAAGGTTTGTCTGTGGAATGGGTTAATATAAGCATTTGTTTTTCAGGCATAGCTAACAAAATGCTCAATCAGAAGTGGTTCAGCAAACTCGACAAACTCCAGCAGAACATCCAGGCACTGTCTTTCAGGACATTTCTCTCACACTTGGCATAATGACAAAACAGAAGTATTTAATAAACCATAGGTTATTATCAAATTATATCAGTAGCATCTACTTGAGGATTCAGTTGCAGCACAAGCTCTGTCAGTAAAAGTTAGCTGTCACACAAGAAGCAACATCAGTGCAGCTACAGCCTATCCTCACTTGGTCAAGGGAAAGCAAAACACCAGAGCAGACCAGACAAATTGATAGGTTTAAATAATGGGCATAAAAAGGCTTTTAGAGAAGATATGACATTTACTTTTGAGGAGATAGGTAAAGAGTATCAGAATCTAAAGAAACTAAATTATCCTCCACAATTATTCAACTTCATTTGAGTTATATCCAATAGTTAGTATGGAAAGCAAGTCCTGTAGAAATAATGCATAGACTCATGCATGAACCCAGAAAATTACTTTGCTATCTGAACTATTTCTTGATTATGTGTGTATTCCTATTTCAAATTTAATTATACTCCATTTTTTTCTAGCAGGATTTTCATTGTTCAGCAGCAGTGGTCTGAAAATACGAACCAAATAAGGCTTACAGAAAGTAGTTCCATCTCTTTGTAAAGCACAGATTGTTGGGAGTGGAGATATTTAAGAATTAGCTTTTCTATTTACTTTGCATCCAAACTTCAAGGGGTGCTGCAGAGCATCTGGTAACAAAAATTGAATTCAATAACTGAGCGCAGAAAATTGGCGAAGTGTTCTCTTTGAGAACATGAAAGCTGTGGAGAAAATTAATTTATAATTGCATTTGAATGCACATAAAATTTGTCGATTAAATTCAGGAATATTGATATTAGAAGACAAAACCCTGAATTTTAATCTCAAATACAAAGTAGTATTACAATCTGTACACAGTATACAACAATAGAGCAAGAACAGTTTTGATGTCTGCCGTCACTCTTATTTATGTAAAAATATGTAAGCACGATGAATCAGCAGCATTTAACTGCACAGAGTTCAGGTCTGCAGAGCTTTACTTTGAAGAACAAAAAATATTCAGTTTAGAGATGCAAAAGTTCAACAGCAACATCAAAATCTATAGCCCTCCAGACAAAGTCAAGCATATTTTTAGAAGATTTCTGAACCAGCAAAGAGGTAAAATAACTTTTAGTACCCTGTTTGAACTTAGTGCAATTTATTTTGAGACACAAAAAAATAAAAAATAATGGTTTATAAGGTTCTAAATATAGAAGGCTTACTCCAGATGGAATACCAGCAAGAACAAAGTAATAGGTTACATAAGCCTTCAAGAAAGATTAAAAAATAAAAAAAAAAAATTAAAAAAAAAAATTATCCTGGCAGTTTGCTATTGACTTTCAGCAAATGAGCCTACAAAGAGATTTACACCAAAGTAGCTATATTTGCCAGAATTCACAGTTTTTCTCATTTCAGTATCTTTTTGATACTTAAGCATTTTAAGCTTCAGTCAGTCAATTAAAATAAAGTGAAATCAAACAGCAGCTATGCTGAGAAATGTCTATGCTGACTTGAGGAGTTTTCTACTCTAGCTAAAGATCATCCAATCAGATTAAATGTGTGTATCTCTACTCTTGCTCTTTTGCTTTTTTTAGTGATAGAGCATAAGAGCTTGGTTTGGGTATTTGTCTAAAATTATCAAAACTTATTCTTGTGGGAAAAAAATTATATTTACAGTTTCATTTTCTGTAATTTTCTTGGCCTGGAGATAAGGTAAATTTTTCTAAGAACTGAATTAATGAGAAAAAGTCCAACTTTTTCTCATTTAGAATGATTGCGGGAAGAACACACAGACCCAAAAAGGAGCTGCAGCATCTTCAGGTGAGCCCTTCCAGTTGCTGGATTCTAACTTGACAAAGAAGCTGTTGTCCTTTATGTATTTAAATCTACTGAGTTGGAACCATAACTATAGGGGCACTCAGATGTGGTATTTGGTGGTTCTCTTAGGTTGCAATACAGGATGTGACCAAAAGTATGTATTCTATCACCATCTATTGAAAGATGGGGCAGTGGTCCTTATCTCTTATCCTTATTATTTACTAATGAGCCATGTGTTAAAACTAGGTGGGGCAGTCATCTTTATCTTTTCCACAACCCATCCTTCCTCCAGGAAGATACCATCTGTTGCTGGGCCATTAAGTCCCACTGTATGACTGATAAAATTACATCATCCCATAGGGAGATGCTCCAGACTCGAGAAGGAGCCAAGCCTTTCCTATCTCGATAAAAACTGAGATTTGGAACACCAAGGCAGCCTTTTCTCACTGGATTCCAGAAGAAAACCAAACCTTTCCATATCATCCCTGGACCTTCAGAGGAAAACTGCACCTTCTACAGGAGCACTGCTTCAGCTGAACCACACCTGCCACTGCAGGAGGACTGCAGCCACCATTTAATGGGACTGCTACCAACACCCTGACTGACAGGGTGTTGGTATTCTGACTCTGTCAGGGTTGGGATTGTTCTTTGTAATACTGTATTTCTATTTTAATTTTCCTAGTAAAGAACTGTTATTCCTAGTTCCCATCTTTGCCTGAGAACCCCTTAATTTCAGAATTATAATAGTTTGAAGGGAGAGGGTTTACATTTCCTATTTCAAAGAGAGACGCCTGCTTTTCTTAGCAGACACCTGTCCTCCAAACCAGGACAGATTTTGGCGCCCAATGTGGGGCACGAGGGCATCGAGAGAAAAAAGGAAAGAAATATGCAGTCTATAGCTTTTCTTAATAAGCATCAGCCCTGGACAATATTAGCCAGCTCCCCATAGCTTCCCCAAGTGCTGATCTTTGCTGCCTAGAGTTGCTGTGATGGAGGAAAGAGAAGCATGTGTGAGGCTTCTGTGCATTTCCTTCTATAGACAACTACCGCATGAGGCCAGAGTGAAGATATCCCAACATACTCCTTTAGGCTGTGTCCAGTGAATTAAGAAAACACTTTATCCAGGATACACTTCATCCTGGTGCCTGCCTTCAAGGATCCCTGTGGCTCCTTCATGGCAGTGACTTGCCCACTACAAGGACATAAAAGGGCAACAAGTGAGTTCGCTATGAGAGCACAGCAGCAGACCCAGTTCTCAGGAGCAAGTGTTTAAAAAAACAGGTCAAATAAAAATTTCAGCAGCATTTTCCTGTGAAATACTTGCTTAATTTAAAAACTTAGGGAAATAATCACAGAAGGGTGAGAAAACTAAAGATCTGAGTAGGACAAGAGGGGGCTCTTTTAAACACTATGGTTCTTGCCAAAAGGCCAGTGCAGGGAGGTGTTGAGTGCTGTAGCCCCTTACTGCTTTAACATTTCATCCTGGAATTAAAAGGTCACATCAGGATCTGGACTGGACATAAGAATTTAAACCCTCACTATCTACTGTTGGAGCCTGATAATCTCCTCTTCACCACTATTTCATTTCTCTATGATTTTGAATAGTAGAAGCAAAAGTCTGCAATGTACTGTAAAAAAAGAAGGAAGTAAAAGGCAAGGGTGCACTAACTTAACACTGCATGGTTTCAAGCTGTACAACAGAAGTCACTGAGTAATAAAACAAGACTGTTAGCACAGGAACTAGACCATAAGTGAACTGGAGTAGCAAAGTAGGGTATGAAATTCTAAAACACACTTACCTGTCCTCTGACTGGACAAAATGTGCTTGTGCTTGTGATGTTTAACATTGTTATTGCCAGAAAGAGTTCAAACATTTGAATGTTCCGCTTTTTTATTCTTCTACAATAAATTAATAAAGGGGAAAATAAAATAGGAAAAGAAAAACCTGTTTTTCAATCTGTTCTTGGGATTTGTCTCCCCCTCTTAATTATTGTCTTAATTTTTGTAGAACTTAGTTTTGTCCTCAAACAACAACAAAAGCAATCAGCACAAAACAGTGCCAGTAGAGACCTGTTTTTCCCTGCAGCCTCATTTACCTTCACTGATGCCATGATTCCCACTTGGTAAACTACTGAGGTACTGAAATACTGTGAGTATTTCTGTTTTGACATACTGACATACTTTGGGATATGACATCTGTGTTAGTATATTACCTAAGCAAAGCCTAGAAGGCTTTGTCCAAAACAAGCTTCAAGAGCCAAGACTATGACAATTAAGTGCAGTTTCCATAATATCAGACCTCTTAAGTCAAGGATAAACAAAGTGCAGAAAAATTTCATTCAGTTGTTTCTGGTACTGCTGGCAGGAAAGAAAAGTCTGAATATTTTAATATGAAAGACTGCATGCAAAATTCAGCAACTTTTGTGAAAAACAGCACACAAAGAAAACCTTGCATGATTCTAGATGTGCAGTGAACAGAAGGACATACTATCCAACCTCTCACAATTTCAGCATTTTAAGGAACCCATCAGTAGTCTAGAGAAAGCTTTTAAAGTTTATTCTATACAGAACTTTGCTTACCTTCTATACTTTCAATCTTACTGTTCACCAATCTTTACCAAATACAATTTTATGACTTAAAAGCAAGCACTATTAACAGTTTAGAAGATCCTCAGTACTTACATTGGTAACTTTTGGGAGAGAAGAATGACAAGAAGAGGAGGCATATGGGTCAGGAGAAGAAAACTTTTCCAAATTATTATTTATCTATCGTTCCACCATCTGCTTCTTCCACTGCTCCACTTACCTACATTTTGCACAGCAGTGATTCTCATGCACATGATTACTCTCTACCTAGTAAAGCCCTTCTTTTTCTTTTTCTTTTTCTTTTTTCTTCTTTTCTCCTCTTTCCTTTTTTTAATTTTTCTTTTTTCTTTCTTTGTTTTTCTCTCAATTTCTTCCTTCATTTAAACAAAATAAAAGAAAGGATATGAGAAAGAAGCAGAAGCAGACACATTCACCTAAAGACACTTCTCAGAAAATTGAGGGTAGTATGTAGGCTGCACCTTAGCAGTAAAAACTTCAAAATCACAGTCTGCTCCAGAATGAAGGGATAAGGAGGTACAAAAAGGTCAATATTAACTATCTTTTTTTGTGATATGTATGGACACATAGAAATGTTTTTAAAATAGGACTTTGCCAAAGACTGCAGGATAATTCAAAAAGTGAGAGTTTGCCAAAACACAATGGAACCTCCGCTGAACATAAGGCAGTGTATTTTGGGAAAGAAATCTTCTAAAAAGGGAGAAGTAATACCATGAAGTTAGATTCCTCTCATGTCCTGGTTTTCTCCTGTGATACTTTGAGCATTCTCCACCTTAGGAGAACAGTGAGCAGTAAATCTATCAATAAATAAAAATACATAAAATAAAAAAGGAGCTACTAGAGCAGTCTGTGATTTTGTTTCAACAGTAAAATCTTTCAATGTGGAAATAAAAAAGATCCGTAGCCTCTAGTACTTGACAATGTAAAATACCATTATCAAAAGGATATGACCTTTAGAAATTAAACCATTTTTTGCTGTTTTTATAGGCTACAAGAAAATAAGCCTTTTGTTTGATACAGTACAAAACAAATTGATGAATCCTCTTCATTTACACCTAAAAGCTTCTCCTTTTTTCACTGTTACTATGTGGAACTTGAATCCCTCACCATGGATATAGCTGCCATAGTCCTCTATGACATCTATCCCAGCAGGGAGCACAAAGGCTCTTGCAAAGTCAAGGAGACATGCTACCTTGCAGCATGCTTTGCTAGATGGCGTGGTGTGCCTGGCACTATGGTATCTCCTCACTGGAAGACTCAAAATACCCTTCTCACACAGGTATCACATGCATGTAGTGTCTGGGTATACCCATCGTGTAACACCACAGGTAAGTCTCCTCTGTATTAAAAAAGATCTCGTACAAAATGCTGGTGGTGGGTTTTATGAAAGCTTCAGAGTCAGTGCACAGTTCTGTAACTCACACCAGGTCCCTGAAAGTCCCACAAAGTGCCTGTCTCTGTTTTTAAACGGGATCCCTGTTGCCCTCTCCAGAGAAGATGCACAGCTTCTGGCTTGTTTGAAGACTCTGGAACAGGGGTAGCAGGACTGAAAGCAAGTAACCCAGAATGTTGATGTTTTCTCCTTTGCTCAGAAACACCTGGAGCAATAACACCAGCTGGACAAATACAAGAGCTTTACTAAAATATCGTTGTGGAAAGCCAGCCCACACAGAGATAAATACTGAGATCAATCCTCTCAGAGGAAAGAATGTCAAGTTAGGACATGAAAGGAAAGGAAAGGAAAGCTGGAAAGGAGGCATAACCACTTATACTTTCTGCTGTAAAATTCAAAATCAAGATGGGTTTTATCCTCATTTAAACTTGATAGAAAGTAAACACCCCCAGAATATAATTCTGTGTGGGTGATATACTGGGGAACCTCAACTGCTATTTTAACCTGTCAAGCAGCAAAGGTGAGAACTTCTAAATTCACTCCCATGAAGAAGTTTGATGTCAAACACAGAGAAAGCATCTTGTACAAGAGGAGGAAAACAGCTGGGGAAAATATCCAGAGGAACAGTATTTTGTTCATGTTAATAACCTTTGTCTTCACTAACAAAAATGAAATGTAGGAAAAACAATGTGGCGTGGCCACAGAACTTGTTTCCAAGTTCTTGTTTGATTTTGAATGCTTTTTTTTGTGTGTTTGCAAGGATTCTTTACCATACTGATACAATTTCGACACAGTGATGGATGGCTACAGAGGCAAGGAGTCAAGTGAAGGATAGAAAAAGTGACTTCAGCCACTTTTCTCTTAGGTTCTTCTAGTGACTTCTCAGGTGATACTGGGTAGATAAATCATTTAGCCTCTCAGTGTTTCATGTTCTATATCAGTGAACTGAAGAGACACTTTTTATGGAAAGTACAAGAGCTCAGCATTACTATCATCAATTTTCAGCCTTACAGCTTTGAAAGCCATAAATACTGGACAATAAGTTTAAGTATAATTTGGAAGAGCAGAATTTCAGTATGCCATGCAAGACACTTAGATATTTGTCAGCGGGATTTTAGTGTTAAGACACTGATAAAGATGCATGGTACACTCCCAGCAGCCAAATGCTGCTTCAGTCATTTTCAAAGTCAGGATAAAATAAATTACAATATTTTTTAAAACAATTGTAACAGTGCATTTCACCTCACTTTCTTAAACAACACAAGAAGAAGAATGGTACATTTTCTCTTGAGAATTGTGAGGTTTTATTCAGAGATTAATACGCAAAATCAGTTAGGTCTCATTTTCTCAACCAATTTAAGTATTAGATACACTCAAAATCACAACTAGCAGATGCAGCAGCACAAATGTTAGGTATTTTTAAAAATTAAACAAATTATCTGCTGGCCATGAAACTCATGTCCCTGTGTTTCTAACTTCAGTATAATACTCAATGAGAGAATTTAAAGAAAACTTAAAGGCTTTGGATAAGTCTTTTCACTCCTGGGAAAGGGCCCAATCTAAGAACAATCAGACTTGTGCTAGATACAATTGCAACAGAGCAAAGAGCAAAAGGATTGCAGTCGGTGTCAATTAAATCAAAAGTGATTGAAGGCTAAAACAATTGATTAGAAAAACAGTGCAGTAGACTTCAAAGGAAAGTAGCCCCTCTACCAGCATTATCTTCAGCTCCTGAATTTTCTTACACACGCAAATTGCTTCCTAATTATAAATGAAGCTTTTCATCTATAGGGATAAATGAAGATTAGAGACAGATTTGCTCCATGTGGCTGTAAGATTCTTTCACTGAAGTAACCCAAAATTTCCTTTTATATGCAATTTAGAATAAAGGAAAAGTTTGGTGGGGGAAAAAAGCTGAAAAAACCAGAAAAAACTGAAAGTTCTGAAGAGAGAAAGAAGATTATTGATCTTGCTCCCAGTGCAGCCATGGAAAAACTTCTCATTTTCCCTCTTCAAAATTGGACCAAGCTCAAGGACTGACTGAGCTTAAAAGAATGCTCCTATTTGAAGTACTTTCACAGTAGACGGCACCAGCTTTATCATCCAAACCACCTCTCAACCATGGCTAGGACCTCTGAATTCCAGAGGCTGAAGTAGGTCACCACATCAGAGGATTAATAACATTAAAAATATCATGTTTTTTCCCTGCGATGGCAAGGCAGGCCATGAGCCACCATATTTCCCACAGGAGCAAAGGAAGCACTTCTCCCAAATCTTGCTTGTTGCCAATCCCAGATGTTCAGGTTGCCTTCAGTACAAGGACTAAATCTATCCTGCTAAAATGGGAAGGCACTCAAAAGAATCGTTTTCACCAAGGACAATGCAGGCCTAGGAACAATCACATCTAAGGCATTCTGGACATTGTTTAAAACTTTGTTTATCTTCTTCCTCTTCTGTTGTTAACGTAAGCAATAATCCCTAAATACATCCTTAAATCTGAAGGTTGTCAGGCTCTGAACACATGTTAGCTACTAAGTGCTTGCTAATCCACTTTACTTTGAGTCCCTCAATAGCAACTAACACATCTCAGGCTGAGATTTACATGTTCTCTTTATTTCTAAAGCTTCTTTGAGAAAATTCTTCTTGGTTTTTAAAAAGCAGCCATAACACACCAGAGAAATTGTAAATAATGGCTATACACCCCCGAGCAGTAGGAAAACACTTCCTACATCATCTCAGCCACTACACTGATCAAAAAGGATTTCCAGGCTTATGAATGTGCAGAAGATGTGACACAACACAGGTACCACAACTACTAGCACTGTAAACAATGGAGTTAGGTTTATTTTAGCAGGATGATGTAGAAGAATGAACAGAGAACTACAAGCAATAATTTCACCGTCCCACTTTGCATTCTGACATCTTTTCTCAGTGTATTCCCAGTGATTCTCACTGTAACTTTTTATTTTTGTGTCTTATCTCAATGAAGAAGTAATGTTGCCTACACTAAGCATAGGTATTTATTTTCTGTAAAGAAAAGAATGGATGACATGACTCTTTCTTCAAAAAGATCTGAGTACATTAATTCAAGAGTTTGAAAACCTACATATATACTGATACACCCAACTTTTCACTGAAAATTTGTTATGACATCACTAGTTAAATATTTGGACTTTTAGTTTATCATTACAGATCTCTAAGTGGCGTTTAAATAACAATTCTGAGAAAGAAAAATGATTGTAAGTAAAATAACTGAAGTGGTACTTTTTTTCTCTGCATCCATACTTGAATATTTCTAGTTCTAAACTAAACTCCTCTAATTGCAGACCTTAAATTAACCTCCTTGCACTAGATTTTGAAAAATTCCAACTAATAAGTAATGCTTAATTCTTATGCTTCACTTCATCAGTTGAACTCTCTTCTGACACAAATGCTGAACAGGTCCACAAAACCACCAGACTGGTTTTTCAGTGTCGCCTTAGGGTTATGTTCATTATTCCATTACATACAATATATTTATATTTTGATTTATATTTCTTATATTGTTTGCTCTTCCACCTTTTAGAGTTTATAACTTTGTTTATTTACAAGGCCATTTTTAAAAAAAGTAATATGAAGTTTTTCTATTTTCTAATGCTTCAGAAGAGCATGAAAGAAATGAGAAGACATCTGAGGCACCAGCTCTGTCTCACAACAATACACAAAGCAATCTGGAAAACTCCAGTGTACATCAAATATGTTTCATTCAATTAAACATTTGAGTTTTCCTAAAAGGAAGATAAATGGTCAGCTTACAACTTGGTTTTCACTCTTATATTTTCATTCTAAAGCCAAATGAGATGCTGGGTGGTAGAGGTCTTTCTTGAAGAACAGGATTTTGCCATATATGCATTTATAAAAGTATCCACTCACAATGAAGCCTCCTTACCCAAGTTTCCTACACACATACCCAAACACTGATGATGCTGAATGCTTCACAGGACTAAGCTTTATTGTGTTGGCTCAGACAGCTAGGAAACAGCAGAATCAACCCTAAAACTTTTTCTGACATCACTCTTTGAACAATACAAGAGACATGGAGAAAATATGAAGTCAGAAAAGAGTAAGAAGAGGATATTTATATTTTTGACCAGTGGCATTAATTATTTTCCTTGAAATATTGAGACTGCAGGTGATGAAGAAAGTTTAAAGGAAGACCATGAAGCAGAGCTGTGGACAGAGGCAAAGGAAATATGAGACCTTTAATTTCCAGGCCTTCCTAGCATTAGGAAGCATCATCTGAAATGGATCATAACAAGGCTCAGGCAGAAAGTTCATTTTTGTGTGAGTAAAATACCTTTATTTTTTAAAAAAACAAATAAGAGCAGCAGTGGGCATTGAGATAAAGTAGAGGAAAAGAGATTGCTTTGCCAGCATTATCCCAGGGCTACTGCACAAGATCCACAGCAGCAGTAGAGACTTCAAACACCCTCAGAATCCCAACTGAACCTTCCCACACCATCTTCCTTTAAATCCATCTGTAAACAGAGAAGTACAAAACATTCTTGAAATTCCTAGCGTAAAGAAACCCAAAAGTTGCCAGAAGTTGTACTTAATGATTGCTGTGATTCCAACTCAGGATATTCTGTGATTCTTTAAAATTGACTTTAGCTGAGATAGCAAACTGAGTGAAGAAAGAACAGAGACAGCCCCAGGACTCTGAACAGTTCTTCATGGACCACTCAGGAGCAATCTCTGAACAGGCGCAATGAAAGGAAGTAGAAAACCAGAACCAGGTTATGTGTATTTTTCCCTGCTGGCAGCCATTCTGAGGGGTTTACAGTGGACAGCAATAAACTGTGCCACATGCATATACTGCAGAAAAAAACAGGAGAACCTACAGCACATGACAGATTTCTTGTGGGGTAACACCTCATGTTCTTCCTCTGTTCCCCTGAATCTGTCTGCCACATGGGTCCAGATTTTAAAACAGGCACCATCACATCTGAAAGACGTTTCATTTCAGTTTGAATGTAGCTTGTAGAAAAGGTGTATTTTCCTAGGCTTGAGGGAGTACGTCCATCTTGGGAAGGAATTAACTGATACTTTGATTTATCCTGACTGATTTTCGGGATAAATACCAGTGGAGTCTGCAGCATGTCCTGCTCTCCTACTGCTTCAGAGCAAGTGCTGAAGATCAGGAATAATAGCGATGGACTCGCAGGAACGCTAAGGGGAGGGAACTATATATCTAATCCAAATCATGTAGTTCCTATAAGGCTCTGGCTCTTGAAACAAATACTGAGAAGGTCAAGAATACCCATATTCTCAAACTCAGTTTATTTTAATCCTGCTGGAGTTAATATTTTTGTTCTACAGTTTACTATGTGTACCATTTCAAACTGCTCATCAAAACATGGTCATGGATTTCCTGACCTCAGTGAATTGTCCAAAGGAGTTCTTCCCGCCAATTCTCAGCCGCTTGTTGATGTACAGGCTCCTGTAAAGGCCAAGAAATGGATATATAACATTACTGCAATCAAAGAGGAAGAAATCTCCCTCGCTAACAGTGTGCTGCCATGATGCACTTAACACCTCTCAATAACAAAGTACTTGGAAGGATGCTAGAATTGGGGTTTTTACTATTAAAAAGGCTAATTAACCTAGGCATCATTTGAGGATGAAATTCTAAGGCTTGCCTGTTTAAGAGCAAATTTCTTCTCTCTGCATTACTCCTTTTCCAAAAGGTGAGTTCTGTCCCAGACTGTTGGCAAGCATTTTCTAGAGCCAAGACCTAGGTGACTGTAGTGAGTTTAGTGCAGGCCAAATTGCCAGTGCACCCACTAGAATTATTTACTCATTTCCTGCTGTGAGATAGGATTAGGAAGAAGGCAAAGTAGGCTCAGACTTTAAAGTGTACATAGAAAAACTTTATTAACAGAACTAAAAGAATAACAACAATCAGAATGAACCTTCAGAACACTTCTCCAACCCCCACACTCTCTTTTCTTTCCCACTGACAATGTACAGAAACAATTCAGTCAGTTTACCACCTCTAGAATAGTCTTTCTTCAGTTCACTTGGAGAGAGGAGTCTCTCTTGTCATGCTATAGAGACTTCTTCACAAGAAAACAGTTCTCTCATGGCTTTCAATTTCCATTAGTAGCAGCCACCCAGGAATCTGCAATCATGAAGTCCCTCCAACATTTTGTGGCCTTTCCCACAGCTGCGTTCATGGGCCATGTCAGCTTATAGGGTACTATTTTAAGGATGAGCTGCTCAAAAGCAAAGGCTCTCTTTATCTGTCTCTGAGATCATCTTCATCTCTGGGAACAGAGGTCTTTTCTTACCTTCCTGGGTGCAAAGGAAATTCATCACTCTCCTCTCTCCGTTCAAACTTCTCACGGGATCACAGCTACTTCAGCATCTGCTTGTTCAGCATGGATGCCTTTGCTCACGTCTGCAATGTGAACGCTCCACCCCCCTGTGCTTTGTCCATGATTTATAGGGATATTCAGTGTGTCATAGTCCATCACCATGGTTTACAAGAGAATTTCAGCCTAAGGCATCTTCTCATTATCCTCCCATCTGGGACCTAACTTCTTCTTCACTAACCTTGGTGTCTTCATGTTGTTTCTCTGGGTGTCTTCACTCTGTCCTTTTCTCTCACTCAAGAGTGGATTGAAGGTCTGAAGTCTCATCTGTTCAGGGAAATAGTGAATATCTCACCTGAGACACCAATGTGCTCCCTTCTGGGGGGCAGCCAGAGCTGTTTAGGGTGGAGAATTCTCCCCGCTGTGCTGGGGTGGAGAGGATCTCAGCAGCCAGACCAGAACTCAGAGGCAGCACCCGCGGGTTGATGGCTCCCCTCCCCTGCCGGAACCTGCCGGGCTGTGCAGGCTGTGAGCAAGGAGGCCAGGCCCGGAGCTGATCCCAGCAGATCCCAGTTTATCCCAAGCCAGCACTGGGCAGGGATCAATGTCAGTGAGCTGTCACAGCAGCCACAGCCTGCCCAGCCTCAGCCGGGCCCATGGCTCCCCTCCCTGCCCGGGCCCTGCCGGGCTGTGCAGGCAATGGCTGAGGAGGCCAGGCCCGGAGCTGATCCCAGCAGATCCCAGTTCAGCCAGGGCCAGCACTGGGCAGGGATCAATGTCAGTGAAATGTCACAGCAGCCACAGCCTGCCCAGCCTCAGCCAGGCCAGTGTCCTCCCCTCCCTGCCCGGCCACCAGGCCAGCAGCAGGAAGAGCTTCTCTCTCCAAAGGCTGGAAAGCAAGAGAGCTGTTCCTGGGCTTGCTCGTTTTAACATGTGTGTTCACAGAGGCGTGCTCAGCTTTCTCAGTGGTTCAACAGGTTGTCAGTTCTCAAAACTAATCACTGATTGGTTTTTGTCAGACACAGAGGAAACTCTCAGCAGCTCCTGTCAGAAAAATAATTTTCATGGGTGGTTTCTCCCCTCCACACCAAATGTCAAAAAAATCAGCACAGTGATTTAGGGATATACCATAAAGTATCACAGAGCACTGCAGGTCTTTTAACCCCTAGGTTAGACCTGTTTTACTTCAACATCATTGTCCTAAATACCAAAAGACAGAAGTATAAATTGAAATGAAGCAATTTTTTTGCTAACATAAAGAATTTGGCATTTTAAACATGAATAAAACTTATTCTCACTATATTCTCAGATCTGCAGCAGCCTACCTATGAATATTTATTTTGCTACCATATTGCTGTATGAAAACAGCTGGCAACACACCTCTTTTTGAGAACTGCTGTACATTGCTTTGAGGCAAGAAGTTCTGCATGAAGGCCTTTCAAGGCTTTGTCTAAAAAGAATTAAAAGGCAGTTCTGCTACTAAATTTACACAAGAATTAAGAGCCAAAAATTCATTTCAGTAAACAAGTAAATGATTCCAAGAAAGAGGGGGGATCAAAATTATCATGTTTTTTATCTACTGCCTTACATTTGCACAGCAGCCTGCAGGGACCCACTTTGCAAGACACAACTTACTTTCTCTCTATCTCATCTCATTTCTTCTGATGTGAATTTTTTCTCTGCCTGGGGAGTGTTCAGCATTCCTTAAAAGGCCCTGTAACATCTGCTGTGGTTCTGTATAATTACATTTCCTTGCACTGATATTTTAGGTCTAATTCTTTAGTTTGGACTGAAAGCTGGAGGTCAGTTCTTGCCATTTTTAATTATTTCCTTTCATGAAAGATAAAGGAAGACATGTCCTTCTGATTTTATCATTACTGACAAATCTTTCCTCAGTCCTTTCTTTGTTCCTAATATTTTGCACATTTGTAAATGAGCCTGAATCATTTGTGATGGCAGGCTTGCACAAACACACACACATACTCCTACACAGACACCTCACAGATAAGATCTCTCTTTTTGAATCTTAGCTTCAGACATGTCAAGCTACACTTCACAGACTTTGCTTTTAATATTTAATTTGTCTGGAAATCGTTAATGTACTAAACCAAGATTTTTTAAAGAAGTAAGTGTTTTAAGTTTCCACTATAAAAAAGTCTAGACAAAAGTCCTGGGTGATAAATCACACAGAAGAAAGTCTGTTTTGTTTTAAATTACCATTGTACATGTTTCTCATGCTTCATCTAGTACGTTTTTTTACTCATTTTGAAATATCCCCCAAAAAGTATACACTAAGAATTATTTAGCTATCATTATACAATACATCTTAATTCATTGGAAAGTGCTCAGCTGGGAAATATTCTTTCATAATGCATGTAATAGAGACACTTACTGAACAGCATGGACTATAATTGAACAGCAATGGTAATTCTGCTTGGAGATGAGGTCAGGTGATCCAGCCATGCTGAAATTGCCAAATTCACCTTTGCACCACCAAGCACCTAACTGGGAGGTGCTGTAGGTAGTATGTCCACAGACAGTTTACAGGGACTGAAGACAACAAGGGAAGAATAGCTGGAGATGGAAAAGGGACAAAGGATTTGGGAATGCCACAACACATATGAGCAACAATATATACCCAGAGATACTGAGATGGGCATATGAAGGCAAGGCAGGATGCTACACACAAGCACTTGAACATATGGTCAAAGAGAAATGATAGTCTGTGTTTACATGTCTTTCATGTGATCAGATAATAATCGGGATGAGTTTCAGCTCAGAATTCAAGTCCTTGATACTATATATGTTTAGTACAAATGTGCATGGTCCACAGTTACATATTTCTGTACATTTCTGTTCTCAAACACTGTACTGGTGCCCATACAACTGAAAGGCCAGAGCTCAAGAAATAGGTTCCTGTTTTAAAACAGCAGGCCATTTTCAGGTGTTTTGAGGAGTTTAAGCTGCCAAGGCTATTCAGCTGGCACTATAGAAGAGCTCCTTAATGTTCAGGTGTGCCCAGCCCTCAAAGGTTACCATTACCGAGGCATTTAACAATTCCTAAAAGAAGAAGCAAGGGGTGCAGACAGATGCAATTTGATGAGTGAACAACTTGTTTTGACAGGGCTAGCCACTGAAGGAGCAGCACAAGCTCTATGTAAACATGCTAGGATTTACCCACCACCAGGTAAGAGCCTGTGTGTGCAAACTGTAGCATACATAAAAGATGGAAAGAAAAAGGATATGGCAAAGGATATTTTTGGGCAGATTAAATTAAATTATCCAGAGGCAAATTATAAAGTTGGCTGCCTATGACACCTATAATTACTGCCTGACAGCCCTGAAGTGCATATTCACAGCCAGCACTACATTTGCCTTTTAGGTTGTTGAAATAGATGAGAGAGAGTAAATGTCCAAGTTGCCCAAAAGCTCACCTTCATGAACACCATGTAACCATCCAAACTTTGAGGGAAATTGCTGACTACTGTCCCAGTGTTACTGATTATATGATTAGTGATCCAAGGGCAAGTATGCATGGATTTCATGGGGATAGCAGAGACATATATTAGGGCAAGAGAAGAAAGGCATTAGTATATATGGTACACATAGGACCATTAATTTTCAGTGATCTTTCAAAAAACCCCAGTTGTTTTGACACTAAGTAGCTCAGAGTTTTTCTCCCCTTTTCTGTGGAAGCAGGCATTTGAAAACTTTATTGCAGCCTGACTAGTTTCTCTTGGATTAGTTAAACACTTTATTGAACACTTGACTTTTCACACTCCACTTGTCAGGTGATACTATTTTTTTAATCATTTATAAATAACCAAGATTAAAAATATTTTGTATTTCAAAAATTGCAAAGAAAGAGAAAGAAGACACAGTGTTGGATCTTCTACAAATTTTATGCAAATGTGAAATTATTTTAATCACCAAGAAATTACAAAGGAACTCAGCCCAGGTGAAAAGTATAAAGCTCAGTTTAACTGTTCATGTCTGACTGGTATGTTGTTAATCCTATACAGTTACTACTCCATAGTAGTACTCCTAAAAAATGTGACCTTCCTTGGCATTTTAAAAAACAGTTTAAATACCTTTTAAAATAATGTTTATCTTTGCAAAGTGTCATTATTTAGGAATGGTAACCCCCAATTAAATTCTCCCACTGAGATTTTCCATACCACACTGCTACTCTCTCTCTTCCCCTTCCCCCTCTTCAATTCCCACACCAACAAGAGAGGAGAATTGACTCCTCTCACAGGCACAAAAGGGGTGAATCATGAATTGAGATAAGAAGAACAATTTACTGGAAACAGAAATAAGATAAGACAATGAATAGTGAGAACAATAATATTAATGACAAAAGTATACAAAAAGAAATAATTACTCTCATACAAAAATGCTCACTGCAGATCCTAGGACAATGAAAAGGAAATGGAACCAGGACATGTCTGAAAGACATACGTTTTTCAATTTCCTTAGCATGAGGCAAGGAGAAGAGCTGTAGACTTTATTAAACTGAACTTACTGTTACCTTTCCCATTGCCCGAGGAGGACCAGAGAGTTCATGAAGAAGTAACATGGGAAGGAGGAAGGAAAAATTATAAACTGATTTATGTCTAATATACTGGGAACTTGACAGGGCCTTTGCAGAATCCATTCAATACCTTTGCAAAAAAAAAGAGAAATAAAGATTTGAAGAGGACTACTTTCCTGGTGTCTTCCATTTTCTATCTATTCTGTAATTCAGAAGGCAACCTGAACAAGAAGTAAATAAAAACATGAGGACTTCAAAAATTTTACCTTAAAAAGTGGTAAAATGATAATCTTGTAACACAGGATCTTGTATAAAAGATTGCTTTCTGAAAATACAATTTGGTCATTAAAAAACACAAAACATAGGTAAGAATTGAATATTCTCTTTACTAAATATTACTAACACAAAGCTTGGTCTTAGGTAAAATCTATGTGAAAAACAGAGCTGCAAAAATCTCCCTTCTCTTCAAAACTGAATTCGCAGTCATCTTTAAAGGTATCAAGGCTTAACAACCATATGTTATTTTGCATCTTCTACTGCATTTTATCTATTTTATGCCCACAGTGAATACTCTCACTTACTTTAGTACTTTTTTCCAAAAGGTGGCTGCTTCTCACCAGTGGCCCAGTCTGGGCCTTCTCTTTTCCCACCCAAGCACTTGCAAAGCTTGCTAAGCAGCAGCTCTCATGTGCTGCTGCGATGGCAGTCACCCAGACCTGAGGGACACTGCTGTTCATTGCTTACTCATGCGGGGTGCTGGCTGGCTTCTGCACAGACAGAGATGATTCCTCAAAATGTGGCACCTGGCCATACTAGACCTTGTCTTAACCTTCATTCTGACTGAGGTTACTAATGTGACCTAGAGACTCAATAAACAGCCTAAGTACAGAGCCACATGGTGTACTGCTATTAAACTTTTGAAGATAGAACTGACCTTTTACTCCCACAGCATTTAACTCTTAATTAGCTTTGCACCTATTTTTAAAACTTATCTTTACTCTCCTGAAGGCAAATGTTTTGAGACTTCAAACTATTTTTGAAGGACATAATCATTGCAAAGAGATCAAGCTTTGTAGTGACACCCCTTCTACTTAGTGTGTCAGAAGTGCAAAATGAAGCCCATGTTCTATTTCTGTACTTGGTCATTTGATGTGAGGTCTAATGATGTAGCAAACAACTAATTAAATGCTTTATGACTGCTAAGCTGTAAAGGAAAGCATAATAAATTATATTGACATTAAGCATTAATTCATTTAGTGTTATCTGCAAAATATCTGCTTAAAGATCTTAAATTCTTCTGAGACTGCTACCCATCCTCTCCTTTCAAATATCACCCTATGTTGATCATTGCCTACTGTCTTCAGCTGCTGTCCTCTGTCCTGTGATACAATGTCACCAAAAGGACCAACATTGTTCTTTTTGCATGGTTGTGAGAATTATGGCTTCTTTCTGACAGTCATCCTTGACCAAACTGACTGGCTACCTGTTAAAGGAAGTAGAAAGTGATCACTGACCAGATTTTCATGAGTTGCAATGATTTGTAGTTTGAGGAAAATGTTAATGAAAAACAAGGAAGTTAAAATAATTCATAATTTTCAGTAACTCAGCTAATTTTAATTATAATTACTTTTGGCTTGATTTTGGGATTCAGTAAGAGACTGTGCATTTCTGAAAAATGTTTCTTTCTTTTGCTCTTTCTGTAAAATATGGAATTTTTTTTTTTTTTTTTTTTTTTTTTTTTTTTTTTTTTTTTTTTTTTTTTTTTTTTTTTTGTTATGAGGGCATCAGGACAAGGGAGAAACTAACTGAAGATTCAGGAACACAAACTGAAATGCATTGCAGAAGACTACCACAAAACTACAGTTACTGCGCTTCTGTGCCTACATATGGGCAGGTACATGGCATTAAACATAGTTCAGATAAGAAAAAATTAAGCTTACTAGATATTCATTAAGGTCATCTTCATAGACAATCCATGACATGGACTATTACTCCTTGAGTACAGTTTCCAGCACAGAAGAAGCCTCCACCACTCTTGGATGGGCACAAATTGGAACAATGCTTCTGCCTCAAGGACTTGGCAATATAAAGACTGAGTCTCTTTTTGGAGCTGAGGATGTTATGTCTGAGCTCCTGCCAAGCTTCTCTACAGCTCCTACTAAAAGATCCTTTCTTACATAAAGTACAGATGAAGTTAATACTGGTATTTGATGCACATTCTGTCCAATTCATTGTAATGTCAGGCAAGAATCAAAATCAGAAGTTGAGAAACGAGGTTAAGTCATAGAGAATCTAAGAGATGAAAGAGAAAGATAATAACAAGAGCCGCTCTTCAAAATAATTCAATTTATTTTTTTCTTATATAATTTTCTTTGGGGTTTTCTGCCTTAGTTATATATTCAGGATAAGTAGGCTTTTAGAGATAGAGAAAGGGTTCATGTTGAAATAAACTTTTTTTTAAAGTGCTACATTGTACTGTTATCCTGGTTTTCAGTGCTTTGTGTGCAACAGAGTTTCCAAAGATTGTTCCAAATAACTTTCTCCCTGGATAATAAATAAAATAAATAAATAAATAAATATTAAGTCACTAGACTTAAGTTGCCAAATATCCCAACATGTATCCCATGTCCCTCAGGTCCGTCTGCTAATCTGCATCTGCTTACACACCAGAGTTTTAGAACATTACAAATCCAAATTTCAGCCTGCCAACAGAGAATTAAAAACACTGCACCCTCCTAATACAGAGTACTATTTTATATTTATTCAAGGTATTTTCAAACAATATGCTCTATGCAATCAGCCTCATTTATTTTCTCAAAGACAGCATAAAGCTGGCATAGGGGAAGCATAAATGCTCACTGTGCCCTCTGGCTAATCTGACCAAAATATAAATATGCAACACACATGATCTATATGAAATTGGTGATATGTTTCTTCCACAAAGACGGTTCTTAGTATCAGGAAAACCATGTTGTCTTGAATCACTTTTACCTCCAAGTTGTGATTTCCAAAATCTGTCAGTTCACAGCAATCTGTAACCAATTCTCTATTCCCACTTTCATCAGTTCATCTTCCCTTAATGCTGTAGAAAATTGAAGCTAGGGACAATGTGGCATTTTTTTTCTATAGCTCAAAGATGAAGAAGAATGGCCCCGGTGTGGACTCTCTGAGGCTGCTCCTTAAAATGCAAACATACAGGTTACAGCAATCACCATTTCCTTACAACTGAGCTTCCAAGGTCCTTGAATTCATTAAGGTCCACTGAAGGAGAAAATTCTTCCCAGGTTTAAAGTCTAAATAATCTATTTTTGTCCATAGACAATTATCTTCTCATAACTTGAACGCTGAAAATAAGAACAGACCATGCTTTGCTGAACGTTGTATTTCAGCTATATAAGTTGTTAATATCAAACTATTTCCCATATGCAGTCATCAGTAAGCTGACAGCTGATTCTAAATCCTACTATTGTCTGGTTTACCCATTCCCTGGCTTGTGCTCTGTAAGGCTTTTCCATGGTAGGCTCTTCAAATCTTCCAAGCACAGATCCATCCTTCATCTTAAATCAGTCCCTCTGATCTGAGAACTGAGTTAAAAGATGACATTTTAAGACTACTCAGTCAGTTCACAAGGAAAACCTCAATTGTTTTCACAATGGTTTAACACAAACTAAGCTTTTGAAAAAAAGGCTGTGTATTTAGCCACATTTCTGTATTTCTGTATGCTCAGAGAAGGCTGAGCAATGTATTAGGGCAAATCAAGCTCTTACAGAATCGGAATTTCACCAGCAAAAATTATTTCTCACTTTTTGTCAGATCTTTTGTTATGACAGTCCACTACATTTTTTCTCTTACATGTTATTTTCTTCCCTTAATTTTTTCTCTATTTTCCCATTCTTTTTTATACTAAATATTATTTATGTTAAAACACATCTTAAAAATTGTAGTATACCTTTCCTGCTACTCAGTAATCTAACTAGGATGAGATTTGAGAATTTTTTTAACTCTTGTATGCTACAATTATCACAGAGAAACAGAGAATAGATTGGCTATATCTTGAGTTACAGTGGCTGCAGCTACAGGTTATCTACAAAAAATGAAATTGTTTTTCATTTTATAAGATCCTCTGGTCAGCTTTTTTCTAAAAGGCTCCTAAAACCTCGCTGTGATCTTTCCATGGTGAAGAAACACCATGTATTATATATTTGAAAAAATTAACAGAAGAAAAACGGTTCTGTGGGTAAGTGAAGTTTCTCTAAAGTTTAACTTGACGGTGGTCCTCTGAAGCTGCAGAATGCCCACATTCCATCAGTAGTGTTGCAAAGGGCCCCAGTAGTCATCTTCAAGATGTTGCCTCTTTAAAGGGTAAAAAAAGTTTTAAGAACAGAGAATGTTAGTATGCTTTATTCTGCTACTTTTTTTATATTATTTTAATTTAGAGCATGTTTTACTCTTCCCAAATAAGTTGCAATTTTAGAAGACTTATTCTTCTACTCCCCAAGAAGTGTGTGAGAATAGAGGCATTCACACAGTAGCACTTTTATATTTCCTATTGGTAACGGCAAGATGCAAAAAACAAGTAATGATGATGTATCTGTATGGACATGGCTCAGTTATAGAGAAGAATTCTAAGTTTATTAGTTGCCAGGAAAAGCAACCTGCTTCCACATGTATGGTTCTCCTTCATCATATTTTGTCTCAATGACAGTAAGTAAAAGTAAAAAAAAAAAAAAGAAATGTAAGAATTTAGCAAGTAAGTAAAAAACTCCAAACATAAGGATACTATTTGCCATGGCCATTAGAGCTACTTCATAAAGTTATATTTAACTCATTTTTCAGGCTTTGCCACCTGGGGCTTATATTCTGCTTGCTGAGCTGCTTTCCATGCTGTGTAGAGTCCTGACAGCAAGATGAAAGAGCATAAGCCCTAGTGCATTTGAAAATCAGCTCATGTAGCAGAATATGCTTTCAACTCCATGGAACAGCTTTCTCAACAGCTGGTCAGAAGACTGACTACTGGGCAGGACTTCCTGCTTTTCAAGTATGAAAAAAACAATTCTAATGCACCCTAGGAGCAAAGAAGACTGACATCCTCATGGAAATTAGGAAAAGCATCACCAGCTGGTCAAGTGAGAGACCATTCTAGATTACATTGGGAGTGCTGTGTCCAGTTCTGGCCTCCCCAGTACAGAAAGAAGATGGACAAAGTGAAGCAAATGTCCAGTGCAGGGCCACTCAGATGGTGGCAAAGTTAGAGTATCTCCCATGCAAGGAGAGGCTGAGAGAGCTGGGGCAGCTCAGATAGGAAAAGAGAAGGGTCCAGGGTATCTTTTCAAAGAGCATTGAGCCTGGGACACAAAGTCTTATGAGGAGCAGCTGAGGGAGCTGGGATCCTACAGGAGAAAAGAGGTCTCAGAGGTGGCATTATCACTGTGCACAACTCCCTGAAGGGGAGGTGTAGCCAGATGGGGATTGGTCTCTTCACCCAGGTAACAAGTGACAGGATAAGGGGAAATGGCCTCAAGTTGCACCAGAGGACTTTTAAATTGAATATTAGGAAAAAAAAATCTTTACCAGAAGGGTTGTCAAACCCTGGAATAGGCTGTCCAGGGAAGTGGTTGAGCCACCATCCCTGAAAGCACTTTAAAGATGTGTAGATGGGGTACTGATGGTTTAGTGGTGAACTTAATGATCTTAGAGAAACTCTTAAGGACCTTTCCAGCTTAAACTATTTTATAATTCTGCGGGAGGGAGGGAATGAAGTAGTTTATTATACCCCTTAACTGACTGGAGAATCATGCTCCACAATGAACTACCACATAAGTAAGATTGCCTCCCAGTTACTAGCAGGTAATCAATACTCTGTGAGTTATGCAGGCATCTTCACAGAAAAAGCAGAAGCACCTTTGGAGTGCTCCCCTACTCCTCACCATTTTTCCACACGCACTGCCATGGTTCCAGACTGCTTCTGAGCATGTCGTTTATCCACTTGTTCAAAAGCTTTGCAGAACCCTGTACTCCCTCTCCCAGCCCCTCCTGGGCACACAGGACATGTGGGAGGGAAAGAAGAGCAGAGGGATTCCCCATTTATCTTTCAACTGGAAGATTTGGCCCAAGAATTTTCATTATTTGAGTCTGAATCCTCATATAGTTCTGAAAAATAAAGTAAGACAATACAGCCACCAATCAAAATACCCATTCTCTTCACAGAGATTTGTGGGGAAATCACATTAAATTTCCTTAATCTCAATCTTGCATCAATACTTCTGTCCAGCCAATAACTGAAAGAAAATAACACTGAGTTTCAATCCTCCCAACTACTCCTGCTTTCAAAATTGCTGAGATCATAGAAGCAGATCTATCCTCCCCTCTCTTGCCTTCTACCAGCAAAAGCTACACTCTATTTTACTTACTGACTGTATTTTAAGTATGCTAGGAGGAAAAAAAAAAAAAAAAAAAAACCTAAACCAACACAACACCAACTCTGCTATGTATGGACTTCTAGAAGTATAGGTTGAGAAAAACAGGGCTTTTTCTCATGTTGGCAGCCTGTCATATGTGGTCCCCCATGGATCAATAGTGGGTACCATGCTGTTCAACATCTTCATCATCTTCATGAATGACTCAGATGATAAGATTGAAATCATCCTCATTAGGTATGGCTATGATGCTAAACTGTGTGCTGAAGTGGACATATCAGAAGGGAGAGCCATCTTACAGACAGATCTGGTCAGGCTGAAAGTAACACAGCAGGCTAGCAAGAACAGAACTGCATGAAGTTTAACCAAAGCAAGAGCTAATCCTGCACCTGGGTCAGGATAACCAAAGAGCCCAGTACTGATTAGGATCCGTGTGGCTGGGGAGCCACAGCGACCGTGCTGGGGGTCCTGGTGGACAACATGCTGAACATGAGTCAGCTGAGCAGAGGTAACAAAGGCAAATCAGACCCTGGGCTGCATCTACAGGGGCATTATTAGCAGAGATTAGCAGACATGATCATCCTAATCTTAGAGTTTGTCATGCCACATCTGGAGTGCTGCGCTCAGTTCTGGCCCACACATCTCAAGAAGGATGGGAACAGACTGGAGATAGTTAAAAAGCAGGACCATGAAGATGACCAAAGGGTGGGAGAACCTGGCCTGTGAAGAAAGATTGAAGGATTCAGGTCTCATCTTCCTGGAGAACAGGAAACTCTGTTGGAACCTCATCAGAGTCTTTCAGTACTTAAAGGACGTTAGAAAGAGAGCATCAGCTTCCTCTGTACAAAGAAAGAGAGAAGAAAGGGTGCAATGGGTACATGTTTCGCTTCAACTTAAGAAATAATTTTTTTTGCACTGAGAACAATCCTTCACTCCAGGGAACAATATCCTGGGATTTGGTGGAGTCCACCGCAGGCTTTCAAGATGCAACTGGACAGGGTGCTGTGTGATCTCATTTAGGCTTCCTTACCCAGGAAAGGTTGGATCAGATGATGTTTTGAGGGTTATATTATGGTTCAAGGACAGGAATCATGATCACAGCTAAATCTGTTTTCAATTCATTTTTGTGTATGAGCCCAAGGATGCAACATGACATTTAGAATAAATTCCAAGGCTTTAGATAACACCATATTATTACAATTGAAGTGACGAAATAACAGATAGTGCTGATAACTGAAATAACTGTACAGATCTCGACCTTGTAAAAATCAGTAAAAATAAAACATTGATGAAGATAAATTGGGAGGGTCAAAAGGTATTACTGGAAAGTAAGAATATTAATTCTATTTAGATGAAATTTAGGAAGAAAATAAATAATTCAACAGCAGAGCCTTGACAATTGGGGCTGGACATTGGAAGCCTATGATCTCAAAATGAGAATCTGCGGCCAAGGCATCCTTTGGGACAATAAAGTTTATAAATTTATAAATGAAACAAAAGGAGCAAAGAGAAAGAGGGACCATTCATCTTCTCTGCTCCATACTGCATCTTTAAAATGGGTCAGTATTTAGAGTGAATGCTCTAGTCTGTCTTAGGTCACTATCAAGTTAAGCACATATTCTCCTTCATAAACAGTCATTATTCACTTCTCCTTCAGGGTTAGTAGAGAGATTTAGCATTGGCCAGTAAGTTTGCAGCATGAATGTAAAAAAAATTTAAAAGCTGCTGCCAATCAAGGGCCAGAAATACTTTAAAGAAAAGTATATGGCAGGTGTTTGGGATCCTTTCTGGCCCCACAGCATTCATAGACTATGGGGGAATGGGCATTGGTAGAAGGAAAACTTGAAAATTACCCAAGAAAAATAAATCAAAAAATCCAGATCCCAAATTCCACTATTAGGCACCTACATCCATCTCTTAGGTTTTATTGGCATATTCTAAATTGAAGCTCCATTCCCAGCAGAAAGCTTCAATTGTATGGTTCCTGCAAAATTATGGCAAGTGTATATTTATTTCATTCTCAGAAAAAATTAACTTTAGATATCAAAAGCACCTTTAATTCTGCCATCTAATCAGATGTTTGAATACTTTCTTCATGTTGGTGGCATCCTCTTTTAAAGATAAATGGATTAAAAAGCATTGGAGATAAATATAGAATTATCAATCAAATGAGATTGCCTCCACCATCTTTTTCTTCTGTCACCTACAATGCTTTAAAATTCTTAAACTGCAAAAAAGCAAACCCAGCAAAAATAAAAAACCAAAACCAACCAACCAAAACCCAAATAACCCAACAAAAAATACACACACCCACACCCACACCCAAAAATAAAAGCATCCCAAAATAAAACCAAACAAAACAAAACCAAACAAAAAACAATAAAAAAAAATAAAAAAAAATAAAACAACAACAACAACAAGAAAAACCTAAGCACTTTCATAGTAGTCAACCTTTCAGGGATAAAATAAGCAAAATAAAATAAAACAAATGCGTCATCAACCTATGCTGTTGATGGTAGAAAATTGAAGAGAGACAGCATCTGAAGAAAAACACACTAAACAGAAAAGGCATTTATAAATGAAATGTCTTCAGAAGGAAATCTTCACACATTTTACACACAATAGAAAATATTTTCTTGAAAAATAATGCTGTGAAGATAAGGAAGGCACTAGTCAGGCACGCTATTATCACAGAAATTGAAAAACAGCTTTCATACAGACTATGCACAAGTAGCTGAATAAAGGATATTGTTATTTTAGGAGGCAGCTGTTAAGAAAAAAGGAGACAGTAGGAACCAAAAACTAGTCACTAAGAAACAAAATAGCCTGATGTCAACGTACTCACAGCTGCATCTTATATTTTCATATAAAATGAAAACACTGAAAAAAGCATGAGCAAGAAAGATTATATCAGATTATGTATTTGGGAAAAATAAATAAAAACAAAAAAAATATGTAGTAATTCATACAGGAAAGAGGAGAGACAAAATGATATCTTCTTAACTCTCTATAATTAAGAAAGCACAGATACAATTGTACACTGTGGACTGTATGATGAACAGCAATGTGAAATGTATGTTGAGGTGACTTTAGAGAAAGTCTGAAGAATGTTTCTCAGGAACTAAATATAACCTTTCTAACCTCTTCTGTCAACTTTTTTATAGTGCTGTCTCAAGTCAATATATAAATGCATGCAATAAAATGTGGACACCTGATGAGAATAAAGAATATATGCAAATAGTTAAAGGTAAAAATAATAGTCCAATTCAGGAGCTGAGCATCACTACATAAGGCAGACATAGCCTCTGGGCTGAAAACTTTAGATCAGAGGGGTCAAGGTACAGACTTTCTTTACAGGAAGGCTGAAAGCAGCCTCTTTTTATTAGATTTCCCTTTCTATTTAATTTTAATTTATTATGTTAATTCCTTTTGGGGACAATATACTATTCTATTCTCTAAAAGTCATAGAAATGAGTTCAAGACAAATAATCACAATTTTGTCAATGATAGAAAAGAATTGGTATACTCTTCTAATTTACTACCTTTTTCAAGTAAAAAATGAATCCTCAGTTCTATTAACTGCAAGCTGCAGACGCAGATGTAATAAAATCATCGCAAAATTCAACCATCCTGGTCCACCTTTCTCACTGACAGTCTCTTGTTTTTAGATAAGAAGATGCAGGCTTGCTGCAAGATATACAGCTGAGTGAAAAGCAAGTAGCTTAGCAAAACTTAGCAAAAACTCCAGCAGCTCCTGGTGGCTTGGGGAGGGATAACTATCAGCAGCTGACAACAAAGCTTTTGCTTGGTATTTCATCTGTGGTAACACAAAAAGCCCAGATAGCAGATCTAATCTGAAATTGAGTCAACACATTTTGAGGTACAGAACAAAGAGGACAAGCACAGGACTTGGACTGGGGTTTTCATACCAGATCCTGCATATAACTGCACCCACATGCAGATGATACTCTAGTTACATTTGGTGCTGCAGTGTAGTGATTTAAAATCGTGATTTAAAAATTGTGAGTTATCTTCTAGTCATTTTCAAATGCATGAAAAATACCTCAGACTACTGTAGGAGAGGCTTGGAGTCCTTTATTGCTGTGGTAGTATCTACTGTGTACTATGTCGTATGGGACTCCCAGAAGACTCATGTCTTTGAATTGTCTAATGAGTTCCCAAAGAATAAGCCTATTTTCACTAAAAGTAGTTCAAACAGGCAGAGTTAATAATTTATAGGTAGAAACAAAAGGAAAAAAACCCCAAACAAAACAAATGAAACAGCACTGAAAAGATGTTTTCCACAGGTGTATGAAGAAGAGACAGTGGTGCTGCACAATGTGTAGCAAATGCTTTTTCAAGAAGATGGGAGGCAATGTGATTGAAAATCAGGCTCAGAAACCCATTGGCTTTCATGTGCTATCATGGAAGCACACCCTTGCATACAAAATCTGACCAGCAACTGCAGAGAAAAGGTGATCTACTGACACCTTCAGAAAGTAAGGTGAGGTAGCTGAATAGGGGATTTTCCCCTCAAATATTTTACAGTCCAAGACAGGCTGCTTCTTGGGCTAACCACTGCAGAACCAAACTTCATGCCTGAGTGATCCCTCCCAGAACCAGCTAGTTTTCAATCTGTCCCAATTGCAGAAAACCAGGTTTAACAATAAAAAGTATAAAGAATTCAAAATAGACGCATTTGAGCTTGATACTGGTATCCCAAATTCAGACAACACCACCTTGTGACACTGTGTTTTTCAGATGGGAGATTCAAATCAGCCTGGTAGGCAGCTTTCACAGTCCACCATAAGAGGAATCTCTGACCAGTGTAAAAAAATATCTGGATTAGTATAAATTGGATTTTACTTATTTTTAGTGTTGATTTTTACCGTTTCTGTTTTCCAAGCAAAATATTTCTTTTCAACCCCATAAACCCTGCTCATAGAGCCAGTACTTGTGGGAGGTCTCATCTTGGCCAACTCTGCCGTGTATCTGACATTCACACAGCAGTAAATCTCACCAGGACTTCAGGAGGGAGGTCGTCTACGGCCTGTGAGCTTTCTGTATTTAGACAAAAGAAAGGCAAAACCACAGGGTCAGTCTCCAGAAAGAAGCTGGGAATGTTTTTGCTCAAACTGTCTAGCACTCCAGTCAGGCAAAGCAGGATTTTTAGTGAGTCATAATGATGAGAGTGGTAACTGAACAAGTAATCTGAAAGACATTGTTACTAATAACAAAAAGCAAATACTATCAAATGAAGTTTCCCATGGCAACTGGCCTAGCCACAAAATACCCACAATATTTCAAGTTAAAAATACAACTGAGGAACAGAATACATTTTTACATTGAAGTCTACAGAGTCAAAAACAGGTGTGGAAATATAACAAAAAACAGAGGGTTCTGATCAGTTCATCAGAAACACCAAATCACTTCTGTAAAGTCAAAAACCTCCTTTCTTCTAAAGCTGGTGTATCTTTTCTCCAAATATATTTCCTGACAGAGCCAATGGGAAGAAGGCAAAAGCAAGTGAGCACACATAAGTAAACCAAAAATTACAGAATTTCTTAATGTTGCTGTTCTAAAATAAGGTGAACTAAAAACCTGCTGCAGTATTAACTCCTAGTGTCATGTAGTTACTTTTATTACTCTGGTCCTCTTATGTGAAAAAATCTCATGGTCGGGTGAAATGTTTTGGGGTCTATTTTCTTCTGTTGTTCATAACCTTAACAGGTTTTTTTTTTTTTAATTTAATTTGAAAGCTTCACTGTGGACCTTCTTCAGCCCCTTTTACTACACACCTGCTTATGGCTGATCTGTGCTTTTGAGAGAACTGATGAAGTCAGACTTTCAGCTGAATATAAAGACTATCAGTGTTCAGCTTTCCCACTTCTTTTCCTCAAGTTTGTCTTTCATACTTCTAAAGTTTACTCTTTTTATTTGATTTTCTGTGTTTGCACCCACTGTTTGGAACGTGGATAATCTTTCTTCTCACACATGTTTTGGCATTTCATGCTGGTAGATCTACACAAAGAATCATCATTTAATTTTTAAGACAGTGGTCCACGACCAGCACCCTAACTCATCATGTTCTCAGCCTACCATTATGATTTGCTTACAAGGTGCTTAGTGCTTTATGTTCTGCATTTCGTATTCTTTCTGTTATGACAAATCTATGCTGTATTGTGTTCTGGAATTAGCTGTCAGTGCAACAGGATTGTAATTGTGTCTAACCCCACAAATGGCAAATTGCAAAACAATTTCAAGTATTGCATCCTAAGCCTTGACCTGTCATCACTGATGTCTTGTTATTGTTTCCCTTTTCCCTTTGCTGGTAAGCCTGTTGGTATTGCAACTTGAGATTTTTATGGCTGTCTAAGGCCCTCCATCAATACCCCTACCCTCAAGAACTCCAAATGCACAAACAAATGTGAAAACAAAACTAGAGCTGTCATCAAACAAACAACAACAAAAAAAAATGCTAAGAAGTCTAAGTCTAATCCTAACTCTATCTTTGATTGTTCTGGACTCTATGTTAAACCCTCACATTTGTTTCTGTCCCCTGGTCTACAAAGGTCTAAAAGATAGCCTAAAGTCCTCTTGGAGCTGAGTGAATTTACATTTTTAAAATTAATTTCTCCCTTTGTTCTTTTTCATAATCTGTGTGCAACCATATCTATTCTTTATTCAGAATGATTCACAGTTTCCCTTCAGTGACTAATTCTTAACCAACCCATAAATCTCAAATGCTGAAAGAATAGTACTGGAATCAAATATGCTGCCTGAAACCCTTTCCAGGTTGGTTAACTCTGTAAACCAATCAATAAGAAAAGAGAAATGAATCTCAAATTTTATAGAATTTTTTGGTGGAGAGCAAGATCAGAATGTTGAGTTTTTGTGGCCTGACAAAGTAATTAGTATATTATTACAATTCACTCAGATGTGGTCCTCCTTCTTTGCCAGACTGCCTCCACCCTAAAGCAAGGTGTAAGATCTTTTCGGTGAAATTTCTGTCTAAAAATTATAAACCCACGACAATCTTGAAATTATATAACTGAAAGTGAAAAATACACAGATTCCAACCAGTATTTTTAAGAAGAACACACCCTCAGGAGCAAACCAACAGATTTATTCATCACAGCATATTTCCCCCACCTATCAATGCATGAACAAAGTCCAGATGCTGCGGTCATGTCCTGCTCCAGACCAAGCAGACACCACTCCACCAGCCTTTAGCAAACCAACAGGTCTCTGAAAGTATGCTGCTTTCTAAGATGATGCTAAGATGGAATCTCTGCAAGTCTGGTGGAGGACAAAGTCAGAATTCACAATGACCTGAAAACAAGGTCTTTTAAAAAAAAAAAAAAAAAAAAAAAAAGTAGCTCAGTTAGTTTATTGTACTGGTCTGTACTTTGGGGAGAATAACCATTTTCACAAACAGGAACAAACAGATGGCAAAGGACTGACAAGGTAATAGGTCTTCAAGACAGACCCCAGGAACTACAATAGACTATGAATAGACTATGCAGGTGATTAAGCAGAGAGATACTATTAGAAAATATTTTTTTTAAAAAAGTCAAATGTGAGACAAACACTTAAATGGCAAAAATATTATCAGATACAGTATTTTTTTTATTCTACTCAGCACTACTAAAACTAGAGTTAAAGTCTAATGCCCAGTTTTATATATTGCACTTCAAAAAAATCAAGTCTATCAAATTGGAGACAATCCAGAGTGGAGAAAAAGGAATGATGATGCAAAACATAAGCAATTAAGTAAGACAAATAATTGGGTTTGTTTAGTCTAAAGTTGAAAAGATTACATGAGCCAGGGGTGCAGAGGGACAGAGAGGGACAAGGCTTGAGAGAAAATGATGACAGACTTTAAATATTTAAGAGGCTTCTTGAAATGGGTAAGAAAAAATAGTATACACTCTTGGTTTTGGTGACAACAACAGAAAAAAAGCTTGTGGTGTAATAAGAGAAACTGAACTTAAACTTCATGAAAAAGAATTTATAAAGTTTAAGACACGAAAGTACTATGACAGATTGCAAAAGGTAGGATTTCTAATTGAAAAACTAAAGCTTTTGAAATAACAAATTACACAAATACCTGTCTAGAGTAAATTAACTTTTCTAGTTCTTTACAGCCTTGATCATCTATGCTACACAGGTAATCTCTTGCAGCCTCACAAACTGACTGCACTGCAGTTCTGTGCCTGTATTTGATGTCATTTATTTGCAAGTATTAACTATTAATTAAGCCCTCAGATCAATTAAATCAAAAATTCTCATTTAAAATGTAATAAAGGAAATGTAATATATATTTCTGAAGAAAATAGGAGAACCAACTAATTAAATCAATGTTTAAGACATCTACTTTTATTCCCATTGCCCATACAGTTATCACAAATTACATATGATGATCTCAGTCTATAATGAGATTTGTAATAATTTACATTTCTAAGGGTCATTTGACATGTGAATGTATAAAAAATAACCTCTTACTTTGACATATTATCCCCCTCAGAAGTTCATGCCTCTGTAAATCTTTCATCATAAATTAATTCCCAATCCACTCCCCTCCCTTGGGAAAAAAACCCTTTTGTATGGAAAAGAAACCTTTCTGACATTTTCAATGCGTAACTCTTTCCTGAGACAGATTAATTCTTACTCCTGTATCAAGAAAATTTGCAGCAGCATTCTTCATATCCAGTGTCATGTCATGACAAAGTTCAAGGAATAGAGAAGACATTACTGACTTGCAAAATTGTCATGACAGCCACCAAACACAAATCTTTTATCCGTTCCTTTACAGGGACATGCTGAATGGAAAATAATGAAAAGAAATCTCAAGCATCCAATAAATCTTTTATAGCTAAGTCACTTTTATAACTAAATCACCTTGGCAAGAACAAAGGAGATCAGATATCCTGATTCTGACAATAATCAAACTATCTTGATCAATATCCTTCGCAGGACAGTTTTTCTTCTTGTGTTTCATTAATGCAGATTATACAAATCCATTGCAACTTCTTCTACAGGTATGTAAAGTGACAATTCAGCCTAGTTTTGACTTCAGCCAGGCACTGCAGTAAGGCTATTGAATAATTAATTGTTAAGGTATATAGAGATCCTTGTAAAGATATATAGGTAGTGATCTCCAGTGGATACCAAAAATTAACAGCACTTACTATTCTTTAAATCAAAAACAGCAGGAAAATGTCAACACAGCTAATGTGCATGACAAGCAGAAATAAAGAATTATTGATTGCTGTTCACAAGAACCTACAGGGCTTCTGGATTAAATATTGATAATTCTACAGACAAACAGTCATAACTATTTTTCAGAAGATGGTAATAAATCAATACTTATTTTGCAGATACTTGTAATACTAATCTGTTTACTGTCATATCCATTGAGGAATAAATATTCATCAGCAATAAATGAATGCAATAGTAATACCCAGTATATATGATACTTACTATATTTAATTTATAACTTGCTTCTTTGTAAAGTTACTGTAAAAAAAAAAAAAAAAAAAAAAAAAAGAAAGGAAAAAAAAAGAAAAATAAAAGAACCTAGCTGACAGCAACTTTTGGCCATGATTCACCTCTCGTTAGGCAGGAAAAACACAAGTAGCCATTGGGAAAGACAGAACAGTTGCTTATGGGTCTGATAGATTCAGAATAAACCTCTGACAGAAACTGGGAGCTTGCACAAACTTATAAAAGACAAGGAATCCCCCCTTAAAGCTTAAACCCTTGTGTCACTGGTAACCACATGAAATCGTCTTGACAGATCATAGCCCATGACACAGAACAACACACAATTTTTGATGCCCTTATTTTTGTTTGTACACTCATCTTAATTCTGAAGTGGATCACCACTTATTCTGCAGTTTCTATGGCTAAGAAACTGAACAGCTTTAGAGTACCCACTACAAAACTTCCCTTTGGAACCTCCCACTTCAATCTGGTCTGTTGGCTTCAGGGCATACAGAAACATGTTTGTTGTTCTTTGAATAATGATTTTGACCACCACAAGTACAGTCAATAGAAATTAGATTATCATCTTTCACAGCTGCAGGCTTAGATCAAATACTGTTTCTCAGCCATCCCTATGTTCTCTTATCCTCAAGCAGCCAAATAAGGTCAGAACTGATAAAATAAGAATAGCTGGCTTCCTCTTACAGCCAGTAACTCACAAAGACTATGCAAACCCAAAGGGTTCACAAGATGACAAAGAAATAATTGCAGATTGTGGGTTTTTTCTGTAGAAAGAAAATTGTACTTTAAAAATTTACAGTAATATATTATTATAATTTTTAATTGTTTTACATCTTTTTTGCAAAGTTCTTTATTTTCAGTGCTTACTTTAGGAATTTTTTACATTCACACTGAGGAAGAGATTACATATAGAGCCTTGGAGGTGGGTCAATGAGACTGAAAAATTCCTGCCAGGCTGGAGGAAGTAAGGGTTCCATTTTGAGTTCTATCTCATTCCATTCACAGCACATTTTTCATTCTAACTGGTGAAAAAGCAAACAAATTATAGGTGTTTTGTGACTAATTCCTAATACATTATTTTTCTAATTCCTTCATGCACATTTTCCCCAGTTCTGTGGCTAAGTTACAGCTCCTGTGAATACATATTAGTCAGGATAGGAGCTACCCCCACTCACTCTAGGTGGTTTCAATTCAATACAACCAAGTGCCACTCATTAAAAGGTCAGAAGGTTTCTATCTGGATAATCTTAGAGGTATAGGTATTAGATCCTAAAAATTTGATTGCTTCTCTATTCTTATAACGTGCTTTTATAATACTTTAGGCTTTCTGGATATTTAAAAGTTGCATGGGTTCTGTTGTATCTTCGAGGCATAGAAAAGGGATTGGCCTTGTCTGTCTGTACAACAGCCATAATTATGACTTCTATTGTAAATAATATGATGGCTATTCTTTTTCTTTCCATTAGCATTGCTTCTAATTATTACTTGCTATTGTTTCTAACAGTACTATTATTTGACTGCAGTTGTCAGATAAATCATCCAAAAAGTGCTTGTGAAGGAAGGCAAAGGCAAAGAGGAAACAGAATTTCACTCTGGACCATACAGAATTTGGAGTTCCCTTGAAAAATGCTTTTGATTTACTATTTGTACAACAGAATCTCCTCACAGCATACTTCTGCAAGACACTCACCCTGAGCCTTCATAAAGTATGCTCCCCATTATGTGCAGCATGGAAAAGGGAAACATGTTTCCTTGCTAACTTAAACAGCGGAGGAAATGTCCACAGCTCCATGAGGCAAAAGCACTAAGAGACCTTTTCTGCTTGAAAGTTTGCTGCCATGCTGAGTACCCACAACTCTGAAAACATAGCTGGAATGTCTGTGATTAAACTAAAAGCAGAAAAGGAAGCAAGAGCTGGCTGGAGACACTGAGCACCTTCTGCTGGGTGATAGAGATGTAGACAATCTGACATATTCCAGCCTTCAGCAGCCAAAGGCTGCATGGAGGCCAGCATGGAGAAATCACATCCTGACAGAGCAGAGTTCTTCAGATTTCATCTCAGCCCTGCTGAGCAGCTGTAATGTGGGCTGAATGGATACACTTGATCTAAAGGTAAACAACACACTGTGAATGGAGGAGCTTAAGGGCATATTCATGGGCTATTTCTATTATCTCTGTGTATTCTCTCTAAGCTGTTGTTTATCAATACTTTCATAAGGCTTATTCCACCTTAAAACAATGTTCTCGGCAGAAGCAAACACATTCTGATTATTTCAATTTAAACTAAGTAAGCCAACAACTAATGAATATTAAAAATCAGCTTTCTCTATGTCATTCAGTTGTCCATTTAAAAAACTTTGTGAACAATTCAGCAAAACTCTCTAATAGATCATGCTTCAGTTGTATCTTTTTTCAGCTACTCATCACAGAGGTACGTAACTGCACATTTCTTTGGATCATTTCATTTAACAACTTAGCTGTCCTCAGCTCACTTTTAAATTACTCATGGAGCTCCTTCTGTATTTCTCTCTTAGGCCTCGGTTTACAAGAAAATGAAATCTGAATTTTCCATTCTAATTGCAGCAAATTTAATATTGCTCTTGCAAGCATTAGTATTTCTGCATTATAACTAGCAAAAAGCACATAGGACTAAAGACCAGATGAGAAGGTATTTGAAAATTCTCAAGAATATGCAATGTTGTGTTTTCATTAGCCTCTCTAAAACATCTGAGTCAACACAGAGATATTTTAATGGACATTAAAAGAGCAATCAGCTCCCTGTGTACCACTAGATTTTATCTTTTCTAGTATTCAGGCCTAGGTTTAAAGCCTAATCAACATCAGGATTTGTATTTGGCTTCAGCAGAATCAAAACTTTACAATAGTACTTAGAAGTTTTGGTAAACTTGTGGTTTAGCACTGAAAATCTGAGGTCTGTTCAGCCCAGCTCAATTCCTGCCTGAGCTCAGCAAGCCCCTGAGCTGCCCTCCACCTTGGCACACCGCCTGCTTTGAGACAGACTCTGCCTTGTTCAGGCAGTACAAACTCCTGAAACACAAGATTCCCACTGTGTGCTTTCCATCACAAGGGGACCCTGATGTTGGTAGAAGCCTCATAAATCTAAGAAAAATGCACGTACTCCTGAGCAGTAAAACCTTACAGACATGCTGTCCTTGCAAGGTATTCACTGAGAGACATAACTGGAAAGAAGACGTCTCTCTGAGTTTAGGTAGAAGTAGAAATAGAGTGTACAAGTGACTAAGCAAGCAGAGAGGGGAATCCTTCAATTCAACTAAAATTAGGAAGGGGGTTTACCCCTCAAGTTCCCAGTTTAGAATATTTCTATTTTAAAATATAATCTTTCAGTACTATTGTTAGCTAAGACAAGGAACCACATTTCTGTCTTATAGATATCAGTTGAAGTGTATATAACTAACTTGAAAAAAATGGAGGAAAACGGAAAAAGAAAAATACACCCAGAGGCTTTCATTTTATAGTATTAAGTGTAGGTGTGGGAGGAGGAAAATATTGATTATGCTTTTAAGAAGTGGACACATGTAAGTGATTATAGCAACATATCCTGAAGACCATATCCTCATTAAAAAAACCATTCTCTACTTTTAGTCAGTCTCAGAATTAGAACATCAACAATTTCCCCTACTGCTGATAAAGCCATAGTTTCAGGATATGAAGAATGAAAATATTAATTCAAGAAGGTAATATTTCTAAATTCTTCATGTTGAAATTAATTGAATTTGTAAAGCAAGAGGAGGAAGTTGATAGTAAAAGTAATTCCTTAGAGTTAGCACTGAAAGTCAGACTGCCACTCCACTAAGTAGATCAGTAAAAACTTTGATACACTTAAAGAAAAATATACTGTGTGAAAGTTGAAAGACTAGCAAAGGGGAAAATAATCACAATACAGCAGGAAGTAGATCCTCAATTTTTGCAGATCATCTATAAACTCCTTCAATAGTGCTATCTCCACTACAAAACTGGAGGGAGGTCTAAGTAAAGTTAATCAACTCAGCCAGGGTTGAGAAGATGCAGAAATAGACTTTGTGACACCTGTCTATCAGCTCATCTATATATCTGATGTTAAGTCATCTTAGTTGAAAAATTGCCTGAGACCACTAACCTAGACAGAAAACACTGAAGTTCTTGAGGAGCACTTTAAGGCAGCCTTCATGCTGCTCTTAGGTATCTTGAGAATGCCTTGGCAAAAGCCTTAAGCACTACAATTTGGTGCCAAGAAGTTAGATTTGTGACAATAATGACAAAAATTTAGATGGTTACCTTTCAGGTTAGCTGAAAAAAATAGGTCAAGTACAAAATGTTTAGCCCAGCTTTACTCTCAGGGCTGTTAACTCCAGCTACCCTGGAGAAGCACAGGGCTCAGTACCCACAGCAAATTAATATCCCTATGATGCATTTGTGGGGATGTTACTGGAGTATCTCAACCAAGCAGCTGAGAAAAGTACCTCACATGTAAAATAACTCTGGTTTTCGACGCCGCACAAGCACATGATGCTGAATGAGTCATTCCTAGGAAATCAAACCCAGAATATCTGGCACCATAAATAACACCTCAACAGAAGCACAACATCAAACATCTTTCACTGGTGGCCCCAGTCCTGACTGAAACCTTTGGACAGTACAAGGCCACAACTGAAAAGGGGCATATTCCTCAATGAGGCAATATGGATTAATCTATAGGAAACTTTGTCAAAAGATGAAGGATATGAAAAGTCTAACAAGAGTTGGAATTAGGTTAAATTTGTGGTAAACCATTCTTTAGTGTGATGGGACGATCAGTAAGGGATCCTGATACCAGGGATCTGTATGCTGCTGATTGAAAGAAATTATGATTGGAGGAGCTGAACTCAAATGTAAATGTAAGAAAAATCCAAGTGCTAGAAAAAATCCAAGACCAGACCCATTGTGGAGTTGCCATCTGAGAGTTCCTTAGGCTGAGGTTCAACTGACTTTTCTTTACTGCATAAGGGCCTGATAAGCTTCTGATTAACATGACAAAAGCCATCCAGGCAACAACATAGCCAATGAGGTATCTGTGAACTGTGACCACGACTGTTTTCACACAACTGTGGCAATAAATGAGGTGGCAATAAATCATTGAATCAATGTAGTCACTGGTTAATTTAGGACCTAATTTGCAGCTGCATTTGAAATCTCAGCTTGAGAATTACATCCTTGGGTAGCTTTTGGTCACTGCATAAAGCAAAATACCTTGAAGTTCTTTTGTTTATAAAGCATAAATAATTAAATATTTGGTTTTAATTTTATAATGTCATTGCTGTCAGTCTGAATATAGAAACTTCTGGACATATTTTTCAACTGTCCAACACCTAAAGGAGAGGTTCAGGCTTTTTTCATCTACCATTTTTTCCATGATTCCTAAGACCATTCTCTCTGACACAACTAAACTGCAAATGTAATTCCAAATGTTGAAGAACTGAAAAGGTTAGAGAATATTTGCAAACTTAAATTTTAAGCTCAATTAAATGAATTTGTTCATTGGGCTTTATCACTAACAAACACCTAAATACAAATTTGCTGGTGTAGGCAAACAAATTTAAAAGATAATAAAAGAAATATGAGGAGAAATAAAAACTTATGACTGCACATTAAACACCTTCCTCCTAAACAAAAACAAGGATGAAAATTAGTCTGCAGATCTTTGCACAGTTTGGCTGGCCCTAATTTTTAATTAGTCAGTTTATGCTTAAGCCATAGTAACTCCTTCCAATTTATACAGCAGTATTTCTGGATTATTAAGAATGCCATTTCCTATTGCTACACCAAGTTGCAATAGGATTTTTGGTATGAAAATATCAAGATGCATTAGAAAGTCAATGATTTACCAAGTGAACTCACAAAATGCCTTCTCCACCTGCCTACCCACAAGGATTAATTTTGATTTGCTTTGCTGTTCCTATATTCTTGTACATGCACAGAGACTACAATTAAAATGTAATCCAGCCTTTCTCATTGCAAACCCTTTAAAGAGGCAACTTTCAGAAGTGAGAGGAAAAAAAAAGAAGCTTGAGAATTGTAGAAACCACTGTTAAAATGGTTATAACTGTTTAAGAATTTTATTTCCATGTTATTGAGAATGGTATGAAAAGAAAAAAAAATGCTACCAAACAACACCCAAGTCAATTTGTTAATCTGGGATATATCTAATCTTTGTTTTTCTCTGTGTTACCGAGCTATATAAATTAATCCAGGCAAATCTGACTTTCAGATGATGTTCTGCTCAGGTAAGACAAACCCCTTATTGGAAGCTAAACATTTTCACCACTCACTAATCATAAAAGAGTGTGGGAGGAAGAAAAGTTTGTAACAGTGAAGGAACACCAAATCTGGGTGCACTGGCACAGGAGGTGCTTGAGCCTGACTGTGCCCTCTGATCTGGGAAGCACAGGAGGGAGTTATTAACCCTCTGACTCTCTGGATAATCTCCTCATAGTAAGGCACATGTCATCTCCTGCATGTGTGTTTCAGAAGTCTCTTGAAAATTCTGGAACTTGAGGGGAAAGGTGCTGTGTATGGATTGAGGAAGAGGGAAATTAGATTTCTTTAGACTAGGCTGGTTTTCAATGGTCTGCACCCTCCCCAGGAAGTCTGAAATGCCAGAGTGAGAAACATCAAACTGAGAGATGATTATATTCCTCCTGAATTTGCATCCAGTTCTCTGTTTGTACATAGATAATGAAGCTTTCAGAGGCACCTTCAGGGAGAATCCCAGGATCCAAAATTGCCTGCTTTGACTTCCTGGTTTCCTTCCAGAGGTCAAAGTCAAGTGCATCCCTGAAGACTTTGGCAACCACAGGGGAATATCACTGGAAGGACAATCTTTGCAAAACTATATGTGCCTTTCAGAAACCTTATACAATCTTGGCTTCACTGCCTTGAGAACCAGCTCAGATATCCCTCAAGACTTCACAGAAATGTTTGTCATATAAACACCTGGCCAGATTCTCCTGTGAATTAAACTGGAGTGAAGGCAAAAAAGAGAATAATTGAATTTCTTGTCTGCTAACACGAAAGGAATGGCTACAAGGAGAAGAGGAGGCTGGATAGTGATAGCTTTATGTTTTCAAGAGAGGAACAGAAGCAGAACAAGCCTTCTGGCCTCTGAGTGCTTCTTAGGGTACAGAGATGAGATGAGATCTCACTGAGAGGAAAACAGGTGAAGGAAAGAGCTCACAGGAGAGAGAATCAGTGAAAGAAAGTAATTTAATTTGTTAAAAATTCTGCAGATCTACTATTTCATCTTAAAACAAATAATCTCAAAATGCAAAAGAAGAAATCAGAAAAAAAGAAGGCATTTGAATTTAATTAAGCTACCAAAACAGTATGAGAGTCATGAGAAAATGGTATAGGTCAGAAAACTCTGCAGGAGGAGTCTGACAAACCACCATGATGAATGGGAATTGAACTTTGTCTCTTGATTCCAAATACATGATCCATGACAATCCTGCCTGTCATCTGGTAAGGTCAAGAATCTCTGTGTTCAGTCATTAATTTTCTACCCCTCTTGGCTTCTAAGAGGAGTTACTTAAATCGATGCTGTGTTTACCCAGGCACAAATGATAACCATCAAAACATCTTTGTTCTGATAGGCTCATGTGTGTGGTATGGAAGCCTAATTTGCTGGAAGCAAAGCTGTATGTAAAAGCTAACATTTAATAAAGTTCTCTTAGCTACATATACACCATTAATCTTCTAGAAAAGTGCAATCAAGAAATTAACAAAATGGGCTCTGCTCAAGAAGGAACAAAATGCCCATAATGCAAACAGCAAGTAAGTTGTCATAAGATTTTATAAAAATCTTTTCTGAGCCTAAGTGTTCCAACTGATTGCAATGCTGTATTAAAGAGCTTTACATGGTGTATTGGGTTTTTGTGGCTAACTTTTCTTAGCAGGGGGGCTACAGAAGTGGAAGCTTCCGCTCTGTCCAAGACAGACCCATCAGTGGCCAAGGTCAAACCCATCAGCAATTGTGGCAGTGCCTCTGGAATAATGTGCTTTAGAAGGAGGAAGAAGCCTGTGAGGCAGCAATCACAGCCAGAGAATGGAGGAGTGAGTACACATGACAGCAGGAGCCCTGCAGACACCAAGGTCAATGTAGAAGGAGGGGCAGGAGGTGCTCCAGGTAATGGAGCAGAGATTCCCTTGCAGCTCCTGGTGCAGACCATGATGAAGCAGCCGTGCCCCTGCAGCCCATGGGGCTCCACAGTGGAACAGAAATACACCTGCAGCCCGTGGAGGACCCCACTCTGGAGAAGGTAAATGCACCTGAAGGAGAACATGGCCCTGTAGGAAACCTGTGCTGGAGCAGGCTCTTGGCAGGACCTGTGGAGAGAGGAGCCCAGGCTGGAGCAGATTTGCTGGCAGGACTTGTGACCCCACAGGAGACCCACTACAGAGCAGCCTGTTCCTGAAGAATGGTATGATGAGGAAGGGATTAATGCTGGAGCAATTTGTGAGGAACTGCAGCCTGTGGGAAGGAGAAGTTTGTGGTGGACTGTCTCTTGTGGGAGGGACCCCACGCTGGAACAAGGGAAGAGTGTCAGGAATCCTTCCCCTGAGGAAGGAAAAGCAGCAGAGACAACATGCAATGAACTGACTACAACCCCCATTGCCTGTACCCCTGTGCCAAGGCAGAGAAAATCATGAATGAAAGCGAACCTGGGAGAAGGGATGGGTGGAAGGAAGGTACTTTAACATTTAGTTTCTACTTCTCATTATCCTCTGATTTGACTGGAAATAAAATAAACTAATTTCTCCAAGTTCAGCCTGTTTTGCCCCTGATGGTAATCAATGAGTGATTCCTCCCTGTCCTTATCTCAATCCACAAGCCTTTGCTTGTATTTTCTCTACCCTTTCCAGCCAAGGAGCAGAGGGATAAAATGGCTTTTGTGGGAACCTGCTGGCCAGCCAGGGCCAACCAACCACATACATGACAAAATAATGTTAAAACAGACAACTTACTATTATTTTAAATAAGAAAGTCAGCTGCTGGACAGCAGCAGGTAGCTCAGAGGACTGAATAACAATGGCATATTAAATTTATAAAATCATCTATGTTCCAGAGGGTCTCAAAACACTTGGGGAGAATTTTGTTCATTACAGGAGCTCCAAGGAAACCTTATATACCCTTTATAATTAGTAACAAAGAAAACAGATCATAAGCAATTTCTGTGTGTTTTGTAACTATTGGCATGTTTAGGTCTAAACAGCTTTAGTTGCACAGCTGTAAATTTAGTAAACTCATCTTAATAATGAAATACATAATGAGTAAAACTACTTAATTAGTATATCTCCCTCAGAAATTATTTACCTAATGAGATGTAATTGCAGTGAATGCTGTTTAATTGGAACACAATTAGCATATATTCCATACCATGGTATTTACTCATTACCAAGGACATTCTGTGGTGGTTAACCAGGTGTAAAAATCACTGCAAAATTTTAACTTTCCACCTACTCATAACACAAATTGCCAAAAAAGACAATTTATGTGAAGAGAATGTGATTTCTCTTCTTGCATTTCTATTTAATTACAGTATTTTCTGTCAGCTTTTTCCCTAATTCTAAAATCAGAGGCTTAAAACTGAATGCTAGGAAGTATTTGTAATTTCTTCCATTTGGGCAAACACTCTAAATTCCTACAGGCAATTAAAGAACTTATTCACACAGTGATAAAAACTGCACATGCAAATGGAACATGGGCCCCAAGTCTCCAGAGATGATTATTCTCAAAATATCTTATAACTATACAAGCCATTTAATTAGGACTCCAGGATATCTAATCAGATTTTCCAATTACCAAGATAAAAATGTACCCCAAACCAGCTGTAAATCTGAGGGAAAAAAAACACAAAAAAAGATTGGCAGGCATGTTGCCTTGCACTCTCTCTGCCTGCAGCTGCTCTATGATGAGCTGACAGCTGAGCAGTGCCACTGTTCACTTAGAGGACTGTGACAGGAGACAAGGTGATGGGGTCACCAGTTCATCCAGTAAGGGGAGAGAGGCAAACCAGGCAAACACAATCCTGAACTAGCAGGGCACTCGCTGACAGCTAGAGGTGACATGTTTTCTCGTGAATTAGTAGTAGTTTAAAGACACACTGCCTCCAAAATGAATTTTGAATTCACATTTATTCATTTAGAGACAGAATCTTAGCCCATTTCTATGTATTTACCAGCAGAATAAACATTCACGACACTGCACTGCAGGAACTGCTGAGACAAACCCAAACTCACCTACTCTCTACACTACATGGTGATCTCAAAATAGTTTTCCAAAAGCTAAATGGAGCTATCAGAGCTCAAATGACCCTTATCTAGCACTGGAACCCCTATGGCTGTGTCTATGCCATACAACCACTGCACTACAAGCAGTCACTGGGGTGTCTCAAGGTGAAATCCTCACTCAATTGTCATGGCACTGGAACTCACTAAGTGTCTGGGACAACAGTGCTCCAACCAGGTTACTCTGAGAACAACTGAGGTGCATAGAGACCACTACAAACACTTCAGCTCACTATTGAACAGTGAGAACAAATAAGACAGTATGGAAAAACCTTGACATACAACACCTAAATTTACCAAGCTACATCTTCTACATCTTTTGACAGGGAGCATCAAGAGCAAAGCATATTGCCTGACACACCCCACACAGGGCTATGTCACAACTGCAGAGGGAGTACATCTGTGAGCACACAGAAACAGAGCCACCCTTGCTGCCCTGGTCTCACAGAGTTCTTCTTTCACTGTGCAAAAGTAAGGATAACAGGTCAGCATCATACCTCAGTGCTCCTCAGACACCCTAACCACTTAATGAACAAACACATGAAGTTCATACCCATGGCACATTCTCCTTGCAGTCTCCTTGGTGTTTGTCCATCTCCATCATCCAAGTCAGAGTCAGTACTACTGAGGATAGGCAGGCTCTCTCATGTGGGATGGCTTTTGGGGCCAAGGGCTGGCTTGCTCTGTACCTTCCAGATGCAAGCAGGCAGAGAGGGAGGAAAGGAGGCACAGGCTTGGCACTGCCCTTGCATAAAGAATGTCGCTCTATCCTCCATTTCATAATCAGCCCCATATGCCAGGAACAGGGACAGATTTCCTAATCTAATTTGTGGCTGAAGCAGAAGTCTCCCATCCTTGTCCAGGGACATCTTCAAAGTGCTCACATAGCAGTCAGATGAGACTGCTATAACAAATATGTCTGTAGGAGGGAGACAAAAGCTCCCTTTATCTTCAGGATAATTTGGATAATGTTCTCTCCTGGATCAGGATGTTCTGAATGCACATGGTGATTGCTCACTGTATCTAGGACAGGCCTTGCCCGAGAAGGAATTATTCACTTCACTCATAAAAGAGAAGCACCGGTATACTTAATTGATATAAAACTGTGAGTTTACAAAGTGCAGTGGTAAATGCATGGCAAGGCATATTTGACTATTCACTATAGAGAAAACAGAGTCAGACATAACTCTCAGTGAGGGCTAACAGGCTTATGTGTCAGAAAGACCACACCAGCAGTTACTGCACCTATATTTAAGCATTTCCAAAATCCAGATGGCACATGACTTCAGCTCTACACAAATGAAAACTGAGGATTGAGTCATGATGGTAAAAGCACTCCTGTGCACATTGAGGTTGCTCTGTATCACCCAGGAAGAACAACTGCCTGGACAGACTGCCTTCAGATGACAGATGACTGCTTTAAGATCCAAACTGGACTGCATACTAAGACAGGAGACACTCTTTTTCTCCCCTTTGTGATTTTTACATGATGGCAGGACTCTAGAGTATCTTCTTTGCTTACAATCTCTGAAAAAGGGAAGATAAAATTTAATTCTGCTGTGTAAATTAGAGCAAAATATTCTTCTGGCACATGTGAGGTGTGTATCACTTTTATTTGCATTTTGCCTCTTGACAAGGTGCTCTGGGGGCCAATACAAAATGCCATGCCATCCATCCACAAAGGAGTTTATTCTTACAGGTCCAGTGCAGTAGTCTAAGCCATCCTCCCCAGGCATGTCAGGTTCAGCTGATCTCCAAACAAGCACTTTTTCTGTGGGAGCACTGGGTTCCTGGAACACACCAAGTCCCGACATCTCCCCACTCTTGCTACAAGGTGCTGGTACATTTGTGGCATAAATCAGCCTGGCCCACACAGAGTGGCCAAAAGCAGATAGTTTGGGTTGAAACAAGTATTAAACATACTTTGCTGAGGTCCTGGGGATAGATATTATCTATTTACCTATTAATGTGCAATGTGTCATAGGGTGTAACTGGAATAACATTCAGAGTATGGGCATAAATAAGGAACATTCTACTGAGCTGGTCCTTTGGGATGACCTAACAGATCAGCATGAATGTAGATGTTAAAGCTGCAAATCAAAAGATTTTCAGCATGCCTTAAGCCTTGAAGCCCATAACAACCACAACACCCAGCAGACCTTACAGGTCCTTTACTTTCAGGGAATCTAAATTACATGAGTTAAGTAGATAGCTTTTACTAGCAGCTGATAACATTTAACAGATGAGAAATATTATGTAAAAGCCCATCAAAGCATAGAAAGGGCATAGTAAAGAGGTAGAAAACACGTTCTTGAATGATTACCATTGTTCTCTGGCTTTTGTGCAGTTTTAAGTACCCACAGCAGTCACTCAAAGTACTAATGGCTTTAGTTCTTTTATATCCTGATGTTCATGTCTCTGGGATCATCAGAGTGACTCTGCCTTCCCTTCTCCAGGGACATTCTCCACAGAAATTACTTTGGGTATCCTATCTGATTTGATTATGCCACAAAAACTTGTCAGAAACCTCAGACTGGGAAAAAATTCAGAAGTATTTATATTTCTGGACTGGCATCTTTCCAAGAGTGCCTGGGAACACTATTGCTAGAGACTGAGGGGGAAAAAAAAAGGAAAATAGGGAGAAAGAGAACAAGTACATTATAGAACACTAATAATCTCATCCTACTGTGCTGTCTACTTGCTTATCAGCAGCAAGTTTGCCAAGCAAGGAAAGTGCACATTAAGAAAATCTTGTTCAAATAACAACCTGACTTCAAGTTTCAGCTCTCACAGGTAAGGAAACTGGCAACTACTGCTATTAGCAGAATAAAAGGTACACATGGCCATTTTCAATTTGGAGATACTTGTAGTCCAGAGGATTGCAACAGGATTGGCAAAGTTCTACAAAGAAAAAAAAATTCGTTGATTTAGTACAAATCTCCAAATATAATTTGCCTTCATAAGACCATGGCAGTATATCTGAAGCAATACATTTTCTATCAATAACCTTTCTGAAGAGGAAGTGACATAAACCACTCAAAACAGGCAGAAATATTGGAGAGCTATGTGTTAAATGCAGAAGGTCTTGTTGGCTCCACAATGCGTAACTAAAATCCTGAGTGCAACACTGAGTTCCTCTGCCATGAGTTTTTCCACTCTTCTTGCAGGAATACTGATGCTTACAGAATTGCTAGTCTTCTTAGCATTTGACATATATGACGGAATCTTCTGACAGGAGGCAAGATGTTAGAACAAAAATATCAGAAATGCTTACTCACTGAGTATCAGAAAACATTGATATATTCCAGAAGTGCATTTAAAACTGTTTATCATGAACTCAGGGAGGTGTTCTGGTTTTTTTAGGACTAGTTCATGATATTTCATCCTTCAAAGTTATGATGCGAATTTGGGTTTCTAATGAAATTAAAAGCATATAGAATTTTGCCTCTTCTGAGTCTAAGACCTCAGCTGTGTGAATCTGATGTGCTTTGGAGTACATTCTGTTTAAAATCTAAACAATTCTGTGTTTAAGGCATAACGAAGGCTTAGTAAAAGAAGACTGTATTGTACAGTGGTCTTACTAAAATAGCATGATAGACAAGAAAATTAAATTTAAAAAATCAGGGTTATTGCCCTTACATCAAATTACTGTTTTCTCCTCTATATGTAGAAAAACAGCTCTAGCTACAAGCCTCCAAAACCAAGACAGTCCTGTAAGTCATGTCTACATCACATCAAGCATAGACAACAGTGAGTGAAAACCACACTGCTGCTGTCAGAAGGCAATACAGCTGCTCTAGCACATTTTATTCCACAAGCTGCAAGAGCCATTAGCTTGGGCACAGTACCATGGTAACACATGAATAGGAACAAGATTTTACATGTAAGACATTATATGCTTTAAGGAAGAAGGCACTGTACCAAACAGGGCTGTGCTGTACTTTGTGATCCTCATGCACATTTGAAATCTTTATACCTTTATACACAACATAGGAGTTTGTTCCTAGGGGGGAAAAAAAATTAAAAATAACCAACAAGGTAGGCTTCAGACAGTTCATTGTCTTTTTATGTTTTTATTAGATGTTTTTATTAGAAAATATTGTGTTGAAATAGTTGGAACAGTGTTTCACAAAGCTGCAAACGTACATTACCCCGAGGAAAAGATGCCCTCATTTTCCAGCTACATCCAAGATTTTGTTGTGGATTCAGTAAAGAAACTGTTGCAAAGAAAAGACAAACCATTTTGGGAGATAAGACACACTTAAAACTTAAAGTGAGCAGGAGGGGCAGTCAACTACCTGCTGAGCCATCTGAGTTTAAAGATAAAAGCCAGTACTCAGCTAGGCTTTTTTCACAAAGCAGAACTGATCCCTCAGCATGCTCATTCTTAAAAAAAACCTGGCAGCAACAAGGATCTCAGCTTCCAACAGGAATGGAAGCAATACCAAGCAGAGGGAGCTCTAGTAAGGGTCCATTTTTCAGAGTGTTTGTTAGAGATGAATTAGCAAATGGAGGCTTACACAGAAGGTGTATGAAGGAACATTCTCTTGTGTCTTCTGTGGTATATCTGTGGTAAGACACTGATGTAAGCATAATTTGTTCTTTATGGCTCTACAGCTTGCTATCTTCACAGTTCAAGAAAAATGTTACACATATATGTGGATATACATACATATGCACATATATGTATTTATAAACTGAAGAATCTACATACATACACATATTAAAAGATCTAATATATGAATGCAGTCCTGAACACAGAAAACTTTCCCAGTAAGCATGCACATAGAATGTAACTCTTCATAGGAATATACTATTCAGCCACTGAAATTTTCAAATTTCAAGTCTGTGGATCTCTATATAAAATATACGTGCAAGTTTAACAAATATTCCAATGCCTTTTTTTTTTCAAAATTAAATGTAATTTGGAGATAAAATCCTTGGACAAGCAAAATAAAAATATTATCATATGTCTCTCACTCTTTTTATAGTAAATTCAACTTTCAAAGCTCATGGAAACTACACATACTTTTCTCTTTCTTTTAATCAAATGTGAAGTATTTTCCATTACTTGTATAGCAGGACAAAATTTCAAAACTTCATATCACTCCCAGTGAAGAAATGGATCTTCAATATGCAAAAATCTTGATTTCTGTTATGACATTGTATTGAAGAGCTAGAAACAGAAATTTTGAAATTATGATTTTGTTCTGTCAGAAAGCAGAACAACCTGCAGGTCTTTTAGAGGACATTCAGAGACATTAATTCTTCTAAGTATCTCCATAGGAGCCAAAGTATCTGCTGCTAATCACAGAAATGGAAAAGGCTCCCATTACTAATTCACATGAGTGTAGAACTGCCAAAGAACTGCTGCTTCTCATACAGAATATACAATGGGATAGTATCAGATAGTGTGTGTAGATTTCAGTGGTTGACCAGAAAATTGTGATACGATTTTGTTTCATTATTCATTCACACTGTTATCAGTAACTGGGCTGATTCCTCTCCCATTCTTCTTCTTGTTTAATGTTTAACATGATCCTACAGAATAAGCATGTGTAATAACCACCATAGGCTGGTGGTTTTTGAAGAATGAGAGTTGTATTAAACCCAGCAGGTGTGCAAACAGTCCTTCATCTGGCAAGAACACAACATGCCCTAGAGCCAAGATAGGATTTTGAACACCATTTGGGTTCGAATCTAACCCTCCACAGAGCTGAGATTCATCTCTGCTTACAGCAGAGTTTTCAGTATCTCCATATAGCCACTTTGATTGCTGCAGTGGTAAATTCTCAGCTTGCTAGCAAGAAACCAGAGGATGCCAGTGGAAGACTGGGTGATCCCAAGAGCAAAGGATGTCAAGCATTCAGTATCTCAGCTGGTCCATAAGGCTGCTACATATGCTTAATGATAATGCAGACTAAGATGCCATATGAAATTTATATTCAAATTACTTCTTCCCATGGACATGTCCATCTGAAAGTAACCTATCTGAAATGATCCAGTTTATAACATTACATCACCATGGACCTGCGTGGCAAAGAAGGCTGTTAGAATCCTGGGCTGCATGAAGGGAAGAGTTGCCAGCAGGTCATGGGGCAGGTAATCCTGCCTCTCCATTCAGCACTGGTGAGGCCACACTTGGAGTCTTGTGTGCTCAGCTGTGGGATTATTACTACAAGAGGGACATGGAGACTACTGGAGAGAGTGCAGTAAAAAGTCACTATGATGGTGAAGGGACTGGAATATCTCTCCTTTGAAGAAAGACTGAGAGACCTGAGATTGTTGAGGCTGTAGAAGAAAAGGCTCAGATGAATCTCATGATGTTGTACACACTCCTGAAGGGAGGGCACTAACACACAGGCTCTTTACAGTGGTTCCCTGTGACAGAACCAGAGGCAATAGGTTCAAATTGAAAGATTGGAGGTTCCTTTTGAATAGTGGGAAATGGTTTCTTATTGGAAAGGTAACTGAGCACTGGCAAAAATTGCCCAGAAATGTGGTGGAATCTCCATCCTTGAGAGACATGGTCTTGAGCAGCATGCTTTAGGTCTCCTTACTCTAACAGGGAAGCTAAACCAGATGACCTTTTGAGGTCCCTTCTAACCTCAGCCCCACCATTATTTTGTATGTTGTTCAGGAAAAATAGCAAAAGTAACCACATGAAAAATTTCAGTTGAGGAAAAAATCAGAAGTAAATCTTAGGATTATTAAAAATAGCATCACACTTATCAGAGTTCTCAGTATGCTGACTGGAAAAAGGCATAAAATTGCAATAACATTTTACCAGAAATGGCAATATAAATTGAGAAAAAATTGTTATCAGGTTTTATTTCTCATACTATCCAAGAGAGAAAAATAGAACTTGTACATGGCACATGGGTGAGTAGAAAAGTCTGCTTCCTCTGCAGTAATTATTATGCTGTTCTGCATAGTCTGTACCATGCTTCTGAAATATATTCACAAACTGTATATAGGTAAGATCATACATTGTCTAGTGACCATTCTAGACCACTTAGACACAAATCAAAAACGATTCCTGAAAAAAAATGAAAGATGCAGAAGCTGTACTTCTCCATTTGACATTGGCACATACTTCTGAACATTAGTTCCCTTAATGGAATGGCTATCTTGATGCAGTTTTTGGTAGCTAAGAAAAACTTCAGGACAAATTATTTCAATTAAAGAAACTAATAAGAACCTCAGGATATGCAAAGAACAAAATATCCATAAATCTGTACTTGCGTATTGCAAAACATATAAAAATGGTCTCTGTCAACAATCTCATAACAACTTTATTATCTACTTTTCTACTAGCCTACAAGAGACAGAAATTTAACCAAAATGTAAGAGATTTTAAGAAAACTGCAACTCATTATTTCTTTTCTAATAATTCAATATTCTCAAATATCTTTCCTGCCTGTCTGTATGCACCATACTGCCTTTTACCACAAAAATGATGAATGAACAAAGTCAACTTCTGACTTTTTGATCTGTCTCTTAGGATAAGCACATAGGCTGCTTTGGACAATAAGGTCATAATTCAATTGGAGTCTTCAAACACTTTCTGCAATTCAAATACAAGTGAAATTATGATGCCAAGAGGTTAAATTCCAGTTCTGTTTAGATAAGTCTGGATATCTAAAAAATAGCATCTGTTAAAATATTACAAAATGCATAAATTAAACCACTGCCAGAAAGAATCCATGAAAGAAAATCAGGAAGCTGTAAAAATAAAGTATGAAAATGGAAAAATAAAATATGGAAGTAAAACCCAACTAAGTAAAAGAAAAAAAAAAAAAAAAAAAAAGAGAGAAGATATTTATAAAGTAATGGGCCAACATTACTAAGGAAAAACAGAATTAGGGCCACTTTCACTGTGCATTAGCTAATTCCTAATCTAATGTCTCAAAGAAGGCTGAGAAGGCCATTGGGCTCTGCAAACCAAACACTCCAACTAAATTTCCTGTATACTCTACTCACATTTGTCCAAGAGATGCAGGACTGCAGTCCATAATTGAAATTTGCATCAGATTCCAAAAGGTATTCTGCCTGACTTGCACAGTCATTCTCACAGAGTGTACAGCATCTGTCCAGTATTCATGATCAAGTGAACAAACTGTCTTTCACCAATGAACATAAAGGTTTTCATTCTTCTGTTTAGACCAGTGCTGGAGACAAAACAGTTCACTGGCTGACTTCATGACAGCTAGGGACAGATCCTGCTGTACAACAGACTAAATAAATACAAAGTTATTCCTATTTTTCACCTGGGTTACGTAAGTTTTAGGAGGCACTCAAGTCCTCATCTTGACTTACAGGAAGGAGGAAATCCAATGAAACCACAAACATTTGTCCATGTGCCTGTAAATTCAACACAGCACCAAAAAAAATGTTACTTTATTTGCTAGTAAGCAGGAGCGAAACCCAGAGGCTGAGAGCTCTGGAAGCACATTCCCAAATGCACTCCAAGACAACCAAAACTCTTGTAAGTCCAGACAGCCCACCACTGTTACAGCCTATAAACACTTAGACTTATACAGATGTTACAGGCTGTAATCACAGATCTACATGCCCTGTACTGATTGCCTGTCAGCATATGTCCTTGAGGAAAAATAAGTCCTAAAAGCAGCCATAATGCCCCAAGACAGGACAATTGAGGACATTTCATAGCATAAACTGTCTTAGAAATATTCTTAATGAAGACAAGACACTAATGAAGGGAAAAATAGAGTGAATCTTCATAAATCCGTGAAAATTAGTTCACTTACCTTCATATTGTTTGTCATAGCACATGTGGTATTAACAAGTTGTGATCAAAACTGCAAAAACACCACACAGCTCTCCCATGAAAACCCTGCAGAAATTCTGTACCCTTTGGGCACTGCACTGGTGATCCTTCCTTAATATCACAAGACTTTTCTATAGGAAATATTTAAAGTCCAAATCCTCAAAAACATACCAAAAACAGTCACTGCAATTAGTAGAATGCTAATACGGGAAATAATTTTCCATGACCTGCAGAATATAATTTTCTTCTAAGCCCCAGGTAGCTCTTTTTTTCCAGTAAGGGTTTTAAGACCAATTCATCTCTCAGTTAAAATATTTCAAACATGATAATTTCACAATCTTTAACAGAGGGAATACAGTAAACTTACAGTAAACTTGTAAAGTTTTATGCTTAATAGAAGAAGGCATACACCAAGGAGACCAAAGAGAACTATGCTATTAAATTTCTGATGTTTCTGGGGGGAGTAAATTAAACGTCTAAATTTACTCAGAAGCTTAAAAGACACAGCACCTACTATTCCTTAGCAGCCATGATAAAATTTTAGAGACAAATTTTCATTTTGCTCATTCATCCAGTGACCTGGCTTAAAATTTTCAGTCTCAGTCTTCTACTGCACACACAGATGAAGACAACAACTGCAGTGGGAAAAGAATCCACGTCAGAAACACTTAAAACACAGTGGTAGGGTGTTTGAAGAGGGAAACATGAATTCTTGAATAAATCAAGTGTACTGAGCTCTAAACCAATGAGCACTTTTAGCAGGAAGCAAACCCTTTTGTTCTGTGTCAGTACTACCATAACAGCAGTCTTTACTTTGCTTATATGACTTTTCTGCAAAGAACTCATTATTTATATTCTTATAGTGCCTTTAGAAACAGAAGAACTGGCAGCTCTTTAGTGTGCAATCTTTTTGTGCTGTCCTAGCTTCCATTTCATTCATTCATTCACACGTGATCCATATGTTAGCCAACAGTCATATATTTTTACCTGATTTCTTCTACAAAATAGAAGATTTCTTCCTTCTCTTTCTCCAGAAAGATTCATATTCCCAGCATGTATTTCTGAGTGCATGCCACAGTATTTCTTACTGCTGATTTGAGCACAGTGGAATGCCAGTGTTTGGGTGGTCTCTTTGCCAATGCAGACTCCTTGCAATCTCTGGGTGGTCAACTCAGTGCCAGATTTCTCACCTGTAGTGAAAATACTGATTTGCTCCAGGGAAGCAGACAGCACAGTAAATCATATGACGGATGCCACTGGGAACAATTTTTCTAAAAATTGAGATCCTATAAAATACTTTTTCTTAATACACAAACCTCCTAGGCATACCTCCAAGATGATTTTCCACTGCTTTTCCAAGTACCTTTTTTCCACTTAAAAACAACAGCAACACAGAAATTAATCTTCTGCCCCAGAGACAAACCCAGTACAGTTGCATTTCCCTCATAGTGGAAGACTTGAGAAAATCCCTGAACTCTAGTGTGCAAACCTGGCCTCAGCAAATGGGTTGGTGGGCTATGGTCTCCCCCTGCCGGGCCCAGCCAGAGATGATTTTTAGCACAGCTGCTGAGCTGGCTTTCCTTGTGGATACATTCTTCTCCTCCACTTGTGTTTGCTTCTCCTTAAACCTGAGATAATTGGACAACTGTACTGCCTTTATCTCATATCAAGTTCCCAGAACCCAGAAGGCGTATTTGGGCAGTGTTGAGTTTTGGTGGCCACAGATTCATTATGCACTTTGCCATAGTGGGCAAAGACCTTCAGTGGTCTTTAGAGTATTTAATAAAAATATTATTTTTAAGGCTCTTACACTATGGAGAAGCAGCATGCACATTCCTAGCTTCATGGTGAGATGTGCAGATTGCCCTCAGACTATGGCCAGTGAAATACCCCAGAAAAAATTTTCCTAGTGCTGGAATGAGCTGGTTTACTACCTGGTGGAAATCTGGTAGTCTGAAGGTTGTGGGAACACCAGCAGTGAAGTGCAGCACAAGAAAACTTACAGCTTGTAGAGGGTGACTAGGACAGGGAACATTTCAACAACCTGGACATACACAAGTCCATGGGAACTGACAGGATACATCAGGTGGTGCTGAGGGAACAGGGCAATGCCACTTCCCCAGTCAACACAGCAATTAGAGAGGGTGCTCCTAATCACTGAAAGAAAGAAAGCTATTATCATTCCTATTTACAAGAAGAGGAAGAAGTAGGATCTGGAGTACTACAAGCTGATCAGCTTAGCTGTTTCTCCTGGGAAGATGATGGCCTAGACAATACAAACACATGAAGGACAAGAAGGTTATTTGGAGCAGTCAGCGTGGATTTATGAGGGTGAATCATTCCTGAGCAACCTTTTAGCCTTCTATGATGAGATGAGCAGCCTGGTGCATGGAGAGAGAGTTGAATGAGAGAGGTTGTTTTATCTTAACTTTAACAGAGCTTTCCACACTGTCTTACATCACACTTTCCCAGACAAACTGATGAAGTACAGACTAAGTAAGTGGCAGACAAGATGGACTGAAAACTGACAGAATTGACAAGCTCAGAGAGCTGTGATAAGTGTCACAAAAAGCAGCTGAAGGCCAGCTGTACACAGTGTACTCCAGGCATCAATACTGGGACCAACACTGCTTAAAATCATCATTAATGACAGGACTGAATGCACTCTCAGAGAGTTTTCAAGTGATAGAAAACAACAAGAGATAATTAATATACCTGATGTGTGCTGCCATCCAGAGGGACTTTACAAGGTGGAGAAAAGGGTAAACAGGATACTCATGAAATGCAGCAAAGGGAAATTTAAGGTCCTGTCCCTGGACAGAAATAACTGCAGACACAGTATGTGCTGGGGGCTAGCCATCTGGAAAGCTGCTTTGTGAAGAAGGATCTCAGTCCTAGAGAACAAGCTGAAAATGAGCAAAGCAGTGCATCTTTATGGCAAAGATGAGCAGCAGTTTCCTGGGCTGCACTAGGAAAAGCTTTGCCAGCAGGTCAAGCAAACTGTCCCTCCTCTTTTCACAGAACTGGTAAGATACTCTGCAGTTCTGAGTGCAGATCTGGGCACTCCAGTACAAGAGGTGTGGAAATAACAGAGAGTCCACTGCAGGTCCACAAAAACTTCAAAAGACTGGAGTTATCTTTCACAGCAGGTGAGGCTGAAGGAACTGGGTCCTTTATAGCATGGTGAAGACATAGCTCAGAAAGATCTTGTGCATTTGAAAAAAAACTTGATAGAAGGATGTAAGGATAATAAGGCCAAAATCTTCTAAGCAGTGTCCTGTAACAGGATGAGAATCAATGAGAATCTGCAATGCAGGAAATTCACCACAGGTGTAACAAACCCCTTATTTTATTATAGGAGCGATCAAACACTGTCACAGGTTGCCCAGAAATGATGTGGAATCTCCATCCTTGATGATATCCCATACTCAGCTAGAGGTGGCAGGGGCAACCTGCCTCAGCTGAGCTTTTCCTCATGCTAGTGGATTGCCATAGACAATTTCCAGAGGTGCCTTTCAACTTCAGTGACTCTGCATTTTAGTCTGTTCTACACTTCTTTCCTCTGTAAAGGATAGGACTCAGAGCATGCTCAAAACAGGTGACAAGGAAAAAGGTAGGGAGCTGAGAAGAAAGTGGCAGGCTAGATCCTGCATTAACAACCCCTCATACAAAATGGCATCAGGCTGGAAACCCACTAGCAGCAAAGGGTCTGTTAGGCCAGAACTTCTCTACCTTTTTCTAAGTCTAGCTTTAAGGTTGCATGGTAAACAAATATGAAAATACACTATTTTTATCCAGTTGAAAAGTACAAAGCTATTTTCACACGTGAACGAACATTTTCTTTCACACTGCACAATGGATCCTGATTATCTGCTTCCCTTATGGTTACAGAGTCATTTTCATCATTGAAAATATGTATGAAAGTGTATCTAAAAGGTTGCCCTATCCAAGCAAGGTTTTTGCACATTCTTCTCTCTAAAAGCTAAACCCTTTCCCTTTCAAAAGCAAAATCCTTTTACAGAATAATGCAAGGAGACAGAGATGATAATCAGTCCCAAAACTTAAAAAACTTTGGGTGCACATTTTTCAACATTTCTGCAAGTCCAAAATAATTAGATTCTACTTAAGACCTTCCTTACAGTTTTATTCTTAATTCAGTACAGGGTTAAAAACATGGAAAGATTAAACTGAAAAAAGTATTTGGTAAGGGCTGGTGGTCAGCATGGCAGAGACCATGTATCTCTGAATTGTTCTGAAAGCATGAAAAGACAGCACCTGGTCCTCCAGCTGAGAGGAAATATTAAGAAGCTCAGAAAATAATTTCTTGTCTGATAGGTAAGATGTAGAGATGTTTCTACAGTCATGGAGACTGGAGGAATTAAATGCAGTTCATGTTGATATGAGACAGGAAAAAAAAGAATATGGATTTTTCTAGCAGACAACAGTCAGACCTAGCATTATTTTTTTCTATTTTTTTTTGGGGGGGGGGGGGGTGTTTTTTTGGTTTTTTGGGTTGTTTTTTTTTTGTTTGTTTGTTTTTTGTTTTTTTTGTTTTTTGTTTTTGTTTTTGTTTTTTGTTTTGTTTTTGTTTTTGAATGATAATATATTTTTCAGTGACGCTTCATGAATTATAAGTGACACCCATTTCAAGTTATGCTGTAGATATAATTTTCTTAAGTCACCATAGTTTAAGAGGTTCTTCACTGTCTTAAGTTTTTCACACACAGAAGCAATCCTATTTTATATGTGCATAAAATTGCACAACATGTGAACATTCACAGGATAGTGCCTAAGTTAGTAGAAGGCTTCCTGTGACGTGTTGACTTGGATATTTCTCTGCAGATCTAGCATATGTTTTGTTGCAGGAAAAAGCTACTAAATTTAAAAGCCATGCTCAGAGTATTTTTCTGGAACAATCTACATTTTTTAAAACAAAAATTAAGTATGGTTTTGTACTTGACTCATCAGCACTGAGTCTGGTTAGGAAAACACTGAAAAACTAAGCTTTCCTGTTGCTAAGATTAACTTGAAAATACATATATGTACACAATTATTTACTGGGAAAAGCTTATTGAGACAGAGCAGATAAAATAAACATATTTTGGAGAAACAAAATATTCAAGACACAACCAAATATCCCAGTAGAGCACAGCTCTTCACAATAAATTGATCTTTAGATAAATTCAGCTCAAATGCCAAAAGCAATATCCACCTTTACTTTACCTCTACATATTTCTGTATCCCATGATGAAGCTATAATTCCTTTCTGGCATGAACTTCAAATCTCTACTTAATACACCAGGAGAAAATTCTGCAAAACCTACTCCCACACCTGACATTTAGGCTACAGTTTAAATGTAAATCTATTCCCACTTCTCTAAACCGTGCGTAAGCAAGGAATGATTTAATCTCCTCTCACATTCATTGCTTTCCTAAGCCTACCTCACACCAACTATTACATTACACACAAAATCCTCTTATGCCACATTCATAATACACTAAATAATAAACACAATGCAAAACATCTGTATATGCAACAGCTGATCCATACCAGAGACTTACACCTACCTACCTCCCCAAAAATGTCTAGGACTCTCCCTAGACTAGGAGCCAAGAACTGCAATCCCAAAGTGCTACCACAGGTTTTATCTGCAGTCCTGAATGACCCTGTTTCCTTAGATACTCACTTTGCAGATCACAACTCCTGTCTAAAGCAGTGTTGGAGGAGGGCATGGTTGGTTGTTTCTCTATTCTCTTTTACATCTTTGGAGGCAGCTGCTCACTGACTTGCCTAACCAAAATTTCCACACAGCTTCCAATTACAGATAATTATGCAGGAAGAATGAGCAGATGAGAACCTCTATGGATAGATAAGAGCAGGCAGACATTCACAAGCCCTGGTCCTCATGGGGAGCTTCCAACACCCCAACATCCACTGGAGGGAAAATACAGCAGGGCATAAGTAAACCAGGTAGTCCCTGGAATGCACTGATGATAATTTCCTTCTCCAAGTGATAGAGGAGCCAACAAGGAGAGATGCTAAGGGGGATCTTGTTCTCACCAACAAGGAGGGGCTGGTGGGGTATATGAAGCCCAAATGCAGCCTTACCTGCAGTGGCCATTTACCTGAGGAGTTCAAGATCCTTAGGGCAGCAAGGAAGGCACACAGCAAGCTTACTACCCTTGAGCTCAGGAAAGCAGATGTTGGTCTCTTCAGGGACTGGCTTGATAGACTACGATGGGATAATTCTCTTCTCCTGGAGAAGAAAGCCAGTTGATATTCAAGGACCATTTAATCCTCCAAGCTCAAGAATAATGCATCCTGAAAACAGAAAGCCAGGCAAAAACTCTGGGAGACTTGGATAGATGATCAAGAAGATCCTGGAAAACCTCAAACACAAAAAAGAAGGACACAGAGGGTGGAAGCGAAGACAGGTAGCCTGGGAGGAGAGATTGTCTGAGGAGCCAAGGATCAGCTTAGTTAAATCTGGTCACAGATATCAAAGGCAACAAGAAAAGATTCTACAGATATATTCATGATAAAAAGAAGACCAAGGGAAATTTAGGGCTCTCCAGAGGAAAATGGGAAACCTGGTTATCAAGGATTTGGATAAGGCTGCAGTATTCAAAGACTTTTTTCCTCAGTCTCCACTGGCAAGTACTCTGTGACATGACCCATCAGAAGGGAAGGTGATGTTTGTTATAAATTCTCATCAGGCTGTTGAAGGACACCAGTCCATGTGATAGAGAACTCTTATGCTTTTATTATATAGACATCTTAACCCTGACAATTAGTCCATAATTGAGTCTCAAAAGTGTTGGTTAACAAGCCCTTAACTCTTACAACATGCTTCCACAGCTTCAAATTTCTGCAACAAGTCCAATACTCCAAGAGTAAGGGGTAGAATGATAGGTGCACTTTGCTCAGACAAAGCAAGGTAGGGGAGAAATAAGACAGAAAGGGAACAAAGAAGTTCACCAGTCCATAGTTCCAATCCACAGGATCTGTCTTCCAGTCACAACTTTTCTTTCACAACAGCCAGGATGTCTGAGTCAAAACATGTCCTCACATCCAGCCACACCAAACTGAAGAAGGCAAAAGTGGGACTGAGAGAATGAAGAGAGAAGATCTGTTTCAAGACCTCACCTAAGAAGTCTGAAGGTGCCTGGGTCTATGGGACTTGATAAGAAGCATTCATGGCTGCCAGAGGATGTGGCTAAGCCATCATCCACCATATTTGTGAAGTAGTGACAGTCTGGTAAGGATACCACAGACTGGAAAAAAAGAACATAAACCCCCATTTTGAAAAAGAGAACACAAACACCCAAGTAACTACAGGCCAGCCAGGCTCACTTCTGTGCCCAGCAGATCCTCCTGGAAACTATGGTAAGGCATATGGAAAATAAGGAGGGACAGTTAACATGGTTTCACTAAGGACAAATCGTGACTTTCTGTGACAGGGTTACAGCATTGGTGGACAAAGGAAGAGTAACTGACCTTTGCAAAGCATTTGACACTGTTCCACACAACATCCTTGTCTCTAAAACGGAGAGACACGGATTTGAGAGACTGACCACTCGGTGAATAAAGAACTGGCTGGATGGTCACACACGAAGAGCTCAGTGTGCAAGTGGAGACCAGAGGTATCCCAGTGCTTGGCATGAGACCAGCACTGCTTAACAGAGACATGGACAGCAAGATCGAGGGACCCTCAGAAATTGCTGATGACACCAGGCTGTGTGGGGCAGCCAATGTGCTGGAGGGAAGGGATGCTGTCCAGAGGGACACAAACAGGCTGGAAAGGCTGTGTGAATGTCATGAAGCTCAACAAGGCCAAGTGCAAGGCCCTGTACCTTGGTCAGGGCAATTCCAAACACAAATACAGACTGGATAGAGAACAAATTGAGAGCAGCCCCAAGGAGAAGGACTTGGGGGTACTGGGGAATCAAAACAAAGGTGACCAGCATGTCTAGGGAGGTGATTCTCCCTCTCTACTCGTCTTTCATAAGACCTCCTTGGACAACTGCATCCAGCTCTGGGGCCCCCAGCTTTAGAAGGATATGAACATGTTGGAAGTGAGTCCACAGGAGGCTACAAAGATCATCAGAGGGCTGGAGTACCTCTCCTATGAACACAGGCTGAGACACATAGGGTTACTCAGCCTGGGGAAGAGAAGGCAAGGGAAGATCTTACAGCAGCATTGAAGAATACAAAGGGGCCTACAAAAGAGCTGTAGAGGGGCTTTCTACAATGACAAGGCTTTAAACTGAGAGAAGATAGGTTTTAGATTAGGTATTATGAAGAAATTATTTACTATTATGTTGGTAAGACACTGGAACAGGTTGTTGAGAGATGTTGTGAATACCCCATCCTTGAAAATATTCAAAGCCAGGTTGGATGGTGTTTTGAGCTTTGGAATTAGATGATTTTTAAGGTCCCTTTCAATCCAAACCATTCTATGATTCTGAAATTCTAATTATACAGCCAGATTAGCCCTGTTTGTGAATCTGGAAAATATTCCCATTCATGGTTTTTTCATCTGTTGTCATGTAAAAACTTATATTAGGAATAGGGGCATTTTATAAAATATAAAACTAATTGTATTTGCCTTCTTATCTATAACTTACCTAAATTGTTATCTGCAAGGAATAACAATTTTTTTCAGAACATATTATCTAAAATAAAGCACACTTAAGGTATGAAACGTCCTGTCTAAATGGCAAGAAAATGGCCAAAACTGGATAAGCTACAGACCAAATTATTTCTTGTAGCACACATATCAAATCATCAAATGCAAGGAAACATAAATTGAAACAGAGATTATCTCTAGCTTGAGAGCTCTCAAGGGTGATGCAACCCTTTAAATCACAATAACTGAAAACATTAGAGGCTCAGGTCCACGCACTTTGCTGTTTGAATAATTCTACAGGGCACAAATCCTGCTCATTCAATGAAGAGCACCTTACAAAGAATAAGTATTAAGTTTTGGAGTATACTGGCTAAAACTTCTGTGATTCTTTCAAATGGTATTCTCAACACTTCTGAAATTGGCATAATTTCACTGGTCTGCATCCTATAAGAAAATGGGGAAATTTGAGGTGAAAAAATGTTGCTGTTAATTCAGTGAAATTATCTTCTCACAGGACAGCAGAATCTGAGCTACAAAGAAAGCATTTGTTTCGCCTCTAAAGTAAAATTCAGAAAGTAGATGAGGTATTCTCTCATTCTTCAAAAGGATGTTAGGACCTAAAGTAATCATGCTGCAAGCATGCAATCAGTGCCTCAGCATCTCAAAGTAAGTAAGAATCATAGGAAAAAGCCAAGGGCAAGTCCTGAGAAACATCCTTAGAAAATGTTGATGTCTCTATCTAGTATTCCCCAAGGTGCTAATAGTACTTGCTATTAAAAGCATAATGAGAAAACAAGACTGCAGTGTTCTCCATCTGTTTTGGATACCCAGCTGAGAAACTGGTGCAGAATGGGGCCCATGTGAACAAGCTGAATGTGAAGCAGATGAAGCAAAAGCTTCGTCACAGGACGGATGTTTGGTGGGTGTGCCAGTCAGCCCCACCTGCTGACACTGCCCCAACAGCTCACACCTCAGCCTCCCATCAACACTGGCCCAGTGCTGCAGAGTCACAGCAACTGGAGCAAAGCCAGTATCCTGGCTATGAGTGCAGCACTTCCAGAGCTGACTCATGGGTCATTCGTCTGTCTCTGCTGGAGCTGGTTAGAGGAGGATGGGGAAATCTGGCACCTGTAACTAACCTGCTCAGAGCTGTATGCCCTATGCGCAGCAGCCAAAGTGAAACTCTAACAATGGCTAAAATTGCTGGCTCCAGATAGTGGCAAAAGCCATGCACTCACAAATGCACACAAAATTATTCAGAATCACAGCATGTATATATCAACATTTTAAAACGGTTCTGCAAAACAATGTCTCCAAGTGAACAAACTTGATTCAAGCATATTATTTAAGAAAGGTGTGAGAGGATCAAAGAATATTCTAGTATCAGATAGCCATGAAACACTCCAGTTTGGTAGAATAGAACTAGTTATAATACAAAAATGCTGAAAATTAGCAGGACTTGAGATGGGATGAAATGCGAAAAGAAGGCCAAAATGGAAAAAAAGCCCAAACCTATAATGACAGACATGCCTGCCTTTTTCTCTCAGTTATGTACTTAAATATAGTAAATCAATTACAGTAATACTCACTGTGACTCTCAAACCTTTACATCATCATGTTTAATAGCTTGAGAACTGAATACAAATTTTCCTGCTCATTATCCATAAGCAAATCCACCTTCCATAAAATAGATTACTGAACACTGTCATTTAATACCTCATACTGCAGCATACGCTCAAAACAAGAATTTACATGCTCCACACTAAATTTGCTTTGTTGTGTTTCTTTGCCAACTCTGCCAAGATACACGTCTGCTGCTGCAGAGCTTTGGCAAAACATGCAATCCAGCCAACATAGCTACATTTTTATTTTATTATACAGTACATCAACAATGTTATAATAACTTTCAAAAGTTCTAAGTGCACTATATGACCTGGAGTCACAAAAAATAGTATTATTTTGAAGAATCCTGTTTCTGTATTTGGTAAGCTGCAATAGAGCTTCAAAATACACTTAAGCACAGGCAAATTAAAATTTACAGACTGCTTTAATGCACCTCTGTAATAACTACTTCTTTGCTTATTCCAGCTAACTGGATCTTTGTCTCTCTTACCAGGCACAACCAGATGACATATGCTGAACTTAACCTCATTCTCTGCCTCCTATATGAACAGCTAAGTACAGACGGCTTGGGTAGAGCTGCTTGTCCTGGTTTGAAAAGACAGGTGTGCCAGGGAAAGCAGGGCCTTCCCTTGAAATGGAGAAGGTAGATCCCTCCCTCTGAATTAGTCTAATTTTGAAATTAAGGGGCACATAGGCAAAGAAATGGGGATAGGAATAACAGTTCTTTACTGGTATGTATAACAAGACAAACAAAACAACAACAGCTATGAAATTAACAGCAAATAGAGCAGTGATCCAGGTCCAGTCTTTCTTGGCCCCAGGCACCCTTCCCTGGGCTGCAGATACAGGTGGTGGGCAGGGGCAGATCCTGCACAGCTGCAGGGACACTGGGGTGATGGTGACAGTGTCCCAGATGGGAAAGGGATCCAGGAGAGGCTGCAGTCACAGCGTTGGTCCCAGTGCTCCAACAGCATGCTTGGAGATGGCAGGTTGAAGCCAGAAGGCGTCACACAGGGCAGCAGTGCAGGGTCCAGCAACAGAAAAGGTAACTCTCAGCCTTGGGGTGGCAGGGGGAGGTTTTCCAGTGGCCTTCCTCCTCCCAGAGCCAAAAATGAGTGAGTGTGAGCAACTGCCTCTGCCCCCCACCCTCCTTTACCTGCCTCTAATCTCGTGGAGCTCCCTTCCTTCCCCCCACCCTCCCTTCCAGAGAAACTCAGAAAAAAGAAACTGGGAGTTTCTCCCTCCCCTGTCACTAGCCATCAGTTCTAGGGCCCAGCCATCAGTTCTAGGGCCCAGCCATGAGTGCTTCTCAGCATGTCAACAGAAAAAAAATTCCACTGACAGAGAGGAAAGGAAAAACCAACCCCCAATACTGTTGCTGCCACCTCAACATTCATGAGAAAGATCAAGGTGGGTGAGACCACAGTCTCTCCCAGAAGCAAAAGCTGCCTTTCACATCCCCCTCAGCAGCATCAGAAGCAGGAAGCTCAGTTTCTGAGCTCTCAGCTGGCCATTTGTCCCAGATACTTGTTTTGAAACTTGTTTTGTTGTTTGGCCTTCATTCTTGGTTTGGTCAGATACACATTGACATTGCTGAGAAGCCTGTAAACAGGCCAGAAAGGTCAAAGTGGAACAGAAGAGAGAACAAATATATGGAGGGGACAAATATATGGCTGCAGCCCATCAAGGGAACAAGGCTGTACTGAGTGCCCTGAGTGCTGCTTGTAGAGAAGAGAAAGACAGAAGAAGGCAATGGTATTTCCACCCCTCCTCTGCCACTCAATGCCATTTTAATTTTTCAAACCAGCTGCTCTCTCAGGTATTAATGCTGTCCATATTCAGTAAGTAAATGTCCAGCAGAGAGAAGTGAGCAAGTACACGGTGACTCATTCTGCAATGTCTGCAGTCCCAGCAGGTTCCATGATGATGTTCAGGCCTTTATGATATTAATGTGGCTATTTGTCAGATGAAACCTAAACTGAGATTGATTTGAAATTTGATGCAGCAGTGCCTCAGCATGTATCTGTCAGATTTAGAGAAAAATCAAAACAGCAAGGGCCAGTTAAAAACTGCCAACACCTTTGCATTCCCAAATAAATATATTTTAAGAACTTCCTTCATCACAACTTGTATTTAAAAGGTACATAGATTTACAGTATCTTTGTAAAGCCTTAAAAGACATTTTCTCTTTGCCAGAAACCCCTCAATTATTATAACAGTAGTTTGTTTTGTTAATGTAATATATTCCCATAGCAGAAGGAATACTTTGCCAAGGCAAACATGCTCATGATCACATTATTCATAAACTTGAAATGAACATTCTGCCTAAGATCAAGATTCAGACCAGCACAAGACTACTCCAGCTGCACAGATAATTACAAGCTGTGCAAAATTTGCACATGGTAGCTGTCAGAGGACCTACACCAGCAGGAATGCACATGGGCAGACACTTCTGTTAAGGCTTACTTGGGCGTTCTCTCTAGAGAGAAGTTCTTAATGTAACACTTGAGAAATAACAAAAGAAAAACTGCTACGTCTTATCCTATTAAATTCTTTCCCCATACTGCTATTATCATTACATTTTTCTTTTATGCTCCACTGATACTTTTTCAATTCCAAAAGACTTCAGAAGATTACCACAAAGTCTGCCCAAGGAAAAATCACATATCGCCAAAACATTTCAGGAAAAGCCTAAAAATAAATACTATCAAAAGATGGCAAAAATCAGGAAGGAAGAGTACAATTTTCCAGACAAATTACTTGCTGATTTACAACTGCATAGAGATTAATACAAGCTTTGCAAAAAAAAAAAAAAAAACAAAAACAAAAAAAAAAAAAACAAAAAAAAAAAAAAAAAAAAAAAAAAACAAAAACATATGGGGCTGTTCTGGCCACAGAATAAAAAAAATATGTCCAACAGTGGTAAACTGGTTGTTCCTTTATTGAAAAACAAAAGGCACCACAGTATCTGCAGCATAGATAGAAACTCTTTGCCTTCAGGTGGTTTTGCAGCACTAAGCAACATGAAGTTTGCAAGCTCTCCTGAGCATTTACCTCAGTACCTGAGCACAGCTTAGGTCACTCAATCTGAGTTGATCTCATCACCATCAGGCTGCACTTCACACACTCTCCACAGCAAATTGCTTCAACCTGCTCCAAGAGCCATCTGGAGGGATTTTTGTAAATTGCATGCCTGTTCATGTAGCAGAACATCAAGGAATAAACAAGTCTTCATTTTTTTGCTGGACTCCTTTCAAATCATTTGAAGTACACTTACTCATGTCATAAATAACAATGCCAAAACAATCTACCCTTAACAACAGTCTTTGAACACTTTAAGGAACCAACCTTTCTAACTATATTCTGTATAACCTTTCTGTAGGTGTATCAGAGATTTTGCTCTTCTGTGATAGACAAATTGACATTAAGTCATTATTTGTTTAGAGGTTCTGTAAAATTGCATTTTATAAGTGTAAAATTTTATAGTCTTCAATACAGACTGTATAGACTACAGCTGTGATTTACTCATGCAAGGGGAAGGACTGAAATCAGGATTCTCTCTATAGCTTCACTATTAGAAATCTAGGAAGAGAGAAGAAAAGTGCAGCTGTGATTTTAAAACCTCCCTGGTACCAAATATTGGATGGAATAAAGAACTACCACAGCATCTCAGAAAACATACCCCATTCTGGTTCTCTATACAGGAACAGCAAAGCTATACCTAAAAAAACCTGCACTTCTTTGTGCCCATTTTCCTAGTCAAATTATCTGAAGTAATTCTATTCATGGCCTGCTGGTGGCGGGGGGTGGGGAGGAGGAAATCCATTCACTTGTTCAAGGTTCCTTGTGTTAGTGAAGAGAAGCAATTCCTAATGGAAAGATTCCCTGGTGACTGCTTCCCTTCTTTTTCATAGATGAACAATCCCTGTGCCCAAACAGGGATTACATACTCCAGCAATTGCAAGAAATGTAGGAAAATGGTATTAGGAGAGTATTTAAGCACTGTTAACATTTGGGGGCATTTGCCAGCTAGATCAGGAAAAAGTGAGTGATCAAATTAGTCCTCCACAGAAGAATGTCCCACAGGAGATAGCAATGCTGATATCCCCCTTTAGTTAACAGGAAAGCATGCTAGAGTCCCATTCAACAAAACCAGGAAAATCTGGTCAGCACACAAGTTTTTCTTCAATAACAGCAGTGGAAATAAGAAACTTTAGTTTCATAAAGATGCTGCAGAAACATGTTCTTATTTCAGTTTTGTAGCAATTCAAAAGGCAGAGTTATCTTTCTGAAAGTTTAGTTCCATGCTGTGCAAGATCTTGAATGGTGATGTTGCTTCATCTGTCATCCAAATAAGACCACATTCCTTTCTGCAAGGGTTCTCTCACACCTGCCATTTACAGGACCATATTCTTGCTTTCTCTGCTGTTTTGGACCTGTGTTACATCAGCCACTGTCTTTCTTTGCCCTTTCTTAGGGCCTTTCCTTCTCGTAGTTGCCTGCAATTTGTTCACTACTTAGAAATCTGACACATTTTGGACTTCTCCTAAAGTCCTTTTCAGGAAAAAAAAATCTGTTATATTCAGTTTATGGGAAGCAGACTCTGATTTGAAGCTATTTTCAGCAGTAAAGGATATTTCTTTTTATACTTTTAAGATCTTGCATAGAAAAGAGAACTCTGAGACAGTCCTGCAGTCTAAATCATTCAAAACCAAACACATGCTGGCCTGATTGGATACTTCACTGCAAATCCATAAAGGCAACTTACTCCTACTTATGTATCATCACGATCACAGCACACTGTTGTATCATTAGCAGCATAAATTTGGAGGAGCACAAGTTCACAAATACCAGCTGCAGTTCTATTCAAGTGGCTGCCAGGAGAGTCCTAGAGATGCTTTTTGTGATAAATCTTACCATACACCTCAGGATTCTACAGTTATTTTGTAGAAAGTCTCGAGAGCTGTTTCTAGGAGGTTACTGAATTTCCAGTCACAGAGGGAATATCACTGCCTTGAAAAATCATTAACAGCTGCAGTCAGAACTTACTTTCTTTCTTGAACCAATGCTACTTCAGATGCTCAAACCCCTTCATATTTTCTGCTGCATTTCTCAAGTTCATGCTCTAATGTGCTGTAACATCTGCTTTGGAAATGTGTGAAGATAACCTGGATGAAAACACTCTTAGTAGAAAATTTTTAAGGAAGACTATTTTAAAAATAGTCCAGATGGGGAATAATGAGTGAGTAGTTGCTTTAAGTTCATCTGCAGCTCAGAGGCTCACTGGCTTCAAAGTCACACATCTTACCTGAAAGATAGGGGAAGGGATAATCATCACTGCCTCCCAGCTCCTGCTACTTACACATTCACTGATATTGGGGGTGGGTTTTTCTCATATTTGGTACAGCCATTGATTCAGCCTCTGCCCTTGATACGACCACACTTGCAGGAATGGATACCAGACTATGCTCCCCAGTTGTGCAATAAATGTGGTCAGTAAGCACAGGGATGCTTTCCAAGGGATTAGAAAGTATGGTGAGAAAGAGAAGGGTAGAAACAAATAAGTCCTAACTTAGTATGGTAATAGAGTGTGCACCAAAAAGTGTTGGGAATACTGCGTAGGGACTGGCATGAGAAAACTGGGACAGTAGAGTTGTGTGCCTGACAAATATTTGACAAATATTTTCTTTGTTCTCAAGTCATAGATTCTCAAATTTTGCCATACAGAAATTCAATGAAGACTCAGTTTTCCCTTTGATTGCATATTGTACTTGGGTTGCATTTTGCATTAAAATTCAATGGTGAATGAGTAGTTTCAAAGGAAGGACACAGACAGAAGAAAATCTCTTTGATGAGCCAGTCAACACAGTGCCTCAAGAGTCAAGTTATAGAAAAATGTGAAATTTCAGACAATGCTGCAAAATGTCTTTCCTCATTTTTTAATTTCAAAATTACAAGAAAAGAGGATTCTACTTACTGTTTCATCCAAAATTTACATAATTTTATGAGAAAGGTGAAAGAAACCCTCATGAGGTACTGTTCATGAGAAAGTGTACCTCATTGCTGTATAAATGCATAAGCCACATAACCTTTCCCATTCCAGCATTATCCCACTGAAAACATAGCTACTTAAAAAGTAAGTCTATGGTTGTTTTGATCACCTTTTTTCAGAGGAAACTATGTAAACTGGAAAAATAGAACAGATAATAATGTTCCTGTGAGATTTTAAAATTCAGCATTACAGAAAACGCAATATGCAAGTTGGATATGATCATTTGTTCTGACCAGGAATTCCATACACATAACGACTCTCAGAATGTCTTTCTCTGCAAGAAGTCTGTTTTGGGGCACACACATGAAGGATAGATTGATGAGCCTTCTCTACTGTCAAAACACTTAAAAATATTGTCTATCAAAAACAGGGACAAAGCCATATTTTCTTCTTCTATCTAGTATACTACATTAAATCTTCCAGAGCTGGAGTTAGTTTCCCCATAGCAGACCTCATGGTGCTGTGCTTTGCATTCATAGCTAGAAAGGTATTGATAACACACCAGTGGTTTGGCTACTTAACCTCCTAATGTGGTAAAATGGCAAAAGCTTACTTAGGATTCACAGGTGGATCTTTGTGATTGCAGTGGAAAACCTGCTGGGCAAAATTTAGCCCCTTCATTTGCTAAGTCATTGCAGTAATTATCACTAAGTACTAAATTCCAAAAACATCCCCAACTGGACTGTGAAGGTGTCATGCTTCATATAATGTTTCTATTGTCACAGCATGATATAAGGAAACTACTGTGAATTATAATTATTCTTATATTACAATTAAGGCGTAATCATTAAAAGGTATTATCTGCACTAATATGAGCCTTTTTGAGGAGAAAGAATAAGCTTGTCTCCTTGTGCTTCATTCAGAGATAAGTATTCTTCTGAATAATTTTAATTTTAAAGTTCAGTTTTATTGATTGCATGTTGAACAATTGCATTTGTCAGAATTATGCTCTATGGTGGATATTATCATAGAACTTAAAAGGCTAAATTATTTTACACTGCTCAAGCAACATATTTTTTAAGGTTCCCAGTAAAGCTATTTATTCAAAGAAATCAAGCTCATACCTATAGGTTTGGAAAAGGAAAACATTTAATGCCATTCAAAACCTGGATTACACATACATCTTTATTGGAAGAAAGTGCTCAATCACACAATTTATCAGCAAAGGGAAAAGAGTTGGCAGTACTGTTGGTGATGTAATTGGGAATATCACAAATTTGTTCAATGCTTGCAATTTTGCCTTAGAGGCAGTTCTTCCACAATGACAAATTTGGTATCTAAAGTAGCTGTGGTTTGATATTGATTCGTATGATCAGTCAATGCTCTCCACACAATTACCATACTAAACCATGTCCTGGAAAATGGTATCTAGAAAAACCAGCACATATGCCCAACATATATAGAAAGGCTATCATGAACTCCAACAAGAGAAACTAATATTTCATAATGAAGATTACATTAGAAACTTGGATTTCTCCCATGTGTCATATAATTTTTTAGTGCAAAGGAAAATTTGGGGTATTTCAAAGAAAAAATAAGAGTGTCATACTAATTCTAAAATATATGTTAAATGCCTTAAGTTATCATTACCCTTTTTATCTCTTGGCTTACACTCATCTGACCTTTATCCTTCTAGAAACAAGCACCTAAAGGCAAAGACCAAACCAATGTCTCTTTTGGCAGACCTTAAAAAAATGACTAAATTTAATAATTAGATATAGTAAAATATTAAATATCCCTTGAGGTATCTCCATGGTCTACAGTTTCACTGCCCAAGTCTACATTGATTCAGTGATCTCAGCATTAAAGTACTATCAAAATATTTGTCTAAAGACAGTCAAAGGTTGCCACACATCAGTAGAAAACTGGAGATAAACTTCAGCAAGATTTGTTTTCTATCTGCCAAGAAAACATAGGAATAAAAAAATCCTAACATTAAGGCAAAAACTCATCATCAGCTACCAGAGAGATGTTGGTTTACATTATTACATTATTACAACTCTCTTTCCAAAATTTGCTAAAAAGTGTTCACAAGCACAGCTTCACTGAGAAAAATTCTAAGAGATCTGACAGTATGCCATTCACACGTGTTTTCTTTGTTCCTGAACCCATTCATGGTTTTATCACTTTAAATCCTATTTATTCATGACAGATACACATCCATACACTAATCCGTTCACTCACTGCACAGTTAGAGTTTTTAAAGACAAACCAGAAATTTGTTTGCTACTGGTCTGAAATGGTGAGCTAAAGATACCTGTTAGGAAGTTCTCTTCACCATTTTGAGATATCTTTTACTTTTGCCCAGTCTCCTCATGGTGTGACCTTGTGTCTTAGTAATACACGGCACACTACATCTCTCTGTGTTTTTGAAAGAACAAGTTTTCATACGCCTATTTGCATAGAAATATTATTTCATGTCACAATCACAGTGGTAAATGATATGCCAAAATAAAGGACATTTGAGATGGGATCTTTTTCCTGGATTACTTTTTCAGTCATGCTGGTATGGCTTCTCATCTTGCTGAAGAAGCCAGTCATTTCCCACTCGCCTGTTCCTCCAGCTCCAAGAATTATGCCCTTCACTTATGTATACAAAGATAGTTTTGCTTTCTCTTAACCCCTTGTGTTTATTCCCCCTACAGTGTCATGGGTCTTTCCAGTTCCTAAAGCCTGAACACCATTACAAAGCCCTAGTGGTGCAGACTGCAGCCCAGGAGAGGTAGTGATGAACAGCCTGGTGATATGAGTTGAACAGCATTTTACCCCACAGAAACACATACCCCTCACATGGCAAACTTCAAGGGAACAGGTTAGCCTCCTTGCTTACAATATCCAGCCCATGGTTCCTTTGTGAGTATTCCTAGCCACACTACCAGTCTCTGTAAATTCAGACATCAAGGGAAACAAGCCACAGGAGGGCACAGATCTGCAAGTCTACATGACCTCACCCAGTACAAGGAACCAGTGTGCTATTATGTACATAGACAATACATGCAGTTTTAGATGGTATTCACAGGGATTTATGAGATTTATGGCTAAAAGAGTAGAGTACTTAAGCCTCTGAAAGTTGATTAGGATGTTTTCCTCTCTGTCTAAATCATATTGCTCACCAATCAGATTCTAAAACAGCACATGCAAAGGCAACCAGAATGTGAAGTTTACCTGGAAACAAACATCATGCTATGTACACTATAGTAGCTCAAAAACAGTCTTGTACATCCAAGCAGCAAGAGCAGAGCTGACTCTGGAGGGCATAAACATTTGTTTTCCATAAAAACCTAAGATTCAAGTCTGGATCCATGATGTGTTGAATGCCTTTTGGGCCCTTCATGGCAAGAAAAACATCAAGGTGCTGAAACAAGTCTGGAGAAATGCAACTGGTAAAGGATCTGGAGCACAAGTCTCATGAGGACCAGCTGAGGGAGTTGGGGGGCTGTTCTGGAGAAAAGGATACTCAGAGGAGACCTTACCCCTCTCTACAACTATCTGAAAGGAGGTCATAGTGACATGGGGGTCATTCTCTTCTCCTCAGTGACAAGTGACAGGATGAGAGAAAATAGCCTCAAGTTGCACCAGGGATGTTTAGATCCGAAAAATTTCATCAGGGAAAGGATTGGCAAGCATCTGATGCTCAAAGACCAGTAAGGGAGAAAAGACTTTTTTTCCTGAAGTCCATCAGGTCTCTAGATGTTTAAAAAGATTAGAAATGCTCAAGCAGAAGAGAGGCAATCCTTTTCTTACAGTAATGGGAGCTAGAGAGCATGCTGAACTCTTACTGACACAAGAAAGTGCCTGTGGTCCCCACACAAGCAGTCACTTCTGATTTGGAGTTCTTCCTCATGCAACATCTTACCATTTCCAGGTCTCTCACATCTGATAGTGCCTAGAAAACAAAGCAATACCTTAACAAACAAGAATGCCAGCAGCTTTTCAAAAACAGGTATATCTTTGCCAAAACCCAACATGAAAGCACCCATAAAATCTGCAGAAGTTCTGATGTAACCAAATACATTGCTAAGCTCTAAGAAAGTAGGGAAATTTGAACTTCAAATAAAATCAGTAGGAAAAATGGGAATGTAATAGATGATGCATACAAATTTCTGTCTATTACTAAGAAAAAGAACTACCAATTACTTTTAAATTTACACTTCAATGGTTGAGATTCTAGTACTGGTCCACAGGCCCCTTTTAACTTCCAGCCTCATCTTAGGTTTCATAGGCATTAGTGGGTAATATAAAAGCAAGAGTAACCAAAAAAGAGAAGTTTAAAATTTCATGTTTTATTAAATGTTACTTTTAAAGACATTGTAGGTTACTATACCAATTGTATACACCATCAACCACTGAGGTTTGATCCCAGCCCAAAATAAAAACACTACTGAGGTTATAACAAAGGAACTTAGCTTCCTAAAACCAGAATCAGTCAAAGTTTTGCAATCAAAGCTGTTAAATGCTTGTATAATTATACACTAATAGCACTGTATTCACCATCAGATAAGGGAATCTTTCAGTAGTGAGAATTTTCTGTTTTCCAAATTGTAAGACTAAAAGTTCAGTATACATAGGCCCACGGAAAGTGTTTAGAGAATAAATGCAACTGAAAAGGATATTTAGGGTATTTTGTCTTTGGCTATGGAAAAAACAGAGTCAATGCAATCAAAGCAGCCTAAATAAATGACATCCCTCATATGACATTATGTCTACAGAGTGGTGTCAAAAATAGAGCCTTCCAACAGAGTATTTTTTAACCTAATACATGCACTTCTGTAGCACACCTACATACATCTTTAAATCTAAAGAAAGACAACCAGTTTATTTTACAGAGATCTCTCAGTATACTTGAAAAAGTATTGTTCTTTAGTATTTCACCACAGTTTTAGTCCCTAGAAGTGAACAGTCAATCCCCAAGACAGACACATGCCTCTCGGGCATATGCATGCTGGCAATTTTCTCCTTACACCTGCCCAAACAAGAGAATTACTTTCCAGGCAGAGAGACAGCCAGATTGTCCAGCATTTCTTAAAGGCCCTTAAAGGACTTCTGATTTATGGGAAGATGTTATCAACCCAAGAGTAAAGCAGACTCCACAGCTCATGCATCTTTCCCATTTTTTATTAGCTGAAGCAGCAGATGTTGTCACTACCTTGCCCAGTAGACACACATTTTCTTGGAAGACAAGGAGAGGAAAAGGGCAGCTTTCTGCAGACTAGATAAACATGCACCTTTTAAGCACAGTAAAGCTTTAGCTAATTAGAGAGTTCTACAGAATACAGCTGCTTGTTTACAATTATAATGTTTTAAGATAATTAAAAATCAAGTTCTTTTGGAGCAGACCAGCACCTTCTTTGCAGTTGCAAAAAGTAAGAAACATACAGTAGAGAAAATTAAACTGATCCATAGCCATCTATCAATAGGTCTATTCTGTCTGTAAAATTGTTTTTTGAGATATTTAGATGTCTCCTTGAAAACAAAGTAATTGTCTTTCAATCCCCAAAACTGATTCATACTGGAAAGTGAACACCAGAAAATATCAGCTGAAACCTATGTTGAGCAAGAACATTTACTCTAGGTATTAGAAATGTTAATACTGCTGGGAACTTTGCTGAAGTTAGTGCTTCCAGGTGCACAGGTTCTCATGTCTCCTGTTCACAGCTTCTCTTCCATTAAGAATAATGGATTTAGATATCATTGTGACTATGCATGGAGACTTCTAAAACACAGGAGTACTCCAAAGGCCTAACATTTAACAAAACAAAACTGAGCACAGGATTTATAGTACATCTACTTTCCATATTACAGGTTTTGAATCCTAGTACATAAATGCATTCACACAGACTTAAAAAGTGAAATTGGAAAAAGCAGCAGCTTATTGTATTGCTTTTTCTGTTCCCACACCATTCCCATACAAAACCAGGAAGACTGTCCAACACATGGGGAGCTGACCTAAAACCAGTTGTGGCACCAAACACAGGACTGGACCACCATCCCTGCAAGAGGGAAGCAAAATTTACCAGCTTGAATGCACATTATCCCTTCTTTCCGTAATAATAGTTTCTTGATGTAAGGGTTTGCAGCAAGAAGTTCCTGCACCACTAGCAGCTCCTGGCTTCTGCAGCAGAAGTTTGTAGCAAAGGATTGTGTTAAAAGCTGCAGTGCCTGCGTTTAAACTGGCATAGCTTCTGTCTAAGGATGAGGCATTACAGTGACTCCAGGATTTTGTGTCTCTAAGACACATTTTACATTTTCTAGGTGGTTATGGTTATCTTTCAGTTGCAGACTGGAAGTCTGTAAATTCACAGTTGGAAGGTCTAAAAGTAAATGAGTCAATGGAAAACCTGCAACTCGCCACAAGCAGTGAAATGAATGGACAAAGCATGTAAAGGCCAAACTCAAAAGAACCACTTTGCTATGTAGTGTAGATACTAGTGGTAATGTCCCCAGGGACCCCAAGATCTCAGAATTTTACAAAAGTGTGAGTTGAGCGTTTAATTTCCTTCATTTAAGGGAGGAAAAGCTAATCTTGAACAAATGCAAGAGGTTTCAGGATCTTCCGTAAGGCTGTTTCAACAGTTTGGCTACTGCACTTAAATGCATGCACAGCCTCACTTCTTTGTTGCTTCAGCCTTTTACAAGTGTTGAACACAAAATAATTCAAGGGATCAGAAATGATGCTATGCCAATTCATAGCCTTTAATTTGTTTCTTAACCTCTCCCAAAGTCAAAATACAAAGATACATACAACAGATACAACATACAAAGATGATAGGTAGGTGGTAAAATACCTCTAATAGACAATTAAACCCCCATCTTTTAGAACTAGACACTTTGTAGTTTAATTTGATGCCCTTAGGGTTCTTAAGTGGAATTGGGAATATTCACATCCTTTTATAAAAACTCATTATTTTATCTGGCCTCTCTCTTACTTCTACCAGCTTTTCCCTTTCTTTATGTACAGAAGCAACTCTCTGCCTTTGTTCATAATTGTTCATTTTAGTTTTGAATTGTTCAGCTGTTCCCTTTTGTCTCAACTGCAGTTTTCATTATATGGAATCATAATGAAATTAGATATTGATATAGTAGGGTTTTGTCGTGCTCTCAACAAGAAAGTAGAGAAAAAGTATTCTATTTCATTTTTTAAAAATACTACTAAATGACACATAAAGATAATTAATATAAGTTCAGGAGAAAAATAATCACTTGGAAAACAGAAGAAAAAGATGGTTTGGAAGCTAAATGTCTTGCTTAACGCAAAAGTAATTATGAAGATCTGCAATATGTCTGAAGCGACATTTTATTCTGTAGGTCAAAATGTCTTATTCAAGCTTATAGCTAGATTTGCAAGTGTAATTTAGGCATTGTAATATCCAGCTCGTAGGTGGCTGGTGCCCTGTTTCTTTTATATGCCTTTTATGTCATATATATGGGTAGAATTTATATCCTAAAAATTAACTTTATTGAAATCAATACATTAATTCAATCTGCTCCTTAAATGTGTTGGACATGCCAGGAAAGAGACTCTAATCCCACTCAGAAATAAATTTTAAAGGTCTAACTATAGATTACAGAGAAGTGTTGTCTTCTGTTTGGGATTAATGGCTGCAAAATTTGTCTGGGAGAAGTTGTATGGTCTTTTTCCTCTCTCAGGAATTCACTGCTGCAAAATGTTATGGACAACTGAGGCATATTAAAATCCAAAACTAAATCGGACAAATACATTGGGAGAAAAGTTTAAGTGGAGGCAAAAAGCCCAGATTGATATTTCTTCTGGGCCAGAAAGTCTATGGGAAAAACAAATTGAGGAAGTACCGGTACATTTCTCCTTGCCTTTCTTTATGTTTTCACACACATTGACCACTTTTAGAGGCAGAACACACTGAATAACAGGTTATTCCAATACTTGAAACTATAAATGTATCCTGAAAGGTTTTATGGTCTTCTTAGATGAAGAAATGGCACTAGGAAAGAAAAATCCCATGGAAGATGGAAAAAAGATGACCTTACACTTGGTTCTTAGATGTGTTCAGGATACCTAGGCAATTTGTTTAGAAAAGTTTAATGATTTCAGCTCCCAAAAAAATTGAGAATGATCAAAAAACTGGGTAAGATCATCGCATAGAAGACACTCTGCATTGGTTTCAGAGGGAGTAGAGTTAATTTCCCTCACAATGACTCTTATGGGGCTGTTATGGGTTTGTGCTGAACACACAGATGATAATGAAGAGATGTTTTTTGTTGTTGCTAAGCAGGACTTGCACAGAGACAAGACCTTTTCTTCTTTTTTGCATTGCCTGGATGGCAAGGAAGTTGGGGGTGCAAGTGAGGTTGGGAGGAGACACAGGTGACACAAACTGATCAAAGGGATATTCCAGACATATGGCATCATGCACAGTACAAAACATAGAGGCAAGAAGGCAGAAGTGGGGAATATTTGGAGTTTGTCTTCCCAAGTAATCTTTATTTGTGATGGAACCCTGCTCTCCTGGAGATAGCTGAACACCTCCCTGCCCTTGGGAAGCACTGAATGAATTCCTTATCTGGCTTCACTTGAGTGGGCAGCCTTTTTTTCCCCTGTTAAACTGTATTTAAATCAGCCCATGAGTTTTCCAGATTTTACCCTTCTGATTATCTCCACGATCCTGCAGCTGGGGAAGTGAGCAAGCAGTTCAAGCTGTTTGGTTCATTAGTGGTTAAACCATGACATAATTGAAGAGCTGCTGAAATATTAAAAAAAAATATTTATAGGAATGAAGACCTGAAAACTGTCATTGAAATCTCAAATGGTCTATTTGAAAACAAAGCAAGCAAATCCAGTCTGGTTCACATTTATGTCAGACATTTCAGAACACTGAGGTCAAGTTGGTTTTGTTCATTTTCTTCATAAAAAAATAATGAGTCATGTACATGTACCAATATGGATTTTTGAAATATCCTTTTAGAAAAACAGGCACAACAGAGAGAGTAGAAAATGGGGTTTTTTTCTCTTACTGTTCTTTTCTATTCAAGGTTTGCTAGGCATCTGGAATTCACACTGTTTTGTTTTAGCACCTGCAGAAGTTGTTTTATTAGCTATCTAAAAGAACTGAGCTATTGAGTCTCCTACTTGAAGTGTCCTCCAGTGTGACTTGCTGGCTGCAGGCTAATTAGTATGTATGACAGCACATCAGCAGCATGGATGAGGAGGGCACACTGACCTGAGCTGCAAGCCAGCATCACCATGCAGACGTGTCCAGAGAAACAAAGCCCAGATCACCTACCCCTCATAAAAACAACACCCTCCTGTCTCTGCCTGAAAATAGCCTGTCTATTCTGTAAGGCAGAGAGAACAGGTAACAAGCATTTTATTCTTGCTCATTTTGCATTTCTGACAACACACAGGAGTCAGTAATGACACAATTCATTAGTGAGCCAGAACTAGCTCAACAGAAAACAGGCAGAGCCACTGCAGTTCTCTCCCTGCCAAATTCCCTCTGTGGGAAAGGCAAACCTCTTATGTATTTCCTGTCTCTTATTGAATCTGGTCCCCAGAGAAGTTGTGGAGCATTGGGTTGAATTTATATTCTCCTAGATAAATTATAATGAACATTATGCAGTACTACAACTTGCAGACTTGTGTAAATTACTGTGACTTTTACAGCCTTATTTTTTATAGTTTAATGTCAAGACTACTAACAATATAGTATATCACTAGAAATAGAAATACTGTAATTAAAATTTGCCAGTGACTATTTGTCCATAAATAAAACTATGGTGCACAGAAAATTAGCTTATTTATTAGCTTAATGCTCCATCCCAGGTTGCATTGCTTCACCTACATGTAACAAAAACACTGTATTTCCCTCTCTTTAAAAACGCATGTAAGATGTGTCCATCGCCAGTTCTAAAAACAAAATCCTCAGAAAGGACCTTTGTGCCTCCATTATCATATTTGAAAGGCAACATCAAGACATAATTTCAAGTGGCCAGACAATAATTCTCAGTCAGAAGTCAGAGAATAATATATTCTCTTGAACATTTGCTTCATTAACCTTGTCCACACAAAAATACTTCTCTAAAAGTCAAATTTTTCCACAGGTGTGGAGGCACGAGTGCAGATCAGATTATCTTTGCAAGGATGTCAGGAAGCCAGAAAGAAGATTATGTCTTCCTTACGCTTATCCAGCAATTCTCACTTTCAGTTAGAAAGTGAGCAAGCACAAGTATGTTTCCAGCATATTGTACTTACAGAAATAACTTAACTTCTTTTTCCTCCTTTCTAGCCCCTAAAATTTTTGGTTTCAATATTTCTGTCCCTCGTTAGCCAAAAAGGACAAGTATGAAAGACATCCTGCTCATTTCAAATAGCTGAGGGCACAACAGCTAAGATGGTTCCACATGTCAAATGAAAATTAGAATTTTTCTTTCTGCAATATGTTTTTCAAAAATGCTTCTATTCATTCTGAAATTAGCTCCAAGGAGCTACAAAAATATTAAGAATCTAGCTTGATTTAGCACATTTCTTTGTTTTTTAATATTAACTTTATTATTGCAGCTGGCAATTGAGACACTTTTCATTTATATGTGGTTTGACCCCATCTTGCATCAGGCAAACTAGTGATCTAGAACAAATTCTGACAGGCAAGACATAACCTCAAGATGTACAGCATATTACATTATTGCTCCCTGAGGCAAAAAGAGAGAAAAGGCTAAATGACACATTCTTTCACACTGCCAAATGAAAGAAAAATGTTCACAATGATTGAACCAAAGAAATGTTTACTTTAGATCTACTCAGAGGTTCCTAGAGGTCTTTGGAAAATAAAATTATCTTTTTCTTTTTTAAGCTAAGGGTTTCTGAGGTAAAATTACTCTGACATTTAAAAATTCAACCCAGAAAGGCACTTGCTTCATTTTATGTGCAATTTACCCCGACTTAGGAAATATACATTTAGCTGAATCAAGACCTACAAACAGATGCCACAGTCAGTTCTCCTCAATGGAAAGCAGAGTTCACTAGTTTTTCCAGATCTCTGAAGGAAAAACAACCAATGAAAGGACTTTCATCTTAAATAAGGGAAGTAAGAACAGACGGGGCTTAAGAAAATAACCAAAGCCATTTAAATAAAAAAAAAAAAAAATCAAATAAATAAGGTAGAGAATTACCCAGTGCAGCCCCTATGACTGATCTCACATTGAAATATTTCACAAGGCATTAAGATTTCAATCTAACCTGAACACTAGCACTACTTTACCAGTATTTACAATACTTTATCATTTAGTTAAATAGTGACTAAGTGTCTAAGAAGCAACCAGGTATTCATTATGGTAATGTGTACAGACAGACAGACAGATACCATCGTGCTCTTGCAGTGCATGCTGGACAAATGTATGAAGAGAGATAGGCCCCACTAACTGGGGTTAAGTCCTAACCACTATGGCTGGAGATGATAAACAAAAAGGATGGTGCATATTAGTCAAAATCCCATAGAAAACAAAAGGAGAATACGAGGTTAATTTTAGTTTGCCCAGCCATGTGCCCGGATCCATCAGACAACGGTGCCTCTGTCCCAGGTCTTCCCAGATTAAAGTTTTCACTTTCTTCAGAAAAAAAAAAAGGAACCAGGAAGTCTGTGCAATTCTTCCCTCTTCCCTTCTGCTATCACCCAAAAGATAATTCACTTAATGACAGACAACGTGACAATGACTATACAATACAAAAAAATTAGTCTGAAAGGAACCCACAACTTATGAATAGCCCAACAATTCAGAATCAATCTGGCATTATGAAAACATTGTAGACTCATACCAAGCTTGTCCAAGTGCTGTACAGAGGTACTTGGAGAAACACAAGAACTGGGCCCATGGGAACCTCATGAGAACCTTCACAAGTCGAAGTGCAAAGTGCTGCACCTGGGTCACTCAACCTAACACAGGCTGAGGCAGCAGCACAGCCCTGGGAGAGGCACTTGGGGCTGGACATGACCCAGCCATGGGCACTCCCAGCACAGAAAGCCAAACGTGTCCTGGGCTGCATCCAGAGCAGCGTGGGCAGCAGGGGAGGGAGTGGATTCTGCCCCTCTGCTCTGCTCTGTGAGACCCCAGCTGGAACCCTGCATCCAGCTCTGGGGTCCCAGCACAGGAGGGATATAGACAAGCAGAAGTAAGTCCAGAGGAGGCCATCAAGTTGATCAAAGGGATGAAGCACCTTTCCTATGACGACAGGCTGAGAGAATTGGGATTGATCACTCTTGAAAAGAAAAAGCTTCAAGATTATCTAATTGCAGCCTTCCAGCACCTGAAAGGAACTTACAAGAAAGATGGAGAGACTGTTTACAAGGACATGTAGTGATAGGACAAGGGGCAATGGCTTCCTAGTGAGAGTAGGTTTAGATTAGCTACTAGTAAAAAACTCTTTACTGTGAGGGTGGTGAGGCAATGGAACAGGTTGCACAGAGAAGCCTTAAATACCCCATCCCTGGAAGTGTTAAAGGCCAGGCTGTATGGAGCTCTGAGCAACCTTGTTTAGTAAAAGGTGTTCTTGTCCATGGTTGGGTGGTTGGAACCATATGGTCTTTAATGTCCCTTCCAACCCAATCCATTTTATGATTCTATGAAATCTTTTCATAAACAACTAGAAAACTGATGAAAAATGGGCTATAATTTGTCATCTTGACATTGCTTTACCCGTACTATCTAGTGAGTCTTAATGCTCCTATCTTACTCCAGTATTTGCAGTTTTTGCAGAAACAGGAAATTACACAGGCTTATATAACAAGTATTATATAACAAGTATTTATTGTCTACACCTCAAAGGGCAAAGGTAGCAGTATGGTGTCATAAGAGTCTCAGGCATTTTAAATCCCAGGAGATCCCCTCCTGGCCCATCTTCTGACCTTCTCTACTGCATTGGCTCTGTGTGGTTAAGATGTTGCAGGAAGCAAGCAGGGTAAATACATATTTTAGTGGTGGCAATAGCAAAATGCTTTACCCTAGTCACCTCCTACTTCATTGTGCAAAGGAACAGTTATGAACACAAGAAGGCACAAAGAGGGGCAGGTAAAATTTGTGACAGTTCAGACGGGCAACAGGCTTAAATTGCTCTGGACTTGTACTCTTAGCTGTACCCGCACAACTGAGGCAGTGGCACATGACATGGGGCACATGAACTGTTGGCTTTGGCTAAAATTTGGCTAAAATTTCATAGCTGCACCTCTAGAGTCTGTTGTTTTCCCAAAGGAACATAGAAAACCTGAGTCAAACTGTCAATGGCCATCTCAGTGCCTAGACACCAGCTCATTAGGGCTTTTCTTTACAGAACAAAAACAAAACAAGCAAAAACCCCCAATCAAAACCAAACCAACAAACAAACAAAACACACAACCTCCAAACATCCCTTACTTTCTTCTGCATGACTGTCCTGCTTAAAAGACTCATCAGTGCTAGTCCAGGCACTAAGTTACACACTGAGAAAATCAGTGAAATATGGACAAGGCAGATCCACAGAGAAGTAAGGTTTAATGTAACACAGACAGTGATGTCTTTGAAAATACCTGGAAGAAATATATTTGACTGTAAAACTTAAAATTAGGAAGCAAATAAAATGCTTACAACTGTAGTATTACAAACTGAATTTTCAAATGTGTCCCATTGTTTCCCAAATCTCATCTAATTCCCTACTGTGTGGAGATACCCAGCATCTTTTAGAAGATTTGACTGGGACAATGTTTTAGCTTTCTTTCAGATATTTGTGTCCAGGAATATTTAAAACACAAGCAGCAGTTTCACTGTCATCAGTGGTATTAAGGGATCTGTGAGTTAGGCTAGGGTGAAAGCTTTTTTGGCCTCCACTAATGAAAACAAAGCACAGGGAGTCCTATTACTCCACCACTCTTTAAAAGCCACCATGCCGTTTTCTGTGTTGGAACACTACACCAAAGTAAGCATGAACATCAGTCCTTGCCTGAGTTCCTAACATTTTTCACTGATGTTTCTCAAAAATAGCTCATATCCTTACCTTTGACAGGAAGACCACAGATCCATGTTAGGTTCACTGAATAAATGTGGAGGAGTAATACAAAGAGTGATTCCTAAGGTGACTGTGTTCTGAGAGAGTATTCCTTTTTCTCTGAGAGAAGATGCTGTTGGATATTACAGATGTACCTTAAAATCTCATCTGTTTGAGTAGGACCAAGTTAATGTTACAACCAATCACCCCTCAACACAATTACCCAACATCTTCTTACTTTCTTTTGCATAATTATCTTTCTTAAAATTCTAATTTAATTTTTCTGTTAATTGGATATCATGCAACTCCTCATGAAACAACAGATTTTCCTAACTTGGAAAAAAGTGGAGCAGTTTTACAAAAAAACCCCAAACATATATATATAATTAATAAAAAATCTAAGCCCACATTCAGAATTCAGTTTACGCATAAGTGTAAAAGACACATTTGGAATTCAGTTTATGCATAAGTATAGAAGACACATTCAGATCGTAATAAGATAGTCTATTATTTATAATAGACTTTCCATTTTAAGAGGATTTCAAGTGATTTTAAATGTGTCACTGTATGTTAGACCACTATGTGGTATAAAAAGCATCAGCAATGAAAAAAAACGTAACTTCTGAGTTTGGTCTCCTAATTGTGAGCAAAAACACTGTCTTCACAGAGGCAAAATAGGGGTATGAAAAATATAATGCAGTCAAATTTTCATTTTTATAGTAAGAATAATGCCCTGAAAGGAATATCTGACAGTTCTGATAGAAGAGCCATAGTAACATTTGCAGATGCTTATATAGCCAAATTATTTATTAATTGGGTTATCTATCTATATATCCTAACCACTTATTCCCATTTTACAAATAATCAGTTTAAAGGCACAAACCAAATACAGAACTCAAGTGATGATTATCTCTCGTTAGTAATGGATGCAAAATTTTCTGTAGAGGAAAAGCAGGATGTGAGCTGAAATTACCTGTGTCAGTGGAGCCTGACTCTGTTTCTGATGTTGTGTTAACAACACACAGCCTTACAAAGGGAAATAGTTCCAGAGGCAACAAAACAACCATCGGGGCTTCAAATCTATTCAGCACAATAAACCAATAAACACAATTTCTGCAATTATGCACTGGAAGCCAGGTGGACTGCTTCAACAGCTTAACTAGCAAGAGGAAACAATACCAAAAAAAACATTTGCAGAATTCTGGAGTACACTGCTCACAGAATTGGATCACAAACCCAAGGCAGTTCATTACAGTGGGTTTAGTATAAACAAATAACCATGGTCCATGGAGCCCTCAAAGTAACGTGTCAGAGGGATGAGACCAGACCTTGTCTAACAGTGAATTTCAGTCTCAGAATGGTAGGAGCATAGCTGAAATACTGATAAACAAATGTTACTCTTACGCCCATAACACTAAAGCTTGTCTAATTATTTTGTTTATTTCCACCTTGAGATTGCACTTTGTATGAGCAATCAGGAATCAGCTCTGCTTCCTGTGTATTAATTAATTTTCAGGAAATACTCTGAACAAATTTTCATATCAGAACTATACAGCAAACCTGAGCTTTAATGTTTTATTCATCACCTTTGCCTAGCGCTTCCACTTGTGTCTGTAGAAAAGCACCTGTCATGGTCTATCATACAGACAGAAAGAATATTTCCCTTAATTGTGGAACCCTTTCATTTCTGCCAGACTAAAAAGGGAACAAATTTCTCCCCCAGATTAGAAAATGCAGTTGCCATCAGTCTTACTGGAATATCTCAGTCATACATCTTATTTTCACAGAACTTCATTTACAGAAATGTGCTTTCAGAAAGTTGCTGTCAAAACAATGGTAACACAGGCAGGTACAAGGTGACCTTAGAAAAAGTGCAAGATGCAGTACAGCTCCTCTAGGGCACGATGCAGAATCGTCCAAAATGTAACTAAACACACCGAGAAAGGATGTTAAAATGACTTGAGAGCACTTTGCAACCTTCTGCTTCTGTGCTATTCAGGGATTAACACGGACTTCCTGTTCATGATATGTGTTCCCAAATCCCAACCCCACCTCTGGCTCATCTCAAACATTGCTAGATGGGGTACCTGGATGAACTACCTCACAAGGATAATTTTCAGTCTGACACAGGCTTCTGCATGCTGCCCAGACCCTTCCAATCACTACCTTCAAGCCCAGAGGAATGTATTCTTTCTTTTCCTACTGGTTTTAGAGATTATATCCCTGAACAGATAGCCAAAAACCACTCACCTCTATCAAACAGACTGGCAAATTTTATCACTGACACTACATTGCCAGCAGTAGTAGACAAGCTGAGAATTGAAGCATTGACTAACTATTCCCTCTAATGCTCAGGTATATCAGGAAACAGTGCAGAGAAGCCTACATGAATATATTTATTACAATTTTTTTTTACCTTTTTTTTTTTTTTTCTTTTTTTTTTTTTACATTTCTTAACCAAAATCTTTCCCTTAAGCTCAATACTCTGGCTTTTTTTTAATTCTATAATCAGATTAGCAGTGAGGCAAGTAATACTACATTATACACCTAGCTTTTACAGTAATACCTGATACTTTGGTGGATAAGAATACATTAAAGCCCACAATAAAGCAGCCTAAGAACAAATAGAAAATAACCCATAGCTTTCATGTGTGTTTAAGAGTCCTATTTACATGAGCTATTTGCTCTTTTCTGGAAAAAGCAGCAACTGTTGCAATAGGCAAAAAGACTTAACCTTGCTAACAGTCTTGTTACTGCAAATCTCTAACTTCCACTTAGAAGCAAGACAAACATCTTATTAAGCTAATTCTGCCTCATTTCTCATCTCATTTCCCTGTGAGGATCTATTGTTATTAGGGTGTTGGTTATTTTTACGTATTAGCAGAGCTACATTCTGAATATCTTACAAATAACTTTTCTAGGGTCAAATCACTTTTCTATGTGTAAGTGCCCATATTTTGTGACACTCTTACAGATGTGCCTCATAAAAGCTGGCAACAGGATATGAAGGAAGAATAAAGCCTATTTTACCACAGAATCACTCTGCTCTATCCAAATACAAAATTCATGAATCAGCTAATAGCTGGATATCAAAATTACCTCAAAGGATAAGAAGTACGTACAAGGATAAGAAAAACTACTTTATATATTAAAATTTATACTGCACCCAAAGGCTGCATAGTGAAAAACTGATTTCTCTGAAAACTGAAATTCTCAGTCAGTGATAAAGGCTTACCAGAAATATCTCCACTTTAAAATAATTTTAATCAGCTTATAGGAAACAGTTTCCTATAAGAGAGTAAGGCATAGTACAATCCAAGTTCCTTGATGCAGAGCACACTTAAAAGAACAGCAAGCAGTGGTGGAAAGTGATATCTTTCTGGGGAAAGAAAAGGAAGTCTGGTGTCTTTAAGTTTTAGCTATGAACTCTTGGAACCACTAGAGCACAGCCAAAGTCAGGCCTTTTTGAAAATGAGACAGAAATGAGCAACAACATGGAAACTTACACATTCCAGAAAGACAGAAAATAGATCTGTGGCTTTCTGACTTATTTTTTTTTTCATGGGAGAGAAGCCAGAACTTTAAGCAATCCTTCTTCAGGTCAGCATACAGAGGCACGGCCTCTTACAACTTCCCTCTTGCCTGGACTGCCAGGCATCTCAAAGCTGTATTTTATTTCCCCAGGGATTCAGTGCCCTTTTAATGCTTTTAGAAGTCCTAGAAAAATTAAAAGCAACTGTTTCCAAATTAATTTTCCACTTCCCATCTCTCATCCATATCTCTTCTCCGTGAAAATGTAAAAATAAACTGAGCTGCAGCTAAACAATAATGTCTCTATTAGATGATCGAAAGAGCCAAAGCTAAACTGGTGTGTTGTTTGGGTTTGTTTTTGTTTGTTTGTTTTTTCTGGCAGCTTGCATTTAGTCAATCTAAAGTAGAAATCTAAGGAAGAAAATACAAACATTTAATATTTGCAGTTCATTAAGCAGCTTATTAAAAAATATGTTCCTTTGTCACAGTCACAGACTTTCTGATGCATTGACTTCCTTCTAGTACTATTATAAAGCTGAGGAAACCTGAGTTGACACTTTTCCAGCAAAGGCAATCCCAACCCAGATGTACTGAGCAATATGGTGGGAATATGACTCCATTAACGTTTTTGCTAATTCAGACTCCTGCTTGATTCTGTCATGTTGACTTTGCATGCATTATTAATTTAAGGATTAAACTCTGCTCCCATAAATGCTCATAGAAGGCTGATCTTTGCTGTATGGATGATTAAATCAAACAAGCATCTAACCTAACCTAACCTAACCTAACCTAACCTAACCTAACCCCTAACCTGTGAAAAAAGAATAATCTTCTGAAGCACAGTCGTATCCCAATATGACTTACATATTCCAATGAGAAAAATCAAGTACAATCTTGTACCTTTCGAGATAGGCAATCACAAGACACAGGTGGGAAACTGAGTTGTTCCCACCAAATAACACAAAATCATAGTCTGGTTAGCATTAGAAGGGACATTAATATTTCATTTAGTCCAACCTCCATGCCCAAGGCAAGGACATCTTTCACCAGACCAAGCTGCTCAAAGCCTCACCCCAATCTTAAAGACTCCTAGGGATGAGGGCATCTACTTCCCTGGGCAATCTGTTTCAGTGTCTTACCAACCTTACTGCAAAAAAAAGTCTTCCTTATATCCTTATAAGTCTTCCAATTTAAATCTATCCTCTTTCAGTTTCAGAAAGCCTTTCTTTGTCTTCCTGTTAACTCATCTCCTTCATTTATTGAAAAATTGCTGTTGTCTCTGCAGCCTTCTCTTTTCCAGGCTTGAACAGCTCCAGATCTTTCAGCCTTTCCTCACGAGAGAGATGCTCTAGCCCTCTGATTGTTTTTGTGGCTGTCAGCTGGAACCACTCACAACAGGTCCATGCCTTTCTTGTACTGGGGAGCCCACAGCTGGACACAGTATTCCAAGCGAGATCACACAAGAGCAGAAGTGAAAGAATCACCCCCTGTAACTGCTGATCATGCACACTTTGATGCAGCCCAGGATGTGATTAACTTTCTATACCACAAGTGCAAATCCAGATCTTATCTTGATATGAGATTCATACTGTGTTAAGGGTCTCATCTGGCTTAGGATTCCATTGGTAAGTCCTACATTGTTAGTTTTGCTGTTTTAACAACAGCAATGTACAGACATGCACATATATAAAGCTACTAGGAAAAAACACAAACAAAACTGATTTTTTTTTTTTTTGGTAGACAGAAAAGGATATTTACAGGTGATGAAGCAGGGTAACTTGAAGTAAAAACTTTCTCATTAGTTTCCACTACTTATTACTACAACTATTTTAGAATTGCAACACTCTTTTTACTGTGCTTTCTATTCCAGCATAGCTCTGCAGCTAACTGAAAGACAGCACTTCTGGATTACTTTTTTCCCTAATCTGGATTGATTTATTCAGCACCACATATACTCATTATGCTCTTGCAAACAAACTGGTGCCTCTGATCATAAGAATATTCAAGGATCTCATCCTGTAATCTCTCCGGGTTACCTGAAGTGTTGTGTTTGTCCATTACATACATAGGATTAGTTCTGGCTTCAGTAAGTTTTTGAGGCATGCAGGGCACCAGTTGCAGCTTAAATAAAAACATATGGAAGGAGCTAGTAAATCAGATACATGAATGCCAGCTGGAGGGGAAAAAATACTACCAAAAAAAAAAAAAAGAAAGAAAAAAAAAAGCCAAAAACACACAGCAAAATGAAAGAACCAGTGAGATTCAGAATACCCTTGACAACATTTGGCATTCAGTCCCAATTTTGTACCTTAATGCCCCTCCAAACTCAAACATAATTCACCTGAAGAGTGATTTAAAAAACTGGTGTTTTCAGTCAATGCTAAGTGACTACAGCATTATTCAGTAGGGGCTTTTATAGCATTGTGCATAAATCCAAAGCATTTCTGAAAAAAAGATTGTTATATAATTACAGCTAAGTGGTTGTTAAGCTATTTTGAGTTACTACTCAGAGATCTTCAATTACCCTTTTCTGATAAAGGTTCTCATATGGTTCTAGAAATGTATTGATACACTGCAACCATCTAGTATTTCTATGAATCATGAGACAACAAAGGTAGGATTCCTGTTGTAAAGAGTTATGCAACCACCTATGTTTTATGTCCCTGCAGTGACCATATAATAGATGTGAAGATAAGTTTTTACACATGCCACCTTCAAAATACGAAATGCATGTCATCTTTGCAGCACTCACATTGATAGTTCTTGGAAAGTACCCTCCAAAACCATCAAATTCGTATAAACATGAGTGTATGTAATGAATTCTCAAGGGCAATCAATGCATGATGCACAAGGACACCAGCAAGACTTTTTTCCTGAACTAACACACCGCAGCTCTCAAGTATCAAGCTGGTAAGAAGCTAAAACTCTGAAAAAAGGCAATCTAAACCACGCTGAAGTGCCGACAGCTGCTCTGCACGCCAGACGCAGTGTGCACCAGAGAAGAAGCCACCTAAAAGCCTGTGCCAGCCGCTCTTGTCACAACTTTTGCAGTTGGCGAACGGAGAGCCGAGCCCGAGAGCGGTGCCAGGCTGCCCCCGCCTGGCCAGCGCACTGGAGACGGGCTCGGGAGCCCACGGCCGCCCCCAGGCAGCATCCTGCCGGGAAAGGCAGCGTGCTGCTGGCCACAGGGACACGGGCGCTTCCACGGGGATGCCTGGGCGCGGCACTGCCCACTGCGCCCGCCGCATTCCACCGACTGAACGCACCGCAGAGCCGGGATGGCTCTCCCTGGAAAACAGCATTTCTCACTACTGCAAGGATTTTTATTTTAATACACCCCGGTGTAGCCAGACAGGACATAAGGAATTTTTACAAGTGCTCAGGAAAGGCTGAATGTGGATCCCACAGAAACCAGTGTCAATTAGAAAGGCAAATGTCTGCTACAATCAAATATACATTAAAATTATACTTACCGCAGTACTCAGTATCTGGACCTGAAGTCTTGTTCTGTAAGCCATATTTATTTAATTTCCTCTCAGCATCCCATTATTCTGCTGTCTTGAGATTCACTTCTTCCTTTCCAAAACACTTCTTAATTATTAGATTTTTGATTGTCGCAGTGTTTCTCACTCTATTTTGTTCAGTTATTCATTGTTCCATTTACAATGGAATGAATTTTAAAAATTTATTCAATTTTTTAACCTCATTTTGTCGTATCACTTTCCAAACACATCAGATGCAGTACCTTTCATAATATTCTAGCAAAGATAAACAACTAATAAAAAATTTCCTCGTGAAAGCCTAATTTAGAGTTATTTTGTTTAAATCCATCCTAGTGTTTTTCAAATAAGAGCTACAAAAAGTTCAGACTGATCAGTGAGTCAAAAAAATGTAGCACTAGCCATCAATAACTTATTTTGCTCAGGGAAAGAAAAGAAGAAAGATAGTCTGGCCACAAGTGCCTGGATTAGCCAGCCAACTGCTGCAGGTCACTTCCTTCAGGGCCATGAAGATGGTTTTAAACATTTGTGCCCACAAAATACTACCATTTTTCAAATCCTCCATCCTCTTATATTATAATTTCAAAAGACAGAAAAATCTAGTTGATAGAGGATAACTTTTCCCATTTGATTACATCGCAGTACCAACTAAACAAATTAATTTCATAAATTTGTGCAGCAAGATTTACAATATTGGCAAGTATATGTATATGCTTCTTTTAAAATTTATATCCTGTAAAACAAGAAACAATCATGCATCTTTCAATACAGAAAATACAGTCTGCTCATAGCTGCATAAGAGCTCTAACTCTTCTTTGTTCTTCTTGTTTGGGTTCTCTTCTCTTTTTTTGCCTGCAAGAAATGTGTTGCACATTCTGATTGTTTCCAGACATTGATTTACAATTAATTGTGGCTAACAATGAGCAGCTTAATATGGCATTTCTCTCTGCCTCAAGACAGAAAGGTAAGATATTTCATATATTTTATACAAACACATAAAGTCCTATTGCATTTAAATTTCAAAAACAGGATTTCAAATACAATCAACTCTTCTTCCTCACTGTTTTTTTTATTTCAGTTCTGTAATTTTGACTGTTTGGGTTTTTTGTCTTATGGCTTTCTTTCCGTCACTTTATTTTGACTCTTTAGAAGATATTTACGCTGCTGCTAACAGAACCACAGAACAATGTTGGAAGGGATCTTTGGTGACTCTCTAATCTACATTTCTGCTCAGTTGAGAGCCAAATTTAAGTCAGATAACATTGCTCAGAGTCTTGTCAAGTTTTGAGCATCTCCAGTCTTCACAGTCTCTCTAAGCAATCTTCTCCAGTATTTACCTTTCTCACTGTGAAACCTTTCCTGATATTCCTATGCAGAACTTCACCTGCTGCAACATCAGCCCGTTGATTCTCACCCCCTCCCTCTGCACCTCCAGAAGCCTGAATTCTCTACAAACACCCTTTAAAAAGCTGCAAAGATAAAGCCCCTTCCAAGCACTTCTTTCTTCAAAACAAAACAACACAATTTCTCAGACTCTCTTTAAATATTATACACTTTAGCAACTGTCTCAGTGGCTCAACATAAACTCTTCCCTGTACATCTGCATCTTTCTCGTACTAATGAGCCCAAGCTGCACAAAGCCCTCCAGGCACTACCTCACAAATGCTGAATTGTGGGGATTAATGAATTCCCTCAATTAAACCATTCCTAAGGCTGCACAGGGTGGGCTCAGCTTTCATGGCTGCAAAGGAATCCTGCTGACTTTTCTTCAACTTTTTGTCCACCAGACTTCTGAGATCCTTCTTTGCAAGAAAGCTTTGCAGTCAGTCAATCCCCAGTGCATCCACTGTATAAGACTGATCCCATTCAAGTGCAGGACTCAGCACCTTTGCTGAACTTCAAAAGGTCCCCATCAGACCGTTTCTTCAACCTCTTGTGACTCTGAGTACCATTCTGACCTCCAGCTTATCAATCATTCCCATTCCAAATTTTATGTCACCTGTGAATGTCCTGAGGGTGTAGTCCATCCCATTTTCTAGAAGATTGGTGAAGACAGTAAATGTTAGCAATTCAAAACCCTAAGGAATGTCATGCCTAACTAGCCACTATTTGGAACTCTACCCTTTTAGTTGAAAGTTTAGTCTGAAGGAAAACACTAATTATTGAAAAATGTCTACCCCTGCATCCTATGTTTTGCACTTAAAGCAGTCACCATATTCTATCCCAAATGCCATCACTATGAGATAGAGGACTTGAGTTTCAAATACAGGAATATAATTCTACCCTCTCCTTGTTCCCATCTTCCTTCACAAAACATTAGCCTAATCCTCACGTCCGTGTTCAGCACATCTTCTGTGTGATAGTATTTTCCACATTTGTCCAAGCTAAGCTTCACTGAATATAAACAAGCATTCTAACCACTGGATAGAGTCCAAAGCAACTTGTTTGGCCATGAAGCTGAAATTCCATTCTGTTTGTGCGGAAATAACAGAGGAAAGCCCTAGGCTAGCTCATGACTTAATGATAAGTGGAGTCTCCAGGGAGACCAAGATGAAATCAACAAGGTGCCTCAGAGCAGAAAATGAACTGTACCATGACTCTCACTTCATATCTTCTGATTCAAAACTTTAATGTTGTCCTGTCACAGCTGGAAAAGCAAATGGATTTTTTGTTCTCTACTGTGAATAAAAACAGAAGCATTTTGTGGATGCTGCTCTGCTGCTAAATGACAGAAAACCCCACAATATAAAGAATCAAATTAGGTTTTTCTAACTACAAAAAAGGCAGTGATGAGCTGATTAATTCCATCAAGCATAAACCAAACTGTTCTAACTAAACTATGATCCAGATAAAATTTATGTGATATAGCTTTTGGACTAAAATTAAATGAGGTTAAATCATTTTCCAGAAAATATAATGAAGAAAAAAGAACTAATACTATTAATATGTAGCAGTGCAACTTGCAACTTAATCATTGAATGCATTCCAATCAACAGATGACAGAAGGGAAGAGCTATGCAAGTATTTTGATGCTAGGTTTGTCATCATAGTTCACAGGAACTTCACTCCTGTGCAAGAGTACAGAAATGTTATGGACAGGTGGACAAGCTCTGATGCAAATCACTGAGCTTCCCTTGGCTTGCCAACATGTTATTTGACAGGGGAGACCCTAACTAGCATGGTGCTAAACCATGGAGGAGCTACCATTCTCAGGAGCTACACAACTTCACTTTGAGATTCCTACACCTAAGCACTTAGCAAAGAGAGAAAAAACACCAGAAATATACAATGACATGCAGGGGAAAAAAAAAAAAAAAAAAAAATAGTTATTTCCCTATAACTTCTCTTTCTCCTTTCTCTGCAGATATTTTCTTCCAGGAATTGTGCTTCTGGAATTGCTATTCCGCACATGCCACACACAGTATTTTAGATCATAGTGTAAGAATGAAACAAAAGCATAGGGATATACAGCAGTATCCCCCGCTCTGAAAGGATAAATGACCTTGTAAGAGACTAAAGCTTGTGGATCCAGCCAGATGCCTCAAAAAGTCCTAGCTGACATTGTCTAAAATACTGATCATATCTCCTTACATAAAACAGCACTTAAAGACTGGCACTATCAGAGAAGAAAAATAAAGTACCTGAAGCAGATGTGTATTTCATGAATGAACTGAACAGACCTGTTCCTATTTTTCAAGAGGATACTACTCTGGGGCCCTTTAGAGCTTTCTACAAAATATAAGCCAAAGCAGGCAGAATGCTCTCTTCATCTGTGACACAGAAGGATGGAAATTTTCCACATATATTTTCCATCTTTCAACATTAGTATGATGTTTTATTAAGTTTCTAGAAAATTTATTATCTTCTTCACATTAACAGAATTTTTACATTGACAAAATTCAATAGGCCCACTTCTCTTCAACATCTTCATAAATGTGTCAGGCATATGACTCAAAGGAACATTAATTGTTTGCAAACAAAACTAAATTCAGAGGAACTGTCAACCCCTTCCAGTAGAGAGAGGGAGGCCCTGCAGAGAGACCTTGACAAATCAGAGGGCAACCATATGAAGTTTTACAAGGGCCACTTCCATATACTGCACCTGGGATGGATGGACCTTGGAACGAGAGGCTGGAGCAGTGCTGCACAAAGGGACCTGGGTGTCCTGGTTGATGGCAAGCTGAACATGAGCCAGCAGTGCCCTGGCAGGCAGGAGGGCCAGCCCTGTCCTAGGGTTCATCAGGCACAGCATCACAGCTGGATAAGGGAGGAGATTGTCCTGCTCTGCTCTGCACTGGGGCAGCCTCACCTCAACTGCTGGGACAGTTTTGAGTGCCACAGTATGAAAAAGACAGGAAGCTGTTGGAGAGCATCCAAAGCAGGGCCACAAAGATGGAAGGGAAGTCATATGACAAGCAGCTGAGGTCATTTGGTCTGTTCAGCCTGGAGGAGACTGAGGGGAGACCTCAGAGGTCTTAAACAGCTATACAAGGTGAAAGAGAGGAACACGCACCTACCCGTGACTGGTTAGTGACTAGTCCTGAGGATATGGGATGAAGCTGAGTCATGAAAGATTTAAACTGGATTATCAGGAAAACGTCTTTCATCAAGAGGGTGGCTGGGCACTGGAAAAGACTCCTGAAAAAGTAGCCACAGCACCAAGCCTGTCTAGTTCAAGAAGTGTTTGGACAATGCTCTCAGACAGTTGGGGTGGTTCTTGGGGTGTCCTGTACAGCACCAGGAGTCCATAATCCTGATGGGTCCCTTTGAACTCAGGATATTCTATGATTCTTTTCTATGCAAATCAGAACTAAAGAAGCACAGCTACCATGACGACAAAATAAAAATACTTGATTGTTATGGAATATAATTATTCTCAACTATCTTCTCTGATATTGAAGTTTGTTGTAAGAGGCTGACTAGTCCTTGACTTTCAGCCAAACCAACAGTACAAATCCTTCACAAAAAAGGGGTCAGCAACTACAGCTCCGGCCTCAGTTTTTGTCTCTTTACCCTTCACATCCTAAGAGCATTCTCTCCAGTAAGACTGTGTTTTGAGCAAGTTTAGCAAGACCAAATTAACCATGTTCACATTTACTCTGTAACATGTCCGAATCACAGAATCATCAAGATTGGAAATTACCTCCAAGACCATAGTGTACAACAATCTTCATAGGTGTTGCTGGGTTTCCAACATACAGAACAATGGCCAATACTTACAGTTTTTAAGTTTTGCATGCAGAATTGCTAGTTCTTTTTCACTTTTACCTCAAGTAAAGAAGTGGTGGTCTCTTTCTTCTGGAATCTCTAGATATTTTTTCTCCCAAGATCTTCTGTTTCTCAGGAAAATTTGCTGTCTTGAAGCTTCCCACTCAAAAAGAGTACTTCCCAACTTTCCTACTGCCTAACAGTCATGGTCCTAACCCAGTTACTAAAGCAGTGACTTCTTAAATCACCACTCCCTCTTCAACTTCTACCTAAAAGACTCATTTAGACTCATTTTAGATTCAGAGACTCAGATTCAAGTTTTTTCTCCCACTTGGCAACTCTGTAACTACCCAAGAGCCATCTGTAATCACATCACAGCTCAATGAAAAATTGCATTTTCTCTTCAAATCCTTGATGATAGGTATAGGGTATATACCTAATGGCCAAAACTGGCAAAAAGCTCTGCCCAACACTATCAGCCTAGGTTTTGATTTTCCCACAGTTCTTTCAAGCTCAGCTGTGAACTAGCTGGAGTACATACAGTTTCTCAAAAGGAAAGAAATTATCAACTGGGGATGACAGTAAGATAAAATTTTGCCTAGTTTACCAGACATTTCCTATCTGATAAGAAGTAAAAGAAATTGTTGCAATTGCTGTTTTTCCCTCAGTAACTGGACCAGAAAATAAATCAAGACAGAACTTTGTATTTAAATCCATAGGAAACACAAACAGAATCAAATGAACTATCGACACAGTGCTCCTGTGAGAAATGCCATAAAAATTGAGTGTGGTCCACAAAAATGAGTTCTAACACACAAGAAAACAGCAAATAGAAAAGCAAAAATAAGACAACTGCAGTCTAGTCAATCTAATAAGACATCCTCAGTCAGAATGACTTGTCCAAAACTGAAATTGTTACTGTCCCAGGATTTTCAAAAACTCCATAGGTCCATGTAGACAGCTTGGCACAACAAGACTCAACAGCTCAATACCCAAAAGAATGCAAATTTTAATATCTAGGAAGTGTTACTTCAAACTCAGTATCTGACATTTTAAAAACTGACATAAATTCCACACATTCAGTGTAGGTCTCTCTCTCAGACAGTCAGGTTGTCTCTAACTAAGAGTGATGCAACTGTTGTATTATCTAGAAGATTAGACACAAATTCTACCAGAGACCACTACAGCTTACAGTAATAATGCAGTCTTCTTGAAATGACAAGCCACATTAAAATTCCCCATTGCTTCCAAACACACTCTGAACTCTACTCCTATCTCTGATAAACTGGAACAACTTCCTGATATCTTGGGGAGCTTACAGAGATTAATGATAGATGTTGCCTAGATCAATCATTCCATTAAGCAGACAGATTGTACATCAGCCTGCACTTAAGTCAGGTAAATTTTTTCTGCCTTCGGCCCATAAAGGTGAAACCCTTGGATTGCTCACAGGCATTTGTCATTCAACATTTGACTACTTCAGAGTTCAAGATCTTCCACTGAGCGTTTCAGATTTATCACTAGCGCAGAGTAAAAGGACATGCCGTGTAACTCTATTCTTATTCCCATTGCCCTGGTCTTTACTAAGATTAAGTTTGCTGCGTCCCTGTGATGCAGTTAACATATCTCACTTCATTAAATGCCCTTAGAGATCACAGGACAGAGAAACTGTAAGTCATCACCTCACCATAAAAGTAAAAGCAATGCAACCAGAAGAAAACTGATGACAAGGAAGCTGGTCTGCATTTTTGCAACAAACTGGCAAGTGGTTTTGAGAGGTAGAACAGGTCAACTAATGCTCAGTTTTCCCACTTCCTACATGCACAAATTAGGGGAAAGTTTTCCTTCAATTTTTTTTCCCAAGTTGAGTATACCATTGTCTGACAGGTCTCAGACCTACTCATTTGATCACCAATCCAGAAGGTACTATCTGAAACTAAGCACAATTAAATTGGTTAGCAAGCTGGCCTCACAGCTAGCTTTGAAGATACGTGGTTCTGCCCTCACTTGCAAGTCTTCTTGCCTTCCCAAAGCACATGTATATGCAAGTACATGCTCCAAGTAAAGCAACAGAAGTTTTACTGGGTTACTTTCATACAGGGTTCAGCAGTGAAACCTTCACCAGTCATGCTTCAAATCACATATGTGAGCGTTGGTAAAAAGGACACATGTACAACAGAAATTAGGGAAGTCCAAGCAGTGCACACCCATCACACACCCCTTCCCGCATTTGGGATGCCAACAGTTCATCTCACTGTCCTTAAGGGCCTTCCATGAACTCGTTCTGATAGCCAGCAACAAACCTCTACTGTAGCTCCACTGTGTCTGCTAGTGATACTTCATTCTTGTGATACACAATCAGCTTCTGCTCAGGGATACTGTACCTCCAGGGATCGGGTGGTTTTCTTCTTCACTTCTACACAAGTTACACAGAAGAGCCATAATGCTACTACTAGAGAACCATATGTTTATTCCTAACTCAACTATAGACCAACCTCCTTTAGAAGCACTAGCTGATTTTCCTGTTTAAGTCATGTCTTAGGGTAAAACTCTGCATTGTGAAGTACTTAAGAAAGTATTTTCTGGTTGAATGAGCTCAAATGGCTTTACCAAACTTGCGAGTTTTATCTGAACAGAAAATACAGTTCACTCCTTTTAACTGCACACCCTTTACACACACTCCCACATTTCTTTAACACTTCTGATGCTCACAAGTAACCAGCTTTTATCAAGGCATCTGAGGCTTGCAGGTATCTTCCATCATAAAAGCTAGTTAGTTGTGACTTAATTTTATCAGAAAGAACAGTTGTTCTATATATATACTGGCAGACACAACTTCAAGAAAATTTGTTGTCTTGGAGATCTGATTACTTTGTTGCATGGACAACTGTATGCAGCAACACAGAGAAAGTACTATTAACTGAAAGAGAACACTTGCTCACTAAAATCTGGCATCTGAAAGATATATGTATGCATACTACATCATGCTGCTTATGTACCCAGCCTTGAATATCTTACAACAGTTCAGTACTTTAATTTCAAGTCCTCAATTTGATCAAAATCACAACTTAAATACTTGGGAGCTATGGAACTCTCGCAGTTTCGTGCTTTATTTGTTTTGTGCTTTAAACTCCAGAGAATACAATTTTACCTTCAGAAGTGTTTCCATCATTAAGGCACACCAGACAGAAATGATTCCCACATGCTTAATCTTTATTGTGCGAATGTTGTTCAGAGCATTTTATCCTCTGTAGACACACATTAAAAAAAAAAATACGTTAACAGTGGCTAGATTGATGGACAACATATTAAATCTATTTGGTGGTAACTTGTATGCATGCAGTTAGCTCCCGTGGTACAAATCTTAGCCAGGAGGCCAGCCCAACTGGCGACCACCCAGAACATGGAGATGTACGTGATAGACAGACTGCCCACCCTCAGGCCCTTCATTCACAACCATCCGGTATCCATTGGTCAGGCCCAGGTTAGCAGCACACTTCTTGCCAACAATCATTAAATGCCCGAGAAGCTGGAGGAGAAAGAGAAAAAAAAAAACAAAAACAACAAACAGAAAACACACAAAAAAGGGGAAAGGGCAGGAAGGGAAGGAATGAGAGCAGAGAACCAGTAAGCCAGTAAGTTAATTCTCAGAAATACAGCCACAGCTCTTCAAATTGCCTGCAACTGACACTTTCTAAGAAAAACTATAGACTGGCTATCCATTATATGGGTGGAAAATAAAACTATTGATTTTTTTGAAGACAGGCTATAACAGACTACAAAAGTGTAACGGAAGCTAAATTTACTTCATGGTTAAAGCTCCCACTACTTCTTCATACAACATATATTATTCTGATAGAAAAGAAACTTTATCTTACCATGCAAAGCTTAGAAAATCTTTGAGCTTGATGTTTTTAGTTACAAATGAAATATTCAGCACCTCTCAGCTAACTTTCCTTTTCTTCACCTCTGACCTGCTAAAAACCCCCAAGCCCATATTAGAGTAAGTACTGTTGCATGCAAATGATGAAAACAGATATCAGGATTATAAGATAATAAATACCAATTCATTTTGCATGGAAAATACACAGATGTATTTTGCTTTCTCTGGCTGATTTTACCGGAAAATCTTAACTCTATTACCTTTCTAAGCTAGAGGACAAGGACTATAGTATCGGAAAACTACTTTGCCTCTTTGAAAAGTCAAGAGGAAAATGGAGACAGCCTAGTGTATTATGAAGCAATACATATATATATAAATGAAGCAATGAGAAGTATAGTATAGTGTACAGAAAAACCTTTAGAGTACTTACAGATTCATCAGAATCTTCTGCTTCAGACAACCTGACAATTGGCTTCTTAGGAATCACTAAGAAATGCGTTGGAGCTTGGGGTGAAATATCATGGAACGCGAGGCACTGGAGGAACAGGTATCAGATAAAATGTAATTTGCTTCAGAGAAAGGTAAGAGTTTCAGTAAACCAATATGCCCCACTAAATACATACTTCAGCAGATACACACTTCAGAGTGATATATTATTCTACATCCTTTAATTTCTAGACACAAAGCACTACTTACCAAGAACTGCTGAAAAAAATCACTGCTCTGTAAAGTACTGTTTAAAAGCTACAGCCTTCTCAGCAAAGCAAGATGCTAGCAGGGTCAAGATTTATTACTGCAACATATGCATAACAACTAGTAGAGCTATTAGCATGCATACCTATAAGAAGTACATTTATGCTTATTTATCTTTTTATTAATACCATGTTTAATAAAATAAATGGCAAAGAGCTGCTAATTCTTCCAGTTATTCTTCCAGTCATGCCTGAATAGTTCCTTGGTCAAATATATCATGGCAATTCCAAAGATCTTGAGGTTATGTGATGGAGGCCATATTAAACTTCTGTTCTCAACAGCACAAGTATTTCAGAGTAATGCATTAACATTTGCTTCAGACATTCTCAAACTGAGAGAAAGGCATCACTTTTGAAATACAAACATCTGTCTGTAGTGACTAGCTGAATCTTGACTAAATACCAAAATTACAGCCAATCAGACACTGCATGCATCACCCAAATCTCAAACTAGGAACTGCCAACAGGCAAGAGAAAATGAAACTATGTCTCTTTTTACACATGGCCAAGCACAGAACTGGGACTTGCTACTGGAACCTCGACAAATATGCAGATACACAGGAGGCAGTCTGCCACCATTAGCCTAAGGATACCTCTGACCTGCCAATCATGTTTAATAGCAAACACCGGGTAGCTATTGGTTATGTCACAGACAGCAGATACTTAAAAACGCACACCTAGATACTTTTGTTTGTGAATCAATAAAGCTAATTTTCTTTGCAACTATACCGCTTTTTTATTTTGAGAAGACATGTGGCTTTTCTCAAGAATAAAGATGGCAAAAAATCCAGACTTAACCTGCATCAATCTTTATACACCTGATCTGTTATACACCAAATCTGTCTCGTTTTAAGGCATCTTTAAGAAGATAATGCCCAGTTTTGAATCTCTGTTGAACTGCTCATTTCTTCCAGACAGGGAAGGACAGTAAATAAATAACTGATGAATAAAATTAATTTGCACCCAATTTGCACTTAGAGCTGACCATTTTGTAAGCAACTTTTCTATTTTATGCAGTTCCACAGAGGCAGAATGCAGATGGCCGAACTGTGTCAAAGAATCTTAGGAGCAAAAGATTGGAAGCAAATAGTTTTTTGTGGTACAGAAAGCAGAAGTAGCATTAAGGGAAAAGCACAATCACAGAAATTCATCAGTGCACTGGAAATCAAACTTCATTTCAGCAAGTTTAGGTTGGAAAAACAGTGATAAGGCATAATTCCACAGAGACTTTGTACTTTTCAGTATTTCCCTTTCTCTAAAGGTCAATTATTAATTAAAGCCCCTCCCGTTTTAAAACTTCCAGTCCCCCAGAAAGACCTCCATAAAGTCAACAAAATTAATTTAATATCTCCCATCAGTGAATTGAAATCTATAAGTTCTACGTTTCTGTGCACTTTGAAGTAAAAATCGAGTGAGGCACTGCAGGTAAGGACTCTTCCAAAAAATCCTTGGCATAAATGGCTGTCAAAGTGGGTTATACGCTCAGCAAAGTCAATGGCCTGATTCCTAATCAAGCAGAGTCCAGCTTACTCTGCTGCAGCCATTGCAGCTGAAGAAAAAACTCACACGGGTTTGACTCGGGTAAAGAAAGAACACACCCCTTCCCATAAACACTTCAGAGCACATGGCAACTGCAACAATTCCGCCATCTATTAAGAAAACACTGTTTCAAGCTATGTACGATTTTTAAGCACATATATCTGACAAACTGCACCCTTAGCGAGTCTGTATTGCACACTGAGAATAATCCTTTATTTTAAAAGCAAAAGCCCCTGTTACTGAGGCTCCTGTATTTCAATTTGAAGGATGGGGGGGAAAAAGGGCAGGAGATCTTGTATTAAATACTGGTTAGTTTACATTTCGGGAATAAGCGCTGCATTTCTTCTAAAGCTGATTATTTCACTTGGGCCCTAACACGCTGCGATGCATCAGCAATCCCTCTCGGAGGTTCACGGCCACAGCCCAGCAGGCAGAGCTGCACAACCTCTGCAAAACGATTGAGAGGCACACCGGGACCTGCAAAAGCAGCCAGTCCGCGGTGCTCTGCTCGGAACCCGCACGGAGACCGCCTGCGGGTGGCAAAGGTTTCACGACTACCCTCCTACACCAGCTGTGAGAGCCCTCGATCCTTGGCAAGCAGCCCGACGCAGCTCCAGGGACGGTGTAGGGCGGCGCGGGGGCGCCCCGCCCGCCCCGCCGCGCTCCCGAGCGCCTCCGCGGCGCCCCCGGCCCCTGCACAGCCCGCACCTGCTCGTCCTCGTAGATGATGTTGGCGGGGATCTCCTTGCGGATGATCTTCCCGAAGATGGTGTCCCCTCCGGGACGCGCCGCCTGCGCCTTGCTGATCTCGTCAGCCATGGCGGCGGCCCCCGCGCGGCTCCCGCCGGCCCTCAGCCCCGCCTTCCCGCGGCCACGCCCCCCGCGGCGCCCATTGGGCCAACGCCGGCAGCTGACCGTGCCCGCACGGCTGATTGGCGGGTTCGCCTGTCATTGTCTCGCTGGTCCCCGCCCACAGCACTGGCGCGCCCTCGCTGACCCGGGAGTCGCGGAGGGATCCGGGGGAAGGAAGCATGGCAGGTTCCGCGCAGGAATCAACGCTGCGAACGGCAATGCGAACCTCAGAAGTAGTCCGGTCTCGGGAGGGGCTGTTGTCGGCAGAAGTACTGCTTATCAAATCCAACCCAAATACCTAGTGATTTCTTGGGACAAGCTCCTGCAAACTGCACCAGGCTGCCGTTAGCTTTTCCATCAAAGTTTGCAGATGTCTGGTGCTCCTGGAATCAGGATCCTGCAGAAGGGCAGATGTGCCAGCCCTTCTGCACCCAAGTAATTTCGTAACCATGAAACAAACCAATCAATATGGCCAAGCAATAATTCACAGAGGGCAACACAAAGCTACACATATAGCTGTAAATGTTTTTTTATATATGACACCAGTCATGAAATAGTAGAAATAAAAAAGCAGGGGGGAAAACACCACAAACTTTAAAGAATAACAACAAAGCTTCATTTTCATGCGGTTTAACAAGATCAAGCAGCTGGCTCGGGCGATCCCTGCTATCAACACAAGCTGGGAGATTGAGAGCAGCCCTGTGAGAAGGATTTGGGGGTGCTGTGGGTGAGAGGCTGGACATGACCCAGCCATGGGCACTCCCATGAAACCAAACGTGTCCTGGGCTGCATCCAGAGCAGCGTGGGCAGCAGGGGAGGGAGGGGATTCTGCCCCTCTGCTCTGCTCTGTGAGACCCCAGCTGGAACCCTGCACCCAGCTCTGGGGTCCCAGCACAGGAAGGACATGGACCTGCTGGAGTGAGTCCAGAGCAGGGACACCAAGACGACCAGATTGACAGAGCACCTTTTCTATTAGGACAGGCTGAGAGAATTGGAACTGTTCACCCTTGAAAACAAAAGATTTCAGAATGACCTAATTGCAGCCTTGCAGTACCTGAAGTGAGCCTACAAGAAAGATGGAGAGAGACTTTTTACAAGGACATATAGTGACAGGACAAGGAGGAATGGCTTTAACTGCAAGACTGAAGGTGTAAATTGGATGCGAGGAAGCAATTCTTTACTGGGAGGGTGGTGAGGCACTGGAACAGGCTGCCCAGAGAAGCTGTGGGTGCTGGAATCCTGGAAGTGTTCAAGGCCAGGCTGGATGGAGCTCTGAGCAACCTGGTCTAGTGATAGGTGACCCTTCCCATCCTAGGGGCATTGAAACTAGATGACCTTTAATGTCCCTTCCAACCCAGACCATTCCAGATTCTATGATTTTCTAAACATCACAAATAAAATACATTTATTCCCATGAAGATTTATTTAGGAAAATATTAATATAGACATTTATATATATTTGTCTCTAGACAAAAATGCTACAGGAAAGTATTTTGGAGGGAAGCAGGGAACAAATGCTGCTAAGTGGCTTAAACCTAATATCGTTCCACAGCTGATTACCTGAACATGTTACACAAAAAGCAGAATTTGTTGTATATTTCTGGTAGCAACTCTGAAATAGTTTATCATTAAATACCCTGGGGAAAAAAAAAAAAACAAAATAAAAACAAAAACAAAACAAAACAAAACAAAAAAAACCACAAACAAACAAAAAAAAACCCCTCTGATTAAGCACATTCAACAATGAAATTTTATTGTCTTCCTTAGATGATGATTCTGGATTAAGATATTTGGACATGTATATGTCCTACAGATGGTATTGGAGCTTTATGACAACTAAAAGAAGAACTCCAGGGACAAATTTCTTTGAATTATAGTGTTGTCTAACCATGATTATTCAGCAAATATATGGTTAACTTGGGCCAACACTACTGTGGAGTTAGTCTAGAAAGCATATTTCTATGTTAAGAGAGGACATAAAAAGACATATTTAGAAGTTTCTCTGAAAAAGCAAAAGCATTTTTTTTGATATTGTGAACTTCAGCATATATTTTTGTCTTGCCATGTAAACAGCAACTTTTATATTATTTTGAATAAAACAATGAATTAATTATATCTTCTTTTCAAAGGATCTAATTCATTCATTCACATCTTCAATAATTATTCTTGCTAGTAAATAATGAATAAACACCACTTCTGCTAACAGATCAAGTTTCTTTATGAGCTACATAGTAAAAGAGAGTATTTAATAGATGCTTACATGTAAGTATTAATAATAAAAATATTCAAATTAACGAGTAATAGTTTAGTGTTCCCATATTTCAATTAGCTTACAATGTAATTGCACTTAAACAATTAAATAGACTGTGTATTGAAGCTAGAGGTCTAGTGAGCAGTAAAGCTGATTACAAAGAAAATCCTTATACTGCTTTTAGCTAATGCTGAATGATTTGTTGTGAGCTTTAAGCTCGTTTATTTTCAAGAGAACAGCAATTCAGTTTTATAGATGTACCAGGCGTGGCCATGATGTGGCCAGGCCAAGGCTAGGTTGGTCAGGGTGTGAGTAAGGCAAGCCAGGACCGTGGGGAACTTGATGTGAGCAGCCAAGAAAGTGACCTGCCTAGAAAGGGGAAATGACTGAACAGAAAAAAATGCCTGCTGGATAGCACCAGCAGAAAAAAAGCCTGCCAGCTTGGAAGCTGTGATCCTGGGAATCAAAAGTGTCCTTGAAAAGTGCAGCTGGTCTCTTCTAAGTACAGCTGGGTACCTAGAAAGCAGAGAGGTCCTGAGATACTTCAGATAAACACAGAAAGAAGGAACTGTAACCACAACTTTTCTTCTGAAGTGGTGAAAAAAAAAACGGGGAAGGAAGAAGGCACCCCAGATAAGGAAGGATTCCAAACTGCAAGAGCAAGGAAACAGTCTGGCTAAGTAAAAACTGAATTGAACCAGCGGCAAACATGATCATTTATTGGCCATTCTAGGTCTCATACAGAAACTGATGGTCGTCCAGTTACCCATGTGAAACCATTCTATTTTTGTTCAGAAGAAGGAGTAAGACACACTGGTCTTTGTGCTGCCCTGGGCAGTGATCTGCAGACCCTGGAGGGGGTGCTGACAGGGAGCAGCCCCTCGGAGGGCAGGGGTCCCTGGGCCACTGACAGCTCCAGTGGACGGAGGAGCCTGTGGCAGTGGCAGGGCCCTGCCAGACCTTGGCATGCCGAGGATTGGCACTGTTCGGGTAGCCAAGGCCAGCGGGATCCTGGTGCATTAGGAAGAGCATTGCCTGCAGGTCGAGAGAGGTGATCCTGCCCCTGTGCTGTGTCCTGGAGAGGCACATCTGGAGTGCTGTGTCCAGTTCTGGGCTCCTCAGGACAAGAGAGACAGGGAGCTCCTGAGTGGGTCCAGCAGAGAGCAGTGAAGATGGGACTGGAGCATCTCTTTCGAGGAAAGGCTGAGGCAGCTGGGCCTGACCGGCTTCGAGACAACTGAGAGGAGACCTCAGCAATGTCTACAAGAATCTGAAGGAAAGGTGTCAGCAGATGGACACGTTTTCCATTCAGGCTGTTCGCAGTGGTGCCCAGAAATAGCACAAGAGGCAGTGGGCAGAATCCCATGCACAGGAAGTTTCTATGAACAGGAGGAAGAAGTTATTTACTGTGCAGGTGAGAGGGCACAGGAGCAGATTGTGCAGAGAAGTTATGGAGTCTTCCCCCATGAATATAGAACCGTCTGGACACAGTCGTGTGCCAAGTGCTCTGGGACGTCTCTGCCTGAGCAGGGACGCTGGATCTGATGAGCGACTCTGGTCCGTTCCAGGCGAGCTGCAAGTCCCTTCTGTGAGTCTGCCAAGCCGCGGGGCCGGGGCACAAAGGCTGCTCGGAACGCTGGCGGCGGCGGACGGCGCCCGAGGGACAGCATTGGCGGCCGCACCGGCGGCGGCGCGGCGCGGGAGGGCGCGGCTCTTCCCCGGTCGTCACTTCCGGCGGTGGGACGGTGCGGGCGGCGGGCGCCATGGGGAGCCGCGGGCAGGCGAGTGGGGCGCACGCATTCGATCCGTGCTGGGAGGTTGGAGCTTTGTAGCTTTTGTAGGGCCAAAAGGCATAGACTTTCAGGACAAGGAGGACAAAAACTAGGTAAAAGAAAGTAGCGATTTGCAAAGGCCGTTGCGGGAAAAGGAAGCGAGATATGATAAGCAGTGGTTAAATACATCAAAAGCACGTCTCGTGAGAGTAAGGTAGAGAAATACAAGGACCTAGGAGTTAATAAACCCTTTCATTACTGCGGTGTAATGCCCTGTCGGTACCTCTTTCGGAAGTGTCTTGAGGCCTAGTTTTGGGAATACAGTCGACAGGTGTTAGCGGAGCTCTCTGTTAAAGCAGGTGACTGTAGAGGTCAGAGGTGTCTGCATTAATATATCTTACCAAAACCTTCCAATACTCTGTGGCCGGTGTATTGGAACCTTCAACTTCATTGAAATGGAACCAGAGAATATCCTGGATTGGAAGGGAATCCCAAAAATGATGGAGTTCAGCTCCTGGTCTTGCTCGGGACCATCTCCAGGAGTGACACCATGTGCCTGAGAGAGTTTTGCAAAAGATTCCTGAGCTCTCTCAGGCTGGTGCTGTGACCAGTTTCCTGGGGAGCCTGTTCCAGTGCCCAGCCACCTCTGGGTGAAGAACCAGCCTAAACCTTCCCTGACACAACTTCAGGCCATTGCCTTGGGTCCTGTCACTGGACACCAGAGAGACAAGATCAGTGTCTGTCCCTCCTTCTCCCCTCGTGAGGAAGCTGTAGACTCCTGTAAGGGTAGGAAGATGACTTAAAACGGCTCATCAAGTTGTTCAAAATTACCATTAAAAACTTACATGGGTGTCTTCTACATAAAACCACTTGTAATATTAATTTGCTATCTGCAGATATGGCAAAAATAATATGGATTAGGAAAATTTTAGGATATTAAAATGTCTGCAAAGCAAAAGGTTTATTTGTTGTGGTTTAATTCTGTGAGTTTACTTTTTACAGATTCAGCCATCTAGGGAATGGCACAGTTAAAGGCAACATGGCTCTGTTAATTTGCAGAGTGTCCTTTTAAAAAATATTTTGAATACTAATCAAGAGAAAACAATTTGAGATTATTTTGAAGTACCTGGAATTGTGCCCTCTAGAGGTGTCAAAACATGATAGGAAGTGCTAGAAGGAGCTCCAAAATGCATATTGTTATTCAGTGCTTTCCAGGGATTCTTTCTGTCTGTGGCAAATACCAAAAGAGTTCATAAGGGTTTGAGGATTTCTGTATTCATTACAGTCTGTGTGAATGATCAGCCAAAACCACGTCTGTGACCTGTGATTCTCAGAGGGTTTGCTTTTCATACATATTCAGGTGTATCTTCTCTACACTGTAAATCCTAACTTTTTGAGTGCTTTCTTTTACTGAAGTTTTTATTTGCTGACCTGGCAGTTGTATTTAAGGGAAGGACTTTGCACTGGTTTTGCTACACCACCTGTAGAGGATTTTTTTGTGAGAATACTTCAGCCATTTCTTTTTCTACCTTTTTCAATAGCTGGAGAATAGCCACTGATGCAGCTTTGATAATGCCTTCAAGTAACTTGGCTTTTAGAGTTATTCCAGTTGTGTAGGGTTTATTTGACATTGGCACAATAAATAATGCTTGTGTCCATGTATTTTCAGGATTATATTCCCATCATGCCAAATAATTATTTAGGGTTGTGATGCTAGCATCTTAGGATAATTTGAAATATCTAGACCTGTCTTAGATTTTGATGACATCACATTTGCTTTGGCTGCAAGTATTTTAATCAGGAATTTAAATAAAGCCTCTTAGATATTGATTCTGTATCAAATTCTGTACTGAATGGAATTTAAACCAAAACATTTTCAATTGTAACATACTCATTTTAACTAACAATCCTGCTAGCAATTAAGTTAATTCTGTTGATGTTGTGTTAGCAGGTTTTGAAGCTTTTCAAGTTGTTACACAGAACACGGCAAGAAGTTTTTAAAAATGATACCAAAGCCCTTGAAGGTGAGATACTTATTTTGTGTGGTGTGGTTACCTACATTTTGTAGAACTTTCTTCTCAGAATATAGAGAAAGAGAATTCTTAACATACTCTTTCTTTACTCCCATAATTTTCAAGTAATAATTGAGAAAACTTGTGTGTCCATAACAAGATATCCTTTCATTTGAAACAAAAAAATGGTGCTTAGATTCAGGCACCCAACACATATTTTGGAAGGGAAACATCTCTTTTTCAGATGTTCCTAATCTTCCTGGGAGATTTTTTTTTTTTGGTTTTTGACTTGTCTTCAGTCCAGCCCCAGAGCACATTTAGCTGTAATTATTTCTCTGTGTATAGTTTTTCCTCAAGGGATAATATCCTGCTTTTTTAGTACCATATATATGCAATACAGAATGCTAAATTCGGAATCTTATTTTATTTGTATACCAGTCAACTTAAAATACGACATCATGTGAATTACACGGAAATCTTACATTGAAATACTTTGCTCAGAGTGCCCTAGGAAGATGCCATAAAGGACTTAAGATTCTTAACTTTGAGGCAGTGACAAATTCAAAATACAATTTTTGTTCACACTTTATTTTTTTGTTTATTTTATTTAGCTGCAAGGCAAAAGATAAATGAAGAATTCAGAAATAACCGAGATGAGACGTCTGAAGAGAAGATAAATGAGGTATTTTTTTGCTTTCTGTTGTTTGGGGTTTTTGTCCACTTTATGTAAGAACACTTAAAAATTAGTTTTTTACTTAAAGGATTTTTAAACCACTGTAAACACATTGAAACATCGGTTTAGAAAGACTTCTGCATGGATCTTTGTTTATAAACATATAAATACCTCCAATGATATTTATATTGTGTTATAGAATTTTGTACATAGCAAAACACGTAAGTGGAAGGTGTGTTCTGATAGTTCAACTTGATTATTTTGAAGTTAATAATAAAATTCTAGGAGAAAATGTGTAAAGTGGCAATTTTCATATAAATATTGTAGGTTTTTTTATAATACCTATATGCACTGTGGTAACTTAAATGTACCTGATCATTGTTGTTTAGGCAAACAGAAACAAACAGAGAAATTAAACAATCTGCTCAGTTACTAACAGATCACATATGAGTCAGCATCTTTGTGGAAGGCAGAAAACAGCAAAATTATTATGATTTGTTGATTGTAGTATAATAAAGTTGTAGTATATATTAATTATATTGCGGGGATTTTTTTTCTCCTTTCCTCATCATGCATTAAAAGTAGCTCACTAAGTTAGTGTCACCCTAATAGTTAGTGTCACCCTAACAGTTTTTGCTGAGTCATTTTTTTCTGAAAGTTACTGTGAGCTGAAACAGAACTTCTATATTTTACATAATTTTAGTTACTACCATCCATACAGAGTGAACAACTTAGTCCTTGTCTTTCAGCCTTTTAGCAGACTGTATTTACATTGTCACTGGGCACTGGTTGGAAGAAAGATCTGTCCTTTGAGGAAATAAAATGTAAACCTTTTCCTCATACCAGCCACTGAACAGTAATGTGAACAGTTCTGACCTTTTAGTTAGGAATTCCTGAATTTCAGCTTGCCATCAGCCTCCTATAGTAGTACTCAGTGTTTATATTACCACTGTCTGATCAGCTAAATTATGTGTTCAATGTTGAGTTTTTTTAATAGATGTACATGAAAAATATTTTCTGCAATTCTGAAATCTGTGTTTGTTTTGTAGGCAACCTACAGAATACACATATGTGACTTTAATATGGATTAGTTGATATTTGATTACCTCTTTCAGTGAAAGAAATGCTAGGCTTCCATCCCAGCTACACACTCATTAGAACATAACAGAAGCTGTCATGTTTATTACTTGTCCACACAGAATAGACTTGGTTGCAGAGGAACTGAATCAAGTTTTATAGAGGACTTGAGAAAGTTTGAGTGCTTGCTTGCATTAATGTGGTGCTGTTAGTGTTCTGCTTTGGACAGCAACTAAAAAATGGAATATTGGCCAGCCAGAATAGAAAGCTATAGTGTATTCTAATATAACAATAAGTATTTGTATCTGTATGTACTTGTTCATGTCAAGCTGGAAATGATATAAGAAAATCAAGGTATCTGCCTTTCAGTATGAGAATGAGAAATCTAGCTGAATCTAATGCACCAGTTTAAGTTCAGATCAGGAGTGCACTTATGAAGTTACCTTAGTTATTTCCACTTCCTGTGATTTGTCTTGTTTTGTAAAGTGTCAGAGCAACTAGTAGAATTCCCTTAAGGTCAGTCTGAAGAGGAAGCTGCATTTCAGGAGCATGCAGCCTGGCTGCTAATGGGCTTTCAGCGGGGGCAAGTGGAGGCTACCTGCTCCAGGCCCTCAAAAGGGAAGAGCACAAGAAGGAGTGCAGTGTTGATGTCAAGTATTTGAGCTCTAGCCTTTGCTAAGATGCACTTCTGTTGATACATGCCACTTCCTAGGGTGTGTATATCTCCTCAAATGTTTGACTTGAGCAATTTTATTTATTTCTGACGCAGGTATCATGCAAACAAGTATTAGACTTCTCTTAATGGCTCAGCAAAGCTAGCAAGGCTGCTTCAGCTTATCCTCTTAGTGTGAGAAGGAATTCTAGGCATTTTGCCAAATACTAGTACCTCAGGTAGTCTTTAGGTAGTGCCTTGTTCCTACACAGTTCTTCTTTGAAATCTCAGCATTTCACCTTACTGATTTGCAGTTTTAATTGGGTACATATGTTACTGAGCCATTTCCCTCACTATGTGCTCCATGTCAAGGTCACATACATATCCACCTGTAAGTTATTCCTGGTTCCCCAAGGCAAAAGCAATGTGTACATAGTACATAAGTAACTGAGTAGTACAACCAAATGACTTTATTATTTGAATAGTTGTCTAGTATGGAAAATATCTTCAGAAAACGTCACATATAATTTAAATTACTCTTGTTCCTCTCTTCTTATTCCTTTTACTAGCTTCTGAAAATAGGTTCAGATGTTGAAGTGATTCTCAGAACTTCTGTTATTCAGGCAGTTCACACAGATTCTGACAAAATAGGTGAGTAAACCTGCATGCTAAAAATATACTTACATATGTTACAGTTTAGTAAATATATATAGAATGTGAAAACAAGGAAAGGAATAGTGAGGCAAATAGCCTGTTACTCTCTATTGAAATTCTTAATGTAAGCTATTCATTGATGTCTCTGCCTAGGACAGGTAAGGGTTTCAAAGGTACAAAGTTTCCATACAACTGTAGTATGTAGGCTGGTAGAAAATAGGCAGTAATTACTTTTAATGCACTTAACTAGCTATAACTATTAAGGTCAGCAATTAGATATCTAGTCAGCATGCATGCACAAGCTAGTCAGTCAGCATATGTCTAAAGGCAGTAGCCCACAGTACCTATCTGCAGGTGCTTGCTCTACCAGATGGGGAGGAGCTGCCTGAGGAGCTTTAGCAAATGCAGTATGTACACTGACTATAGAATTGCCTTTTCTTTGAGGATTGAGTGTTCATTTCCAAAATGGTTTTCCAACAATTTCAGTTTCAGGTTACGCTGTGTAAGATCTGTGACACAATGTCTCACTCAATGCAAAGTCTATCAAATTCTGATCCTGGTATAGAAGTTATTTTATCTTGCAGTGAAAAAGAAAAGTAGTAGGTAGGCTCAGCATACAGCTGTGCGGTAGAGAGTACAGGAAAGCTTCATCTGTGTACATTGTTTCTTTTACTTCTGTCCAGTGTTGTCTGTAAAGTTTTGTACCAATTTTCAGTTTTAGGTTTGGTAAAACATCTAACTTTAAAACAGCAATTATGATAAAGGCCAAAGATAAATCTGGACTAGACTCAAATCTTCCAGGGTGATTCCAAGCAGATAACAGCTGAAGAATAGGAACAGACAAAGTGAATTTGCACCTCTTTAAGCTGTTCACACCTGGCAGCACTTCCTGAGTCAAGGATGTTTTCTGGTTTAATTATCTTCAATGGGCTTCTCTCCAATTACTTTAATTTTTACCAAGCTGTTCATGAATTTTTAAGTCCTTTATTGCCTCCCTTTTGTTCACTTCCCCCATGAAACAGCTCTCAGAAACAAGAGGTGAATGCCTATGATTATTCTTGCTATTCATTGCACACTGTGAGCAGGAAGGTGTTTAAATGCAATGATGGCACAATAATGTTCTCTTTCATTTTCAAATGGTTCCTGCTAATAATCACTGCTATTTCTAAATTTAATTTCTGGCTGCCAAGCATACATTTTGTGTATTTATTTTTATAAAATTGTACTCATTAAACTCATCAGAGTCGTCATAATCAATTCTGAACTTACCACTTCCTTTGTGAAGTTAGTATTTTTCTTGATCTATGTGCATTGCATGTCTCTAGGTATAATTTTGTCCTTCAGTTTACTCAGTCAAGCCTTAAGCATGTCTTGCTATTTTTCACAGTAGGACATTTTCTTAATAAAATTGTTCAGGATGATATAATTAAAAACCTTTTCTTCTGAGGTTATTTACAAATATGTTGAACAGTGACATGTCAACAAAAATACCTGTAGAACTCCATGTTTGACATCACTCCAATGGATGACCTGATCATTTATTGTTCACATCTTATGGTTTAACCCAGTGACTTGTCTGTGCAAGACTTCTGTCATAATAAGGCTCTTGTTTTATAAAAGCATTGACTGAAGGACTTTAGGGAATCCAAACACGTTGTGGTAACCTCTGAAGCGCCATTCAAAGAACTCCAGCAGGGAGAGTGAGGCAGAACTTCCCTTGCAAAAGCCACATAGATTTATGTTCAAATACTGGCTTGTATTCTAATCCTGTGTGAGTGTGTAGGGGTGGGGTTAGGACAGGCAGGTGTATCAGGAACAGAAGGAGGAGGAGAGAAAATGTAGGCCTGCAGCTGAATAGCACAGGGGACTCAATAACAAAGGTTGCAGAATAGTCGGTTCTGTGACAATATAGTGGCAGTAATTTTCTTCTGCTTTCTTTTCCTGTTGGCCTTTAAAATAGATGTAACAAGATAAATGGTACAGATTAGATTCCAAGACTTGGTGGGGAGAGCTAAGTCAAATCCAGGATTCATTTTTGAAACTGCTGAAGTAAGCATAATATGACTCAGGCTTGAAAAAAGTGCCATTCATCTCCCTGCTAAAAGTCACTTCAAAACTTCAAAATTTTTTATAGGTTCTTAATACCAAAATTTTCAATGCTTATAAAAGAAGACAAGAAAACAGTATTGTGAGCAGCTGAAAGAAAATCTTAGTATTATTTTGTCTTAGATAGATACCCTGATGCTACTTGAACACTTATCAGAAGTTCAGATCCTCATTTTAGTAACTGGATATTTTGTTTATATATGTAAAAACACCTTTAGAATTTGAAGTAGTATTTTCCATAAGGTTATAATCTTACTGGTTGGTTTGTTTGGTTTTTTTTCTATTTCAGTACTCATACCCAGGAAAGATCTGCTACAGGACAACACTCCTTACATAGATAAACCAACAAAAAAGCAAGAATCCTGAGGAAATATTGTTACCAGGAAAAAAAGAGACTGAAATCAATTCACTGATTGTGAGTGCTGGGTTATCATCATGCGTTTGTTCTTTGGAAGATAGTAATACTTTCACAGAACTTAAAAGTACATTGCTGAATTGTGTTACTTCAGCCAAGAATGCTTCTGACTATGACAGCTGTCAGACAGAGATTTTTTTTCCCAGCAATCCAGAGTTTTTCAAACCTATATAAAAATTAAATGGAGTACTTAATACTGATAATATTTATTTTTAAGTTGTCAATCATAAGCTGCTTTGAAGTAATGAAAATTCATCTTGTGGCATTTAACGTTAAATTTATACTTTGCACCAAAAGCACAATTCTGAAGTTTGACATTAATTGTACACCAGTATACTGTGATGCTTGAGAGAGTTCTTAAAGGTTTATCTGAATAAATTATTTCTGTTTTACAGATGGGAGGGCATGTCTAGTGTTTTTCTTCTCCTACACACTCTGGAATGAGCAAGAATGTTGGGGTTTGAGTTCTCAGATGATAGCACAAGAGAACCCAGCCACAACATAACCCAAGGATGTTGGTTTAGATCATATGGTTTATGAATTTATGGTTTGTGCTTTTTACTTGTAATCATTGAGTAACTGTGGCATTTTCCAAAGAAAAGGGTCTTGCTGTTTGGTCGCAAGTGAACCTGCCTAGAGTGAATATATGAAAAGTTTGATTAATAAGCTCTAATAATTGCATTTCTTTAAGGATACTTCCTTGGTTCTTGTGAAATTCATCATATTCATCTGTTCAATTCCATTTTCACTGGAAGAAGGTACAACTGCAGTGATACATAGAATCTTTTCTTTGTGAAGTTGATAGCAGGCACCAGCCTAGGATCTAAGTACCTCACACAGGAGTGAGGTAGTCTGATAATGGATCTCACCTCATGAGTCCCACTTTATCTGTTTATTTTCAGTCTCCAAGATGTCAGAATAGCATTATCTGTGTGTGTATGGATTCGGCTTGACTGGCTGAGTAAACCAGTCTCTTTTTTTCACAAAGAATGTCAGTGTGACAGCTACTCCTTTCTTTAAAACTGTTGCCTTTGGCTTCAATGGTCAGGGCAGCCAGCAGCAAATACAGCTGTCAGTAAGCCTCTTTGAATTGCACTGATATTCCCTGAACTGTAGCTAAAAGGCAGCAGGCACACGATGAGAGAGAGAATGAAATTATTGCAGTTCTTGGCATTTGTTATATTCTAGTGGCTCCACTATAAAACAAATGTCTCCATCTGTAGGGGATGTCCTGTTCAAGGCCCCTGGTATTGTTTACTTCCTAAGGACAAGCTGTATTCTGTGTCTGGTTTCCCATCCTTCAGCAGCCTGCCTGCATTGACCTTTTTTTCCCATGAGGGGCTTAAACAAATCATATGCCAGAAAGAGAGAATACAAGGTAGTGGCAACTGTAAAGAGAAAGCAGAGCATTGCCTCAGATGAAATGACTAACTTTTAAGCAGAAGTAATTAAACAGGTGTCTAGCAAGACTGGAAAATGATATAACCATTAAGGTATACTTCCCATGGAATGTTGGAATTGGGGTGAATTCACCTTTCATAGCCACTACTTTAGGCGGTGAGTGTAGCATTAGAGATTTCATCCTTCGGATTGATTTTTATGGAACTGGGGCCTAGTAAAATTTCATTCTTTCACTACTGTGTAAAATAGTATTGTCCATTACCATGCAAAATATGTACTAAAAGATCTCAGTGATGTCAGTGCTAGATGGTGGTCTTCAATATGCTGCTTGAGGAAACCACAAGTGGAGAAATTTTTCATGTGACTATTGCTTTGATATTGCTCTGCTGTCATGTGTTTCCGGGTTTTATTTTTAATAAGAATGCATCGTTAGACATACAGTAGGTAAGTGTCAACTTACAGGATCAGGCTTGCAATTCAGCAGGCATTTGTGTCCTTCATCTTACATAGATCTTGAATACTCATAATAAAAATACAGAATGAGTCATTTGAATAACATACACAACTGGTGAAAATAAAGTACATTGTAAAAATAGTTGATACAGTTTATTTGTCTTCAGAATGATTGTTCTTATACATCTGTGCAGTATCTTTATGGTGTGTGCATTAACATTCCGTGTTCCTGCTGTCCTTGTGCATTTCTGGGCAGCAAAGACAAACCAAATTCTGCAATGCTGAGGTGAAGAAAATCAAGATTATACAAAAATGGCTATTGACATAAGAGGCTGACAGGCTATTTCTTGCTCTTATTCAATGTGATCTTAAATAGGAATACAGGGGGTATCTAGACCAGGGTATATGGGAATCCAAATATGTTTGTTACTGAGCCTAAAAATACCTCAGACTTGGTTGTTGTCTGGGCCCAGTAGGTGTTTGCTTTCTTAAAATTTAACTTCTCAGTCTTGAAAGAATCTCACAAACTTTCTTAATGAGCAGCTGCTTATTAAGGTAATTAAAGGCTTCTTCGTGCTAGTTGGTCATAATGTCCATTCCTCTTCCCCTTATTTCATGCTTGCCTGTTCGCATTCCAGAACACAGTTATCACCCCAGTTTCTATTTCCCTTTTTAATTTCACTCTGTGTGAATCTGTTCTTGATATTGCTGAGGTTTTTTTATTGCTTATATTGCTGAGTGCTCATATATATTTTTTATTATTATTGAATGCAAATAATAACAAATAAAAAGACAGGAGTTATTGTTGCAATCTCTCTTTGCAAAATGTGAAGTCTTAGCTGGGACTTTTTAAGTCATTACAGGGGTTTTCACTTAATAACTTAGGAGTGGAAAAGGGTGATTGTTTACAACAGAAACTGTTTTTGAATAGGCTCACAATAACAGAATTCAATCACACTAAAATGTTTTAGGTTTACTGGAACAGCAGAATTCTGAAAGCAATGCATGTGCCTTCTAGCATATGAATCATCAATCATAAAAGATATGCCTTAAAGGTAATAGTTCTTTAAACTGTAGTTTAATCATGTCTGTATCAAAGAAAAGAAACTATAGAGGTCTTCTGCAGGCAGACAGGAGGTGCTCTTGGAAAAGCCTCGGTGCTTGTTCAGATGTGCTACAGTTCAGGTGCCACAGGCAAGAAGAGGTCAGTGTGGCCTGACCAGCACACGCTGCTGTGCGCGGTGTGTCCGTGACCAGAACAGGGACTCCAGCTCACCTGTACTGCTGAGCAGGACCTGGTGTTCTACTGGTGCTTTTCAGGTCTGCTCAAGGTAGTCACATGTGTACAGAGTTTGGGAGCACAGATGTCACCTCAATGGTTCCATCTAGCAAAATTCTAAGCACTTCAGCTTTTGGAGTCATCTACTAGAGATGCAGCTGTTAGAGCCTTCTGCCTTGGTATTCTCTTTCATGAAATGTTGACTTCATAGACACTGTAGCTTTACTGAGAGCATTAAATACATCCAAAGAGTATTTCTAGTTTAAGCGCTAAGTTTTGGTCTTGTGCTAATCACCTTTCCCTCTCCTTTATTTAACAGTTTCAAAATAAATGGTTTCTTCAGTTCCTTTTTTTCTGCAAGATCAGGATGGGATCAAGCATGGTATTAGTATGTTTTCTATAGCCTGATGGTCATAAAACACAGATGATAGATTTAATCTGTGGATTGATTTTGTTTCTGTGGGTATAATTTGTGTTGAACTCTTAATGGTTTCAGGTGAAACAAGGTAGTTATCCTAATTTAGCAGAGGAAAATTAATGCCCTTCTCTGTTCCTGTGCACTTTGGTAAAGGAAGCATTTAGTTGCTAATTTTGCAGGGAGTGCTTTTAAACCTCAAAGTGATTTTACAGAGACTTAAATCTGGAAGTAGCATTAAAAGTTTGTAATGGATAAGTGGTTTATACCTTCCTTCCCCAAGGAGCTGAATTGTCAATTTTTGAGGTAGCATGATATCAGCAAACCTGTGGCAACTTCAGTGACATTTAGTCTTTTTTTTAGAGGTCCTGCCAGTTGAAGGACCTGAAGTAGTCCGAATGCTGCAAAACATTGTCAGCCCTGTTTGTATCACACTGGACTTGTAAATACAGCTTCAAGTACTGGCAGTTCTTTAAACTTCCTTTACAAAAGGAAAAAAAATATTGACAATTGAAAACTAAAAATAAAGGCTGACCAGCTTACAGGAAGAGGTGAGACCTAATGCTTCCCAGCTTTAGAAAACTTTTTCCAAATTCCTTGCAAAATTCACTCCTTAAGTCTGAAGTTTGGTAGGTTGTCAAATCTTTGATCTTTAGCTTTATGGAAAAATAATTATTTAAAGCACAAACGGGAACATGAATTGAGTATTATGGTTGCTTTTTGGTATTAAGGATATTGAGGTGCTGGAATGTGTCCAGTGCATGGCGACAAGGATTGTGGAGGGTCTAGAAAACATGCCTTATGTGGAGTTTCTGAGGTAGCTGGGTTTGTTTAGTCATGAGAAGAGCAGACCCAAGAGAGATCTCGTTTCTCTCTACAGCTCCCTGAAAGGAGGCTGTGGTGAGGTGGGAATTGGTCTCTTCTACTGTGTCTGCAGTGAGGGGATCGGAGGAAATGGCCTTCAGCTGAGACAGGAGAGTTGGATTAGACATTAGAAAAAACAAATTTTCACTGCGAGGTCATGTCAGACATTGGAATAGGTTGTCCTGGGAGGTGGTGGAGTCACCATCACTGGAGGCAATTAAAAGGCATCTGGATTTGGTGCTGGATGTGGGTTAGTGGTTTAGGGGTTACTGTGGTACTGCTGGGTTGATGGTTGGACTTGGCAATCTTAGAGGTCTCTTCCAACCTTGATAATTCTATGATTTTACAGTTACAAATTTTTTATATTTTGATAGTCGAAATCCAATCATCTTTGAAGGTAAAATATATGTAGCTTCTTTGAGAGTAAATCTGTGGCATAGATCTCCAAATCCTGTTGAACACTTTACTAGTGTAGCTTCTATGCCATGACTTTTTTTCTGCCAGCACGAGTAAGTCTGGGGATAGGAAGAGAGAGGAAGATCATAGCTTTATACTTTGAAAAATAGCCATAAGTTTAAATAATTTGGTCTTTTTATAAACAAATATTTCCATTTAGTTAGAGCTTCAGTAATCTGGTTTACCTCAAGATGGAGGAGTAAAGCACCTGCTTTTCAAATTGTGCTGTCCTTTTTCTTGTGGTGAGTCCTTCAGGTTTTCATCTCTTCGACACAAAAGGCTGTGGCTTGAATCCAGGATTAGTCAGGATTAAATAAACAGCTGGTGGAACGATTGCCTCTTGAATCTGGGAGAGAGGATGGCATGCTTTTGCTAGGCCATGAAAGTGGGAAAAGTTCTGCTGTTACACCTGCTGCTGTTCTCTGAGGTCAGTGGCTGTGGCTGCAGGTTGACTCAGCCACCCTGAACCACCTTTCCACCTGAAAGACATCTCCAGGAATTTTGTCACTCTGTGCACTGTGCACCAGAACTGTGATAGTCAAAACAAGCAGGCAGTGACCTGTGCAATACTCTACACTTCTCCCTGTCAGTTTGTAGAGGAAAAAACAAAAAGGTCATTGCAACACTTCCTTACTGTTCCAAGTGTGTATTCATTGAGTGGTCTGTTGCTGTCCACCTGCACATGAGCCAGCACTGATGTTGCTGTATGGGTCTTTTATCCATCCATTCGTGCATTTTCTCCTTGGGAAGGCCACATCCTTTACTTCAGATTTTCTCCTGATGCTTAGAGGTACAGTCTGAAGTCAGTTTCTTGGAGAGTTTTTGGAGACTCAGCACAAACTACCTATGAAAAAATGTTCTTTTAAGGACAAGGGAGAGACAAACATGCGTGTTTCACACATATCTGTGTTTAAGGGTGTCACAAGGGGAAGAGCACAACTTTCAGGCTGTAATTCTCCAGGATAATATTTCAAAGGCTACATAATATATATAGCAATCTTTGTAGCAGTTTGCCTTGTTAATCTGTATCAGCAAAAGGGATTTCCGATATAGCCCTGAGAAGGGACAAAGAAGAAATGCTTATCTAACTGAAAATAGCCCCTGAAGGAATTTCTCTTTAATATTAAGAGTATGCCAGATTTTAATATTTTTTTGGTCACTGTTAAGTAATTATTCATTTTTCCTCAGTAATTTTCCTCCAAACATGCATTGTGGAAATACAAGCAGACAAGTGGTCTCACTGAATGCTGCAGTATAATCCAACAGCAGCTGAGGTAACTCTGACTTCTGCCAAACCAATAAATGAAGTCCAGAGTGAATAAGCACAGGACTGAGAGCAAGAGCATTAAAATGCATAGAAGGAAGAGTAAATGGAATAAAGGAATATTATGGACTAATTCAGCATGAGTGAAACAAAAATTTCCATGTACTAAGTGGTTCTTAAAACAAATTTCCTCTATAGATAAATGTCAGATTTTCATTGTTTAATTATAGTCTGCAGTGCAGACTGGAGGTGAACAGAAGACTGATTATGTTTGGACTAAAAGGAACAGAGGACTGAATATAGAAATAGTAAAGGCAAAGAGTTTATTCATTTGTGCTTGGTCTGGTTTCATTGCAGTCATTAGAACTGCAGCATGTTCAGAAACATTGAGGGTCAATTACCTCTTTTGCAGTCATTTTTCTGTGTAATTTTGCCTGTTTCTACTTTATTTCAGGTGCATTCAGTGGGACTTAGATAAGCAATTACTCAGTTGCAATGACCTATGGAGATTTCTGGCTGTATATTTTATTTCTTTTGGAGAATGAAGGAAGAAAATTTCCCCTATAAGAGGAGTATAAACCTCTTAGACATTATAATGAGGAAAATCATATCAAAACTTTACCTGTATTACTTTCTATAATATTGTAGATATGCACACATTAGGTAGAAAGCTCTCAGCTTCCCACAGTTTCATAAAAATATAGAATTAAATCATTATAAGCTAGGTATGAGAAAATGAAACACGTTAACTTGTGCCAGACTAAAAATACAAACAAAAAAAGAAAAAGGGACTCTTGAAACAGTGGGGTTCCTTTTGCAATGCCTTTAATGTGTGGTCAGAGAAGAAGCCATGTAAAAAGGCATCAGGTGGACAGAACTGTGACAGGTATGCTTCTCAGTAGTGCTTTGCTTTGGCTGCTGTACAAAAGGCAAAATTGAGGGAATTTGTGTATCCAGTGACAAAACACTTGACAGATAGTTGTAAAGGGTGCACTGCCTGCCTTTGTCAAATGGGAAACGTGTTGTGATGCACCAGCTACATCAAATGATGAATCATACTTTAAAGCATGCTGTTTGATGTATTCCCATTGCCCTAAGAGACATTTGTTTGAAATTCTGTTTTAAGATGCTTGTTGTGATTTCTTTCACTATTTTCTAAACCACATTTCAATGAGTATTTGAAACTATAAACTCTTAAATTAGAGAAGAAATATGCAAGTATCAGCAAATGTTTTTTCTCCATTTCAGGCTAGAGCACCTGAAATATGCAGAAGAAAAGAAGTGTAAAAAAAGTGCCCAAAACCTGGGGAAAGAGTAAACAACACTGAGTCTGTGATCAAGACATCCAGTAGAGCCTGCTGCAGGTTTCATCATTTTGTTCTTGTACAATTCCATTGATTTAAAACTCACTTTTCAAACAGGTGAAGTAATTTATCAAATATACAGTAAACCAGAAAAAGTTAAGTCAAGTGGTCTTTCAGGGATTTCTCCGAAGTGCTATTTCCTCTACTCCATGTCAAAGAAAGAAAATAATTAGGGAAAGACAAAATTTTAAGGAAACAAAAAAACCAACCCTGCAATAGCATTTAAACTGGATGGCTTTGTAATATCTGGAACAGATGTGAAACTAAAATTCCATTGAATCCTAAAAAACCCCACCTTTTTGGAAGTAATGGGGCTCTGCAAATTTTAGCAACAAGAAAAAAAAAAACTAAGAATTTTTGCATTCATTTTTATATATGTATTTATTTTTGTTTTATTTAGAGGACTGTTTCATATGTGGAAATTACTAAGGGCTGCTAAATAGAGGTACAAAAGCTACTTTGAAAGTTATTAAACGGGAAAAGAAATAATGTTTTATATTCATTACAATCTGACTTTAGAAATAAACTAAGATAAGCCAAAAAGTTTAAATAAATCTCCAAGGCAGTATCCGTATACATATGGAAATGAAGAAGAAGGAGCTGTAGTGCTGGTTGGTATAAAATAGCATGCTTGTGTTTTATGATTACTTTGCAAATACATGCCCTCAGAAGGTAAGATAAGGATGGGACAATTTAACAGCTATAACCAGGGCTAAGAGAAAAATACAGACAGAATATCAAGAAGAGCATGAAGTGCAGTTCTCACTGATGTCAATTAGACTGTAGTCAGTGCCTTCTCATAGTGAAGTATTGCCTCCTATACAGCAGATGCCCTTTTTCTTAGGATGTTTGAAGTCTTAACACCCACTGTATCAGAGCATATTTGATAGAAATTTTAGAATGAGTAGGAATGAGGATTCAGCTGGAGGCTTGGAAAATAATGTGTTATATCAGCTATATTATATATTTGTTAAAGTAATTTGGAAGCAATGTGCTCAGCCACACTGAAGGCAGCAGAAGCTGAAAGGGAATGAGATTCCTACATCTCCACCATAGCTTATAACAAAATAAGGAGACAAGGAAAGAGATAGAACAAAAAAAGATGATGTGCTGCACTTGGTGGGAGTATACTTACACCCTTCTGAGAGTTCATGATCTCTACAGTAAGAAGTGTTCCTGCTAGGTAACACAAGATGAAAATCCAGTGAGATGCTAGTCTTTTTTTTTTGTCTTAATAGTTTTTGTATGAGCATTGCACATTAGACCTCTACCTGTGTGTGGTGAGTTAACACTGGTTAGATGCCAGGTACTCACCAAAGCTGCTCTATCCATCCTATCCTCAGCTTGATGGAAATATAACAAAAATAATATAACAGGAAAATATAACAAAAGGCTTGTAGGATAAGGACAGGGAGAGATCAGTCACCTGTAACCATCATGGGTAAAAAAGGATCCATGTGCAGAAAGTAGTTGAATTTATCGTAAAAAAGATCAGATTAAGATAATGAGAAAATAAAAACAAATCTTAAAATACTTTCACCCCACCCTTCCCTTCCTCCCAGATTTGTCTCTTGGTTTTCTCTGCCTCTTCCCCTGGGTGCAGAGAGGTAGAGAATGGTTTCTGTTCATGCTTTGCTCCTCACATTCTTCCCTTGCTCCAGTGCAGGGTCTCTCCTATGGGAGGCAGCCCTCCACAAACTTTTCCAACATGAGTTCTTCTCACAGACTTCACAAACTACTCCAGCATTAATCCCTTCCTCATCATATCATTCTTCAGGAACAGGCTGCTCTGTAGTGGGTCTCCTGTGGGGTCACAAGTCCTGCCAGCAAACATGGTCCAGCCTGGGCCCCTCTCTCCACAGGTCCTGCCAAGAGCCTGCTCCAGCAGGGTCATGTTCTCCTTCAGGTGCATTTACCTTCTCCAGAGTGGGGTCCTCCACGGGCTGCAGGTGTATTTCTGTTCCACTGTGGAGCCCCATGGGCTGCAGGGGCACGGCTGCTTCATCATGGTCTGCACCAGGAGCTGCAGGGGAATCTCTGCTCCATTACCTGGAGCACCTCCTGCCCCTCCTTCTACATTGACCTTGGTGTCTGCAGGGCTCCTGCTGTCATGTGTACTCACTCCTCCATTCTCTGGCTGTGATTGCTGCCTCACAGGCTTTTTCCTCCTTCTTAAGCACATTATTCCAGAGGCACTGCCACAATTGCTGATGGGTTTGACCTTGGTCAGAGGTTGGATCATCTTGGAGCCAGGTGGCATTGGATCTTCTTTTCACAGAAGCCCCCATGCTAAACCAATGCACCACACTCTTCAAGAGCTCCATGCAGAGTCAGTTTCAGTGGTGTTAACTGGCTGTTAGCACTGTATTAGTATGGGTTATTTAATCCTCTCCCAGCAGATGGATTCTGAATATACTACTCCTGAAATGGTAATGGCTAAAAATTATTTGCAGGGACTTTCCTGGTATTTCCACAAAGTTCAATTTGAGTCATCTCAATCCCACATGGATCAGTGGGATTCTGCTGTTCCCACTCCACATTTCAGGTTCATTCAAAAGCTATTCAGGAGTAGCTGAGAAGGTTTCTTGTAAGTATGAATTTATAGTTCTGTTTACCTGTATAATGTTTGCCCACAGCAAACTCTGACTTGGGTACAATAGTCAGAACAGACTCAGACTATGTACAGAAAGGAGTGTTTTTATCTCTATCTTTTCTGTTTGTTGGCCGATATCTGTCTTGTCTTTCTTCCATCAAGATTTTTATAATTTTCTTGCTGAGAACCAAAATTCTCCTTTTTTGTTCAATATATAGGGACCAATGCTAACCATGTAGCAAATATCTCAGATGATTCTTTTTGAATGGTTGATGTTTTTTGCTAGCCCTGCTGAATTATGAGAAGAGTTAGCAGCAGCCTACTCCATGCCAGATAGCTGCAACATGTAAATCACTGTGGATACCCTGAGTACATCAAAACCAGAAAGGCCGGTGCTGCTTGTTGCCTTATCTTCTTCATCAATCTCTCAACAAGGAAGAAGAAAGGCGCTGTATGGAAACACAATTTTAAAGCCTCTGGTTGTGTGGCCCTCACCCACAGCATTACCACTACACAAGTGGGAGAGGGCTTTCAGTAAGGAGTGTCTTACTTCCTTAAAGCATTACTTCATATGAAAATTTCAGCTGTGGCATAGAATTTGAACTGGGCAGCATTTGAACAAATACATGCTTCTGCTTATCTAAACAGCCTAATTAAACCCACTGTTTGAAAGCTTGCAGACCTGGCAGCATGCTTTATAAGGACAGTTTGCCAAGGAAATAAGGAACCTGGGACTAAAGTTTTTCTATCTTATGTACAGGAGCAATATAATTGAATTCAACTTCTTGCATAAAGCAAGCAGAATTTGGCATTATCTTCAAAGTGTGCCAAGCTCCTGTGTGCACTGCATGCCTTCGGGTATGTAGTAGCCTAAAAGCAATACAGAAATCAATAGAGAGAATGCATAACCACTCATTTTATTTCTGGAGCCATTTTAAATTTTATCCTGGTAAATGTCTGTATAGATCTTCAACACAGTGATTGATTTACTTTCAAAGAAAGTAGCTCTGTGCTTCATGTCTTCTGTGTTTTATCTCTACTGACAATGTGGCTGTTATTTAAGCAGTATATCTAGTACAGTTAAATATATACATATGTGTGTGCAATGTATCAGTCCAAAAAGGTAGTCATAGAACCAACTGCAGAGAGCACCAACAAAACCTTTTACAGACCTCCTAACCTGTGCTTGCACGTAGTATTTTGGCATGAAGCAACAAAATTGTCCAAGAAACTCAACAAAGCTTCAAGCTACAGAATGCTTGCACAGCTGTGCAGCAGTGGACATGCTGCTTCAATGCCAAGTTAGACACTGTGTCAAGTATTCTAACTTCCTTCATTTGTTATGCTCATCTTTATGCTTTTACATGTGGCATAGTAATGCTTTAACAGATATCACCTGACTTGAAGGAAAGGCATGTTTGATTTTATGAAATGCACATTTTGACAGAATAAAATATTCTAGTTTTCTGCCCATCTGTGTACCTGAGCACCCTTAGATAACCTTAGATGGACACAAATACATCAAACACGAACACTAATGCATTGCTGTCATATGGCTTTCATCTGTGCTCTTGGCTCCTTTATTGTATGCAATAATGTGCCCTTGCAGGAAAGGCAGGAAAGCTTGATACATGAATGGAGAATTGATCCTTAGCATTCTAGGTGAAAGCCTAATTCCATGAGAAGTGCCTTCTCAGAGCTCCAAATGGCAGGCAGTACTCTGGCCTATTTCCAGCTGACCCTAAGGAGCCCAATGAATGAAACCAGGTGAGGGACAGTTAAGGCAGTCCCTAGGGCACTGCTCAGGGAAATGCATGGCGTGGGAGCAGGGAGGGATAGTTGTACCCACACTCAGCCCACAGCTGCTGTTACTGGCACTTGGGAGTTGGTGCAGGACTTGGGAGTGCTGCACTTTTCAGGGTCCTAACCTCCTGGCACAGTCATCCCCAGACTTTCAGTATTCAAAACAATACTGCTGCCATGATATGATAGCCTCTCCCATAATGTAAAGGATAGAACTGGGCCCTCCCAGCATCATCCAGCACCTTGGTCAGTAGCTGGCCTCTGCTCTGTGCAACAGGAGTGGTCAGCAGTGACCAGCCTCAGGGTCATTGGCCATTCCTGGTGTCTGAGCACAATCAGAGGGAGGAGCTACTGGGGAAGGCATGGGAAGTGATTGGTGTTTCCTGGGAAATGGACATCGCCCCAACATGAAGAGCTGGGTAAGACAACTTTGCAGATGGTTTCTGGAAAGATCATAATGCTCCTCAACGGCTGCATCCAGACCCCTGGAAATTCACAGTGCTTTTTAAAATTCCCTTCAGTAGCATAAGAGCTTCCTGCCTGGAACTTCTTTATCAGTTAAGCCAGGTGAGTGCCAATCAGAAGAAGAGCTAGGAAAAGCCATTTATATTGAGAACAGAAACTCTTCCCTTTGGATAAAGTTTTTCTTCCTTTTGCCAAAGAATTTGATTTCATCCAACAGCCTCTGAGCCTGCAGAGCCCTCTCTGGTTGAATAATGTGTCAGCAGCAGGTACTGCCTGACAAACAGCTGGACTGTTTGTAAGCCACAGTCAGTTCAGGAAGCCCAGATTTTCCCTTGTTATTTCATCAGGTGTAGATATGTATCGGATTTAGGTTGCAAATACTTTGTAACTATGCAGATTACATTTGCATTTTGATGCCGGTTTACAGGCTGAGGACTAGTTGCAGCTCTAGAATACTGAAAATTTCTTCCTACTTGCTAGGAACAGTGCTCTAAGATAGAAACTATCTTGCCCTTCCCTTCCCTTCCCTTCCCTTCCCTTCCCTTCCCTTCCCTTCCCTTCCCTTCCCTTCCCTTCCCTTCCCTTCCCTTCCCTTCCCTTCCCTTCCCTTCCCTTCCCTTCCCTTCCCTTCCCTTCCCTTCCCGTTAAGTTCCCTTCCCTTCCTTCCCTGAAACTTCCCTTCCCTTCCCTTCCCTTCCCTTCCCTTCCCTTCCCTTCCCTTCCCTTCCCTTCCCTTCCCTTCCCTTCCCTTCCCTTCCCTTCCCAGAACTTCCCTTCCCAGAACTTCCCTTCCCAGAACTTCCCTTCCCAGAACTTCCCTTCCCTTCCCTTCCCTTCCCTTCCCAGAAACTTCCCTTCCCTTCCCTTCCCTTCCCTTCCCTTCCCTTCCCTTCCCTTCCCTTCCCTTCCCTTCCCTTCCCTTCCCTTCCCTTCCCTTCCCTTCCCTTCCCTTCCCTTCCCTTCCCTTCCCTTCCCTTCCCTTCCCTTCCCTTCCCTTCCCTTCCCTTCCCTTCCCTTCCCTTCCCTTCCCTTCCCTTCCCTTCCCTTCCCTTCCCTTCCCTTCCCTTCCCTTCCCTTCCCTTCCCTTCCCTTCCCTTCCCTTCCCAGAACTTCCCAGAACTTCCCAGAACTTCCCAGAACTTCCCAGAACTTCCCTTCCCTTCCCAGAACTTCCCTTCCCTTCCCTTCCCAGAACTTCCCTTCCCTTCCCGGAACTTCCCTTCCCTTCCCTTCCCTTCCCTTCCCTTCCCAGAACTTCCCTTCCCTTCCCAGAACTTCCCTTCCCTTCCCTTCCCTTCCCTTCCCTTCCCTTCCCTTCCCTTCCCTTCCCTTCCCTTCCCTTCCCTTCCCTTCCCTTCCCTTCCCTTCCCTTCCCTTCCCTTCCCTTCCCAGAACTTCCCTTCCCAGAACTTCCCTTCCCAGAACTTCCCTTCCCTTCCCTTCCCTTCCCTTCCCTTCCCTTCCCTTCCCTTCCCTTCCCTTCCCTTCCCTTCCCTTCCCTTCCCTTCCCTTCCCTTCCCTTCCCTTCCCTTCCCTTCCCTTCCCTTCCCTTCCCTTCCCTTCCCTTCCCTTCCCTTCCCTTCCCTTCCCTTCCCTTCCCTTCCCAGAACTTCCCAGAACTTCCCAGAACTTCCCAGAACTTCCCAGAACTTCCCAGAACTTCCCAGAACTTCCCTTCCCTTCCCTTCCCTTCCCTTCCCTTCCCTTCCCTTCCCTTCCCTTCCCTTCCCTTCCCTTCCCTTCCCTTCCCTTCCCTTCCCTTCCCTGAAACTTCCCTTCCCTTCCCTTCCCTGAAACTTCCCTTCCCTTCCCTTCCCTGAAACTTCCCTTCCCTGAAACTTCCCTTCCCTGAAACTTCCCTTCCCTTCCCTTCCCAGAACTTCCCTTCCCTTCCCTTCCCTTCCCTTCCCTTCCCTTCCCTTCCCTTCCCTTCCCTTCCCTTCCCTTCCCGGAACTTCCCTTCCCTTCCCTTCCCTTCCCTTCCCTTCCCTTCCCTTCCCTTCCCTTCCCTTCCCTTCCCTTCCCTTCCCTTCCCTTCCCTTCCCTTCCCTTCCCTTCCCTTCCCTTCCCTTCCCTTCCCTTCCCTTCCCTTCCCTTCCCTTCCCTTCCCTTCCCTTCCCTTCCCGGAACTTCCCTTCCCGGAACTTCCCTTCCCTTCCCTTCCCTTCCCTTCCCTTCCCTTCCCTTCCCTTCCCTTCCCTTCCCTTCCCTTCCCGGAACTTCCCTTCCCGGAACTTCCCTTCCCGGAACTTCCCTTCCCGGAACTTCACTTCCCTTCCCTTCCCTTCCCTTCCCTTCCCTTCCCTTCCCTTCCCTTCCCTTCCCTTCCCTTCCCTTCCCTTCCCTTCCCTTCCCTTCCCTTCCCTTCCCTTCCCTTCCCTTCCCTTCCCTTCCCTTCCCTTCCCTTCCCTTCCCTTCCCTTCCCTTCCCTTCCCTTCCCTTCCCTTCCCTTCCCTTCCCTTCCCTTCCCTTCCCTTCCCTTCCCTTCCCTTCCCTTCCCTTCCCTTCCCTTCCCTTCCCTTCCCAGAAACTTCCCTTCCCTTCCCTTCCCAGAACTTCCCTTCCCAGAACTTCCCTTCCCTTCCCATCCCTTCCCAGAACTTCCCTTCCCTTCCCTTCCCTTCCCTTCCCTTCCCTTCCCTTCCCTTCCCTTCCCTTCCCTTCCCTTCCCTTCCCTTCCCTTCCCTTCCCTTCCCAGAACTTCCCTTCCCTTCCCTTCCCTTCCCGAAACTTCCCTTCCCTTCCCTTCCCTTCCCTTCCCTTCCCGGAACTTCCCTTCCCTTCCCTTCCCTTCCCTTCCCTTCCCTTCCCTTCCCTTCCCTTCCCTTCCCTTCCCTTCCCTTCCCTTCCCTTCCCTTCCCTTCCCTTCCCTTCCCTTCCCTTCCCTTCCCTTCCCTTCCCTTCCCTTCCCTTCCCTTCCCTTCCCTTCCCTTCCCTTCCCTTCCCTTCCCTTCCCTTCCCTTCCCTTCCCTTCCCTTCCCTTCCCTTCCCTTCCCTTCCCTTCCCTTCCCTTCCCTTCCCTTCCCTTCCCGGAACTTCCCTTCCCGGTAACTTCCCTTCCCGCAACTTCCCTTCCCTTCCCTTCCCTTCCCTTCCCTTCCCTTCCCTTCCCTTCCCTTCCCTTCCCTTCCCTTCCCTTCCCTTCCCTTCCCTTCCCTTCCCTTCCCTTCCCTTCCCTTCCCTTCCCTTCCCTTCCCTTCCCTTCCCTTCCCTTCCCTTCCCTTCCCTTCCCTTCCCTTCCCTTCCCTTCCCTTCCCTTCCCTTCCCTTCCCTGAACTTCCCGGAACTTCCCTTCCCGAACTTCCCTTCCCTTCCCGAACTTCCCTTCCCTTCCCTTCCCTTCCCTTCCCTTCCCTTCCCTTCCCTTCCCTTCCCTTCCCTTCCCTTCCCTTCCCTTCCCTTCCCTTCCCTTCCCTTCCCTTCCCTTCCCTTCCCTTCCCTTCCCTTCCCTTCCCTTCCCTTCCCTTCCCTTCCCTTCCCTTCCCTTCCCTTCCCTTCCCTTCCCTTCCCTTCCCTTCCCTTCCCTTCCCTTCCCTTCCCTTCCCTTCCCTTCCCTTCCCTTCCCTTCCCTTCCCTTCCCTTCCCTTCCCTTCCCTTCCCTTCCCTTCCCAGAACTTCCCAGAACTTCCCAGAACTTCCCTTCCCTTCCCAGAACTTCCCAGAACTTCCCTTCCCTTCCCAGAACTTCCCAGAACTTCTTAGAACTTCCCAGAACTTCCCTTCCCTTCCCAGAACTTCCCAGAACTTCCCAGAACTTCCCTTCCCAGAACTTCCCTTCCCTTCCCAGAACTTCCCAGAACTTCCCAGAACTTCCCTTCCCAGAACTTCCCTTCCCAGAACTTCCCTTCCCAGAACTTCCCTTCCCTTCCCAGAACTTCCCAGAACTTCCCAGAACTTCCCTTCCCAGAACTTCCCTTCCCAGAACTTCCCAGAACTTCCCTTCCCGGAACTTCCCTTCCCGGAACTTCCCTTCCCATCCCTGAACCTTCCCTTCCCTGAAACTTCCCTGCAACTTCCCTTTCCCTTTCCCTTTCCCTTTCCCTTTCCCTTTCCCTTTCCCCTTTCCTTTCCTTTCCTTTCCTTTCCTTTCCTTTCCTTTCCTTTCCTTTCCTTTCCTTTCCTTTCCTTTCCTTTCCTTTCCTTTCCTTTCCTTTCCTTTCCTTTCCTTTCCTTTCCTTTCCTTTCCTTTCCTTTCCTTTCCTTTCCTTTCCTTTCCTTTCCTTTCCTTTCCTTTCCTTTCCTTTCCTTTCCTTCCCTTCCCTTCCCTTCCCAGAACTTCCCTTCCCAGAACTTCCCAGAACTTCCCAGAACTTCCCAGAACTTCCCTTCCCTTCCCAGAACTTCCCAGAACTTCCCAGAACTTCCCTTCCCAGAACTTCCCTTCCCAGAACTTCCCTTCCCAGAACTTCCCAGAACTTCCCAGAACTTCCCTTCCCTTCCCAGAACTTCCCTTCCCTTCCCTTCCCTTCCCAGAACTTCCCTTCCCAGAACTTCCCAGAACTTCCCAGAACTTCCCTTCCCTTCCCAGAACTTCCCTTCCCAGAACTTCCCTTCCCTTCCCAGAACTTCCCAGAACTTCCCAGAACTTCCCTTCCCAGAACTTCCCTTCCCAGAACTTCCCTTCCCTTCCCAGAACTTCCCAGAACTTCCCAGAACTTCCCTTCCCAGAACTTCCCTTCCCAGAACTTCCCAGAACTTCCCTTCCCGGAACTTCCCTTCCCGGAACTTCCCTTCCCATCCCTGAACCTTCCCTTCCCTGAAACTTCCCTGCAACTTCCCTTTCCCTTTCCCTTTCCCTTTCCCTTTCCCTTTCCCTTTCCCTTTCCCTTTCCCTTTCCCTTTCCCTTTCCCTTTCCCTTTCCCTTTCCCTTTCCCTTTCCCTTTCCCTTTCCCTTTCCCTTTCCCTTTCCCTTTCCCTTTCCTTTCCTTTCCTTTCCTTTCCTTTCCTTTCCTTTCCTTTCCTTTCCTTTCCTTTCCTTTCCTTTCCTTTCCTTTCCTTTCCTTTCCTTTCCTTTCCTTTCCTTTCCTTTCCTTTCCTTTCCTTTCCTTTCCTTTCCTTTCCTTTCCTTTCCTTTCCTTTCCTTTCCTTTCCTTTCCTTTCCTTTCCTTTCCTTTCCTTTCCTTTCCTTTCCTTTCTTTCCTCCAGGATTTTTGTGCTGGATGCAAGCTGTCAAAGGAGTTGACTGTGTGATATTGGAATGTCAATACCAGTATATAAAACTAAAGAAAGTGTGCATCTCTAAGTCCTTATATATGTCACAGTTGCAAAACTAGTTAGATTGGGTACCAAAAAGGGATTTTTTTTATCCAAGTTCAGTTTGGTAGGCCAGGTGTTGAGAGTAGACCTATGGTCATTAAACAAATGAAGTAACAAGAAACTGTAAGATCTCAAAAGTTATTATCTGTTGAATTTCATTACTCAGTGATATTTGACTGCTTCTTTGTAGTCTCCATAAAGATTATTTTGTGGTTCAGAGCCAAAAGCTTTTCTATAAATTATCAACAAGTACAATTGTTTGTAATTTTAAATAGTAGTAAAAGCAAATGACAGGAGGACAAGGCCTAAAATGCAAAGAAGAGATTATAAATTAGTTTTTTTAAAAAGCAACCAAGGTATAAATGGAGCTGGGCACCACAAAAAACCTGATCAGAACACCACAAAGTTTTATTTTAGAACATATGTGTATACTCTGTGAGATGTGCAGAGATGCATAAACAGAGATAGAGTTATGAAATAGAAACAGAAACTATAAAGAGAAAGAATCACCAGCCAGTCAAAAGAGGAGATAGTCCTGTTTTGCTGTGCACTGGTGCAGCTTCACCTTGAACATTGTGTGCAGTTTTGGTCACGACGATATAAGAAAGATACTAAGCTTTTAGGGAGTATCCCAAGGAGCACCACAAGGTGGTGAACAGCCTAAAGGAGAAGCTGTGTGAGGAATAGCTGAGCTCATTTGGTCTGTTCAGCCTGGAGGAGACTGATGAGAGACCTCATTTCACTTACAACTTCCTTGTGAGAGGGAGAGGAGGGGCAAGTACTGATCACTTCTCAGAGATTTAGGTTGTATATTAGAAAAAGGTTTTTCACCCTGAGGGTGAAAACACTGGAACAGGCTTCCCAGGAAGTGGTAACAGCACCCAGCCTGACAGAGCTCAAGAAGCATTTGAACAATGCTTTTGGGCACATGGTGTGATTTTTGGGAACATCCTGTGCAAGACAAGCAGTTGGACATGATGATCTTTGTGGGTCCCTTCCAACTCTGCATATTCTGTGATTCTGTGTGATTCCATGATTTTTATGACGAAAAGAACCCAGAGATGACCAGAAAGAGTCTGAGAGTGCCTCCAGAGAGAGAAAACCATGATGTGAGGGCAGCAGCCAGTAGAGGGAGAGATGCATCAGAGACTTCCTAGAGAGGAGCTGGCTCTCACTGAACTGGGAGACCAGAACAGCAGCCTTGAGCTAAAGGTAATGAAGAGGGTTGATGAGGCCAGGTTTATAGACAAGCTGAACAGTTCTAAGATATGCTTTATAGGTTAAATGACAGTGAGGACCCAAAGAGAAAGAAGTTTTAGTAATTGTGGTAGTAGGCTGTGGGAATCCATACTCACAGCTGCGTTACCAGAACAGCAGAAAGAGAAGAGGTCAAAATCTTTTGTAGAAAAAAAAATTGTTGTGTTGTTTTTTCTTCATATTCTGATCATAGCAATTGGTAGTGTTTAGGAAAAAATCTCCCTGACCTAGCTAGGATAGAAATACTTCACTAGTTGTGACATAGGACTGTTTTGAATAGAAAACAGGAAATTAAGCTCTGATTGAGATCTGTTTCTTATCACTCTTGTCCTACTTTGAAGTTCTTATGTCCAAAGTGTTTTCCCTGCAAGCACAAGATTGTTTTCATAGAAATAACTCCCCTCCCTTCCTCCCTTCATGAAATTAGCTGTTGATTCCTTTACTTACATACCCTGTCCGAAGAAAACATCTGGAACCAAGGCAGGAGTGAGGTATCTGCGTCAGGGTCTGGAGTGTCCATCTGTGTGGCAACATAAAGGCACCAGGGAGTGTAATGAAACCTGCCCACGCTGCCTGGTCCAGAGTGAAGAAGAGGTCAAATACCACTGAGCTCCAGATGTCTGGCTGAGCGAGCGGATGAATGTTGGCTGTGTATGAGCAGTGCATTAATGGCCCATGCATTAAAGGCAGCTGAGGGTAAAAAAATATATGCAGTCAGCAGAAAGGACTAGAGCAGGTTATAGTTCCCAAAGGCAGAGAAAGCTAGCCAGAGAGTCACAATCAGGTTGTGCTGTCCATATGACACCACAACTGCTTTTCAGAGTGACTGTGTCTGTCTTTTGCTGTCTGCATTCAGCTGCAGGAACAGGACCACTGCAAAATTCAGCAGTGTTGGGTGTGCATTTGCACCCACAGTAAAGAAGAAGCAGGGTGATGAGTATGCACCACAGGGACTGTACAGAATAACCAGAGATTGCTCTGATTGATTTTTCACCTAAATACCCTGTACAATGTCAGGGCACACGGGTGGGAGGGGGTGAGAGATAGTCCAGGGAAAAGTGAGTATGAGTGATCAGCATCTATGCACATAAATCATAACAAAGAGGAGATTTCTTAAACAGAAACAGAATATGCAACATGAATAGTCAAAGGAGCAGAATAGCACTACCTTGCAGCTGGCCACAAGCAGACTGTGAAAGGGGACTAGGGGAAAGAGAAAGGTTATAGTGGCATTGCAGAGTTTCCTTAGGGGGATACATGTTCTCCATATTAATGGAATCAAGAGCTTGGTCCTCCAGGCACAGGAATAAGGCTATCTGTATAAAAGCACTTTTCCTTATGCATTCCAGGACCTGCTCATGCACCTGGGTGGCCTTCTCTGCACAGCTTTGTGACAGTGTATCAGCAGAGTCAGTTCTCATTTCTCATCTTTAAATTAATTTAATTTGCCCCCAAAGAGGAAGATGCATGAAATAACATGGGAAGTTTTCACTTAGTTTAGTAATAAGAAAACACCAAAGAGGCCTTTGCCACTTTAACCTGGTTTTCCATGACATGTCAGCATACCTAAAACCAGCATATAAATGCCTGGGTGAAAGGGAAAGATCTGGGACTTTGGGTAATTTTGTGGAGGTCAAGTAGTTTTTTTCACAGTGTGCGTCTGAGATGGACAATAGAAGTGACAATACTGTTGGGGGAGAAAGGTCCTGCTCAAACAGGTCATATCTTTGTTATTTTAGTCTACTTTTTGTACAAATAAATGTACCTTGTCTTATTCATCTTGTAGTGCCCAGTTTTAGAACCCTCCTCCCTTATATGCGGAGACGGATACCTATGTATGTGATTTGCATGTTTGTGTATGCACTCACAAACACATACATGAAAAGTCCTGATAGCCCTATTGTCATCTTGTCATACGTCAGGCTTGATTTTTTTACAATGTGAAAGTAGTAATAGTACTTTTTGGGGCCTTGTATCTGGAATAGGAAATATGGGATCTGAAGAATACAGAAATACTGAAAATCTGCAGGGACCAATACTGCTCCAATTTTTCTGCTTTCCACAGCAGGAATTTTTGTTAGAAATCACTCCTTAAAGTCAATCCCAGGAGATATGGTGCAACGTTACAATTCTCTGATGAATTATAGACAGCATCACTGTGCCACAAAATATTGCACATGAAATGTATTTTCTGAGTAATAATTATCTGTCAGACACACGCTATCCAGAATAAAGTTGGGGAGAATTGCTGGTGCCCACAACAAGGTAGGAAAGATTATAGAAAATTGATGGGAGTTTATAAGTCACTGTAATAATTGTTGTATGTGCTTGTGTTCAATGTTATACACTCCTACAACATAAAGAAAAAACACAGCCTGATGCCTTTAGCTTGTCCTAGAAGAAACTCTGAAAAGTATGATTGTGCAGGTAACAAAATGCCTGGATTATGGTTCATGATCTTGTGTTCTTGCAGGTTTATATATAGGTAATGCTTGAATGTCTTGAGCCATCAGGTGAGACTTAGATCATGAGACTCTAACACTGGGTAGCTGCCCTTGTCAGTGCTAAGCTCAGCTCAAGGTCTGAACTATGTCTGTGGGTTTCTTGCTCCACAGCACAAACTGGACATTGCCTAAGTGTAGGGCTAGTGCTCTTGCAGAGGACAGACCCAAACACTCCCTGCTGCAACATGCAGGTTTCTCAGACATCTGTAATTGTTGTGTTTGAAGTCGGCTTAACCAGATACTGACACTTGGCAGGCTGTGTTTGACAAAACTACACCTCAACACCCACACTGCTAAAAGAAGTTATATAAGCAAACACATTAAAACAATTGGTTCTGGTGGTGCAAAATGTATTCCACATACTTTCTTAGCATATCATTTTTGTGTCAAGCTTCTCTATCTCAATGATTGAATTGCCACTGAAAAGGGTTATTGGGCCTTGCTCTCAGGAATGTGGTCTCTCTCCTATCAATGTTAGAAATTATTTGTCAAGTGAGATAAGCTTGTGGATCTGGTTAAAAACTGTGCCTTCAAGAAAAAAATACTTCTTCAGTAAGATCAGAGAGTTGACATCTCATGGCTGAGGGATGCCTACAAACGTGCAAACATATGGCAAGCCTGTGCAGCTGGATAGCACAGGAGAAGCAGAATTGCTTCTTTTAACAGCAGCTGGGCCTAAGATCAGCTCAGGGTGACACTGAAACCACACCCTCACTCAGGATCAACTCAGTGCTGCTCCTGACCCTTGGTATAATGGAGCACCTGGAAAAAGACAGCTACTGGCCTGTTTCATAACGAATCTCTGTTTCAGGTTGATGAAGTCTTAAAGAAGCTACAGACAATTTATCCCTCTGCATTTCCTAGGTGAATTGTGTCTGACTCTTAACTGAATGTTTTTTTGGTTTGGGGGTTTGTTGGTTTGTTTTTTTTTTTTTTTTTTGTTTTTTTTTCCAGATATAGCTGGGGACATTTGCAGACTGGCTTCAAGTCCTCTAAGGTACCAGTAGCCTTTATGGAAATTTTCATTAAACTGGTACTGCTGCATGGTTGTTATTGAAGGAAAACAAAGGAGTAAATGAAAATTAGATCTAAGCCCTCCCAGCAGCTGTCACAGCTCACACTCCCATTTAAAATTATCTGAGCATATATTTTTGTGGACCTGATATCTTGCTTTATGACCTCTGCCTTCCTGATTCTAGAGAGTTATCTCTTGCATAAAATTTTTTCATTTACCTTGTGGTGAACAGCATTGAACAAAAATAACTTTGCCTTGGTAACAGTATGAACTTGTTTCTCTTCCCTCACTGTGGACAAGCCTGTTAAAAATATTAAGTTTTATATTATTAGCATTTTTTGGTACCTAAAACACCTTGGGAAAGGGAGGATTTCATGGCTTTCTAAAAGCTGTACTCAGAACAGTTGTCAGAAGTAAACTGATTCATAATCAATGTTGCCAGGAAGGCATGACTGAGGCAAAAGAAGTATGTGGGCAGGAAATTTAAAGGAAATAACAGCTGCTTCCACAGATAGAAGTTGCTGGTAATAAATACCAATAATTTTAGAAATTTTTAGATCAATTATAAAAATGAAATTTATTGCTCTGACAGCTGATATGTGATTCTTTTTTTCTCCTTATTCTCCCCTCTTCCATACCATAAGGTCCCCAAATAAGATTTAGATTGCAGATGGAGATATTCCAGCTATTGCCACTTTTGAAAAAGCTAGAGACATCTAGACAGAAGGAAAAAGCCTCTGCACTTCTGAATCTTGTATCCCTTATGGATTTGATGTCTAATTTAGTGGTGGAATGGAGTTTGTGCCCTTGGCTTTCTCATCACTGCCTGAGATAAACTATTTGCTAAGAAGTGGGGCTCATAAAGGCCATCATTAGTAAGTTCTCAGCACAGAATTACACACGGATAAATCAAGTGCCAAGGTTAGATTGTTCCTTTCGGCTTGGTGACTTTCTGTCTTTTTCTGGACCTCCAAGGAACTGTCTACCTCTCCTGAATCATTTCCATAAAACAGCTCTAAAGTAAACCATCACTTTAGTTTGAAAAATTGGTGAAATTTAGATGTATGCTTTATTCAATCAACTGTTACCCGGTAGTGTTGCAGCACAGTGGTACAATATTGCTCATAATAGCTGAAACTAATTGCTAGTGTCAGAAAGATTGGCAGTGTTTTAGTAAAAGGGAACTCTACCATCAGTTAAATGGCTCTTGGGAAAGAGCTTTGGAAGGGAACTTTTCTCAAACACTCCATACGTTTCTCAGCTTCAGAAAATTTTCAAATCAAGAATACTAAATTGTATATATACTAAAAATTATGTTCATTTTCAAGATGCACCCAAAAAAATGAACCAGACAATTTTAATAGATTGAAATCCTTGGGGAAAAATTAAATTGCTTATATTCTTACTTTGGGTTTCTGCCAGATTAATATAGGACACCTGCTAACTAATTTACCTGTAAAATAACCCCCTGACCTACAAACCTATGAGGTAGATTCTGCAATAGAGTGATTGTAGGCCTCCTCTATAATATTGACCTGCAAGGTAGCTGTGGTCAGCTGAACAAACGCCCTGCTCAGACCAGGGTTATGTCCATCCCTCCTGCTGTGCCAAGTCCATCAAGGCCTGGGCAGTAACACCTGGCTCTCGAGAGTACATTCTGTAGTCATGAGTTGCAAAAGTACTTTCATGGTAAAATGGAGCTTGCAAACTTGGAAAGTACTGCCACTCTCATTTGACAGGTGGAGTAACAGATGTGGAGAGGTTAAGTGGTTTATTGAAGGTCTCATATAAAGTTGGTGGCAGAGCTGAGAGTATTTCAAGACTGATTCTCATGTCCTTGATCTAAGTGACACTCTTTGAAAGTCATCTTATTATTCATTCCTGGAATTTGGTTGTGTGGTGTTTTGGGTTTTTTTTTTTGTTTGTTTGTTTGTTTTTTGTTTGTTTGTTTGTTTGTTTGTTTTGTTTTGTTTTGTTTTGTTTTGTTTTTGTTTGTTTGTTTGTTTTGTTTTTTGTTTTTTTTTTTGTAAAATAGAGATACTTAATTACAGGAAAGGAGAACCATAAGAAATGGCAAAGAAATGGCAAATTATGAGACCAAGGCTAAAACTATTAATAAAACAGAGGAGGACATTTAGTGCTGAGAGACTGCTATGTTGAGTAAACTGGGAGCATGAACACTGCTGGTTCTGGCTTCTGCAAACAGAATTTGTTAAATTGAAACCTGGCACAAGTGATCTTCTGCTGCATTTCCAGATATGGGCTTAGTTTCCCCATGGCTGCCCTCTATGTATTCATGTTTTAAATCATATAAACGATGACTTCCTGAAAATAAAAATAGCTTTGTTAAACTTAGACTTTTAATAAGTACATCAGATTACATTAGGCAAGAAAAGTATTTCTTTGCAAAATAAAAGCTTCTGGCTAGTAACAAGACATTTTAAACTTCAAACATTTGCAACATCCTGAGCCTTCTCTCATGTTCACCAGTTCAGCTCTGAATGGAGTGAATGCTTCTTCTCTCCATAATTAATTTTCTCCTCGTACCAAAGTAAAAACAGCAAAAAAACCTTAAACTCTTAATCTGAATTGTTCTATCAGACAGAGAAGTGAAACAGCATAGAGCAGTATCAGCATTTTGTATTTTCTTCTCCATGCACAGCAGGACATCAATCTGCATTCAAATCTGTGAACAGTCTTACTGAAGGCAATCTAAGTATTCCTATGCTAGGGGATAAAGAAGAAAAATATGAGTTTTTAGCTTGTGAGGCAGATTGCCATTCTAGAGTTATCCACAGGCAATCTGTTAGGTGAAATCACAGCTTCTGGAGGACCACCAGGTCATGAAGGCAGCATTTAACTGATGGGCTACCTGCACTCCCCTCAGATCGGGCAGGTGGGGAGTGCAAGCAGCACAGGCAGTGTGAGTCACAAGTGGCTTCTTGTTAAATGAATTAAACAACTTGTCTGTATGAAGTTTGACATGGATGTGTGAAGGGCCAAGGCCTTAGCAATGTATTAGAGTGAATGCAATTATATTTTCGGGGAAATACTAAAAGGGAAAGTTAAATCCTACAAATACCTCCTGAGACCCAAACATAAGCAATGTACTATACCATCTTTCTGGGTCTGTCTGCAGGCCTGAATCACAGAGGATTTTTTGCTTGCATTGCAATTTGTCTGTTCACCACAACACATGCTTCAAGCAAGTTAGGTAATTTGTTTTTTTTCTTGTTCTCTGGTTGACAGATATGGGAATCCTTGGCATCATGAAAGAATGGATGCTCATTCAGTCTAATCCAGTCAAAATCACAAGCCAAGGAGATTATTCCCTTGCTGAAGAGGATACTGAGGACAGGGCCCTTCTTCCATGGGTACTTTCATTGCTGGCTGCCAGTAGCTCTCTTTCTTTCATTTCTCCATTGCTGCAAGAGGTTTATAACCTCTTGGCAATTGCAAACCCACTTCACCAAAGACAGCAGAGTGAAGTGACAGCTGGGAAGGATGTGTAGGAGAAGCAGCAGCTAAGAACACACTTTTCTATAGCACCCTGCTGCCAGCCTGAGGAGATATTACAGAGCTACTCACAACATTTTCTGCAGTAGTTATTTCATCTGGGATAATAGAAGCACAAAATGAGAAAAAGCCAGCTTACAGAATTAGCAGCCTTACAGTATGGGCATATTGTGACTATATAAAGACAGCAATCACTGAAGTTCCTTCAGTTGCTTCTCTCCAGATAGCAGCATTGGCAATGACTCAAAAATACAGTATGAATTCCAGCAGAACCACTGATACAAAAGGGAATAAACAAGAACAGTGATGATGTTTTTAATCAACCTCCTGCTCTGTCAGAGGCAGTTTTAAAAGGTTATTTTTACGATTACTTTGTATTTATATACTGTTATTTGCAAATGCACTCCTGCTAGTACATGCCACTGACTCAGTCTGAAAGGCACTTCTCTGTTTTTTATATCCTCACAGGAGTGTGGAGTTGTTGAAGCCTCATGGAAATGGTTCTTTCTCTCTCTCAACCATGCATGCATGCACGTGGATTTGATCTAAATATTTATTAATTCTCCACAGAGAATATAAATACAATGAAACAGTCCTTGTATGGCCAGGGTCTGACAATCTAATATTTCTGAGCATTACTGAAGTGAAATATTAAAAGCATAGCTGTTTAATTTACATCTTTAATTGTACTTCAATGAATTCAGGTGGCCTAAGTCAGGTTTTAGGGCACTCTACTATATTTGGAGATCTGTGTGTCATCTGAAATTTAAACAAGCATATATAAAAGGGGTTTTCTTTTTGTACTGATAAATTAGGATCCAGCACTAGCTGTCTTTTTCAAACATTTTCTGAAACTAAATCTGTCCTGTTCTTGGGTTATAAATTTGTATGTTTGATGCAGAGGTATTTTTGGGAAGGAAAGGAGGAATTTACAGCTTTAAGAGAAGGGTTTGGGGTTGTGTGTGTCTGTGTGTCTGTGTGTGTGTGCTTGTATTCATTTTAAGTCTCATTTGGAAGAAATGGTAGTAGGAAATTTTTAGAGGAAGACCAGAACATATTTAGTTATTCTGTTCCTGCACCAGATTGTCCAGGCATAACAGAATACAATGACATGTCTCTAATCTGAAAGTCTAATTTGTCTCTAATTTTGAAAGTCCTCCACTCTCTTTTTGCCAAAGGTAAACAAGTATTCTGGTTCTAAAAGTCCTTTAAAACTACCAAAGCTTAACCTAGTTCCAATTGAAGTAAATAGGAATTGTGAAAAATTGATTTCACTGGGAAGAGTAACAGGCTTTTAGGATATATCCTTCCATTACTATTTATTTCCTTTAATTTCATCACATTATGTCTTCATAAGAATATCTGCATTATTGAGGATGTGGCATGGGAGATAAAGAATCATATTTCCCAGGAAAGCTCACATTATTTTCCAAATCTAGAATGAGTTGGGGGAAAAAACTTGGAGGAGTCCTCCAAATCTGTCCTGTAACCCAAATTAGTCAGTACATTGTTTTTGTTTCAACATCCAATAACATATGCCTAGATATTAAACTTGATTTGCCCCTGCAAATATCTTATAAAATATCTTGCAATACCAATCTGTAAACTTTTGCTAGAGGTTAGAATTTTTTTTTTTGTAAAAAAATTCCAACCTTTTGTGAGTAGTGTGAATCTGCTGGCGTAATATAACATGGAAAGCTCTGGCAACTATGTGGAACAGGTTTGAGCAGCACTGGTTGCCAGCAACGTCTTTGCTGTTGTTCCCACTTGTTTTCCACATTACTGGAGTTGTTCTAGAACTGGCAGTATTCAGGTTAAAAAATACATTTAAAGAGAGCTAGTGCCTGAGAGGATTTAATCAGTTTTTAGACATGATCCCACTTTGCATGGGTAAATGGGGCTATTTTCCAGCAAGACTGTGGTTTAAACAGAGATATAGCTTCCAGCACTTGAAGTTCCATGGGGACAGGGTCTCAAAATTGATGCTGACAAAACTGTGAACACTGAGGGTGGGAGTTCTGAAGCAGAATATCATTCCCAGTCTTATTCCCAGAACTCCGTTGCTTTTGGTGTCCTACACATCCTCTTCTACCTAATAAAGCCAAAAAGAGCCTTTGTGATACTCCTAGATGTTTTGAATTCCTTGCTCCTGGACAATGCAATGCAGTGTGTTAACGAGGATGTAGCAGCTGGTTCTGGTTTTGTCCCACAGGTAGGCTGCATTACCCCTGGTGAAGCAGGTGGTGGTTAGATTGTTTACCAGTGTGTATTTGGACCAGCAAGGCTAGAGATACAGAAGCCAAAAGGGAAACAAACATGTGGCAGAGACAAAGCACCGGAGTACACAATGAGTTTCCAAAATTACACATCCTTATATCCTCCAGGACACAGTCCTATTTAGATATCATTATTATGTACAGCTCAGCTGTGGGCTGTTTGAGGAAAAGACCTTTCACCGTTTCAGTCAAGTATTCAGGACAGAAATCCTTGTGATATTTTCCTGAATATATAAATGGGTATTTTATATTGTTGTTCCCTGGTGCTGTCCTACACATTTTCATTAAAACTTCTTATTTAACTTTATTTTTGTTTGGTTTTAGTTTTGGTTTCTTACACGCACTGTAACCAGTCGGGAATTTTTAAACTGGAACGCAATTCATCAAGAGTTTTCTCAGACTGTTTTTGGGTGGTTAGAAAAGTATCATTGTACTATTTAGCAAAGGGTAGCCTGTTAAACTCCTGAGCCTGGTCTGGGAGAATACCTGACTGGTATTCATACACTAGTGTGCTTTGTTCATAGAATGAACTGTATTGAGTTGAATAGCTATTGCTTTTTAATAAGATATGTTCCTGAAGTTGCTGTAAATTTCAATGGGAATTCAATATCTGGAGAACCACCCAGATACAATTTGGAATTACATTTATTATCCATTTAAAGCATTTTTTCACAGAAACTTAATTGCATGAGTTAGCGTGGTTGTTTCATTACTTTCACCTCAAATATTTTCTTTAAACAGTTCCAGAACAAGATGGAGGTAAAACTTCTGTGAGACAAGTTGTGAAGTGTGAATGTTCCAAGAGTTCTCTGAGCGAATGGAAGATGTTTCTCAGCACGACAATCACCTCCTGCTGTGCTACTATTGATATCCCATGAAAAAAGAGGTTCCAGGGATACTTGCAATACAACAGGGAGCAATAAATGTCAGTTAAAACAACTTTTGTGCCATTTAAAGTGTTTGTTATCATAATAAAAGACATTTAAAGTCTTGTCTCCCTGGATGAACACCTGAACAAATACCACTGCAGTAGGAAGGAAGCTTCGTTCATCCCACTCTCACTACATCGGTACCAATCTACTCACCACACCTGCTGTAGGCTGCCAGGAAAAACCCTGAAGGCACAGCAGAAAACTGCTTCCACTGAGTGCTCAAACTTCTGAAATCCACTTCTTTTGACACATCTCAGGAAGGCATAATTGATTATCTTTTAGTTTGCAACTTACCAATGAATTCAAACAAACTTTTTTTTTTTTCCCAGAACAATTTCCAAGGCATTAAAACCCCTTAGTTTAAAAATACATTTGTATGTTCATTCATTTTTCAAAATAGTAAGATTGTACTTAATTCAGGTTAAATATCATACCGTGATGCTCTGATATGTTAGACAGAAATGTTGCTACTGAGAGCTCAGCAGTTACATCTGAGGAAAGCTTCCCACAATTTGCATGGTTTCCTGACAGAAGGAAATAAATTAAGATTAACTGTACAGTGAACAGAAAGAAAACCATTGATTAAATAATGCCTTCTCAACTTTGTGCCATGGGGGAGAAAAGACAGTCACTCAACACACAGAGGAAATACAGTTTAACAGAATATTTGGATTACAGTGTGATTAGATGGCAGATTTTATTGCCACTATATATTGCTAAAGGCACAAAGCTGGAAAAAAATGTATTTGGCTGCCTATGGCAGATGTGATTTCCATCATGTCAGTGGGGTAATTGGATAGATCCATTTTCTAGGCCAATTCTCCCAAATGCATACATGCAAAAATAAGAGATTTCTCTACAGCTATTTTCCTCTTATTCCATTTGTTCTCTTTCTCAGTTCTGTGATAGATTTTTTTTTTTGTGTCCTCATAAGTAAGGTTCTTCTTACCTTAGTTCAAATTGTACCTGCCGTACAATTTGTGTATTTATCATAAAAAGGTAAAGTCACAGGTTTGTAGACGGTACAAGTTTGACCAAAAGAGGTAGCCCAAAAGATAAGAGAAATACTGTCCAGGAGATGGAAACCAACAGAATCTTGTTTCCCTTCATGAGATTGTGGAGAAATGACACAAGAGGGACTTCCTGAACGTCTTCTCTGCAAGAAATACTTTAGTTATTTTTCTTTCTGTCACTGGGGAATCAATCACAGGATAGAAAGTCAAAGAAACTAGAATATATGGGTTACAGAATTCATAGAACTTCAAGTCCATCTTAGTCATATTTCAACCTATATGCATACTTTTGTCTTTTGTAGTTTTGGCACAAACTGAGATATCTCTTCCCTTTGCAAATCTGAGCCCAGCATCCAGAATGGATGCTAATATCCATCTCAGCTTCAGGAAAACATTCTTCTACACCATTGTCAATGTTATTTGCTATCAGTGTGCTTGTTTGGCTCAGCAATGAAAAGGCAGGTGTTTGGGTGCAGGCCTGTGCAGACCCACGCCCTGTTGTGGCAAATTCTGTCTATCTGGCAGTGCATCTGGACATGCAAAACTGCACCTTCCCCAAGAATGAATCAGTTAGGCTGATGGCAAGATGATAAAAAAACCTCTGTAACCTCACACACGCATTTTCTGGGGCATGAGTAGCAGCTTGAGGTGACTTCTTACATAGTCTGGCTTGATCCAAGAGTTTTCTGAAAGACTCCCAACTCAGCTAGCAGTTAGTGGGTTTTTTGTTATTAAAAAAACCCCTTCAGTACAGTTTTCCTAGCACATCAACTAGTTCTGTTGTGAGCCCCACCTCCTTTGACCAGTACTATGGACATGAAATAAACACCTGTACTCATCACTGTCTGACATCCCAGTTGCAAGTTCAAAGCATATGCTTCAGGTTTACAGCTGCTGGTCAGATGCTGAGGGTGGTTGTTTTCTTCTCATGAATATGAATACCCTGTTCAAAACAAAGGTGTCAATCCGTGGTGGCATAGGCCTGAAAACAATTCTGAACTAATCTAGCAGGTTGTTAAGAGATCAAAAATACCAACACTGTATGAGCTGATGCAACTTACTGCCAGTTACATAAACCAGGAAGGCATCTTAATGGAGTGACTGATAGCACAGCAAATACTACTGCAAGAGGCTTTTGGAGTTACCCCATCATTTTAGGTTACCGTTTCATTAACTGAGTAACATTGTATTCAGTTACCTAACATTAAATGATTAACTTAACTAGCTACAATAAACAGTGTAGGAGAAGGCAGACAAAAATCAAAGGAAAAGATACACTGTATGTTATAAGGTAGAATAGAACACGAAAGACTCTGGCATAAAGAAAAACTACCCAAATACACACATTCCCCTGTTAAGACCTGAAATTTTTTACAAGGTGAAAAAACTGGTCTCACTGACGACAATGGTATGTCTTCCACTAAGTCATTCAAGTCTTAAGGTCAGGATCAGACTGAGTTCCTGAGTTTACATACTTGCCTGTGTTTAAGAAGCAGGGAACATTTAATGGATATGACAGAGTTCACCTTACAAGCACAAAATACCCCTGACACTGGATACGCCATTCTACTTTATTTTTCAGAAGTCAGAAATAGAATTATTCTGAATGTACAGGGAATTCTAGTTTTCTTTTGATGTTCCTTTCTTTTTGGTGATGGGGCAAAATTAGTTTAAAAAGCTTGAAGTAGGAAAAAGCAATGGAGGTTTATATTGTTACTAGAGCAAGGCTTGTCATTAATCCTCAGTTACACTGAGTTGGTTTATTGCAGGGACAGGTAGCTTAATAGTGGTTAGAATGTGAATACACCTGGCTTGCAGTTCAGAACAGAGTTGATGCAGTCGCATTGAAAAAGAACCAAAGGAGTATAAACTTGTAGCAGGAATGGCAATTTAAAAATAAAAAAGATGTAGCAGGAAAATTAACTCAAGGAATTAAACCCATGTCAGTTTTCAGAAAGTGCTAGCTGGATGTTAAAAAGTCAGAGGATTTTTTCCCAGACAAACGAGTTTCCTTGGAAAATACTTGAACCTAGCTAGCAGCACTAATAAGTCTGTAAAAGTTTCTGTGCCATTAGCAAGGCACCAGGAATATTAACAGCAAGAAAAATCAGATGTCACAAAGGATTCCAGAGTGTTTCCTCCCATGCACAGATCATACTACCTGTTTTCACAGTAGCTTGTTGCAAAGCCTGTAAAATGCAAAACTTGATTTCTACTGTGCCTAATGGAATGTCCCCAGTCTCTGGTTAACCCAGCAAAACTTCATGTTCATTAAGAGGAAACCAAAGTTAATCCCTAGAGCTTCATAAATAATAATGATTATAAAAAGTGTGGAATTACTCATAATTTGTATCACAATAGCAAGTAGAGAAGCCAAATAAATTGCGAGTTGCTTAACACTGGGCAATGTGCAAACATAGCACAAACATCACAGAAATATGCAACCTAAACAAACCAGACAGCCAGAGGGTGAGAGAGGAAACAAAGATGCATGCTAAATAATTACAAATTTTCAAAGCCAGAATAAAAACCAAAGGAAGTTAGAGAAAATACATTAGAAACTTAATTACCTCAGGGTTCTTGCAAGTGTAAAAAATGCTATTGTTTGTGGAGTTTCATTTCTGGCAGAATAAAAGGACAATGAATGAAGGTAAGTAGATATTTTATTGTAGACTCACAACAAAGCAACTACATCTCTCCAGCTACTTAGCAAAGTTCCTTTCTGATAGAAACAGTATGACTGAGAAAATCCTGTTGTGTTTCCATTTGGTGAGTTTCTTTTGTTTCAGGATCTTTATTTTATTATGCAGAAAAGCTCTGAGCCACTTTGCCAAGTTCAGGTCTTTACATGTTGAGTGAGAAGTTACTGAGTCAAGAGGACACACATTCTTTTCCATTCTTCCCACAATTTTTTGATGAGTGGTGAATCTGCCTCACACTACTTGGTGAAAGAGCACCTCAGCTTGTGTTTCAGGTGTCTGGATCTAATTCAGAAAAAAACATATGCTACCTAAAGCCTTAAGGGAGCACACACGGTGCATCAGCTTCCACATAGGTAGTTATCAAGCACATACAGGGACTTGGATGCAAAACATATACAGATTAAGGGAGCTTGTTGGGACTTTCAGATGAAACTTCTGCCTTGCCTGGAAAAAAAGCACAAGTTTTTTTCTTACCCTGGCTTGTTTACAGAGAAGAACCAATTAGAGGAAACAGTGAAAAGTGACTATCCTCAGCAGTTTCCTATTTTACCCTAAAAGAAGACAAGCAAGAAGTTAGCCTTTCTCCTCCACTCACACCACCCCCATTCACTGGGCTGAGCTCCCCTTAAAACTGGCAGCTGCGATTGGAGCCTTGCAACCAGCTGAGCAATCAGAGCATAACACATTGCCTCTTGTTAGCTGAGCCACATTAACAGACTGTATTTCTGGTTCCTTGCCTCTGGCAGCTGCAAACCATATAAGTTTGCCTAGGCTGCAAATCACAGAATCACCAATCATTTCATTTGGAAAAGACCTCCAACATCATGGAGTCCAACCTTTGCCTGATCACCACCTTGCCAACTAGACCATGGCACCAAGTGCCACTCCCAGTGGCTTCCTGAACATCTCCAAGGATGGTGACTCTACTACCTCCCTGAGTGCACATTCCAATGTTTAACAGCCCTTTCCATGCAAAAGTTCCTTATGAGGGTATGAGGGCAGACAGTTGCCACAGTGAGAGACTCAGGTATGGTCAGCTAAAGCAACTCAGTGTGTAGCTGTCTTGACCACTTTTAACTGCTGGTACATACCTTCACTGACATGTTTATGGCTAGAAAAGAAATGGAGGAATCCTGTTGTGTTTATGAGTGTTTTATTCAAGTACAACTATTTAGTCACAATTAGTGGGTGTATTTTATTGCTCATTTGAAAAAGCAGACAATATATTTTAAAATTTGAAATTATAAGCTGATTTTCCCTTTTAAAATAAATCTTTTATTTTTTCACAAACACTGCCAATCCCAGAAATGATAGCTTTTTCTATCTGTTTTGTTTGGTATGTTAACTACCAAAAATTCTGAACCACAGAGTGGGAAGGATGCCATATGAACCATGAAAGGTTCATATAAATGTTGAGCTATTTCTGCCTGACCATTTCTTTCAGGCTCTGTCATGAGGCCCTGAGGGACAGCAGGAGAGGAAGAGGTTTTTGAAAGATAAAATTCTTGCCTATCTTTGGCTATGGGAGAAGGGATTTATAAAGGTAGTCAGTAATACAGGCAAGACTGTCACTGGAGAAAGAAATCAGGAGAATTGCCAGTATTTAGTAAGAAGGACATGAGAGAGATACTTGGAAAATGGTAAAGGCACCATGACTGCACTTTTGAAGACCTAACCATAAAAAAGCAGAATAAAAACTGTTGGTCAGAGCATGTTTGTCCAACACAGTTCAATCTTTTGAAGGCTTGAGTTCACTTGCAAGCATGGCTTGCTCTATACAGGGCTTGTTCTCACACACAATATGATTAGTACTCTGTTAGTAACGATGGAAGCTGAATACGTACCATTGCTGCCAGAAGAAGCCTGGCACATGACTGTCCTCTGACAAGAATTTGGCACATGCTTTCACAATGCAGCTGACTCTGCTGCTAGACCTGGTTTGAAGAGTTTGGCTTCTTACAGGTTCATGCTGCTGGCTACACAATTCCACTTTGGGCATACCAGTGTCTGTTGAGACACATGACAGTGGAGAGGCTTGAAACTCTGAAGTGGTACCAGAAGCATCTAACACAGATGACAGTGGATGTACTTGACATATCTTTGTTCCTTGAGAGGAATTGCTGTGGGGAACAGTTGAACTGTGTGTTATTAGAGTGCTTAATGAAAATGTCACAACTCTTTAGAATATAATGGTACTACTAATGTGGTCAGTCCTTCAGGATATCATTACTGTGCTAGAAGTTTTGGCCAAATCTTTTTATCATGTTTCTGCAATTCATCTGCTCCTGCATGAAATGTCACCAATAAAAACTGGAAGTTCTTACATCACATACCCTAAATGTACAATATTGAAACAGAAATTGCATGGTGTTCCCCTTATTGGTTCATATGCTTAGGAAAACAGATATTTGTGCTGATGTTTTATGTGTAAATATGCTTACTCTCAACATTTCCATGTGAGAACACATTATATTCTGTGCAAATTCAACAAAATTTCTTTTAGCATGTATTTTTCAACATTGCTTTGCTCCTTCTCACAATAGTGTTTTATGAGCAGAGTCCTGAGAAACAGAGCTTGAGAAAGAAAATTAACTTGTGGTTTTAAACTAACTGGATCTGCACCAAAATTCTGGATTAAATTTCTGGTTTTACCACATACTATATATATATGACCCGAGGCAAGGTATACTGTCTCTTTATGCTTCTATTTCTCATCTTGAAAGGAAGGATAATAATAGTTTCTCTATGTAACAGGATTCTTGTGAAGTAAAATCCATGAACGCTAATGATAATCGTCAGCAGAATGGAAATAACAATTGCAGCTATTCTTTGCAGGTATAAAATAATATGAAATGAAATATATATATATGAAATATAAAATAAATGAAATGTCCTGCACATGGGTCTCAGCAAACCCATGCAGTGCTGCAGGCTGGGGGAGGAGTACCCTGAGAGCTGCTTGGCAAAAAGGATTTGGGGGTGCTCGTTGAGAGCCAGCTCAGTGTGTGCCCAGGTGGCCAAGAAAGCCAATGAATTGTGAACCAAGAATGGTGTGGCCAGCAGGACAAGGGCAGTGGCCATCCTCCTGTGTTGCATTGCTGAGGCTGCACCTTGAGTCCAGTTTTGGCCCCCTCTTGCCTCCAGGACACTGAGGTGCTGGAGCTCATCCAGTGAGAGCCAACAGGGCTCACAAGAGGACTAGAAAACATGTCTTGTGAGAAATGGCAGAGGGAGCTGGGTTTGCTTAGTCATGAGAAGAGCAGGCCCAAGAGATGTCACTGCTCTCTACAGCTCCCTGAAAGGAGCTGTGGTGAGGTGGGGGTGGTTTCTTCTACTGTGCCTGCAGTGAGGGGATTACCTTCAGCTGAGACAGGAGAATCAGATTAGGTATTAGAAATTTTTCTTCACTGTGAGAGCATGTCAGGCATTGGAATAGGTTGTCCTGGGAGGTGGTGGATTCACCACCTCTGAAGGTGATTAAGAGGCATCTGGATGATGTGGGTTAGTGGTTTAGGGGTTACAGCAATAGCACTAGGTTGATGGTTGGACTTGACAATCTCAGAGATCTCTTCCAATCTTGATGATTCTAGGGTTCTAAATAAGGGTGTTCATCATCTAAACACAGCAGAGACACCATCTGCAGGGCACTGAGCAGAAAATGGTTTTCAGTGACTGGCTTTTGAAGGGAAGATCAGTGTCAGAGCAAAGTGCTTCTCACACTATGTCCTTCTCAAAGCAAACAAGACCTAAGTATATTGGTGGGCACAATGCCCTCTTAGAAAAATATCAAAAACTGTAAAAACAGTCTGGGGAAATAAGAAACCATAAACACACTGACAATTAAAAAAAAAAAAAAAAGTATATTGCCATATCTTTCACATTAAGTCATGCTACCGAACCATGGATGATGTGCAAAACCAGAAGCCGTGCACAGGCGAGATGGCTACCTAAGTCTCTCTGTAAAGAACCACGGCTTGAAAGCAACGGTGTCACTATGTATAGCTTCCAGCCATACTTCTGCACTCAGCAAGGAGTACCTGCTATTGCATGTTCATCGTGCTTCACATTAGAGTCATGTTTGCCACCTTCAGCATTTTTCCCTTATCTTTTACATCTAAAAGACAGTGTATGATCTGTGGAATGGAGCTGAGATAGCTCTCTTCAAGACTCGCAGCGGCACCATACCTATTTTTGAATCAGTAAACCAGCTACAGGTGCGAGGCACCCACGATGACTCACCACCTCTCTGTCAGCAACTTAAAGAGACTCCGGGGGAACGATGGTCGTGAGAAATTTTACCGGCACGCAGAGTGAGCTTGCTTGTCAACAGCTGGAGGTCAAAAGACAAGTCCCCTTACCATTTCCTTGTCCGACCACCAGCACACCAGCTTTCGTGACCTGCTTTCCGCTACTCTTGAAGGCCGTGGCGATGCCAGCGCATTTTGCTTAGGGCACGGCCACGCAGGGCGGGAGTGGAGCGGAGGAACGGGGCGGGCAGGGAGCGCTGAGGGGGGAGCGGGCCGGGCAGGGAGCGCTGAGGGGGGAGCGGAGCGGGCAGGGAGCGCTGAGGGGCGAGCGGAGCGGAGCGGGCCGGGCAGGGAGCGCTGCGGAGCTGGCGGAGGTTGGACCGGGCGGAGGCGGCGGAGGAGGAGCGGGCGGCACAGCGATAGCGCTGACGGGCAGCGGCAGCCGCTCTTTGTCCCCTCCCCTCCCCGGCGCGCCCAGCCCAGCCGGCAGCGCGGAGCGGAGCGGGCCGCCCTGGAGATTCCTTCCCCGCGCCGCCGAGGTCGCCATCTTCGCCCCCGAGCTCGCCTCGGACGCTGCCGGCCGGGCTCCCGGGGAGCCGCCGGGAGCCTGCGCCGCGCCTGCCCGCTGCATGTGACCGGCGGGCGGTAGCGGCCTCCTCCGCGGATCTCGGCTGCGTCCTCCTCCGCCCCCGGCGCGGCGGGGAGGGGGCGCGGGGCGCCCGGCGGCGGGAGACGGAGGTGCCGGGGCGCGGCGGGCACACAAAGGAGCGGGCGCCGCCGTGGGCAGCGGTGAGTGGCGGGCAGGGCTGCGGGGATCCCCGCTCTCGCCAGCCTTCCCTGTACCTGCCGGTGGGCTGGGCTGGGCCACTCCCTTTCCCGGGGGCCCTCTGGGAGCGGTCGGCGCGTCGTGTTGCGCCGCCGCCGGGGACCGCCGGTGTTTCCCGCACCGGCTGCCCCGCGGCCGGGCAGCGGCGAGCGAGGGCCGAGCGAGGTGCCCGGGGGCGGCGGGGCCGGTGCTGGGCGGGGCGATGCGGGGGAGGCTCCGGCCGCGCCGCCTCGGCAGCGGCAGTGCCGCGGGCGCGGCGGGCGATGCTCAGCCGTAATCCCGCTTGACGCCCGGACAAAGAGGAGCGAGCAACACATTTTGTGGTGGGCGATTTAAAAAAAAAAAAAAAAATAAAAATGAAGGGGGATTTGTGTTTCCTGGGTTTTGTGGGTTTTGTTTTTTGGATTTTTTTTTTTTAGGTTTGTTGTGAGGCTTTTGGGGCTGGGTTTGGGGTCGGTTTTTTTGGTTCTTTTTTAACGCTCTGCCCCCCCGCCCCGTGGCCGGGCGTGCGCCGGAGCGCAGGTGCCGCGGCGGGCCCGGGTCTGGCTGAGCCCGGGTCTGGCTGAGCCCGGGTCTGGCTGAGCCCGGCGCGGGCAGGGCGTGGTGCCGCGGCGGGGATGCCGCGACGCCTCCATCCATCCCTCCATCCCTTCCTGCATCCCCCCGTGTCCCCGAGCGCCGCCCGGAGCCCCCGGGCAGGGGAGCCGGGCCCTCCCGGCAGGGCGAGGAGGGCGCTGGGGTGCCGCGGCCATGGCTTCGGTGCGCGTCCGGAGAGGTAAATCGGCGTTCGACAGCGGCTGTTTGAAATGTGGCGCTTGTCTGCTGGGGTGAGCGGGTGGGTTTCGGGCAGCTCCTCCGGGTGTGTGACCCTGTGCGCTTACCAGAACCGTAACTCTTCCGCAGGAGAGCGTTCCAGGCGAACGTGAGGCCCTGTGACATTTAACTCTAAGCTGGATATGCATTAAACTGTAAGTTTTCCAGTTTTGTTTCTGAACTTGGATTGATGAATGGCGTGGTTATTTCATGTCTGCGAGGCAAAAGCTTGAGAAGTTATTTAAGTGAGACCCTAGGTAGACTTTTTCCATGCTGTTGCATATATATGTCTCTCTCCTAGATGGCAATAACTGGCTAGAAAATAAAAAAGTAAAGAAAATGTGGGAGAAAGTGATGCCTTAAGCACTTGCTTTAGGTATGGTAATGGGTCTTACATAATCCTCCAGCGCTTACAGTCACCTTTTAGACTTTAATCAGTGTATTTCCTACACCTGTAATACTAGTGTGTTTCCCTATTTTTCACTGAAATAACTGAGATTAGATGCTGCTTTTTCCTCACTCATAAGGCATATTTAGTCAAGTGTTTTATTAAGGTGATCTGATTAATAGCACCTTGTTGAAGGTATAGGTTTAATTTTGAGGGTTTTTTACAGTGTTAAAATATAGATTAATTTTTAAAGGTGTAATTAAATATTAAATTTCTACGGTAATAATGGGGTTTTTTGAAGGGTAAAAGGGACTATTGAAGATAAAATTGCAGGAAATAATCAAGCAAATGACTACAACCACTAATGAAATAAGTAGCAGATCAAAAAAGCAGTGAGATAATTCACTGTACAAATAGTATATACATAAACTTCATTGTATGTCAATAGGTACATCACTGCTCTTTTAAATTTGGGTTCTCCCATAAACTTGAGCGAGAAGCTGGAACCTAGATATAGTGTCTGGGCATCTAAAATGATTTTGCTTTTGCTATCAAGTGTGAGTTATTCAATGTTCAAGACACTTCCTAGTGAAGTTTCTCTGTATCTCTAGGCCAGAGTTGTATAGTTTACAAATTACATCAAGCAGTCCATATAATGTTATATAGCATTTTTGCACCAGAGGAAGGAAGAACTCTGAAACTGTTGCAATATGTAGCTTGCCCAGAAAAACTACAATTAAATTATCTTCTATTCAAAGGCTGTGTTGCAAAAAAATAATTGTCAATTTACTTGTGCTGTCATGTAATGATACAAAATTCATTTATTTTGGAGCCTGCTAGTAATTTCGATGCTATGAGTTTTTTGGAAGTTCTGTAGTGGCTTGGTGTGCAGTGTGGCAGTTTGTGAGAAGTCCTGAGGACATGGTGGCTGATCACAAAAGGGAAAAGACAGTTAGAAATGTTTCAAATATCCCATAATGAAAAAAAAAAACAAAAAACAAACTAATTTAGAAAGAGGAAAATGAGATGAGAAATTGAGTGTGTGTTCCAGCTTTCTGCATATTTTACTGTCTTTTTTAACCTGTGTATCAGAGCTTTCATTGCAGTGATAAAATAGTAACCCTAAAGTGGTTTCAGAAAATCAGATCATGTACCATGGAGTTGTTACAGTAAATAAGAAGGATTAAATATCTCATTTAATCTCTTTCCCCAACAAGGGGTTGCTTCTCTAGGAGTAATGGTTGTTGGTGGTGAAATAGCACTAATCAACAGTTGTTGCTGTAATTGATTGTCCACTGCAGAGGAGTCCATGTAACACTCATTAACTTAAGCAAGCTTCCACAAACCATTAAGATACTTGTGCCAGACCTTTTGAACCTGTGGTGGGGCATGAAGGGGCTTCTTTTTTTGCCTCTTGACTTTCTCCTCACTAGAATTACAGAGCACTGTTAAAAAATACTTTTTCCTTTACACCACTGACAAGAACATATTTCCTTCTGTGATATATCTTTGAGGTGACAGTTTCTTGAAGTTCAGGATGGTTTTTTTCAAATTATTAGGAATAGCACTGAGATACTTGCTTTGCTTAATGTGATTTATAGACCTACCTTTTAGGCATGAAGCATAATGTGAAATTAAATGACTCAATAATGGAAAAAAAGAGCCGTGGTGTTGAAGTGCTCCCTGGAGATACTGCTCCTGTTGAATTTTTTTGTTGTTGTTGCTTTCATTTTCAGTGAACTTAGCTTGACAAATTAAATGTAAACTTGGCATACCAACCTGCTAAGGAAAATCTTGTGCCTATCTGTTTTGCATACTCTGTTGTGTTTCGTTTTAGAGCCCACTGGGTTCTGGTCAGTATCAGTGAGTGCTTGGTTAGAATTAAAATGTGACTAATTTTCACTTTTAAGTGCAAATTTCTTTGCCTATGCAAATCAGTTTTCAGCAACACAGTTGCAGCTCTTGATTGCACTTGACAGTCTGAGTCCAGGTAGTGAATGGCAGTTTATCATGTTATTCATTAGGGCAATGCATGTTTTTCCTAGGTAAGATTCTAGCAAGCAATTATAGACTGTAGCCTTACGTAAACATATGTGAACGCTTATCTTTGGTCACCGCCTCACCCCTGGGTGTGTGTTTCTCGTTCTTCGCCTCTGTGTGTGTGTAGATAGAGAAAGTGGATGGAGGCTTGTGCCATATTCATTAAAATGCTTGTCACTACCACATCGTTTAAAATTAGCTGTCCTGTGTCTCCTAGTTTTAATATTTGCCTTGTATTGTATAGCTAATAAAAGAGTTTTAAAGGAACTTAGGGTGTTGTGAAAGTGTTAATCACTGTTTTCATACTTTAAAAGTGAGAGAATTGCTTTCTTATATATTCTGAAAGACTGTGGACAATTGACTGCTGGAATATGAATGCCTGTCTCTCAATTTTATCAATGCTCAAAGTATATTTAGCAGGGTTAACATGAAGGAATTATTTTAATATTATAGCTGCTGTATTACTTTTGTGTTAAAAAGTACTGAAGCAAAATGTATTTGATGACTGCACAAATTTTTTTAATAGACTAGATGTAGATGCGCTAGAAAAGCAGGCACATGGTGTTCTTTTCTGTAACTAAGCCTGGGAAGAAAATAAAGGAGGGGGGGGATGGAATGCTGCTCTGAAGGATGCTCGTCTTGAGGCAGGTGGATTGGATTAATTTTTCTTTAAAGAACATCAGTTGATCTGAAGAGAGGCTTTTGAGTTTTTCCCTGTGACATAAAGGTTTCATGTTATTTTGATCTTGCATGATGAGCGTCTCATTTTATTGTATGACTAGCAATGATAAGAAACTATGACGAGTTCAAGGAAGAAGCAACCTGAAGCAATTAAATGTGGGTAAGAGAGCAATCAGACAGCTGCACTGAACATGTTTAAGTGGGGGCTTCACATAAAAGGCAGATTGAAGAGTAAGTTTAGCAGTGAGAAAGCTGCCCATTAGTAGCAAAGTGAATGTAGGAAAATTAGGCTGGTGATTGTCCTACGAGAGGGTCTTGGCTCAATGCCCATTACATAGATGGGTAGCTCTGCCTCAGGACTCCTTTGGTCTTTCTCAAATTGAATGTTTTGTGTGTGCTTAGAAGTGGGTGTGTGAGATGAGTCTGCTAGACCAAGGGTAGTTATAAGAGGGACAATAGTTTCTGGTGAGTGCTTCGCCTCAACTCCAAGGGGAAGAGGAGCTCTCTTGTCTGTGTAAAAGACAAAGTTAAGGGAATGCAGACCTACTTCAAAGTAGTCTTGCATGTTCTTTGTCAGTATCACATTAACAGAACAGCTTAGGAAAGAGGTATAAAGAGGAAGACGTAAGATGTCAGTGTAGTTGTCAGCAGGTTTTGCAGGCTTCTTCCTGGAAACATAACTGAACTGTATTAACTTCCTCTTCTAATTTATTTAGTTTTCTTTCTGGTGTTTTTTGTTTTGGTTTTGGTTTTTGGTGTTCTTTATTTGTTTGGCTTTTTTAAAATTTTTTTTACTGTGGGACATCAGAGGGAGAGCTAGCTGCTGGTGTGACTCTTGGGGATAGCCTGTGCATGGCTGGGAGTTGGACTTAATTATCACAGCATATTCTGTGATTCAGTGGTGCCTTCTGTCTGCATGTGCAGGTGCATGGGAGGAAGCAAGCTGCTGGTAATTGCACTGTCTGAAGAGCTAGTAACTGCTACACAGCTTGCTTCTGTGTTATGGCTAAACTATATTCAACAAACAGCTGAAATGGGTCTCTGTGAATTGTGTTCAACAGTTTACTTATTTGGCTGATGCTGAAAGTAGGGGTCATATTATAGGCTGGCATGTAGTAATGCAAGAGGTCTATTGAGTTGCAGTTACCTGAGCCCTTGATCTGATAGTTATTAGAAAGCAGTTACCTCAGTTCTTCACTGGACAGGATTTTAATCCTTTCCCCACCATACATAAATTTTAACAGAAGTGTGCTGGCCTGTGATGAGGTTTGTTTGCACTGCATAAACCAATGCCTCTGTGTTGGGGAAGAGGTGCTGGAGGAGAAACTGCAGTTCATCCTTATAGAAAAGGAGAAACTTTAATCTATACAGTAAGGGCCTTGTAATGCTGAGAGTTTTGTACATGGAAATTACCTCTCTGATCTAATAATTTTTCACAGCTAGACAGTTAAAGTGCTTTGAGTTGCAGTTTAGGCAAGCAGGGATAAAATATTGCAAGTATCTCTAGCCATTTAGGCTAAAAGAGAGAGCTATTTGTTTTATTAGTATATGAATAGTACAAGGTCAAAACTGTGCATGAACCAAGTAGCTGATTACAGACTGCATCATGGTTTGCTGGATATTTTGGTATCTTGTACTTTTTTACAAATTGCTGTACAACTCAACCTGTTTTCTTCTGACTGTACGTGCCTTGAACTTTATCAGTTATTACAAAAAGTTCAAAAATGTTTCCTTAGGAAGATTTTATTTTCACAGAATAGAATGTATTGTCACCAAAGCCTCCCCAGTTAAAATCCCAATTGTCCTCACAGAAAAAAATAAATGTGTGCTTTTAGATTGAGGTTTGTGAATTCAGTCTTAAATTTAGTATTTAGTACCTTTTCTGTCTTAAAGTTCTGGCTTGTCTTTGTATGGGCTTGATATACTTTTCCCATGCTTCATTTTTGGAATGGGACATTTATTCATCTTTTTTTTGTTCTCACTGAATTTGGAGACCAACTGTTTAAATCTCATGGCAAAATAGGACTTTTCTAATTTGCAGCTGGCTTCCTTGTCAAAACAGTTCACACTGCTTAGTACTGAAATATTATATGCAGAAAGTGTCTTGTTACATTCATTGGTTGCTTTTATCTTACAACTCATATTCAATAAATCTTGTGCTGTCTGATAACATCTCTTTTAATTGGCCCCATGTGATGCAGCTATTAGCATCAAACACCAGTTGCTAGAGGAATTCCACCTACTCCTTTAAAGCTTCCTGAGAACAATTTTTCACTTGAGCTCAACTACCTATTTCTTCTCTTAACCCTTCAAGTGAATGGTATCTTGCTCTGGTATGTTTGCACTGAAGTCCTTTTCTAGTAAGATGAGTTTTATAATGTTTGTTCTGCCCTGATATAGTTAAAAAACCCTTAAAATTGATGTAAGAATGTAGTTTCAAGTTAAGCAGTCCTGTTCACTTGAACTGTATAAACAGATTTTGAGATACAGTAGAAGCTGTTTCCTCCAGCCAAAATTATGTGTTAAGTATTTCAGAAATAGAAGTTTACCCATTTTATTTGGTAGACATACTCAAAAAGTCTGTATACAGTGGACTGGAAGAAAGGCTTAAAATGCATATTTAAGTAACTTCAAATTTTTAAGGGGATGAAGAAGGGAGCAGGGAGTAGTCTTCACCAGTTGGGTTATTTTTGGTATTTCACGCACTCCTTGCTCATCTGATTTTTTCCTCAAGCATATGGAAGGAATAATTTGCAGAGGTGATAGAGAACTAATTTTTGATGCATTCTGTTATTTTACTTCTTTTTGGTTGGCTGTTCTGGTCCTATCAAAAAGCACTTTGCACAGATGTTTAGGTCATGTTCTTACAGTACGAGCATGTCACTAGTACAGCCAGGGGTTTGCTACATAGTCTTTATTTCAGTGTTGAAATAGTGACTTTTTGTGAAGGATAAATCTAGATGTGTTGAGCTATTTTCTGTAATTGTACCTTGTTTTATTCTAAGCTGTCTTGTAAGTGGCAAAGCCTTGTGGTACTCTTCAAAAATCTTAGTTTAACTTGAGACTGCATTGAGATGGATTTGAAGGGCAGTATGTTAGTACAGGCAGTTTCACTTTGTTGTGAAACATGTGGACCATCCTCCAGGGCCTACTGTCTCCAAGCTTCCTGTAATCTTTTTCTGTAGAAGAACCTCTAAATCCCTGCACTGGTGCCTTTATGTTCCATGAGTTATTGTTAAGTGGCACTTTCACTTAGCACAGGCCTTTCTTGGGAAGTCAGCAGGAGTGGTGACTCCTTTCAGCTCTAAGCATTGCAGGTCAAACCCTGGCTATGATTAAATTAGTGGTGAAGCTTTCATTGAGATCCTAAATTCATCACGGTTTAAAGTCAGCAAAGCAAGTTAACCGCATCTCTGCAAGAATGCATTTGCAAGGGTGATACTGGCCATCAGCCAGCAGTTATGGTGCAGTCTTATTCCTTGTATTTATTCAGTAGAATTGCAGGTAGTTGGATCCAGAGGTGCTTACAAACCAAAGTGTGAGCATTATCAGCTTATATACAGAAAAATACAGATATTGGAGGTTGTGGTGGATTTGGTTTTTAATGTATTTATTATTTGGTTGAAGTACAGTTGTCACCTTTGCTCCCAGTCCTTTGTCCTCTGTGTTATCAGGAGATATATATATAGATATATTCACAGTAAGATGATCCTTATTTCTTAAGATTATTTTATTATTATTTAGTTCAGTTGAAAATTGTATTAGCAAAAGGAAACTGCATGAAGAATGATCCCGCTTGGGAGAAACTTACAGCAGGCTCAGACCTGTGATAGTCCAAACAAGTGTGCATTTTAGTGAAATAGTGTGTAAATTAGGAATTACAATAAACTGTTGTTCTGAATGTGACACTTCCACAGATCAGATAGGTACTCAAATATTGATATAGATAATGGGTGATTCTAGATTATGCTTTTTATACTGTGTATATGCTACCTCCTTTTTCAAATTCTTAAACTTTGTTCTTTTTTTTTTTTTTTTTTTTCAAGGACAGAAAGTGTGATCTGAAAGCTTTGTTGCTTTGTTTCTACTGGTTGAAATCATATCCAGATATTTTTGTCATTGTTCTTCTGTACAAACAATTTTATCAAGCTATTTGTGACTTACTTCTTTTAAAATGTAACTTAATTTGTATCTGCATCTATTCAAAGATGCTGAGGGCATTTCAAATACTGTACTGTTCTGAAGTCCCAGGCAGCAAATTTTGCAGATCACCATGGTAATGTGCGTGTGTGTATGTGGGAGGGAGGCTAAAGTTGGAATCTGCATTAACAGAATCTGTTAATATTACATATGCTCAGTGGCACTCGTACTGCTTGTTCTTCGACATGCGTGTTCTTTGGCTGCATGTTCTTTGCCTAATTAAAAACAAAGTAATACGATGGAATTAAAAGCCTGTATTGTCTGATCTTAATTTTTTTTCTTTTTGGGGTGTGTGTGTTTCTGAAACTAATCTACAGAAATAATCAGATATGGTTAATTGTGGAATCTTCTTTCTGTTCAGAAAATGGCATATAATAATCTTGTAAACTAGCAAAGAAGCTCCACAATTTCTTTGTTCCCTCTCTGATAACCTATAGATAGATTTTAAAAGTCATTGTGTTACAGCCAGAGATATCTACCAAGAACACTTACTACTGATAATGTATGTCATGGTGATTTCTGCCAAAACATTGTAAATATTTGAGGTTCTTGATTTTGGTTAAGCCTATTTGGCTTCTTTTGTATTTGCAGTTGTTTTCTCAGTTACGAAGTTTGTTCTGATGTATCATTAATGCTAGTTTGGTTAGTTTGTTTTTTTTTTTTAATGCAGAGGAACTGTGTTGTGTTCTGAAACTGGTTCAGACCTTAGCCAGTTCTGATGACAGATAAACTTATAAATGCCTATAAATTTGTAGGAAAAGTGGACAATAGAACAGTTAAAGCTGGCTTTTCTTGTCTCTTTATTACTGTAGCCTAAATAAAGTTGGAAAAATTGGTGACTTGCATTAAGAATGATGTATTTTCCCTATTACTATATTGATTGTCTCTAATCTCAAAGTATAAACAATGAAGACTGTGAAGGATGTAGAGGGGAAGAAGTACGAGGAGTGGCTGAGGTCACTTAGTTTGCTGAGCCTGGAGGAGACTGAGGGGAGACAGAGACCTCATTGCAGCCTACAATGAGGGGAAGAGGAGCAGCAGGCACTGGTCTCTGTGATGACCAGTGACAGGACCCGAGGGAAGCTGCTGTGCTAGAAGGGGTTTAGGAGTTAGGAAAAGGTTTTTTATCCAGAGTGTGGTTGGTTCCTGGAAAAGGCTCCTTTAGGAAGCAGTCACAGCATCAAGCCTGACAGAGTCCAGAAGTGTTTGGACAGTGCTCCTGGCCACATGGTATGTGTGACTCTTGGGGCTGTCATGGTGATCCATGTGGTTCCCTTTCAGTTCAGCATATTTTATGATTCTATGAAATTTAAATTACTTGCAATAACTTACTAATTTAAAAATGACCTACTGACCCACTGCTATTGAGAATTTCAGGCATTGATACAGGTTCAAAATCCAGACCAAGTCATTATGACTTTTGTTAGATGGCCTGAGAGAGTGGGCTTCTTAACTCTTTCATTGCATAGATAAACCTTATAGCAAAACAGCTGAGTAGGGTGGAGTTGATGTGCTCTTGTTGCATCAGGGTTCAGATAAGTTAGGAGGTTCATCAGAGCTGCCTTTACACCAGCAGAACAGAGTTGTTATTAGCCTGGCGTGACGTGAACATTCAGACTATCCTTAACTTGGGAGGTCATCTGGAGATCTGAGCCATCTGTGTGTGCATTCACATTACTTGGCGCATTTGTTTTTACAGTGCTATTCACTTGTTGTATGCAATCTGTCATCGTAATAACGCTTATTACTGTGATATTTTTCCTTCAAAATGCCAGGCCTCTTTTTGAGAGTGCAAGTGTGGGAAGTGATGACTTTGACAGTCTTTGCCTTGGGAAAACAAGCTGTTTTTGTGAGGGCTGAGCATCACTATGTATGCAGTGTAATCATTTGTGTATCTAGAGACTTGCTAGGTCCTTTTTTGCTTTTTGAGGAGGAAGATACTTGCCATCCACTAGACTATCTCTCTTTCTAGTTCTTTAACAGACAAAACTTGAGGGTCAGCAGGACTTGAGACAGTGAACTGTTGTAGTTTTGGGTGGGATTTTTTTCATTTCATAATTCCCTTGACCTGCCTACTTCTGTTAGTACAGTGTCTGTAGTAGCACACAGGTTGGTTGTCACCAGGGTGATTTAAAACAGACAGATAAAGGATTTTTCATATTAGATTTTGAAGAAAAATTTAAGTAAACTACAACCTTTATCTGATGAATCAATGAAGTTACTCATGTCAGGTTTTCAAAGTCTGTATTGGCAGGTGTGAAAACAGAGTACCTTCTTTGAAAAGCATGCTAGTAAATGCACCTTACTCCCACTCCTTAGGAAAAGAGAAAAGTCTATGGTAGTAAAATAATCTGAGAAAGAAATATTAGCACACAGATACCTTTTCTTTCACTTTAGAAAGATTTAGCCTCTCAAACTTTGTAATACATACTGAGTTTTTCCATATTCAAAATTCAGTGTGTCTAAATAAAGTGAAATACAAGGTTTCAGTCTTTATGTAGCTGAATTTCTTCACTTTCTGCTTCTGATCCCAAGGTATCTTTCAGTCTTCTCTGTAGTGTGTTCATACAGTGTTATGTGTTCATTTTCTAAAGCAGACATGTGTCTCTGATGAGCCAAGGAATTTCATTAGAAAGAGAAGGAATAGGAAAGCCTGATGCCAGTATGGATAAACATAACCTAGACACCAGTCTTCTGGGTGTCTGACTTCTACTAGTTTCTGGGAGAATTATTTGCCTTTTTTTTGAAATGTTGGTATTGCTATCTTCTGAGGATCTCTTGAGAACACTATTTGAGGTGAGGAAAAGGCATTTAGAGGTAAGTTTAAGTAGGCTACTGTCCCAAGTCCTCTTGTAGTTTAAGTTGATGAGTAAAAGTATCTTTCTCCTAAAGAAACAGAGTGTCTTTCTCCTAAAGACATGTCTTAAGTAAACTCCATCTCTAGTTTGTCCTCTAGGGAACTCTAATTTTGAAATTTATATCCCTCTGATAGGAATGGGAGAAACTAAAATGAGCCTTCACAACTTTTTTCATCTTACCTTTAATGTTATATACCTTATATTTGTTGCCGAATATGCAGACTCAAATTTCACTCAAATTTCACTGCTCCATTCATTATGGTACTGTGTAATTAACTGCTGTACCACTTACAAGCTTCGTAGTGAAATAATACAATGTGCTCTATGGGCTGTCTGTAATTTTCTTTATGTATCTGACCTTGCCTTTGACTAGAAGAGAAAGAGAATTGTAAATCTGTATGTATATATGGTATATGTCTATGGAGATAAAAAATACTTAGGTGCAAGATTAATAATTGGGGGTTTTTTCCATTTCTTAAAATAACTTTAAAAATGATGAAAAAGTTCTAATGAAGACAATGAAACCCAATGCAGACTTTAGATTTTTATTTTCTAATGGATAGAACAGCAAAACTGCTGAAGTTCACTGCTTTTGTTCTTCTAATGGACAGGACTGAATGTTACAGGCTATTTAACTGTTCTTGTGTTGTAAATTCATGGGCTCTTTAGCTTAGAAAATATTTTTCTTCATGTACGAATACATTTTTAAAGTTTACACAGTATGTGTATATTATTTTCAAGTTCTGTATCAAATTTCAACCTGTTTTGTGTAATTAGAGAACAACTAAGACAATGTTAAAATGTTATGGACCTACACTAATGATTTTACTCTCTGAATTTGATACTTAGGAATAGCAGTATTAATTTTCTCAATTCTGTTGATGCTTATGATGCTCTTATAGCTGTTCCACTAAAATACACTTTTTTGGCATTGAGGTTCTCTAAAATAATTTGTGTCTCTTCAGAGAGTAGAAGCAGTACAGAAGAAGTACAGTATTAATAGATGTTTCACTTTTTAAAGGGAACTGATATCTCATTTACCTTATTGATTCATTTCTTGTCATATTTGTTTTCATGCACAGGTTTTATAGTGAGCTTTTCATAAAAGGCTAATGTGACTTATAAGCTTGGATGGACTAAGTGAAATAAAAGATCATCTGAGAAGATAATATCAGGATGACAAAGAAATCACCTGTTACTGTGGTAACATTAATGATTTCTTGTAACTGGTTAAATCAATAATATAATTATTATTTAGAAATACAGGCTTGAAAACAAGCCTACAGCTTCAGATTCTCACACAAATGATACCACTTAGACAAATGCTTGTTATAAATGGCTTTTTTAATGAATGTGATGTGGGCAAGTCTGCAGTAAGCAGACCAGAGTTAATAAGAAGCTGGCACAGCTTGATTAGTAGTGTGCCTTGGCAGTACCTGCAAACAACTACTTTTTACACTCTGCTGTCATTTAATAGCCTTTCAGGCCAAAAGTCTACCATTTTTAGAAATGATTTTGTTAATTAAATTGTCCATTGGGATGTAGGTTTAGTCTACAGGCTTCATGTATCTGGGATTCTAAATAGCTGTGACATTATGACTTAAAACCACTGGTCCAGATTCTCATTTGTGACTGACTTTTAAAGATAAAGGTACAAGGAGGGCTTTCATTATTCTGTCCTGCTGCTCTTAGAGCAAGGCTGTAGATCTCTAATGCTGAAATTTAGGAAAATCTACTTTTCTTTAAGGAGAGAGGTGGAGGAAGACATATGCCTTAGGGATTGTAAATCTAGATATTCTTATATCTACTGTTACATCATTTGTATAAATATTACTGCATATTTAAATTGTTTTTACAGAATTGCTCTCTACATGATTAGGATGTTATGTGTGCTATTAATGTGTTCTCTTTGCTAATTTCTCATAATGCAGGTTTTTTCTCAGTGCAAATTACTAATATGAATCTATCTTCACTTTGCTTTCAATTGCATTGCATTTGAGTGAGGAGGTCTGTGTTTAAGTGCAGATAAAGGAGTTGTTTCTCCTATCTGTGTATCAGATATTGTTCACAGAGTCTTTGACTAGAAGGTAGCTAACTTTCAATGACAGCTCTATTACAAAATTGACATCTACTCTAAAAAGACATGCTTGCCTTTCTGGCTTTAAGGAGTTTATTTGCTTTCATATTGGACTTTCATAGCTCTTGACATGTAATGCTTTGTGGATGAGTTTATCCCTTTCCCCTCTGCTTCACAACATTTTTCTTTTAATTTACCATTTTTCTGCATTTATACTCTGTTTTACCTGCTCTTGTCTGCCTTAGCTTCTAAAACTACATGGATAAAGATAAACCCCACCCCCCCTTTTTTTTTAATTTGTAAATTTCTTATGTCAGTCTGAGAAAAAAGAGAGGACTTGGTTCCCTGGTTTGTGAGCATTGAAGAGGTGAGATGTGATAAAAAAGCCCCCAGTAAAAGTCAGCAAGGAAATGCCTTGCCATGTAGGGTGAAGGTTAAAATGTTGGAAATCTCAAGTGTAGTAGGGAGGTGGAGCTTTCTGTCTGGAAGGTTGTTCTGCTCTGTTTTTTTTTTTTTGTTGTTTTTTTGGTTTTTTTTTTTTTTTTTTTTTTTTTGTTTTTTTTGTTTTTTTGGTTTTTTGGTTTTTTTTTTGTTATTTTAATAAAATTTGCAAAACATTGCCCTGTCTAACATAGGAAATGTAGAAATGTAGAAATTTACTTTACTGGATTTACTTATTTTTATATGTACATTTGAAGTGTGAACTAGATTGTTTGGTATTTTCAGCTTTCCTCACGTCTTCTGTCTGTTTTGAAACCCATTTCTGATAGATCAATGCTGTCATGGCTATGTCATTGCAGGTAGATTCTCTGTCAATACCAGGGTGTTCGGGTTTGTTTGGGTTGGGTTTTTTTGAATAGAGGTTTTTCAGCTGCTACTTCAAGTAGCAGTGCACTTGTCACTCAGAGCCAGCTCTTATGAATGTGTTTCCTTTCTGTTATTGCCTGCAGTACTTGTAATCCATCCTTCCTTTTACTGAGAACTGCTGAACTTGGTAACAGATGTCATGGACATGATTCAATAACAAACTTGTTTGCTAGTTTCACACACTTCATGGCATTTAACTACCAAGTTATACATTTTATTGGGAACTAGTACAAAACAGTTATTCCCTGAACTACCTGGTATTACCAGTACTTTGGAATCTGATCACTAAGAAAGGTTAGCTAATCATGCAGAAATAATGATGGAATATACATACAATTCCCACACACCCCTGCTAATATAAGTCTGACCCTAGCAAAGGAAGCAGCCAAAACTAAGTAGGTATTTCATTTAACTGTGAAATGTCAAATGTATGTGTATATATACATAAAAATATTTATATGTTTTTAACTGTGTGTAAACATGCTGGGATATAAGAATTCAGAGGACCTGAGTCACAAGTCAGTATTAATTTCTTTCAGCACTGCTGTAAACAAGGTAGGCGGTAATGCACAAGTGGAAGGAGATAGCTCAGTCATTTGGTGCTTTTCCTTGAACCATGAAGTTACATTGCTTTTCACTGTGAATCTTTTGGATTAGGTGCTGTAACAGATAGTAACTTAATGCTGTTTTTTCAGTTTTTCTTCACTCTTTAGAATTGGGGATATCTTCACTGAATAACTTGCTGCTTAAAGAAAGTAACTGAAGTTGGGAAATTCAGGTAGGTAATACTTTCAGTTTACTTTTCACTTTAAATGTTGGTGCAAATATGTATGACAGATCTATAAATAATTCATTGTGGTACCAAAACCATCAAAGCATGATATAGATTTTAACCTTACTAAGATTGAAAGTGGTTTCATGGCACCTCTTGTGAACTCTAATCAGCCCCTGATAAGAAATCCAACAGACTTAGGATATTCAAGGGTTCATTGTGCTCATAATAAAAATATATTAGTGTTCATATCTAGTATGAGAGGAGGTCCAGGTACTTTGTAATGCTCAATGAATTCAGCAAATTATTTTTGACAGTTTTGTCTTATAGCCCCAACAGACAGGTATTCATGGTATGTGCAGACACTTCAATTTCTTCTCCCAGTTTTCTTAGCAAGGAAAATTCTTGATGAATTTGCTAATTGCATCTGTTTCACATTTCACTTCCTTTGTTTCAGCTAAGGCTTCTAAATAGATCTCTAATACCTAATTCTTATGTAAGATGACAAAATTCCTTTGGTGTTCTTAGTGTAATAACTTTCATGGCTTTAATATTTTGATTTGTAACTCCATATAATGCAGTGTTGTTTGTTCTAGTTTTCTCTGATTTTGAGGATCCATCCAGCTACATTTCACGACTTTCTAGTTTTTGCTTTGAGTACATATGCTTTGGTATGGTATTAAATGATGTGTAGGAATGGCCAGTGGTTTTAATAACCTGAATTTGCTTCCACCAAAATTCTCAGAGAGACTCTATTCCTGTTTGACTTCAGTCACTGATGATAATTGTAGCACATTTATGTAGGGTTGATTTCTGTGGATTACATGAATACCAATGGAACAGCTAAACCCTGAAACTATTGCTGATTTCTTATGAGCTCAATTCCACATAGCAATTTTAATTTTAAGCTTGTAGTTCTTCTTTAATATTTTTCTTTACTGTTTTCATATTTTACTGTCCAAAAATCCAAATGAACTCTGTGGAAAAGGACTCTGTGGTATATCAGTACCTTAGGAAATGTGGGTAAAACTATCTTACACATGCTGTTTCCTCAGAAAGAAATTTAACTTGTGGAACACAGGCTTTATGCAGGCTTTGTTGTCAATTTCTTTTTCGAGAACTAAGTATCTTTCTGTTTACCTTTCTCTGTGCTTTTGATCATCATTCATGTAGTATGTAATTCAAGTAGGAACAAAAATTGATGCTTTACCCTAAAAATACTCTAAATATGTTGAATTTTGTTTAAATACTGGTAAAATTACATTTTAAATGTAATTAAATTTAAATTACATTACATTTTAAAATACTAGTTAGTGTTACATTTTCTGTTTTGTTCTTTCTGTCTCCCTTCCCCATGTGCCTTTGACAACTCTGAAGTGTTTTCAGTACGACTGACGATACCAGACATGTTTGGGCTTATCCTTCATGTTGTGCACTTCCTCTCCATTATCACCTGATCTTTTTAGCTGTGATTTCACTATTACTTGTAAAATGCTTCTGCCAGAGAGTCTGGGGAAGAAAGTCTGCACAGGAATTTACCCTGGAAAAGCATGTGACAGAAAGGTGATTGTATTATTAGTGTGAGAAGCTGAAGTGCAAATGACATCCCACACTGGAGCAGGAGCTGCAGTCTCTGTTACTGACCCTGCAGCTCCTCCTCTGGCCTCCTGCTTACTGCTGGGACTCAGGGGCACCCCCAGGTATTTTGTGTGCCCACCAGGTGAAAAAATGTTTAATTGCAGGATGAGAATGGGCTGTGCAGATGGGGAACCTCCTTCCCTTTGACTGTCAGGAAAAGGGAGAGAGAAAGAAATAGTAGCCCAACCCTGAAGTAATTATTAAATAGTTTTTAGAACTGCCAGCCTCATAAATATTCACAACCAGAAGAATCCTGTCCTGTGAGGGTGGATGGAAGGGGGAAGAAGGAAGGCATGCAGTTGGGTAGCATGTGTAGGGGTGATAAGGGTGGGTAAAAGATGATGATGATGTATATTTGAAGAATAAGACTCAGAGGAAAAGAGGAGCAATATTTAAAACCAGAGGGAAGTAAGGGCTGTACTGTAAGCAGCAGCAGGAGGGCATAGGGATGGATGACAATTGGTGCAGGAAGGAAAGTGAGGAAGAAACAGAACTTCTGGAACAGTGGTTCAGTGAATGTTGATCCCCACTGGAGCAGGAGCAGAGAGAAGGAAGAGGAGAGGAAGCAAAGAGAACTCCACAGTGCAAAAATATGTGTATTTCATTCTTGTGCCAGAAACAAGTGAAGTGCAATGGGTGTTCCCAACCTGTTGGCTGGCCTTTCTGTATGAGCTCCAGGAGTGTCTGCAGGAAGCTTCAATCTCAGATCAGGAAGTACAGCCTTCCTGACTTGCCTTGCTGGTAGCTATGAAGTTGGTAACAGTAAAATCTCCATAAACACCTTATGAAGTGGCCTGTTCCAAATTAAAAAAAAAAAAAAAAAAAAAAAAAAATTTAGGTCCTAATATTTTTCTTTATTTATCTTAAGTTTTTGAGGTTCAGAAATTGAAAGAATGTAGGATAGTGATGGACAGTGCTCTAGTGCCATTTCCTGCTGCCTCTTTGCCTAGAACCCTGCAACTTTTCCTATCCCTGCCTCACTGCAGTTGTGTGGGTGGACTTGCATCTTTGTTCACATGCCAGGGTTTTTTGTCGCATGACTCTGACCATGTGCTTTGTGGATGTACTTCCAGTCATGTGAAGTAGAAGCATTTAGGCTTTGGCTCTTTTCATACTTAGTATATTCCTCTTCTGGCCTCACAATACTCTTAAGCATACACTTTCCAACTGTTTAGAGAAACCTCAAAAAAAAATCTGAAAAAAAACCAAACAAAAAAACCTCACTCACAATACAAAAAGTGTTTTTCCCAATTTTTCCTTTCTCATATTGCTAAATCATGAAGTTCTAGAATACTGGGGTAAGGGAAAAGATGGAAAAGAATTCCCTCTTGTCAAGGTAATGTCAAAACTGTAAATTACTTAAGTTTGGCAAAGAAGCCTTTGTTCCATTCATGTCTAGCACTAAAAGCTGGTGCAACATTCCTGCATTACTCTTTGCATCCAAAAGTCGTACCCTAAAATGTTGGTGGACTGTTCATATGTTATGTATGCATCTTGATGCCACCATAGAAAAACTCAATCATAGAAAAATCTCAATTATGTCTTTCATGTTTTCGTGCTTTTCTAGTATATGATTTTCAAATTTGGTTCACAAGCTGGCTTTCCTGCACAAGATTTTAGTTTCCTGTGTAAGGAAATGTTTAGACTTCATCCACCATGCCTTCATTAATTCTCTGCAATTCTAATTTTCAGTTTAATAATTGATTCATTAATTTGGAGAAATGCCATGAAGAGAAATTTTAGTTAATTTATGTAATTGAAATTTAATTCAGTGCTTTTTACTTTAAAGGCAAAGGAAAAAGAACTCACATGAGATGTGGGATTTCAACATTTTACTTCATGAAGGACTCTGTGTTTTCAGTGTAGCTTAACTACCTCTAATTTCTTAGTTCATATGTTATATTAATCCTGTAGAATAAGTTAAATAACATGGGTAGAAAACTGTGTTACACCATTTCAGATGCCCCTTTGTGGAAACATTTAATTACTGCTGACTATTGTACCATCTGTATTTGTATCTGACTGTCCTCCACTTCCTCCATTGTTAAACTTGTGTCAAATCACTGGGGTGCAGCTGACTTATGTATCTGATCCAGCTTCTCACATAAGTGTTCAGAAATGGTTTAATATTTCCCTGAAACACTTTATTTGCATTTTGAGGTAGAACATAGCTGATCCAGCTGAACTATATTAGTGTGAAAGTCTACAGTCCTTTTGCTCTCACTTTTCACAGTATGAACATGAAGCACAAATTCTCTAAAGCTTTGTGGCATTGGAGACCATAAAACAGAGGAAAGCTAGGAATTAGAGTCTGTCAATAAGAGAATTGCAGTCTTGGAAACCAAATTTCATTATACCTGTCTGTATGAGGAGAATAGTAAGCAAAAAGTAAGATAGAAAGGTGTATAGGGAATATTGGTTAATGTCTAAGTTAGATACTTAAACTAGTTAGTACCCCTCTGTGCTGTAATGGGGGAGAGAAGGAAAGCACAAGATTCACAAAGGAATTATGCTGGGAAATACATCTGCATGATGTGCAGTTTCTGTAATTTGAAATACTGAGTACACACCTGAGAGATTTTTAATTTTTGGAGTTTTATAATTAGACTTCTAATTTGCTATAAGAACCCACTTTATATTGCAGATTGAGTAGTTCTCCTCTATAAGACTTTTTTTTTCTTTCTGGAAGTTGTATGCTATAATCTTTTCCTTAAATTGGCTAATCTTATGTACAGTGGGAAATAAGACTTCCTGAAAAACCTGTTTCCTGCTCTCTTACACTATACTTTGCAATCAGTTTTTTTTTAATGTGTGACTTTATACAGGAAAAAAATCTGCCATTTTTTAGAAATGGCACAGAGCCCAAGAAGTATAAGAGTGTAATTCTGGCTTTTCCACCTTGAGTAATCACATCTCCACAGAAAATGCCCCAAAGTCCGTTTAATACTTAATGTTTGAGACAAAGTGCTCTCTGCAGAGAGAGGGCCGAGGACAAATGTCCTGGGTGTACTTGAACCCTGGCATCCTGTTTCCTAGGAGATCTTGGCCTGAGTGTTAATAGTTCTAGCCATGTTTAGTGCTTATTGTCTTCTGTTCATCAGATTTGTATGTGCCATGCTCTCCATTATTTACTAAAGGTGCCAGACAAAGTGTTGGTGTTACACAGTCAAATTAGATTGCTATAGGTATGAATAATTAAGGACTCCTATTTTGCAACATGAAGTTATTTGAAATACTTAAAACCTAGTAAGTTAGGTAGCTCTGAAGCAGAGAAAAGCTCCTGTGAAATATAAGAGCTGTCTGAAAGTGAACACAAGGAGGGGAGATCTGTTTGTTCCATTAACATACCTAAATGTTCTTGAATTCTGGGTAGAGCTTCTCATCATGCAGCTGTCCATTCTCTTGAAAGGAAAGAAAAGGATCCTATTCTCTCCTATATGAATGATCTAGTGGAAAGAAGGAAAGAGCAAGGAATTAACAGACTTGTGCTAATGGCAGAATTTAATTTTCAAGTTCATCTTTGCCACACAAAATAGTCTTGCAGTCTGTCTTTCAGACCAGCAGTTGGTACAGCACACTGAAGGACACAGAGTGGACTATATTCTGGCTTTGTTCTTAACATTATGTGCAGCTTACTGTTTACTCCCTTATTAGGAAAAGCATGTTCACCTGTGTCCCTTGAAGTGATGTGTTCCATACGCACACGTTCAGAATTTTGGCACATAGATTCAGAATACTGTCTTGAAAATTTTGGTAACATTTCGCTTTGGACTTGAAGATTTTGCAGACTTCTTGCTTCCTTTCTGTCATTTCTCAGAGACCTAGTTTGCATGTCTACTCACGTCCAGGATTGTTTGACTGGGCTGTTTGGGTGCTGCCTTATGTCCAGGATACACTGATCCAGTTTCTTGGAATATGCTTCATTCAAATTATATTAGGTTTACCATGAGACATCCCTTAGTTATATTTTCTTTTTAAAATACAATGAGTGAGGCGATATCTTGCTGCTCCTGCCCCCTTTTAGCATGAAGTAGAGGCTGTAGATTTTTCAAAAATCCAATTTCTTCTTTTGACCAAGGCAATTCAAAAGAAACACATCTTGTCTTTAAGTGTTCCTCTGCATTGAAATGTATATCAGTCTTTAATCCTTCTAGTCTTTCTTCATTCCCAGTTATTAATCCTACCAGGAATGTTTTCTGTTACTGAGTAAATTGGGGAGGAAGGGTAAGTAGGCCAGTATTTCCATTATTCCTGTTGCATAATAGATCTGCCTCTCTCTGTCTGTATTATGCATGACTGACCTTCTGTTTGGGGCTGATTTATTAGACTTCAAGTATTTGTCAACAGTTACTTTGTCAGTCATGTTGGCCCTTAAGTGTGAATCATGTTGAGAGGCTGAACTGCTTTTGTACATCCTGGGCACATTCACTCGTTGGTGCACAGCTGGAAGACCTGTAAGAGTGGATGGCCTCAAGCTGTAACTTCTTTAAATCCCATTGACAGGCAGAAGAGGAATGCTGCTTTTGAGTTGTCTCAGGCAGGAAAATAGTGGGGAGTTTCAGTAGCTTCAGTGGGGTTTTGTTTGCTTTTTAGTTCATAAGAGTGGATTAAAAAAATGAAAATGTTAGGCCACCCTAGCTCGCTTTTTAAGAGTATTCTATTCAAGTTAGTGCAAGTATTGTGGGAAAAACGCTTTTACTGTGCTAAGGAGGAAGTGTGAAGTACCTCCTCTTAAAGAAGACTACGTGGGTGATAGTTACTTGCTATAGCATATATGTGTGTGTGTGTGTGTATCTATGAATTACCTTAGGCAGAAGAGGGATGGGAGGCACAGGGAAGCATTGTAATTAATTACTGGGAGGCAGGAGTGCCAGAGGAATTGTTTGATTTGTAAAGTAGCAAGCTAAATCTGCAGCTGAGTAGCACCTGCATCTCAAAAAATCTGTCAGGCATTGAGTCGAAACTGCTGGTACTTGGCACTTCTGATAATCTAGCAATCTAACTTTCCATCTGAGTTTTGAGATGCTTCTAACATAAGGCCCTAACTTGAGAAGCCACAAGAGACTGCTGTATTGAATGTTTTCTGCCTTTTAATGGACTGTGGCTTAACAAGTAAATGAAAAGACACACAGTGACATGAATCTCTGGTCCCCACTGATTTTAAAGTGCAGATCCCCAGAGCAGTTTGTATATCGGTGTTACTACTTGATTTATTTGTTGCAGTGAAAACAAATGTATGGAGTTTTCCTGAAATTTCTCGCTGTTAACAGAATTGCTGTAGAAGAAAACCACTTACTGTCAAAATTTTATTTACCTTCAGATAACCCAGTCTAGAGGATGATTTTGCCAAGTACTCTCTCATAAATGGCTCCTTTGTTTCTCTACCCTCTTTATTTGCTCTCCATCTTGCTCCTCCATACTTCCTGCAACTATCTTTGCCTGTGAATATTTAGATATATTGCAGTAAAGGTTTGTATTGTAGTAGGTTATCTGTGCTTTTACTTTCCATTCTTTAGATTTTTTTGTTTAAAACCAAACAAATCTCCCACCCAGTTATTTTAGATTATGTGTGAACTTCAGACCTGTTTCATGAGTGTAGTTTCTCTCTCTGCTATGCTCTGCCTTACTTCTCCTCTTCATCTCTTTCCCCCATTAGAACACCAGCCTTTCCTATTTCCTCCAGTATAGCACTAACCCTTCCTGTTAGCTTCTGCCTCTCCCTTTCTGCTGCTTGCATCTCAGAATAGCTGTAGTGGTTGGTACCACTGTGGTGATTCTCTTAGTTTGACCTAGAATTTGGCGGCTGATGGCTTGCATCCTTTGTGGTGGGTAGTGCAGGAGAAAGACTGTAACTATTTCTGTTTTTTTTAAAGCCTGGGACAAGGTGATAGGTCTGCAAATACTGACTGTAGTGCCATTAATTGGGAAGGGAGTTGATATGTGATGCAAATTACAGAATGGTTTGGGCTAAAAGGAATCTTTTAAGGTAGTATTGGAAACTCATGCATGCTCTTTGTGAACCTATAGATTGGTTTGCTGTGACTAGTAACCCCTTGCAAATAGACACCTAATTCCCCAGTGTAAAGTTTTGTAGCAGAAAAATTCCTGTGTCCCAAAGCAAGCTGTTACAAAAGCATGTGCTTGTTCCAGTCTCTAGAGGTTGATATACTTTCATTTCCATATGTTTAAAGAAGTCACGTAGCATTTACTCACCGGAAGCTTTACAATAGAGTAGCACTGCAGCTATTGCTAATTTGGTAGCTCAAGTGTGGAAGTGGTTTTTTGTTTGTTTCACTGCCTCTTTTTTTTTTTTTTTTTTCATATAGCTGAGAATCCTCTAGAAGCAAGATTCACATATATCCAGAAATAATAGCTTGTTTTGCAGAAGCTTATGATGTTCTGAGGGTGTTTTTAATAACAGTTACTAATAACATGCAGCTACAAAAGGAACAAAAGTCCATCACTTGACAAATTAGGACCAGTAGCTTCTCAGAGGAGCTTCTAAAAGACGTTTCACTATCTTGTTGTTGTGCTATTAGCATTGGTACACTTAAAAAATGCTACATTTTTGATAAACTGCATTTTCAATTTTATAGTAAAATATTCATCAAGAAGTGAAAAAAATGTATTTTAGACTATTGTTTTCAGAACTTTTGCAAAAAGCCTAAGCACTGTGTCTTTTTTCCATCAAAATACCAGTACTGTATTAGTCAAAGTTGATAACCATTATGCATTGACTGTTGTTAGTGGTGTTACCAGCTCAGTCAAATTTTGCAGCTGTCTGGGATATCAGTATATTACAAAGCAAGTTAAATAAGCTTTTTTTTTTTCTTTTTTTCAGAGTGATTGATAGATTTGTGTAAATCGCACTGAAGCAGTTGAAATGATTGAGGTATCTATCTAGCTATATAAGAATATACACACCTACTAGTTACTTTCAGATGTTCAATAATAGATGTACTGGTGACATAAAAAGAAGATTCACTCTCTTTTAGCATGTCAGCATTATTCACTACATTGCATGTTCAAGAACTGCAGTTATTTCAACATCACTGTTGTTATTCTATTGCTCTTCTCTTACCCCTCTTTATTTTCCCAGTTACTTCTGCCTTGTGGGCTGCCTAATGTAAAATACATGTGTTATTTGTAGTGGTTTTGTTTTTTTTTTTTTCCTTGGACTCTAGCTGATGTATGTCTTTAACATGGAAATTGAAGTTCTTTCTACTAGTTGTTTTGTCATCCCAGTTACAGAGCTATGCAACAGGAGGGGGAGAGAGAGATGGCAGATAGGGCTAGATAAAAGAGCAGGTGGAATCAAATACTGAAATACATAGTATTGCAAGTAAACAATGGTATCTGTACCATTTCTTGATCTTTTGCTCATGCTTTAAATATTTATTATATATTCACATGACAGAAGAACGGAAGAACACCCACAATTTGTAGGTTAAGAAAAAAAAAATAAACCTTTTGTTGTACTAGAAATATTTCACTGAGAGTTCTTGAATAATATCAGTTGTATTCTTCAGGATTAGATGTTTTACACAGAACTGAGACAATTTACAATTAACTGAGTTAATTGTAAATGTGCTGCTTTTTACAAAATGTGAACTTTTATTTTGTTGAAAGAAGTGAGGTTTGCTCAACTCTGCTTTCTTTTTCCCTTTAGAATTAATCATGTAGGACAAAGACCTCAGTAGAACTACCAAGGGGAAACACGTGAGGGAAGATCTAACCTGTTTCTCAGAAAGTTGCAGTGAGCTAGGCTGGACTGTCCTTTGTTAACACAGAGTTGAAACAGCGTGCTTCTGCCTATGGATGGCCATTCCAGTCCTAATTCACAGTTGTCAGATCATGGGATAGGTGCCAGCCTTTTGGTTTCAGACTGTATCTGCAAGGTATCATCCCCTGACTATACAGAAGCGCAGTAAGTGCTCAGCCTTGCCAGCATGCTCTGGTTAACTTACGGGCAGGAAACAATGGAATTCGTGTTGCCTTCTATGGAGACTTGGTTTCCTCGGAGCTGGCATGGATCCTAGATGTTACCTCCACTATCCACTGCTGCAAAGAGACAGACCTTCAGGTGCAGGACTGCTGATTTGAGGACATTTAGTGAAAAACTCATCTGGCTTTCAGTAACTGTGATTTCCTTTTGCTGTGTGATAGTCTGACATGTCGTGTGGGAATGCTTTTGTACCCTATTTACTCTCTGCATCTGCTATTAATCACTTCATTAAAGTGTATGTGTAAGATGTGCATGAAATAAGCATTCTGTTTCCACTGTAAACTACTTACTTGTACATAGCCACAAAAACATATTTTATGAATTGTGTGTTGATACTCAGGGCTCTTATGAAGAGTTAATGTCTTTCTCTTCTCTAATAATTTTCTGCTCTTCAGCAGTGAATTTTTGCCTTGAGAAAGAGAAAAACAAAATGAGAACAATTTATTTTAATTGTTTTCTTTCTTCTGACACCAGAAATGCTAAACAACTTATTTTGAGGAAATTGCTGACAATATTCTGGCATTTACAAGCAAGAAGATACCAAAACTTCTCCAAGAAAGGCCTAATTTTTAAATATTTCTAAATTTATTTATTTAGCTACATTTTCTGAACGGAAACACTGCCTATAGCTCTCTCCTTCACAAGTGTACAGAATGAATCTAGCTCTTAATGTCAATAAAGATTTAAATTAAACCATGGGAAGGTTGTTCAGTGTGAGTGAATAGCTCTTTGGACCACAGCACATTATGCTGATTTGGTCATGGAGTCCTTTTCTGTTTTCTGTTTTCAATCTGTATGCCCCAGAGAAGGCCACATCTCTGAAACAGAGCTCCTCCTTCAAGACTGGGTTTATTAGGAGACTGTTCTCACTAGTTTAAAAAGACAGATCTCATCTCAGTGGCTCTTAAGCTGGACTGCAGCCTGAGCTCCCCAGCAGCCATGAGTCCAGATGGGTCACGAATGAACAGGTTCTGCAGTGCATCCCTGGAAGGGAGCTCTGGTGCTGTCAGGTGCTGAGCCAGGGCACTGTGCCTGCTGCAGCTCCTCCTCACTGGCCACGTCTGGGCAAGGCTTGCCTGCCTGCTGCCAGGGGGAGAGGGGGGCAGGCTCTTATCTGCAGCTGGGAGGAGCAGATAATGAAACCTTTTGTGTCCCCCTCCGGAGACATGAGCTACAGCAGCAATGAACTGTGCAGCTGCAACCCTAGCAACAAGGGCCTGGAGAAAAGAATGAGGGCAGCTTCCCAGCACAGGATGGCTGGAGGGTTAAGGATGAGCAAATTGAGCGGGTAGCACAGTATTTAGATGAACCTGTGTGTCTGTTATTCTTCCTAGGAATATATATATATATATTTGTTTTAATTTTGACCCTTAGACTGAAATATATCCACATGTCTTTTAGTACACAGATAAATCAATGCCTAAATGCTTGCCAGTCTTTGTTGCTTTTAATAGTCTTGATAGTGCTTTTTCTGGAGAGTTCACCATGTTGTTTGGTACAGTGCAGACAGTTCATTGTCACCAGTTAAGGAGCATGAAAGAAGTCAGTTTGAGCTGATTTTTGTAGTGTAGGTGCACAAAATCCTTAGAGATGCAATGGTTTAAAAAAGGAATTAATTTTTAAAAGTCCACTAATTCAAAGGGTTATTTGCATTGGTGCTTCTATGCTTACTGTGACAGATGTTTTCTGAGAAACTAATGTCAAATATTTCATTTCTAAGGTGTGGCAATCTGATCTATTTCCATGGGAAGTTCTATGAAGGAGTTGAGGATAACTCTACTGATGAGAATACGATAGGCTTCATTAATTACCTAGCTGCGGATAGGGATTCAGTTTGGGCTGCATGTCTGGGAGAGAGGGGGCGTTTGTTTGAGGGAGAGACTGAATAATGAATACCTTAAACCAAATGATCTGTGTCTGAGTGGCAGACAAAGAGGGCTTTGGGGCAGTGACTGATTATTCTGTGTGAAAGGACCACAGCCATATCTGGCCTGCATGCTGAATCTCACATGTGAGCCATCGCTTCTTATTTCTCCAGAAAAAAAAGGGAAATCAAATCTGCTTAGGAAGCAAGTGCACCTTGCCAGTGAAGGTTCTATTACCGACTGCATGATGCTTATCTAGTTACTGTAATGAGAAAACTTTGGTTATTTTAGTTCCTTTTTCCAGTCTTTTGACTAATGCAGTAGACATTTTTTAGCAAGTTATGTACAGATCTTTCTTTGTTCTCCCTTCCACTTCCATACCTCCTAGAATATTTGTCCTACAAATCACAGCCCAGAGCAAATGGAGCAGCAGATGTGGTGATTCCTGGATGTTTTCTAATAAGGTCAAAATGCTGACCTGAGGCAATTGCAAGTCCAGGAGCACGTTCACTTCCACTGGCTGTGCTACACAGGCACTGTTGTCCTGCACTGGAGCTGGGTGAAAAGCTATCATGTTAAACTGTTCAAGCAAGATTTAATGATGCTTGATGGTAGAATGAATGAGTTTCTGATTTCTTGGCTTCCCTTTTTTTTGGCTCTCAACCTGAGCACTGAAGGTGAAAGCTAAGAAGACCATTTTCCTTTTACTAGGTATATATGTTGACTTGCTGTAAAGTGCAGAGGGAAAGGTCAAGTGTTAAAGTATTTGGAGGCACCTCAATACTAAGTTGTAGAATTCTCTGTGGTTTTTTGTGAGGGGTAGGAAAAATGAGAAAAACATTTTGGATTGGGAGAGGATTTGAGACTGTACTTAAATACTTAATTTATTTATGTCATAATTATATCTTGTGCTCTTATCAGAATTTGATAGAGAAATCAAAGCTACAGATTTAAGGTTTGATACAGAGCAAATCTTCATTAGCAGATACAAGGAAATGTCTCCACACCACCCACACACAGAGAAGGAGAAATTAACAGTTGTGTGATATTGGGGGAGATAAAACCTTGTTTGAAACAGAGAATACTTTTTATAGTTGCATCTTTCATTAGAGTTTATTTGCTTAAGTCAATTACACATGCAGATTCGATTGTACCCTCCAGCAAAACTCTAATGACTTACAACAGATCTTTCACTGGAAAGGATTATACAAATGAAATACTATTATGTTAGTAAATAACTCAAAGCAAACAAACAAAACCAGACAGAATTAAGACAAGTGTTAAGGCAGGAAACACCTTTCTTTTTTTTTTCTGTGATGGAGAGGCTTCCACTGAATCTTACAGCTTAACTTGTCACAATAATGGAGTTTCACAGCAGTTCTGTAGTGTACAGACAGAGTGCTAAAGTGAACTGCAGTTTGTGAATGTCAGTATGAAGGTATTTACCAGTTGTAAATACCAGTTGTATATTTCAAAGATGTCTTTTTCAGAAGTGTCGCAAAGCTTCTTAGGAATTCAGGGTAACTGGACATAGGGGAAAGCGTCTCCACAGAACTAAACAAAACAGTGCATCTTCTCTCAAAGTAAAAAAATGTCTTGTTGTACCTCTTTTGTAAAAGGCAGAGAGCTAGTTTGGGCTGTTTTTGTCTTTTCAAAATTACGTAATGCCTGTTTTTGGGTCATTTGCCACAGTAGTTCTTGAGAGAAAATGAAGCTGTTGTACTAGTCAGTGGTTTGTATCTCTACATTGCTGCAATGAGGGCAGGGGACAAGTTCCCCTGTGTTAAATTAGACTATGTCTTTGTTTTGAAAGGGAAGCTTGTGCTGATCATGGCAGTACTAGTAAAAGTAGTAGATTTGTATCTTAGGAAGTTCTTATGGTTTGTCTTGTCTCTCCATAACAGTTGGAGCCAGGAGGATGCTTCTGAACATATGTTTACCTTGTGGTCTAAGGAATTAAGTAGTTGCCAAGAAAAATAACTGATTAACTAAGTTTACCTGTCAGAAGAGTAGAATAAGACACCAATGGTGACAGTAGTGTAGCAGGTTCTGGAAAAGCATTTATTTTCCAGACTTAAATTCGAAAGCTTCTGATCTGAAGTCCGTCAAGAGCTAAACCTTCTAGTGTGCTGCCTGTGGCTGGTTTGGGTCTTGAAGGAACTTGGTAGTCCTTCCTCATGCAAAGAGCTGCAGTGGTTGTCACTGCCATTTTCCTGACGGCTTTGTCATGTGTGTTACAAAAAACTATTGTGTTTGCTGTCTGAAAAAATCTGTAGTTGATCTTGAATAAAGGAACTTGTATTTCCCTGTTTCAAGTGGGTAAAGGGTTTTAAATGATGTGAGAGGCACTTGAGTCTTCCTGCTTATATTTATTGAGATTGTTACTCTGTGTGGAAGCAGCATTCTTTTCATAGCGAGGCAGCACAAATATTATATTTCACATTTGTTGTTCCGTACTTTTCAAGTTATCAGCAGAAGTACTCCATGCCTTGTGATTGTTTTGGCATGAGAAATACTGTGGTCAAAACATTGTTTATTTTTTAGGCTTCACTTAGGGTTTCTGTTTAGGTCAGAAGATTGGGAACTAGAGGGAAATATGTTGTGTGTGTATTTCATTTGCCTTCCTTACCTGTTGGTAAGCAGGTAACTAACTAAAATAATGCAAGAGAGATTGCTTGGAGACAGTGTGCCTCTGATCTGTATCACAATTGCTGATACTGTTTTCAAATATGCATTCTTACAAATAATCTGATTTTTTCCCTTTCCCCCTATCAAACAAATTCTCCAGAGCTAAGTCTTTGTACTTGAAAGCATTCGTTCAGTGTGGATAAGCAAGTACTGCCAGGTAATGTGATGGCCAAACTGAAGTGCCCCAATGGGACAAAGAATGTAACTTCATTGCTGTGTCGTTTCACAGCAATAAGATTTTATTTCATGCTGGTAACACCTGCTGTAAGTAGATACTGTTTTGACCGGTACAGAATTTTGTATAGTGGATCATTTTTCCTTGCCACATGTATTCAGTGGAGGAGAGAAGTACAGGTATTCTTGAGAAAGAAGACAAAGCAAGAAGTAGGTAAGAGAAATGTCTGAAGACTGTGCTGGGCTGGTGTGGAGATCTGGACAACACAGAGCAGAAGCAGAAAGCATAGACTTCTCTATTAACAAAAGCTGTAGGAGCGAAAGTATGAAATGACTCCGTAGTAAGAAGAACCTAGTTCTCTTTCAGTGGTTGTTTTTCACCATCACTGCGTGAAAGGGCTTCTTGGCTTGTTCTTTCTGCTTGGTTTTTCAACTTTTGGCTTCTGCCCCTACTGTCCTCAGGACATGCCTGCCTCACAGTGCAGAACAGGAAGAACAGAGACAGCACAAAAGGAAAAGCATTAGAGACTGAGAATTGTGTAGCATGACTCACCTTGAGGGTGATTGTTTTGTTTGTTTGAAATACCAGCAGAAAGAACATTTGCACACAATTCTCACATTAGTTTCAGTCTTACCAGCTGCATACCAGTGCAAGTGTCCTGAAGAATATGCCTAATAGCTTGGGGGCCACTTTTCCCAATTTCTGCATCTTCTGTTACTCTAATATCTTTATTTCTTTGAGATTTGAGCTGTACCGGTTCAATCATCCTACAGAAGCTTGATAGACAAGAACAACAGAATATTTATTAATTTTTTAAAAGCTGAAAACATATGGAATGCATCCATGGCAAAAATGTCAAGGTAAATTGTGAAATAGGAAAATTGCTACAAAGCCTTGGTTAATTTATTTTAAAAGAAAACAATGTGTTTTATGTCTTTACTTGAAATGTAATTCATAATGAAAATAGTAGTAAAAGGCTAGTGATGCACTAGTTCCCCAACATGCACACTTTACAGCTCCTTATTTGTACTTCTTCCTGTATCTTGTGTTTTTAAAAGGGAGGAGGTAAAGCAAATGTTCTTTGATAAAGAGGGGGAAGAAGTTAAGGGGAGGGGGTGGGATGAGAAAATGCTTAAGGAAATGAAGGGGCTTATTTTTCAGACTTAGATGGCTTAGTCATCAGAAAAACTTTCTAATGGCACTAATGGAAACTGCATCATTCCTTTTCTTCAAATGGTATTTGAATGCCTATTTTAAAAAATAAATTATACAAATGGACTAGAGGTTCAAGATCTTCAATTACTGTTTTAGTGTCTTTAGTGTTTTAGTGTAGAATATTGGTTAATGGTGTTTTGGAGGCCTTTTCAGATGGAAGCACACCTGTCCATTTATCACCGTTTCTGTTTGTAACTAGAAATTCCAAAGCCGGCTACCTTTAATTAATCTGACATTTATCTACACAACGAAATTTCAAACTTCAGGGGTTTTTTTCCTGCTTCTTAGTTTACAAAATAAAAACCCCAAGCAAACAAAAGAAGACTAAACATTTGGGTAAATGCAAAGCAGTACAAGCATGTTAGTGGTCACAAATCAACCAATGACTTAACTATATATTTATTTGTTGTTTTAAAAATATACTTGCAACTTAATACTTGGCAAAGAGCAATTATGCAAAGAAATGTAGTTCTAGCAAATATATCCATCAGAATTGAATATCCATCAGGATTGTATTAGTGTTTTTTTGTTAACTTCAGTGGGTCAGCGTTAGTAACCAAGATTTCTTTCCAAACTTTTGGGTTTTATAACCTCTTTTGTTTTTTTAACCTGTTTTTCTTGTGCAGGTTGTCTCAGTTAAAAGACTTTTGACTCTTATTCATAATCTCAAGCCAGAAGAATAAAGTCTGTATCTTGAGGAAAAAATGGCATTTTAAAATCTTATGTCATATGAGAATCCTTTCAAAATAGAATACAGAATTCTGGTGACTTGCACAAACCCTTGTATTAATAAGCGGTGAGAAATAAAGTGTTATCTGGCACAGTTACAGTCCTGTGTTGTTGCCTGTTTGTAGCGAAGACAACAAATCTTCTTTCACGTTTTTCTTGGTGTGTTCCTGGAAAGTAAGCATTGATAACTCTGACAACTGTGTGTGTCTTTTATTGGTGTTACCTAAAGAACAGACGTCCTGTATCCATTAGGGGTTTGTTAGATGGTTGAACACTGAGTTTTGTCAAAGAGCTGCTGTGGATACTGCAGAGCTTTTATAAATGCACAAGATTGACATAAGGGGAATGACTCTACTAAAAGTACATAAAACTTGCTAAGTGTATACTCTTAGCCTGCCATGTGGATACTGTAATTCTGCTTGTCTAGTAGAGAAGTAGTTTATGTTGACACTGCAGTCACTGCAGTATATTAATATTATATATCCTTACTTCTGTCAGTCTTTCCACTTAGAACGGGATTAAAGCTGGTCTTCTCTTAAAATTGTATTGAGGAACAACGTGTTACCACCAGACGTGCAGAGGACCACTTGTTATGTTTGTTCTGAGCAGTAAATCTGTATAACTGAAAAGATTACCTTTAAAAACAATGTGATCTTGTAGTGAAATTATTTGAATATGTCTTTGTAGTTGTATTGATAGAATGCTGTGAAAGCAGATACCAAGGCAGATGTGTAGAGTTCTTTTTAAATCCATCACAGCTCAAGTAATCAGTAGTGCATATTCAGTGTGGTTTTTTTCAAGGCACACTACTCAATGAACTACAGAGTTCTGTGAGCAAAGTACAGAAAAACTTCTGCTGAGGCATGTATCTGTTGCTTTCTAAGAAAAGATAACATATTTTACTTTCATTATGTCTGTTCATAGAATTGTAAAATGCAACATACAGAATTTCAAAAACTACTAGATATTTGTTGGCCTGTTGAAAGGGTCTCTGGCTTTTGCATCTGTGAGCAGTTCCAATGCCCCACCTCTGTGAGAAGATACACACTGAAATTCTTAAAATGGTGGAAATGTGTGCATAGAACAAAGTTGATTATGAATGTCCTTGGCTGTCTTAAAATACAATTGTTGCATGGCTTAGTTTCCCATACATGTAAAGAGGAAGAGGTCAGGAGAGTTACTTAAAGCCTGTATATGTTAGGAGCTGCCTGTTTGTTTGTTGGGTTGATTTTAGCAATTAAACTAATTCCTATTAAATACTAGAAATAGAATTAATGATAATTGATTATACTCAAAGATCCTTACATATATGCACAATTTTTTTATTTTTATTTTTATTTACAGTAACTATCAGCCTTTGCTGTGATAATTCTATCTCAAAATAGACATCAAAGAAGTCACTGGATCTGAGATAATGAGTCATACTCATTCAGGGAAAAAACTATAGGCTGCTTACCTGCTTGGTACTATTTTTCAAAGTTTTGGCCAAGTCTTTGAATCCTTACTGAATATTTTTTTTTCATAATGTAACTTTTTAATATACATCAAGAACCTTTTTATTTCTTCTGCCACTGAATAACGTACTGAAATTTCCTGTACTTGCCTACTGAGACTGTTATACAATTTAGAAAAAGACCCCAAGAAATTTTTTTTCTGGTAATAGCTTTCTGGTTTTTCCCTATACCATTTAACTTGATTTAGTGGATAAATTGATTAATACTCTAATAGAGTAGTAAGGGGAACCTTGAGTCTGGGTGTCAGAGTACGAAAGTGCTGTTTTGCAAACCTGACTTAGAAAGTAATAACCCAGTTATATCAACAATGTCCTTTGTGTTTTGGACATAATAATAATTTTTTTAATTAAAGTTGTTTTATGGTTCCGTATTTCATCTGAAAGCATGGCCATGCAAATAAAAACCTTCAATGTTTGATAAATAGGTGGATAACTATCTTATTACTATCCTTCATAATTTAACTTTGATTTTTTTATTTATTGGTGAAAACACTGTACTGGTCTCTTAATAGTTCACAGTGATTAAAAATACTTCATTAACAGATGGCTTTCTATCTAGCATCAAATAAATGAGAAATCCACATCTATGCTCAGCTTAGGCACCTCTCTTTCCCTTTAGAGCCACAGTGTCTTTCTGTGAAATTGACAGACAGGTGTGGTACAAGGTGTCTGTCTTGGCAACATGCTCTGAGCTTGTTTGTGCTGTGTAGTAGCTATTGACAAGTAGCTCCATGTTTTACAGTAGAAGCCATTTATGAGCTCAGTGCTATTGTAAACCATTTACCTAGGCCAAACACAAAATCTCTTAAGTCCCTATTTTTGTTGTTGTTGTTACAATTATATGGGAATAGTTTTTCAGTTTTGACACGATGCAGCTCTGACCTCTTTGTGCTTGATAGCAATACACTGCACTTTTCAGGAGGAAAACACTGGTCTGGCTAATTTTTAGCTAGGCCATATGGCATGAGTCTGCTTTGCAACTATCACGTCTTAAAAACAAAGTTAGATTTAGCTCTGGATGCCCTACTGTCAACCCTACAGAGATGGCCGTGAGGGGGTTGAGGTGCAGCAGTGTGTGAGGGTCAGGGAGGTGCTTTGGGAGGGGCCATGCTCTGAGGCTTGGCCAGTCTGGATCGTGTCTGTCTGTGGGAGCTGCAGCAGCTGGTCCAGACTCACTTTATGCAGTCTGCTCCAGAATTCTCTCTGGTGTAGGTGATTCTGTCTGGTTCTGCTTGTTCAAGTCAGCACCCTCGCATACAGCCACACTTAGGATCTCCAGAAGTGCCATCATGGGGTGTGGATGAAGTGTAGCACAGTGTTTATGCATGAAATCACATCTCAAACATCTAAACACTTACCTCTTCTTGTATGTAACCATGGGCAGATCTGGTCTTGTATCCACTGTGTTCTTCATTGCCTTTTTTTTCCCCCCTTTTCCAGAATATGTTTTATGATTTCTTAGTTAATAAATTGGTCTCTAATCTGTGACTTATGTTAAGAACAGACAATCAAAGGCAGAAGTGTAGGAACATGATTAACTGAAAGCTAAAAGGAATTTAGTAGCAAATGCTCTGTGGCTTTGAGCTAAATAATTAAATACCCTCACTGGGGAGCAGGGAGGATGGTAATGTGGTTCTTTGTGGGCTTTTTTGTGTGGTGAAGATTTTTTGGGACCATCTTATGTTGTTGTGATAGCTACTTATTAATTCAGAATAGAAAGAACTCTCTGATCAGTCCAAGAAAATGAACCTGATAAGAAGAGCTGGGCACCTTTTTAATTTTTGTTTAATGAAATTGGAATCTAATTAAGACTCCAGATAGCACAAGCACTGTGTTTGACTCTGCATTCACAACATCTCTTTCTGAACTCTGGGTAGCAGAATACAAAGTAGAGTTTTTCTAACTGGGCTGAATTGAGAAGCAGGTAACTTTGTTGGGAGTTGAGTTTTAGCATACAGAAAATGTCTTCTACCAACAATAAGGCTAAGAATTTACCTGATTTTTTAAAAATTGTGTTATTTAAATATTTTTAAAAAGAGATTGTATTTAGTAGCTGACATGACTCAGCTTTGCAAATGTCATGTTCTGCCTCCAGTGAATATAATTTTTATTGGGTGACATGAGCTTAATCTGGTATTGAGAAAAAAATAATAGAAAGGATGTTTCTGCTTAAGAGCAAATAAAAATAATTTTTAAGAAAGAGAACTAACAGCAGATGCATGAGTGCATCAAAGCCAGTTGGCTGAAGTACTTCTGCAGTCAGAATGAATGAGTAAATGTAACTCAGGTGAATCAGATTTTATTTGTGGGAAGAAAAATAAAACCTTAGTATTCTGCATCCCCATCTGTTTTCTCCTTCAGCTTTTAAAAGCGTCAGCTACCCATGCTGAGAGTGCTTGCAGAGATAGATAACATCCACGAGGCTGTACGTGGGGGTTGGAAAGCTGTCTGGCATCCCTGACCCAGGGCTTGCCTCCTGGGGTGAAATCTGGAGCCAGCTGCATGGCCAGTGGCTGCACCCTTGGCCAAGAACCTGCTCCAGATCTTGCCAGTGTACCTGCTGATCTGGTTATTGTCCCCTGCTGTCACACAGCCCAGATCTTAAGCAAACCAAATGCTTCTGTTTCACAGGAAACTTTCAAGCTAATGGTGAAATAGGCACAACCATGAAAGTTTTGTCTTGAGGAGTAGGCAAGAGGCTATGCACTGAATCCAGGTGTATCCTGGAAAGTTTCTTGGGCTGTGTTCTGAGGAACAAAACAGGAAGTGTCCAGGTATAATGTCTCAGTCATATCATGTTATTCATGTAACTTAGAGAAAATAGTTTGCATCACAGAGAACAGAGGGTTCTTCAGTTGATGAATTACATTTTTCACAATTTATTAAATTGAGGTTTGGAATTCTTTTTTTTGTATTTATTTAAAAAAAACCCTCAAAACTCAGAGTCTAAAAGAGAGGTTTTTTTATGCTTTGAAGCATGTTTTAAGCATGTTTAAACATACTCGGTTGGTAGTCTTTTGGATAAGACAGGACAGTTGTGACATGAGATTATCTGCAGTTTATTAGTGTATTGTTGACAGACTGAATTAACATCTATCAAATTAAATCCTATCTGTGAATATACCTGGTTTTTTAAGAGGCTGTTTCTTGTATTTTCTATCTGCTGTAAGACAGTACAATTTTGAAGCTAGCAAATATAACTAGCAGAGTTCATATAGGATCATTCATGGTTATTTGGTGTCAGAGTATGCTTTTCACATTACCTATTTGCTTCCTTATAGTGAGAGGTTAAGAACTGAGACAAAAGATTCCTTCCATATTTAGTGAACAAGTACTGTAAGTTGTTTCCGGCTTTGTCAGCAGCTTTCAGTTTTGAAATGAATCTGTTTAACATTTACTGGTATGAACCAGCTAATTTAAAGCTTGCAGGAAAAATGGCTTGTAGCCTTGACATGTTTGTTCTAGGTTTTCCTTTCCCTGGACGCCTGTCAATATAGGTAAGCCATACACCACTGCATATGTGTATAGGTGAGTGTTCCCTGTGAAAGTCAAACCATTTGAGGTTGCAGTGGTTTTACACTGGTTGTAGAGCTCCAAGTGGGTTTTGCTTTGCCACTGCGATATTACCCACAGGACGTTTCCCAAATGGACATTTTTTGTGGGTACACAGGGAGCACAAGTCAGTGTTCCTTGGCAAGATAGGCAGCTCATTTCTGGGGAGACCATCTAGTTTTCTTTGGGAAATTTCAGAACAGCAGTAAATGTTCTGCTGAGAATATGTACTTTGTTAAAATGTTTCTGGAACATTTTGAAACTCCCTTTTTTGTATAGCACTTTGTTTCTTAGCTAGTTCAATCATTCTGGTATCTTCAATGAAATTACATTGAACTGTTCAAAATTTGTGCACCATGTGCTTTTACTTCAAGCTGACTGTATGTACTTGGTTATTTTTCTGCATGTGTGGGAAAGATGGCATTGTGTCTTCCGAGCTTAAGACTGGACATCTCTACCTGGTTTCCTATTTTATTTTTCTAGATTTTAATAACTTATAATTGAACTTAATTTGGTAAAGTTGTTCATATTGTCTGATGTATAAAATGCCATGTGGCAGGTGAACTAAGAGAAGCCAAGGTTATAAGGTTAACTAAAAGGCTTTTAGTAGTGATTACATGGTGATCAAATTGCTATTAATCAGTGATTAAATGGAAATTAAATGATAATCAATTAAGCAGTAATTGAATGCAAATTAAGCAGTGATTTAACCCAATTTTCAAGAGAGATGAGAAGGACTGGTAACTACAGGCCTGTCAGTCTCACTTCAGTACTTGGTAAGGGAATTACTGAAAAATATCCTAAGGATAATGCAGTCATTGGTCACAACCAGTGTGAGTTCATGAAGGGAAAGATCTGTTTGCCAGACTAAATTTTCTTTTACAAGGTAACCTATCTAATTGACCAAGTGAAGCCAGTTGATGTAATCTTTTTGGATTTCTGTAAAGCTTTTGACACTCACTGAATCCTTCTGGAGAAAATGTCCAGCCCACAGCTGGATAAACACATGATGTGATGGGTGAGCAGCTGGCTCATGTGTCAGACACAAAGGGTTACAGTGAATGGGTGACATCAGTCTGGGGACCTGTCACTGGTGGGGCTGCATCTTAGGGACAGTGCTCTTTAATGTTTTTAAAAATGGTCTGAATGCAGGTATTGAGTAAGTAGCATTACATGAAGTAACTTTATCAATTATACTAAATTAAGAGGAGCTGTGGACTCCCTTGAGGGTGGAGAAGCCCTGCAGAGAGATTGGGATAGACTAGAGAACTGGGCACTCACCAGCCATATGAAATGTAAAATGAGCAAATGCCAGATTCTACATCTGATCCAAAGTAATGCTGCTTGAATATACAAACTGTGAAGCAAATTTGAGAAGCAGCCATCCAGAAAGAGAGTCGGAAAGAGATCTGAGGCTTGGTTTTATGGCAAGTTGAATATGATCATGAGTGAGCAGCAGTGCCCTGGCAGCCAGGAGGGCCAGCCCTGTCCAGGGGTGCATCAGGCACAGCATCACCAGCCAGTCAAGGGAGGAGATTGCCACCTCTGCTGTGCACTGGGGCAGCCTCCCTCTAGTGCTGGGGGCTGTTATGGGTTACACAATTAAGGACATAAAGCTATTAGAGAGGGAAAGGTGACCGAGATGGTAGTGGGTCTCGAAGGCAAGATTTCTGAAGAGTGGTTAAGGTGACTTGGTTTGTTCAGCTTGGGGAAGATAAGGCTGAGGGAATGACCCCATCACAGTCAACTCAGGCTGGTTCTGTTAGCTCGTGGTAAGACATGGCCTAGATTCCTTAGTTCCTGTGAAGTTATGCCTAGCAGAGTTCTGCACAGCAGGGCTGGCTTCAGTCAGACCTTCTTGTTGATGATGTCTGAATCAAAGCACTCTTCACTCAGCATGAGTTCATCCATCCATGGACTTTCCAAACAACAGACTTGATCTCCAGCCAAAAAAATCAGTGAGCATCTATCTAACACAAAATGAAAGTCAGTGAGGATTTTCAATATTTTGTTTGTAGTTACATTTTTTTCATACTCTGTGGAGGTAAACATTTTTATCAGTGTAAGCAGCAAGAGTTCTCTGTGGTCAAGCACTTATTTAAAAAAGTAAAGTAAATAGTCAAATACACCTCAATATTAAGGATCATTTGCATTGAATTTTGGTTTGGGAAAGGGAGAAGCAAAGAGCAGTAACTCAATTAATGTGCATTATTAATGTGCATTATCTGAAACAAGCTCATATTTGAAGATAGTCACAGAAGAAGGTATTTGGGGAATTTCAGTATTTTTTCTATGGTAAACAACCCTGTATTGGTACTGGTGTTATTGCTAGTAACAAGGTATAATTCTGTTCATCTGTAATATCTTAGCGCAAGCAAGTGTGGATATAAAAAAAAATCGGAAGAGTTTCTGATTTTTCTTCCTTTTCTAAATTGTATTCTCTTTTGAAAAATGAGTGGTCCTTCCAGCAAAAAATCAAAAATTGCTGTTGACCTGAAAAATGTTATTTCATACAGTCTGCAACTTTAATATATAATTTTTTATTTATCAGGAGTCCCTAGAAATTTTTTTCAGTTTGTAGTTGTTCTCCTTAGTAGAGGCTGGCTGAAGTTTGTAGAGGTAAAAGCTTGTTAGTTTTCTGGTTGGTGGTTTGTATACTTGCTGGATATAGCAAGTGAGAGCCTTAGCCACTGGAATGAAACACTTTCTGACTGCTGCAGTTACTAATTGCAGTGTGTGTGGCTTCATATGGACATGTGCACACACATGCAGTCACATAGCATTTAGCAGGTTTCTTGTGTGTAGAAGTGTCTGAAAAGGGTTTTCTGTGCTGTGGAAGCGTAGAAGCTCTCTGTGTGTGCTCTTCAGGAGCTGTATTTCTGTTCATCTCTTTCTTTGCACTTGTTTAAATGTTACAGAATTAGGACTCTCTTACATGCATTATGGCATTGCTATAGGTACATCTAGATTTTCCTTTCCCTTAAGTGAATTAAGAAAGGTCTGGAGGCAGGGGAAGAAAGCATTTAATGCTGTACACTGCCAGAAAAGGATAAAATCGGACTCTCCTGCTTAGGCATCACTTTGTGCTGTGTGTTACACATTAATGTGCTAGCTAAACTCGGGCTACTGATGGAGAATAGGAAAAAGCCAAGCATTTTACCAATTTTCTGCTTCTCCACATGGTCTGAAACCACACATAATGCTATGGTTAGGATTTTCACATGAATGCAGGTTTCTGACTAGAGCATTCTTTATGAGATATGGCGCCACTCCCCATGCTTATCTTTAGAGTGAAATCTAAATGGGCCCAGTTAGCACTTGCCGCCTCTCACAAGTTATAAAATTTCTTTGCTTTCTGGCTCTGCCATATGCCCCGCCTGTTTTTTCTGCCAAACTTGGGTGGTGTTTCTGCACCATTTTATGTCTGAAGATGGACTGTATGTAAAATAAACCCAGTGTTTAATACAGCGTTCTCAAGTGTCTAGTCAGGAAAAACCAGTATCACTTCAGACCAGTCAAAGCCTAATTTATACTTGTGTATGTGTGGTTCTTGTGTGAGTGCTCTTCAAATAAGCAGACAGTAACGGTGGTAGAAGTTGAAGCCAGGAGATACACCTGCATTAAGCTGCAGAGTGGTCATTTAAGTGAGTTCTGAAAGTACAGTACACTTGGCAGTAACAAGAGACTGTACTGCTTCTTGGGAAAAAATGGACTGCATGAACTCACAGGCCTCTGCCTACAGCTTCTGTGAGTATCTACTCCACAAGTCCTAAATTGCACTTCTACTCTAGAGTTACCCAAAGTATCTTTGAAAATGTGATTTGTCTTAAGTTTTAAATTTAATTTCTTTGAGCCGTCTCCCGTGTGCCTACATATGGATGCATATACTGAATTCAGGTCATCTAAATGAGTTGAAATAGAGAAATTTTAAAAAGGCTAGAAAACAAATATTAATAACTGGTAAGGCCTTAAAAGATAGAAGATTAAAAATGTGCAGCTCTCTTGTACTCTGAACAAACACAAATTGGCTTGTCCAGTCCCACAGAATGTGAGAATGCTTTTGCTTGCTGCACTTGGTCTCATAATTGTTTTGTACTTGAGTGGGAGGTGAAGAAGTGATGTCCAGGTATTAGATAAATTAGTTGTAAGTAGAATTGCCTTGTTAAGATTTAAGCTTTTACATTCTTCTGTGATTTCAGACCCCAGGGGAGGTTGACAAAACTTGGGGAGAAGAATGTACTGCTGATAGTGGACAAAAACAAAGCAGAATTTATGTGCCACAAGGACTTTTGGCACAGCTTCTAAGATAAGGAAGAAGCTAATAAAGCAAACACAGCAACTGTGCTGAGACTGGCTCTAACTGGGTAAGGAGTAATTCTGGCAGAGAGAGACAGGGACCACTGACTCACAGCCCACCAACTAAAGAAACCTGCCGACTCAAGAGAAAAGAAATCTGCATATGTGAACTAATTATTGTAACAACTTGCTAACCAGTAGAAGGTATAATACTAATTAATATGAGAATCATGTAACTTGTAGACAGTGAGCTGTGATTTCTTTGTTTGCTGAAATGTAGAAATGGTGTAAAGTTTTGATGATCGAGGAGCCAGCCTTTTATGGGCTGCCACCTAGCTCGTATTTTGCACAAACTAGAATAAAACAATAGAGATCTCTTGTCTCAGTGTGTAAATTGGCACTGTACACCAAGCATTTGGGACAACAGAAGTGGCAGCAGTAATTTACTGAAGTATATTAAAAGGTCTTTAGGTACAACCTCAGACTTGTGTTGCAGTACTGTTTTACAATGGCTGGTAATAATGGTATGTTATAGTGGTATATTTTGAAATGAAACACTTGCTGTGATATTAAGAGTTTGCCTCTATGAACTCTTGCACTTTTCTTCTCTTTTTCACACTTACTCCTTTCCTCTGCCCCAAACTTTCCTTGGAAATTACTTTGATGTGTTAGTTTCCTGTGGAAAAAAGAACATTATAAATGCTGTGAGTAATGCTTTTTGTCAATTGTCATACTGAAAACAGGTGAGAGTCCCTTCATTGGCTTGTATGGTCTGCCATGTAGTATGTCATGAGCACAGACTGTTCTGTTCTCTTCAATGCTGCACTGTTTTTAAAAGGATGGTCTCCTTGGATGCCAATATTGAGGATTTCCCATCATTACTGTAGAAGTAATAACTGGGCATTAGGTTAGTTTTTTTTGGGGATTTATTTCTTTCCATCCTTTACAGAAATGATACATTGTTGATGGTTTGCCTTTGGGCATTACTTTGCCCTGTTTATTTGTTTCCTCCCTGACTGGTATTACCTGTTGCAAGTAACAAGGAGGCCAGCTGAGGAAAGCATTGTTTTTCCTTCTGTAGGACTTGCCACTTAAAAAGAAAATGTTATTGACCACTTAAAGCTTTGTCTAACAGCATTTTTTTTTTTTTTAATGCAAATAGGAAGCAATTCTAAAATCAGATTTTCTGATAGGGGTGACTTCTCAAAGGCTTCTCACTTGTTCTTAGCTGACTGTTTATGGAGGTAGGGCAAAATATGTCTAGACTATGTCTTAACTAGGACAGAACACATGAGGTCTTTGGATTGCCTTCCTGTTATTTAGTAAAAAAATTTGGATTATTAATTTTCTGTTAGTCTTTCTGTATTTTTGTAGTGCAGAACTATTAGGTCTTCAGTGCTGTGGTTTCAAGAGAAGTAGGTTGCTGCAGGCATGTAAATGTGGAGAATAGTATCAGCTATGAGTTGGCTGTTTTAGAAAGATGCACTGAAGCCGTATATATATCCAAAGTAGTTATTAGTTAAAGACAGGAGGAAGCTTTGAAATGGACCTGGACATGAGGAATTTTAATGTGACCAGGCGGTACTGTCTCATTTGTTGGTTCTGTGCACAAAACAGTAAGGACCTTTCAAGGGCTGGATCTCTCAGGTGAAATAAATAAATGTAACTGAAGGGCTACAGAGTAAAACTCAGGCAGTTGCAGATGGGGGTCTATTTAAAAATAAAATAAAAAAAGTAAATATTTGAAGGCTTTCTGCTTCAAGGTCACAGCTGCACTTGCAAATATGTTTACTGTCACACTTGGTCCTTGACAGAATTGTGTGCTTTCCTGCTGTCCCCTTTGTTACAGCTCCCTTTCATGCCATCAGCAACCTGATAAGGAAAACCTAGTATTTCTCCTTAGAAACTTCCTGTGGTTTCCTTCCTGTATCTTTTGCTGCCCTCCCATGTATTATTCCAGGTGGCTACATTTATTGCAGGGGAGCTTGTCATGGCTTCTTACAAACTGAAAGCACAAAAACTGGAGAGGTTCCAGTATAAGATGTGATTGTTCCAAAAGCTAGATGCTGTACTGTTAGCAACAACAATTTAAAAAATCACCCCATCTGTCTCCTTTAAGTAAGCTATAAATAGTACCGACATCCTATTCCCTTGTTTTCATAAGTCTTTCGAACCTTTAACTCCGAAGCAAATTGCTCTTATAATAGTAATTGTTTATGGCTATTAGTTTGTGTTGAGCTTGATTTGAAGTACAACCTATTTCTAAGTTGCTTAAGGAAATATATTAATGAAAACTGTTTCAGTATTAATAGGGGCAAAAAATAAGAACTGACTCCAAATGATCAATAAACCCAAAATAAAGCCCTACAGTCTTATCATTTTAGTAACAGTGTGCAAAAACTGTATCACAAAGAGGTGAATAAAATAACCTTTTTACAGAGTCTTGATATATGCATTCAGGGTTTTAAAATGTACAAGAAAGTCTAACTCAGACTTTGAAGAAGATTGTTGAATGTCTTGAAACGAGACCGTAAGGCACTTGAGAGGCACTAAGGCAGAATTGATATGGGAAGATTATGAGGAAATGAAAAAAGAATTTCAGCCTTTTTCAGGCTATGTTGATAGTGAATGTTGTCTTTTGTGTGGCAACAAAGGGAAGTTATTTGCAGCTTAAGTTTCTCAGGATTTGAAAGTGCAAAACATAATTGCTGTATTAAAATTGGTGTCAAAGTGCCCAGAAGTGTCTGTTCTTGTAGTGGGGAATGGAGGAAGAGCACTTCTGCAAATTCGTTGCCCCAACGAGATAAAGCTTTTGATACAAAATTCATGAACAAAGGAAACTTTCTCTGTAGGTTGTGTTTGTTGAAAACTTCTTGCTTCTTGTAGATTTTTTTAATTTCAAAAAATGAGGCTGGCAAGTGAATAAACACCTCCTACTGCCTCTGAGAGCTGGAGAGTGTCCTTCAGTTCTACAGCTGTAAGTGTGCATGAGCACAACCTCTCTCTTGGTTTGGACACACCTTTAGTCCTCTCCTCCCCCCATTTCTGGTTGCTACATGACTTTATTTAGTCATCATCAAGAGGAAGTAGTGTGGCTGCAATTAGAAATTTAAAGTGCAAAATACGAAAGAAGTCTTAAAAATACACTCAGAAATGATTTTTGTACTTACAGCTTTCAGGATTGAAAGAAATGATAGCTTTTCAAAGCCTTTAAGGCAAACAAAACCCCAAAAAACAAATCAAAATACATGTATTTCATGGGATGAATCTCTTATAGTATAAAAAGCTATGAAGCATTTTCTTATGAAGTACTTGAGACTAAAATACTAGTAATGGGCTTGGTCGTGACTTTGTGCCTACATGTGCTTATTATGGCACATCATGTTGTGTCGTGACATACCATGACATAGCATGATTTTTGTTCATTATTTGGTTGGGGTTTTTTTTTGCCTTTTTTTCCTCATTCTCCTTTAATGGTAATCTGAGCTTTGTAGCAAGCATAGTTAAATTCAGATGCTAACACACCTGTAATTTTTTTTTTTCTCTTCCTCTGGTTTTATTTGCTTCAAGTGATTGTCTAAGAGCATGTTACCACATTTCCTGTTTGAAGCCACAGTGAACACTATACAGTCAAAGGATATAGAAAGTTCACCCTTCAAAGGAACTAGATAGATGCCTTTTTAAAAAGAGCAGGCTGTTCTCAAGCTGTATAATTAATAAGCAGTTTTATTTTAACTGACTCTCCACATCATAGTGCATATTCCTGTTTGGATCAGTTAAGGTAAATGCTGTCTGACCTTCTCTATATGAATAAATTTGAAAAAATTTGAAAAGCTCAGAGGGAAAATTGATGTCTTAGTTTACCTTTCCTCCTTTCCTGCTCTGTATATTTCTCATGGAAAAGTTAATACTGCTTTACTAAGAAAAATGGATGATACTATAAAAAAAATGTGCTTTGCCCACTATTCATTAATGCAGTGCTTGCACTTACTCTTTGTGACTGGTATTTAACAATAAGCAGTAGTTTTGGTTTTTGCATTAAACCAGCCTCTGTAGAATAAACCTACAAAAACTACCTTATGTAATTTTGAGTGTTTAATTTTAAATTTTAAACAATCTTAAAATCTTGATTTCGTCATACTTAGAATTTCTATAAATGTTAAGAAATTGATATAACTAAGCTATATAAGCCTTTAAATGCAACAAAGTTGTTCAGCCTGATAATCCTGAGTGTTTTTGTAACGTGAATCATTCTCCCTAAAATAAGTTGCATTCAGAGTTCAGAAAGTTTTCGTGAGGAAAGCAGAACAGTGTTTCACTGCTCATCACTCTGATAAATTGTCTTTTCAATGTGAGCTCCACGTTGTTGTGCCACTCTGAGCACCATAAGCTGGGCAAAGAGCAAAACTGATCCATCAACTATATCTTTCAACTAAAAGTCAACAGGTTGAAAAAGTGTTAGGGATTGTAGAACCACCAAACTGAAGGCAAATGTAGCACTTTACAGGCTAAACAACTGAAAATAATTTTTTAAGAATAAACACGTAATCAGAGATTATTATTTACAATCTTTAGCTTGGCTTTGTCATTCAAAAACTTTAGGTCTAAAGCAGGGAGTCACAGAGGTCACAAGTCCTGAGTGCCGAGAGTGGCTGTGTAGAACAAGACTTCTGCACCCTTGGGCATTCTGTAAACAGGAGGAGCTTTCCAGGCTCACAGGTGCCCACACAAGCCCTTCAGGTTTGTTCCCAGGGCTGCAGCTCAGTGCAGTGCTTGGGGATGCAGGGAGCTGGAGGAGTGTGCCAGCAATCAGTGAGCAAACACAGAGACAGATCAACAAAAGGAATCTCCCTGCCCTTCAGTGTGTGTTTTCTGTACTTGGGTGTAACAGATCAGAGTTAGCCCTCTGTGAGAAAAACAATTTGATATGTCAGTTCTGGACTTTGTCAAAAAGAGATTGTAGGGAAGCAAACAAGTGTCATAATTTTAGAAGTCACAAATCAGAATATTGGGGCACTTGTAGAGCAAGAAAAGCCCACTGCAAAATACCCATTTCTTGCTCTTGCAGCTTACAATATATCAAACTTCAAAATGCTAACTTTGAGTATTTGATTTCTAAATTTCTTATGATCTGAACAGCTAGCATTGGGGATGCATTGCTATGTTTCAGAACAACTTCACACTTCTATCTTAAGTAAATCAGCCAGGTCTTAAGGAGACATAAAACATACAGACACTGGACTAGAATTGTTAAATGTTACATGCTTAATGGAGGTTAATTGTGTTTTACTTCTGATTTTGTAACATAATAAATCAAATTTAGAAAAGAATTGTGTAGCTTGCAAATTCTGAGCCTGTAGAGAAGAACAGAGTATTTTTCCATCAAGGTTTTCTTTGTTAATCTTGCTATTTAAAATTAATGAAATTTTCAGTCACCAGAATAACTGAGAAAATGAATGTGAAGCTACCTAATTACAGTGAGAACTTCCTTAGAGACCTTTACTTTCATTCTTGGATTCCATGCTACTGGTAGTTGAATCCCAAGTTTTATTACCGTTTCTTGATTTATTCATGGAATTTAGATGGTGATCTTTTTAGTAGGAAAATCTTCTCTTAAGTAGTTAAAATGTCACATTAGCACTGTTCCAAGACCTTTTTTTTAAAAATGCCTGATGAGCAAAAGGTTGTATTTTTTTGCCAAGAAAAGAAGTATTTTTGGCAGAGTGGGGATTGTTTGCTTGTTTAGGTTTCTTTCTTGCCCTCAAGGTATCCTGTTTAATAAAATTGCTTTGTTTTATATGGTGTTAGCAATAGGATAACTTATCAAAGCAGATTTCCCTCTTCCTATTCTTATCTCTAAGCCAGGAATACCAGAAACAGGCAGATAAACCTAATTTTGACACTACTGATTTTTTCAAAGCTAGGAGGCACAAGTGATTCGGCTGGGGTTTTGCTATTTAGATGTTTTTACTGCAGCATGCATTTGTTTCTCAAAGAACTTCAGTTAGTGGCTTAAAAGCTGAGAAGTGCGAGAGTTTCCCAAAGGCTTTGGATAAGGTATGGGAAAGGTTCTGCTGTATTCTTTTTGTGTGTGTTATAGATAGTAGTCCTCAGAAGTACCTGGCTAGTCATGGCCACACAGTGCAGTGACTTGGCATGCATGTAGTGAATGAGGGGGACATCTTTGCTCATGTGCTTGGCACATGGAGAATTAGTGAAGGTGGTAGCAAAGTGAAGCTGCTGTGCCACAGAATGTGTGTGCATATATATGCAGAGTTTCATGCATTGCATGTAGACTCCAAACCACTGCATACTGTGAGGAATTGCATAGAAATAATAGTTGTGCAAATGTCTGTGTGAGTGAAGATGCAGTTTTATAAAGAATTGTTAAGGATTATTCACTTTCTCTGCAAGTAAAGTTTATGATATGCAGCGAGATAAGTGAAGTCTCAAAGGAATTTTTATTGCACTCCTGCTGAAAGAAACCAGAATGGAGGTTTACCAATAAACATCATTTAAGCAAAGGAATGGTTGGAATCTGGAGCCTCATTTGTTCCACTTGAGGAGTTTCAGAGGTTTAAGGAAACAATTTCAAAGTCTACAACTAATACCCTGTTTTGAAGTCAACTGTAAATGAAGGATAGAGTAGAAGACAGTGGAAGGAAAATACACTGTGTTGACCAGGTCCAGCCATTTTGCAAATTTTTCATATACCAAAATGTATTTATTACTCAACATTTAGGATAGCATACCTTTGATTGACAATTGTGTAGAAGGGTTGAGGGTAAATACCACTGAAATCTCACACTGTGAATGGACAGAGTAGCTTTTCCATCGAGAAATATGATGTGTTAGCAGGTGCAATTCCCTAAGAAGCGTAAAGGGGTGTATGGACAATTATCACATCCTGAAATTACATTTGAAAGTTAGAAACAAACCGAGATGATTGCCAAAAGATTGGACACCAGTTCTTGGTATTGCTTCATCTAACCAAAGCTGGAGTGTAAATCTTATATGGATTTATGGTATATGCTGGTTTTGGTAGTCACTGTAGAAAAAAGCACATGACTTGTTTGTCATGTTTGACAGTGGTGTGGGTGGCTGGCTTGATGCTTGATATTCTTTATATTCTCCCTTTTTGACTAATTTGACTTATTTCTCTCTTTTTGAAAACTTCTGTTTTCAGGTTCACGTAACGCTAGGGACCAAAGAAGCATACGTAATATTTTTCTGGTGCTGGGACCAACCTTCTGGAAGAAGATTCTAAAATAACTTTTTGCCTTCAAGTTCTTTGTCCTGGGACTGACTTGTCTTTGGAGAAGAGCTCAACAGAAAAGAATATTTTAACATTGGAGCCATTAAAAATAAACCTGTTCAAAGAACTTACTACCTGCAGACAGACTTACAAAGGTTGAGTCCTGCTTTTCGTCCGAGTTCCCACTTCAGACTGTAAACAATGAGTGAGTTCTGGTTGTGTTTCAACTGCTGTATTGCAGAACAGCCTCAGCCTGTAAGTATGAATATTTTCACTGCTTTGCTTTTATATAGTTAACCAAATTTTTCATGTTTTTTAGTTTTCTTATGTTACTTTTTTTTTTTTTTTTTAAATTACAGCTGTTTGTCCAAGCTTGGTGAGGATTACGCAATTAACTGATACCCTCCTTGATGCAGATCAAAAGACGTTTGTTCTAAACTGTTGTCATTTTCCTGTCCTTGAGATCAAATCTATCCAAAATCTTTGCAAAGAGCCTGTATTTGTTGGAATAGAAAGGGAGGGGAAGGGAAAAGGGTGATGAGGATGTAAACTGTCACTCTAGAGTAAATAACTTTTTATTGGAGATGTGTAGATGTCCTCACTTCTATATGACTTAAGGCCTGCCTTTGGATTTGGCTTGACAATGATGTTAGAAGGAAATTATTATCTTAAAAAGTCTAAAGTGAAATCCAGTCCTCCACCACCTTAATTTAAAAAAGGATTTAATCTTTAACTGTTCAGTTCGTTTTTAGATCAAATCTTAGAAGAGTGAAGGGTTGCACTCATATTGTAAATACTTTTTAAAAAATAGAATTTAATATGGCTGTTGTGTAAAAATGTACATAGCAAAGTTAGATAAAAGAAAATTTCAAAGCATATGCTAGGAAAACAGAAAATACAGAAATATTCTAAGTTTTCATTTATTTTTAAGTACCTTTAGAGTATGTTTCTGAGTCCAGTGCAGTTGGAATAATTCTGTCTGCAGGAAGGTGGAATTAACCAGCAATATCGTAACAACTGGGAGAAAGATTATTGTATGGTGTGACATCCAGATCAAGCTAAGTGAATTTATAGAAATGACAGTAGTCATACAGTAGTTTGAGTAGTACAAGTAGTACAAGAGAAAAACTCAGAGTGAATAAAGAAACCTCACATTGATATGCTCAGCCGCATATTTGGCTTTAGGGAAACCAAAGGACTGGGAAAAAAGTGCCTCACATTAGGCATTGTCATTACACAAAACCTGAATGCCAGACTGATGGCATGCAAATATTAAAGTGTGACCATTAACATTTTGAACTAATGAGTGCAACTTTATCTCAGTCTTAGTCAAGCAGAGCTGTGGGAGATGAACTCTGAGATGCCAGCATGGGAAGCTGTGATATGCCTCTCTTGCTTGAATACCATGCAGACCTTTAAAATGCTAGCTGTACCCATATAGAGCAAAAGTTATTTGTCTCAGTTTTTGAACATATATTTGAATAAGATGTGACAGTTCAAAATATTTCAGATAGAAAAATGGCATATTCTGTTAGTTTTTGAGAATCCCAAGGCTTGATTCAAGTTCTGTGATCTGTTTAAGTTACTGCCCAAGAAATCCACATATGTTAATACAGTGATCTGTAGTTAAAGCTTCATGAAGCAGGTGGAGATTGTATGTGGAAAGTAGAGGAAAAAGAAGCAACCCACTGTGTTTCTGCTGATATGGTGGTGTGCAGTAGCTTGATAATTAAAACCATCTTTGTATTTAAGATACTAATCGCATGTTGTTTAGCACTAACCTAGTTTCTGAAATGTGCCCTTCAAATGTTGCAGGAGACTTGTTTGTTACAAGGTGCCAAAATTCTTCGGGATATGTCTCAGGAAAAAAAGAGATGTATGCCCTATTCTTGGCATGCTTGATGAAAGGCACTTAGTTGTCCTTTCCCTGCAGTTACTCATCTCATTTTGCTGTGTTGTATTGTACAGCCATTGTTCTGCCATGCTTGGCTGCACTAAGTGGAGTGTTTAATCAGACACTTATACCTCTGAGTAAGTACAGGAATGTTTTCCATTTCTGACAAATAGCAAAGCATGTACTGTAAGTCTGAGGCAAACTGATAAATGGGACAAGTGATAAGGAAGCAGTTTTCCCTGTGTCTGCAGGTGTTGTATGATTGCATGTTTGAGAGACTTACATGCTGAAAAACATGCTAGTTTTCAGTCTCAAAATACTTGCATATTTCCCCATTGTATCATAAACTAAGTGAAACATGTAAACTTGGATAAAAGTTGCATGTCTGTCCCCTGCTGTGCATTCAACTCTCAGTTGAGTCCAGTTTCTAAGGAGAAATGCCTGATCTGCCCACTCTCGTTCCTTTCATGTGCCTTCTTTCTTTAACTCCTGCATCTCAACTATTTCATGGCCTGCCTCAGTTTCTCAGCTATTTCATGTTCAGCCATTACATGTTCCTTCTTCTGTGGAAGGACTAATATGGTCTTTTAGCAATACCAACAGCCACCAGCCTCTCAAAACAGACCTTGAAAGCAGGAAGTTAATTTGCCACTTGTTCTGATCAATGCTGAAAATGTTTCTTCTGCTTTTAAGCTTATTATAGAATACCATGAGTCAGAAGTGACCCAGAACGATCATGGAGTCCAACTCCTGGCTGTGCAGGACAGTCCCAAAATTCACTCTGTGTGCTCAAGAGCATTGTCTAAACACTTCTTGAACTCTGTCAGGCTTGGTGCTGTGACCACTTCTCTGGGAAGCCTGTTCCAGTGCCCAGCCACCCTCTGGTGAAGAATCTTCCTATCCAGCCCACACTTTCCCTGACACATCTTCTTGTGTTCCTTGGGTTCAGCAGAGAAAGGAGGATCAGCACAGCAGGAAACCCTTGTCCACATCATCAGCTGTCTGTCCATCCTGCTCCAGGGCCTCATGCCTGCTGTAAGGGCACTTGGGAAGATGAGGCAGCCTGGGAGGGAGCTTGCCTGTCAGCACAAGCAGTAGTAACCTCCATTTGCCCGTGTCTCCTAGTCCCCTCCTTCTGCCAGGGGGCATTCCCTGAAATGGTTTTTTTTCTCATTATCTTTGGCAGATGCTGATGTTTGAGGCACCTTTAATGTCATGGATAGTGACATAAATGTTAACCCTCCTTGCTAGAGGGGAAAATAAAAAGTCTTAATAGTTGCATGTATTTGTGATATTTTTAGCATTCATTGAGCTAAGCAGTTTCCTTCTCTCCTGAATTCAAGGATGCCAGAATTGTCTCTGCTTTCTGCTGGCAAAATTTTAGCTTACCATATTTGAAATGGTCAAATACAGCATCTCTATTCTTTTCAGCTATAGTGCACTTAACAAGAGAGCTGTACATGCACGAGTTCTTTCTGCCATTACTTCTCTAATAGCATACCCCAGAGCAGAACAGTAACAATGTTGCAGTTATATATTAGTGTTCTTAAATCAAAGACAGTGCTCAAGTATTACCATCATCTTTTAGTGAAATGTATCTTGGCACAGCTTTTAGTCTTTTGTCAGTGCTAACTGGATGCATCCTGCTGCTGTGAAATAAAACAGCTGTCTTGGAAAGCAGTGTTCTACTCTCACTCCTAAATGTTACTTTGGTTGCTAAATATTTCACTTGGTGTATCCAAAACAGCAGTACTCACCATCACGGAAGGCACACTCTGGAATCTGGGTCTCTAAGCTGCTCTGAAATAAAGTGATAAAATGAAGAAAGCAGGTATTCAAAGCAACAAAACTAATTAGGGATGCTGCTGAACAAAGCATGTTCCTCATGGTGGCTTCTTAATAGACTGTAGTTCTTACCATAGTAGAATCCAAACAAAAGTCAAGGGAGAGTGTTCTTCTATCACCCTCTAAGTTCTTTGTTTGTTTTTTTTTTAATTCAGAATATATTTCACCACCATGAACTTCAGACTACTAATTGCTTTCATGATACCAAAGAGGAGAGATACTGATCTATTAATAACTATGTCCCAAATTTTCATGGTTGTTTAAGTATCCTGAATTCAGTTTCTTATGATCTGACCTTTGTTTTGGGAAAAGCAGCACTTTTTGTGATTGCACCAGTTTTCTTACACCTCCTACTGATACCCTTAATAGGTTCTGTAAGCTGATTTTGCATTTCCCAGTGCAGTCAATTTTTCTCATGCTTCCTCTGCTATCATCTCATCCACTGCTATGTGTAATGACACATATGCCCAATTGTGTAATGACAACTATGCCCAATTCCCACTGCCAGATGCATTGCTTGATAACAGAAGTTTAGAAAGCTTGCAGGTTTTCAGAGAAAATGTTTATGGTTTCTTTCTAAGACTAAGCTTGTTGCCTACACCAGGAATCTGTTATTTTCCTATACTGCTCTCTTCCTGGTCTGTCCATTTTTAACTTGCAAAGTTAATTTTTGGTGTTAGAAGCCTTTGGTCATGATCTGGTGCACTCCCACCTTATTTGGGCCAAAGCTCAGTACAGCTGAGCTTTTCAGTTTGTTTTGACCTTGCAGTAAAATTGTACTGCTCTGGTACAAAAGAATAAACTCTGCTTTCTTACTTCTGGCTCCAGGCTTCCTTCACTAGTTAATCTGTAGATGTTTTGTTGCTTGTCTCTTATTTAGATTATTTTGATTTTGTGTTTTTTCAAGGGGCTGTTAAGAGTTTTGTTGTATGCTAAACCATAAATGTTTAAAGTGGTTTGGAAAGTGAAGTTTGTTTAGTGTCACTTTTGGTGTATGAAAGAGGATCAGCAGGTAGGTATTTGGAGTGGTGAGCCAGTCTTGAAAGAGAGGCAGGAAAAGCCCTGCACATACTGCTGTGTAACTGAATGCTGGATGCTTCAGAAGATGATTTTAACTCTGTTTTACTTAAGGAGATTATCCATAGAGGGATATTGTCAGCCCCAGCTTCCCTCCTGGAGAAGGAGTCATAGATACAGCTAAGGATACATCTAACAGTGCAATTTGTGCAACTCTTAAAAAGGAGAATTAAGCATTCATTGTGCCTTACAACTGCAGAATAGATCACCCCCAGCAGGCACACATACCACCTTGCTGCTTGAAGAAGTACTGGTTCAGGCTCCCTGTTCAGTACAACAGCTCTATGCAAGTGCAGCTTCCAGCATAAAATATCCAAAACTCAGGCTCTTTTTTTCATTAAATTTAATCAGTCTGCAGCATTAGGTAAGCCTATGAAAGACTTATGTAAAAGATGACAACCTTAGAGAGCCCCCAGATTTCAGAGTTACCCTACTGAGTTATGTTTTGAGCTGCCAGTTTAGATGCTTGAAATTCATTCTTTTTCCTGTTCAGTGCTGTTGTTAGAAGTAGCTTGAGAGAGCACCTTATCAAAGGGGGCAGAATCAAATAAGCAGCAAAATGCTTGACTTTTATTTATAAAACCTGATCTGCTTGTATGGCTTTCAGCCTGATAGAGCTGCTCTAGGCTTTTCTTTTACCTTTAAATTAGCCGCCACACATCTCAAAATATTTTTGTGATGTTCAAGTATTAAAATGTTTAAAAAGAAAACAAAGAAAGAATTATGTGTTTATGTATAAATACCTGAATGAAAATTGCGACTTTTATTATGGCTGTGAAATTTTTGGCCCTTCATTAACTGCATTGCTGCTATTTACTCAATATAATACTAGTTGATGACATGAAAAATAGCTCTTTGGAGAAGGTTGGAATCAAGAGTTATGCCAGCTTTCTGTTGATGAGAATGTGTCTTACCATTATCAACATACTTGAAGAAAGATGTAATATGCTTTTAATATCTGCAGGCTCCACAGAGCTCGGGCTTTCCACTTAAACATGGGCATAAAGTAGATTGTGCTATTTGTTGGTCTGGACACTAGGGCTAGAGCACTTGAATTTCTTGTTTCTTGTTTCTCTTAAATCTCCAAATTTTTCAGTGAGAAGACATTTTCAAGAGGAAAACCCTGGTATGAGTCACTGACAAAAGGAGCTTCCACAAGAACTAGTGGATGCTGCTTAGTAAAAGTTGATAGTTTTGCAAGCACTGTTGGAGACTGTGCTGTGAAGCATTTCCAGTGCAATTTTTTGTAATTTTTCTGTGATTTTTCTAATGGAAATGAAGCTATAAAGCCCTGGTATTTTTGGTGTGCCTTAATTCTAATGTTTGTCAGTTCAGCGGTTTTATCCCATTCTGCTTTTTATGTCAGAACAGGGGAGATGGGGAAGCATGAAGATTTAGGGGCATTTCTACTTGCCAACAGCTAGAGGCCAGGGTAATCTGGATATAGCCTGAGAGATGTGCACTTTCACTGACACCATTTGGAAGTATGCTTTGTGTTAGTGAATAGAGCAGTCAGTCGTTGCCCTGAAGCTAAGCATTCAGCCTTTTGGCTTTAACTGCTTTTGATATGAAAGGGAGTATTGAGACTAGAAGCTTCCTCTGCTGATATCTTGCTCTATTTTTATTGTAGCTTTTCTGGAATAGGTCTCAATAATTCTGTTGGTGATAATTCTTAAGACCAATATGCAACTCAAAAAATACATCTTTTTAAATTGCTGTTTTAAAGATCTTTGCCTGTACTTATATTTTCAGTTCCCAACGTTAGTATTTCACAATGCTGAAAGTTTTTGTTTTTCAGACTGTTCCTTAAATCTCTAGTTCTGCGGTTCCTGTCATGACACTTACACATGAGATATGCACGATACCAGAGTTCCCATTTACTTACAATAAAGCTATTTTCACTGTTCTCAAAGGTCCTGAATTTATAAGGTATCCATTAAGCCACAGACTTTAATAGGTAATCACTTGCAATTATTTTCTTGCCTTTGTCTTCAAAGTGGCTTAGCTGATCACTCTAAAATGCTGACTTCTGTAATTCTGGGTTAATATCCTGCCACAGGAGGATATTCTCCTGAGTGAGGAGAATAGAAGAGTGGAGGCAGGGCAGAAAAGCTAAAGCTGTCAAATTCAGGGAAGTGATGACTCTCTGAGCCCATCAGATATTCTTTGTCAAATTATTTTAGAGTTTTTTTAGTTAGTTGGATGTATCCTCAAGAGATCTGTAGTTAAGGGTAGTCAAGGTCTTTGTGTTTACTGTCTCAAATGAATGTGTAACACTGGGTGACTTGTTACTATGTCATGCTCTGAAAGTGCTTGGCATTAAAAGGGATGAGGCTCACATGGAATTTTAAATATAGTTTAAACTATCTACATTATCTCTCTTATTATTGTAAATTCAGCTCCTTCAGGCTTAGAAAATATAATATGTTGTCTTTAGCATTCCAGGGTGTTAATGATTGCTTTTCTCTGGCTTATACTATAACTTGTTCAGGGTGAGCATAGGCATCATTGATACTTGATAGTGTATTGTAAAGGACTACCTACTTCATAGTTCATAAGTTTTGGTACTGGGATGCTCTCAAATCAAATTGTTTCAATTTTGCCTTGTCTTTGGCAGGACTACGTTACGATTTTTGTATTTCTAGTCTGCAGAAGATGGTTTCAAGTTGGTATGTGGCTGCCTTATCTCCAGCGATTGAGGAATTGAGACCAAATTGTGATTTGTTTTTTTCAGTTTGCCTGGACCAGACTTTCTTTGTTGACATAGGGTGGTGTTTCATGCTCTACTGTTCAGCCAGCTGTAGTTTTCCATCTCTGGACCAGATGTACAGAGCTCATCTCATCGCAGTGCATATTGGAGGAAATAGCTGTTGCTTGTTGCTTATCAGTATCTGCATTCCCTCTGGTTTACGTCCACTTCTCTGAGTGGGATATGGTGTAACACAGAGCATTGTACGTCAAGTTTGTTAAAAGAATTTGTGACTTTTGAAAGTATTGTACTCACTTAAAAAGTGAAAACATGTCCCATGGGCAGGGTGTCATGACTGCTGAGTGTAGGTAAATGCTCTGGGAATTTGGTATTCTTTTATTCTGGCCTCAGACAGCTCCAGGTAGGTTCAAGTCTCACCTTTGCTGAAATCCTCCAGTTCTCACTGATGCTGAGTTCTGTTTTCTTGCAGTTCAGGCTTGATGCATTTGAAGGTTCAACATCCCAATTCTTGTTTTACAGCTGGAAGATATCAGGCAGGTTATTTGGAGAGTTGCATGGTGTTCCACCAGTGGCTTCAGGGCCTGTGACCTTAAATTAGGAAAGAACAGAAAAATTGGGATGTACAGGATGACGTAGTGAAAAATGAATCTAATTTGAATAAAATGGAGGAAAACACTTCCAACAGAGTTTATGAATCGATAGTAATTGGCCATTACCCCAGAATGATAGAATTTTAGAGGAGATAACACAGTTAGTTATAAGAAAGTTGCATAAAATTTAGTTACTAATCGTCACCTCATTATGTATATTTGCATAAAACTTATCTTTTGGGGTGCTTTTTTTAATTTTGCAAACTGAAAAGCTAATGCTTTCAGGGATTAAATTGCCTAACGAATGCACATATGCCTATGTTCAGCCTGGAATTGGAACTCTGTCAGCAGAGTGTAGTACTTACAGAAGAAAGTTTTATGATATATATTCTAAATATAGGTGGCTTACAAGCTAAAATCCACTTCAGGTAGATTTCTTGAAAGACTAGAGTAAAATTCTATATAGGACATGTCCTCTTTAACAATGTTTGGAACAAATACTGCTTTAAGTACAGCATGTTGTACTGCAGTCACTAAAACCCCATTTAATTCCTAGGCTATCGGATGGTGGTCAAATAATGGATTACTGTTAAAATGGGAGAATAAATCCTGCCAGGCACAATTCCAAAGAAATCTGCTGGGATATGTAAACACACAGGCACATACATGCATGTGCACGTATGCAGTGTACTGGATTGCTTGCATTTGTGGCAGCAGCTTGGCATTGCTGAACCTGAGAAGAGTGCAAAAATGCCAACACAAGAATAGGCATGCTGATCCACAGAGTAGCAGGCAGAAGAGCTTGCAGGCCTTTTTCTCTCCTTGGAAGAATATCAAATGCATGTTTTCTCTTTTTAACGTCAGAACTAAACTTTGAAAATTAAATTACTTCTGGGTTCATAATTCAAAGAAAGGAAAATTTGAGGGAGAAAGGAAAAAAGCTGCAATGTGTATAGTTCAGGGAATGAAGAAATGAGACTTGTATGTGAGATACTTTTTATTGCTTTAAAAATCTAATTTAAAACCTTTAAAATACATGTTTGTGATTAAAGCATGGATTAAACTGACTGCTGGAAAACTAGAAATGATGCAGTTGAGGCCTCTTTGCATGGCCCTACCCCTAAAGAAACAAAACATGTGCCATGCATCTCACGTCACTGAGATTCAGCTGCTCTTTTAAATTCAGGAATAAAATGCCAACATTTCCATTATTAAAGGAGATTAATCTTCCTACACATAGAAGACAATGGAGAGGAAGTTTACACCTTTTCATACCTACACCTAGATTAAAATCTTACAAAAATCTGAGGCATGAAGATAGGTGTGTTTTAGCTGATTTAGTGGTTAAAGAGTTGAACGTGGTGGAGATTTCTGCAGGCTGTAAACTTAAGGTTCTTCTACATAGCAAAGATGTTTTTTCTGATTTGTGAAATTATTTGTTGCATGATGGGATGGATTTTGGTGTTTAGTTGTTTTTTGGTTTTTTTGTGTGTGTGGTTTTTTTTTGTGTGTTTTGGTTGGTTGGGGTTTTTTGTAGGTTTTTGTGGGGTGGTTTTGTCTGGAGTTCTTTTGGTGTTTTTTGTTTTTCTGGGTTTTTTTTTCTGTTGTTGGGTTTTTCTTCTGTTGGATTACAGCAAAACAAAGCTGCCAGAGTATATTCCTTTGTGCTTTCCTGGGATCCTGCTGACTGCCAAGGTGCTCTCGGAGGATTATTAGTAGTTTTTATGGGGCATGTGTATAAGCATCATTGTTTTCTTTGAAGGCAGCTCACCTTGCGTTGAGGCAAAAATTCATTCCGGTTAGATTTTTAAATGGATTATGTTAATTCTGGATTACATTGTTTTTTGGTTGGGTGGGGGTTTTTTTGTTTGGGGGATTTGTTTGTTTATTTTTACTTACTAAACATTCATTGTAAGCAGCTTTTTTGTATCTAATGAGATTACAATACAAGAAGGATTTCTGAAGGGACCAATATTCATGTGACACTGGTGCTGCAAAACATATCCTGTAACATCTTACAAATGTGAGGGTGTCTTGACCATCCCCCAAGACAGTAAAATTACCTCCTTGTATACTAGTAGCACTTTTCATATCACCTGAGTCATGTTTTGCAATATCTTTTTCAATTTCTCAGAGCCTCTAAGCTAGGCACCAGTGTAAATTCTCTTCACTCGGTTTAGTCAAAGAAAACAGAAGAGCTTACACCGCTCTGACCTATCTTTATATGATAGGAAAAGTGACCAGGTACCCTACAGTACTTCACATTGCATAATAATTTATGTAATTTAGTGTTCCAGAATTAGTCAGCTCACATTATTCATCAGTGAAGAGGAAAGAAAAATGATAAAGGCAGTGAGATTTTATTTGGTATTGGTGTGTTTGTAACTTTTATCAAAAAAGACCAGCAAAGCTTTTTCTTTGAAGGATGCTCTGAGACAGCTCAAAAGCCTGTTTTACCCTAGAGTTGTTTGTTAATTACTAAATTGTACATTAAGTGGTTGACTCTTACTAATCACTTTCAAACTTCCAGTTCTCAGCTCTACAAGCTCCCTCTGTGTTCAGACAGTCAAGCTGAATCTTTTTCCCACACTGGTACAGTAAGCGTTCCATGAACAATCCCTCTGCTTCAGCTCACTGGAATTTAGTAAATAATTTGGTCATGCCCAAGAAGGAATAGAATTCAGCTTAGGTTCTTAGCAATGTTGGCTCTGCATGCATTGCAGGGGTGAGTATTACTGATAAATTATTTTTTATGACCAAACATAGCAGACACTTATTTTTATAATGCCTAAGATAAGAAATGCTGTAGGATGCACTGACTGTGGTATGGTTTGTGCTTTTACTATTATCACAGATAAACAGCCACATCTAAGTTCTGTATTGTGGTTTTATGCAAGTTTATGTGGTTTAGTTTCTTGAAAAGAAAATTAACTGTAACTACACAATTTCTGAACACAGAAGAGTGGACTGAAAGGAAACCGTGCTGGGAAACAATTAGGAAGGGCAGAAAGATTAGAATTTCTCAATATTTTTATGTAATAATCCCTAAGAGGGTATGTTGATTGTCACTGATAATGCTGAATCCTGATTTTTTTTTAAGCTTTGCAGCTGGAAAAAAACCCTTTTTACAGTGTTCTTAGTGAAGAATGTTTTCCCTTGAGTTTTGACGAATACTGGATTCATAAATTGTACTCAGAATATATTTACATTTTCAGTAGGCGTTAAAATGAACTTAAAAGCTTAAAATATTGTTTTAAATTGTCTATAATGGTGTTATAGAGAAAACCAGAGTCACTTCTTGTCCTAAATTATTTTGATGTAGTATGCATCTCCCCACAGTCTAAAACTTCACCACAATTGAGAAGCACATGTCAGTGTCTGTACACGACAGCAGTTGTAGGTAGCTACTCTAATCTGTTCAAAGATACTGACAGACCTTCAGGGAAACCTGGTGAGATAGTAAAGCAAGGTTAAGGCATAGAAACCATGCAGAAATCTGGGAAGAAAATTAAATTCTTTCAAATTCTGTACCTTGATTATGGAAGCATGTTTCTGGGTAGTATAGCCTGATGACAGTGTAGCATAGGAAACTCAAAATAATTGGGTATGATTGAGGCATAGGTGCCATAGTCCACTGAAAACCTGTGTGTTACTAAATGGTATCTGACCTTCGGGTTATGAAACACAGAGTGGTGATGATAATGTTTTAGCTTAGTTATTAGTGTTTTTCTTTAATTTAGGAACAATGTGTATCTTTGTACCAAAAATTGCTATTCACTTCTGTATTCATAGCTCAAATTTTTAGGAAGATAGAGTTATGTCCTGTCTTTTTAGATGGTTCCATTTGCTGCACAGTAAATGAAAAATATTTGCTAAAAATAATCTACACTTATTATGCAGCCAGTTTAGTAATTCCCAGCCTGCAGCTCTTCAGAAAACGTGATTTGTTCTGTTTATTATTCTACTCTTCATTCTGACTTCAACTTCCAGTCACTGTAAATCTGTAGCCAAAAGCTAATGTTGGATGTATCTTGGTTTTTGGTAGAAGCTGACTACACTTGCAGAACTGGGAAGCAGTTGCCCTGAAGTTGCCAATAACACACGAACCTGGAGGAATCTTAAATATCCGTGAATCTTAAATTCATGATGCTGAGTGTTGCAATGCCAAAGCTTTCTGTTCAGCTGTCAAAGAACTATGCTTTCCTCTTCTTCCTGTCATAAGAAGCTCCAATATTTGGTTTTATTCTGGCAAGATCACTAGATCTGACACGCTGAGAAAACCACACCATATGTTTCCTGGATTTCTACAGTGAGTCCAGCTTCAGAATTGCCAGTATTAGGCTGAAGGAATTGTATGTATGGTATTGTATTGTATTGTATAATGGTATCAAAAACTATGCAAGTAGGAGACATGGACAATAATATAAAATCTGCTTATGCAGGAATAAATTTATCATGGATAACTTGGTGCAGAAAACCTGCAAGATAAGGGCTTGCCACAGAAATGGATTAGTAAGTAGGAAGGTTCTCCTAAATATTATGATCAGCCAACACTACCTCTAGAAATGATGGTGTGATGATGTTGATACCACTGAGTCTAGTAGTAAATTATGACTAGTGAATGTACCTGACTTCACAACATTTCTGTAGTGCATTTAGTGGAACAGTTAGAAGCTATGTCTGCTACTCTTCCTGAATACATCCTTTCAACAACACTGAATTTAGAGGAGTAGAATGGGATAAATAAGTTAGGAATATAGGGTACTTCCTTGCTTGATGAAATTGAAATAGTAATGATTGTTTGCACTTAAGACCTGTGGAATTGTGGCATGCCTCAGCAAGACTGTGCAGAAGGGTCTGTACATGTTTGGAACTGGTGTCTAGTGTTTTCCTTTTGATGGGACACTGGACAAGGCAGTAGAAATTCCTTTGTTTTGCCAAGAAAAGCAGGACACTTCTTGAAAGGGCTTCCTTTTTATGTTTCTTGTTGTAATAAAATATGTAGGCTTACAGTGCTTGACTAGTTTCCTTAGACAGTGACTTTTTGTCTTTATTGTCTGTCTTTTGAACTTACAGATTTCCAGTGGCACACCGTGTTGCTTCTCCTTTGCAGCCGTGCTTCTGTTGGAACTTGTTAATTAGTTCCTGAACAGCTTCCCTTCTGTCATTTGGGGAGATTTGCCACACGTCAGGCATAGGCTTTTGTCTTGCTGCTCTGTGTCAGTTACTATTTTGAATATGTCAGAAGCTGAGCAGGAAGATAATTGAAGTCTAAGCACAGCTGCTGATTTAAGCATTCCTTAAGACTTACTGATAGACTACTCTTCCAGAGATGCTTCTAGCCATGCTTGATGTGTAAGCATCTCCAAAATACCTACTGCTCCATCCCTTGCTAAATTGTCTTGGTTGCTTATTGTCTTGTCTTTTTGTAAATTTGTGTATAGTATCACCATTCCTACGTCTGCTAGTGGGATCGCCTTTCATGTGTGTGACTGTTTTTCATACAGCAAGAACATGGGAGGCTGTACCTCCTTCCCTTGTGTAGGCTCTAACTCGTTTTTGCTTTGATGCCTCAAGCACAGGCGAAGACAGACTGTCACATTATAATGTATTTTGGGATGCATTTTTTACCAAATGATATGCCTAAAATGAAGTGGATGAACAGACTGGCAGTCAAATTTGGGACCTTTGCAGAAGTCTTCACAGGAGCAAGAAATAGGATGGCTACTGAAGGAAATTTGTGATTCCATGCTTACGAATTCTTCTCCCCTACTGCAAATCAGGGTATCCAAGACCATGTGACAGCATTCATGCTGAGGATGTAACTGATCAGTATGCCTTTGGAGCAGCAGGGACAGCCCTGCGACAATCCTGAGGTCACTCAGGTGGCAAGTAATTTCAGTGGGAAAATCTCCAGAAAGGTCAGCCATCAGGAGTGTGTCTCAGACACACAAAGATGTAATGGGATTAATTCCCTTAAAAAGGGATTTGTACAAAAAAAAAAAAAAAGAAAGTATCTTGATTTAGAGCAAGTTCATTTTGATGAAACTACACTGAGAAGTAAGTAGTACAGTACATCATTAGAAAACCAGGAAAATATTTAGGTATTTTTTTGCATATGAATATAAATATACATATACACACACACATATATATATATATATATATATATATATATATATATATATATATCCATGCCAACAAGAAGCTGCTGCTATCCAGGCAAACTAATGCCAAATTTCTGAGATGATACTCACAGAGGTGTTTAAAAACTCAGGAATTCACTGTGTGTATGTTTGTTGATTCCTGAGGATATTGCTATTAAATATTGTGGCTTTGTTTTTGCCTGCATCAAATCCTACTGCTAAAAAATAAACAGTGCCATAACTCATGAAAATCCATTGTCTCCCAATAAGGGAATTACAATGAGTTGCATAAAGAGATTTTCTGAAAATACCATGTGGGCCCTGATTTATTGTCATAGTTAAAGGAGAATCACAATGTGCAGGCTTGTAAGAACATATGGCAGTGCATTTAGGGGTATTACCTTTGGTGCAGTAGATGCTTTCACTTGTCCAGAGACAGCATTAGACTTACTAAGGGATTGGTTTTGGTGAGTGTGAGGATCTGTGTCTGACAGTGCCTGTTACCTGTTTGGAGGTAATATTTCAGATAATTTTTTTAGTCTTTTAATTTTCTGCAGTGGAATTTGGTATGTGCATATCGTTCTGATGTAGAAGGTTATGCAGAGTGTACAAAGGAGTACAGAAGGCTTGCATGTGTTGTACCTTATGCAACATGTGTGCCTCCATCAAGATGCAAATGTGTTCAGACATGTGGTCACACAGGACATAACAAACCTCTTTATATTAGTCAGCTATCTCTAGGACGTCTTATTATAGCATGGAAAATAATTTCTTAACAGAACTGTTTCAACACTCAGTGTTCTTAAGCATATTCAAAGCTTTTGTTTGTGTTGTATCTGGAGGTAAAGAGACATTCATTTGGCTGGGCAGGAGGGGCTACATACTGTAATCCTGGCAACATCCTCTAGAGAACTACATGCCAGATGATCCTTCAAGTATTTTGTGTTCTTGTTGGGCAAGGTCAGTAAGTGAACAGAAAGAAAGCTCAACTTGATGCATGTTCTTACCAACAATTTGGGATTTGATTTTTATAAGAAGCTATTAGAAGTTTCCAGAAAGTTTGTACTGTGGTGAGTCCTTATATCATTTGTTTAACCTCTGTTTTATGTTATTATCATTTTTGGTTACTTGGGAGAATATACAGGAAAGTCAGTTGCAGTTTGCTTTTCATCACCATCTAAAGATAGAGGCTTGCAAAGTATTCTAGTTGACAAGACACCTCTGGATGCCATCTGGTGCAATGCAGCTGCTCAAAGCAGAACCAGCTAGGCTTGACTTTTGCAGGGTCAGGACCAGTTCTGTTATGGGGATCTCAAAGGATGACATTGAAATTCACTGGGGTTTTGGTCCAGTGTTTGACCACTTACATAGCTGTTTATTGTATTTATATATTTAATTGGTGTTTTCTATGTTGTAACTTCTGGCTGAGGCCTCTGAAGCTGCCACTGTGCACCTTCACCTTCAAGGCTGTCTGTCTTTTGTTCCCTCATGTATAAGTAGTGGAAGACCTTTAAGGCCTCAAGGAGATGTCTCTTCTTACTCATGAACAAACCCACTATTTCAGTCTCTCTTCCACTGTCCTGTACAGCAGAGTTTTTGTCCCTTATCCATGTCATAGATCTGGACTGACTCTGAAGTTTCAGTGATTAACTTTATTTTCAGCTCTGCAGGCTGGTAATAAGCACTTGATCCAAGCAACAGCTAAGGTATTGGAAGTTACTCAGCTGGGCAGCTGATAGGATAAGAGTTAATAGATAAAGATAGAGTTAATATGTTAATGTTAAGTCCTGATTTTTGCTGGAAAACTAAAGCTGGTATCACAGACAAGGGTGCCTACAAAGGCTGGAAAGGGATTTTTTGTAAAAGCAGGTAGTGGTAGGACAAGGGGGAATGGCTTTTGACTTAAAGAAGGTCGAATTAGATTGGATATTAGGATGAAATTATTTATTGTGAGGATAGTGAGGCACTGGAAAAAGTTGCACAGGGAAGTAACTGCTGCCACATCTCTGACAGGGACTTGGGGCAGTGTGGTCTGGTGGAAGGTGTTGGAACCGCTGGAGGGAGGTTGGAACTTGGGGGGCAGAGAATGGTCTTCAGTCTTCCAATCCAGACTGTTCCTTGGAGTCTATGATCGGTTGCTTTAATCATGCTTTACTGTCCTTTAATTGATTACCTGTTAATCTGCAGTCAGATTTCACAGTCTACAGACGTTGAAGCAGTATAGTTACTGTAGTAGATAACCAACATGATTGTTTTAGATTACTGGAGTTTTTTAATACCTTTTAAAAATTATGTTAAAGAGACATTAAACCACCCAAAGTAATAAAAATAAAATTATTAGAAGGATAAGTAAATTTGTGGACAAATATAATCTTAAAATTTTAATAAAGCGTATTTTGAAAAGGTCAGTGCTTTCTAGGTAATGCCAAGGAATAGATTCGGATTTACTGTGTAACTTAAAGGTGGCTTATGCATCTGGAAGGGAACAAGTTCCCTTTGATGTGTGAGCTAAGCACATTTCTTAAAAGATCTATTGTCTTTTAGAGTCATTTGACCTCATCTGGCAATTTTTTCCTGTTTATTTAGAAAACATAGGCTACAATTGCCAGTTTTGTCATATGATGACTAACATCATAATATAATGGAATATTGTGTAAACAAAAAAGCTTATCATTCAAAAGATGCAAGAAGGTGGTGAATTTGCTGAAAAAGGGAGCTGTTTGAGATATTATGCAATACAGTTTAAGGTATAAAGTTATGAAATAGATTAATTTTATGAGAAGTTGAAACTTAATGAAATCTTCCAGATTGATTTTATGTGAGCTTTACTGACATTTATGATTCTTTTATTTTTCCTTTAATTTAGTTTTTTTTTTTCCTATACATGAATGGAACTGCTAGCTGTTTTGCTGAGGACCTCAGACAATCAGATTTTATAATTCTTTTTTTCCACTTGAGTCAGTCAGTACATGCCAAGTGATTTTGCTGTTAAAGCTAAATCCAGTGTACACTTGATAATCGGCTTATTAGATACTAGTTGTAACAGCTCACATAATTAAAAAAACTTAGCTCTTTTCAGTCCTTGTTCACAATTTCTGAACTCCTCTAGCTAGAGAAATCATGGGGCATCATGATCTTTTGGAAACTTAATGAAACCTGAGTGTGCTAGAGACCTGCTACTTACCTCTGTTGCTTAAGAGCTGGCATGAAAGCCAGTTTCCTCCTGCTTCTGTTCTGATACAACAGAGTGTTCTAGACATAGAACATATGTGGGCAAGATCCTTAATCAGTCAGGAGTCTTTAAACAATCTGATATAAATTGCCCAAGCTGCCCAAATAGGAGATTGAGAAAAATGTGTTTTAGTGAGGGCAGCAGCTTTGGTGTCTTGTAGTTGATGGAGATCACAGCATTGGTCAGAACATCATTATGCTGTGCTTAGATATCAGATGTTACTGTTTTAGAATAAATCTGTCACTGAAATTCCATTATTTGGAGGCAGTGTCTAGCATTTCAGTGTATCTTGTACATTACCTTAGTTGTGCACCACTGTGTTTCTTCTGTGTAGGAGATGTTTTGACGTGAGACATTTGAAATTCACGGGTCTATTCTTGCTTATTCAGAGAGTATGTGGGCTCCTACACTTCAAATGGTCATTGTCACTTTATGATTCAAAAACTGAATTAAAACAGTGAAGTGTTAAACACATGCTAATGCTGGCTGGAATTTTATATTACTCTGTAAGGTGTCTCTTTCATCAGTACTTGGAGATTGTATAAATGATGGACTCTGCAGCATAACCTCACAGATTTGAAACAGCTGATAAAAATGAGAATACCACAATATTCAGAGAAATGTTTAGGGAATGTGCAACCTTTCTTCTCCAAAATTATCTCACTGACTTTGTGATCCTATATGTGCAGCTATTGGTTTCATAGTGATAGCTTGCTACCTAATGATCTAGTTGGTAGAGATGGGTGTTAGCTTTTCAGCTTTACATGCATACATGCCTTTTGTTGTTTTCAACATGAATCTATAGGTTCCTCATTAGGGTGGAAAGTGTGGAGAAATTTATCTTAAACATGCAAAAACAAGTGCAAGGGATACCCTTACCGCCAGTCACCTTATGTGGAGTTTGATGCAAGACACTACTACCTTTTTAGGCAATTTTGATGGGTTGGTATTGGGAACTCAGACACATCACTCGGACCACAGCTTGTCTTGAGACGCATTCAGACCTTCTGTGCACAAGACAATTTTGAAAGTAGAACAGCCTGTGTGTGGGAGGGCAGAAAACTACCTCTACAGGGTGATGTGATACTTCCTATTCTGAGCAAGTGCCTAGCCCTTCCTGTGTGTTAGTGTGTGGAGGATCATATGGATGCCACAGCAGAGGGAATCTTGCTGCTAGTATTTTTTCAGAGCAAATAGCATGAAAGGTCAAAGAAGGAAAATAAGGGGAAGGATTTCAGCTTCTCCTATCATCATCCAAATCCTCCTTCTTTGGCTGACTATCTTGACTTTGATTAAATCCTTCCCTTAGATTTCTGTCTTGGGATTTTTTTTTATCTTTGGCCTGCACTGCTTTTGAAGTTTCAGCTGAGTTTTTTGAATGCAAAGCTAGCAAATAACTCTATTTCAACAGTTCTATCATTGAAATGTCCTCAGGGAAGAGATAGGAAACACCTTTCTTGGTAAAGAAAGATTGGTAAAAAGAACCCAATGTGAATTTGCATGTTAAGAGTTGGTTTTTTGCATTGGGTAATCCTGAAATTAGCACTACAATAAATGGTAACAGAAGTTCTCCCATAAAGGCTTGCTGATTGAGGGCTTTTTCTGAAACAACAAACACAGTTGATGTGAGATCCTATAGTCTGATAGTTACTATTTAATGTTGAAAAAAAAAATCCATATTGTATCCATATTATCAGTCTCAATAGTGCACCCATATAGTGTGAAAACAAAATATAGTGAAATCAAATAAAGGAGGTAGATAGTGAGGAAAACCAGAAGCATATTCCTTCTTTGCATTTGCCCTGTCTATCACAAGAATGGCATCTGTGGTGGCTCTACTGGGATTTATTTTGCTTTAGGAGTATTTGGGATTTGGATTGGTTTAGTATGGAAAGATGTATTTGCACTACAACTCCTAGTGTTACAGAAGGTTAGATGGTATGGTTGAAAGTTACTGTATTACATTATTTTCTAACAACTATACTGTTACTTAAAAGTCAGACAAGTATCAGAGAGTGAATTATTTCTTACTGTATTTGATGCCATTGTAATGACTGAGCTAGCAGTCAAAATTGACCCTCATGTTATGAAGACAAGTATTAAAAGCTGTGTAACTTTCTAGTGTTTATGAATGAACAGTTATCTTTGTGCTTTTAAAAAAGAAAACTTTTTTGAGGCAATAAATATTAAGTGATTATTCTCTGACCACAGAAATCCATTCTGCAAAGCAGCTCTTTATAGCATGCAGATGGATCATTCAGTTCTCTGCTCACCAGGGAGAGTTTCTGTGTAGGGAGTTAGCAAGTAAATTTATTAAATCTTGAATAAGGCTTTGGAGAGGAATTAAATGTTCTTTAGTGAGCATTTGCCAAGAGAGATAAGCCTGTTTTATGACAGTATTCATTGAAGGAAAGGGGAAAACTATTCTTTGGCTTGGCAAGTTGCTGAGCCTGCAAGGCAACAGTAAGCATTGCATGAAGAGCAAGCCTAGCAGGTGAATGGGGCCCACTGAAGCTGATGCTCCTGCCATAACCCACTCAATTGTGGGCTGTTATTACTACCTTGATCTGCAGATTGTGTAGATCAGGGTATTTGTCTACCTTGATTAGATTGATATTAATCTACCTTGATATTAAAAGGAGTGCTATATGTGTGAACTTTAATAAAAAAACATTGTTTTCACAGATTTTGTGTTCACAATATGGCAATAATATATCGTCCCCCCTGAATTTCTTCAGTTTCCACCATGTATTGCTTTATGCTTTAGTGCACATTCCTCACCTGCACCTGTAATACCACTTTCATTTGAGGGCTGCCTTCTGCAGAGAAAATCCATGCAGATTTTTGTGTGGTAGGGTCCTTTGCAATGCTGTATGTCACTTGCATTTCACTTAGAATTTGATTTTCGATATATTTGTAGCAGCCATCTCAAAATATCTGGTGTAGAATTAGCAGAACATGTTCTTCTGGAACTGAACAGATTCCTTTGCTTTTGATACCCAGCAAATGTAGGCTGGCACTTGACTTAGGAATATCTTTATGTGAGACTTCATATGAAGGTTGACTTCACTTGCAACTTCAGCTTTTATCAGGGAAGTAATTGTCAGCCTTGCAAGATCAAAGTGAAATCAGTATTTTTATATGTTTGAGACCTTGGTGTTGCTCTGCACGCCTTAACTTTTTTTTTTGAGAGGACCTCATGAAGAGAAAGGAAAAAAAATTTCAAAACTTGTCTTTTTTGTATAGGCAGAGAGCTTGCCTAATTCAGAAATTCTGCCATCACTTATGAAAGAGCTTGAACTAAAGAAGTGCAGCCTGACCTTTGGACAAAGTCTGGAGATAGTGAAAAAAGATCACTTCTTCCCTCAAAGTCAAAAATACAGGGGAGTAAAAACAAAATTTTACATACTTCTGGACCTATCTATGGATATTTTGTGTTGAAATAAACAAATTACAGTTTTGAATTTCTTGTAACAAGTAGTCTATGGAATTATGAAAAACAGCATTTCAGTGAAATGTTTGTGGCTTTGCTGGAAGGCAGGTTGAATATATGGTACAATTAGTTTAACTGTCTAGGCAACAATTTAAAATAGTTTAAAGTTTGAAGAAACTTGCAGGGTTAATATATTTTGTGTGATGTAACTATTGGAGACTTTCTGATTTCTGATCTGGTATTTTGAAGGAAATGCTGCCGTGTGGGTACAAAGCGTCACTCGTAGGTTAAGAATAGAAAAGATTCACTTTTACTTCATTTCTATGGTAACTGAAATGTGATCCAGTTTCATTGTATCTGGTACATGTTCAAAGCAAGGCTTCTTAGGTGGATCTTCAGACTACTTCCATTCCTCTCAAGACATTTGACACACAAGCCTGCATCTCTTCTGGGTCAGTTTCCAGATCAGTTTTTCTTTTCATGGTGTAAAGATTATCTGGTATGTACTTAGCAATCCAAATTCTTCAGCTTCTTGTTAAGGGAAAAAATTGAGTAAAGACATTAAATGATGGCACTTCATATTCCACTTCCAGGATCCTTTTATAGATCTTTTTCTCTCATCTCATCCTTATTGTGCTCCTTGTCACCCCTTGCCTTCCTAGTAAAAGGGCACAAGGCAAAGGGGAAGAAATACTTTAATACAGATTTTAAACTTTTTTTGTCCATTGGTAGCGAATGTTATAGTAACTTGACCTAAACTGCCAAGAAAGATAACAATCAAGTTACCTAATCGTAATATGAACCTACTTCTATTTCTCTCCTGCTAGGAAAAAAATCCACAAGGAATGCAAATAGAGGACACGGGACTCATTGTAGTTAGACTGACATGGTTAGGGCATTTATTTGTTTTTTCAGAAACATCTTGAAAACAAAGATTTACGAGTACAAATACACAGGGTTGTGTGTGTGTATGTTGAACTTCTTTGCAATAACGACATAAACATTCGTTTTGTAGATGACCTTTAGTCACATTTCATTACTACTTTTTGCTAGATAAGTGGTGTGTAAATGTATTCTGAGGGTAGTTTTTTATGGTATGATATCAAGCAGTTTGAGGTATAGGTGAAGCTTAATGGGATTAAATTTTGCTGAGTCCTGTCAGCATTTTCTATTTCCTTTTAACGCAAGATATTTTATGTTTTCCCCTCCTGAAAGCCATGGTGATAATCTCAGTTTATCAGCCACAGCTTCTGTGGCCCTGGGGAAGACAAGCCACTTCCCAAGCACAGTCCTTTTAAATCCAGAACACAAAATCAGTCCTTCACCACAACAAATCAGACATGCAAGAAGGCTTGTGAGCTGATCAAGGAGAGAGCATGGAAGGACACAGATGGTAGTGGGAAATAACTATGTTTAATTTCTTCCTAAGTAGGAGATGAATGTTCTGCTTCTCAGCTTTTTTCAAATTCAGTTTGCTGAAAAAATCAATCTTGTGTGTTAATTCTTACTGTGTATAAAACATTGTTATGCATGTATTCTTACAGATACAAGGCCTCAGAAAATAGAGCTTCAAAACTAAATCCTGGCAAACTTATGGTGTCCTCTGTAAAAGCTTTGTAACCTTTCCAGGCATGTTCCCCATCTGCTTTCCCCTGTGTTACACTCCTTGTAAAGAGGTGATTTTTACAGTCCTCCCCCTGTACCTTTACACATTCTAATTGGTCATTTTGGAGACCATGTCTACAGGAACAGCACATTCTAGTAGGATCATCTGTGTAGGACAGCAGAACAGTTGCTGTTGGGGCGTCATGATGTGTATCAGATGTGTTGTGATCTACTCCAGCCTGCCTCACCTGGTTCATTGGCCTCGATGTCTGTTAGCAATGGGAGAACATCAGTTGGTCTTCCAGTTCACTTTCATCTAAAAAAAAGTCTAATTTGTGCACTCCAGGGTTAGTCTGAAATTAAAATTGAATATGATAAGTGAGAACTGGTAAAGTTGCTTCGAAAGCATTCACAGCATCCAAGGTAAAACAGAAATGTAAATGCAAAAAAAAGGTAAATAAATATTTTATATGCTTTCACAGTGAACTATTTTGTGTCACTGCATACTGTTCCATAGCTTCAGGGAGCTCACATCAAGTGGGCACATGTCAGGGAGTAAAGAGCTGATGGCTCTGATAAAGGAACTCACTTAAGATAAGAGACATGGTTTGGTGGCAGTGCAGTTTAACTAGTGGTTACTGGTTGACTAGCTGATGATTAGTGGGGAATTATTTACAGTCATTCACAAGATCCAGCACTTCATTACTGGCATGCCAGTGATCTTAGCAACAAGTTAAGGAGTAAAATAAGTTACTTTGCACAAAAAAAGTTAAATTGTCTTAAAAACTCAAAAACAAGGTAAGAAAAATCTAAAATCTTTGGGTTTGTCCACATCTTCTCTGCATCAAAATTCTATTAAAATCAAGAAATTATGGATGTGTTGTTTAGTTACATAAATTTGGCTGATCTTTTTTAAAAGGAAGAGGGGGGCAACTGCTGCAGACATGAAACAATTTAAAATGTTTTAATTAGAGCAGTGTATTTTCATACAGCTGTTTAGATCATCTTTCTCTGTCAAATTCACAGCATATTACAGTATGGGATGGTATAAATTTTTTTTTTAATGGCTGGAATATTTTATTGGATGGATTGATTGATTTTGTAAAATCCTTTGGAATTAGAGAATTCACTAGTAGTTTTAGCATGGATCAGATCATTGTATTTAGCTGTTTCTACGGAATTTTATGTTTTCCTTCTTATCCCAGCTACTCATAGCATGCAAGAAGGTACTGAAACCTACGGAAATCTGTTTTTTGTAAGAGGGAAAAGGTGCAGGACAGGATTAAATGTGTTTTGTGCTTGCTGGCTAAACCCTATGATGTATTCTCATAGCTGTGGGCTCTGATTCATAAAGACTTCCTCTGTAGCTGTTGAAATAGTAGCTAGTCCGTTCGAGGCATGTACCTGCCTGCCTTGAGTCTGTGTGGTCTTACAATCCCATAGCCAATAGAGATCATTAAAAACAAGGCTGAGTGAACTTCAAGGTAATGTGAAGGTTTCACTTGAGCTCAAGTAATTTTTTAGCTGCTAAACTATTTTGTACAACAAACCTTAAACTGAGATATTGGAATTGTGTTTTGTGGCTTTTTTTTTTCCCCCAAATGCAGGCGTTTTTCATAGTATGGACATATGGTGACTACACACTGCATGAATTGCTCCGTGTAAGCTCCTGGTTTTGGCCTAAGAAACGAGGATAGAGTTTTCTCCTTTAGATGCAACTCTAGCTGGAGGCAGGCAACCAAAGCAGCTTTTATTAGGGAAATTCTTTATTGCCTCTGATTTTTTTATTTGCATGTTATTAGATTACTAAAGAATGAAGCTGTGACTCTGAAAATTGGGAAACAGAGGTTAAGCAATTCTTGCCTTTTGTCGTATGGTATAGGAATCAGAAGAGTCCCTAGGCTGGCATTTTGCCTTACTAATGCACTGCACCCCTTCAGCTCACAGTCAAGGATAATGCAGACTGGAGTTATCTTGAGTCATGGGTTCAGAGTTCAGTAAAGATACGTTTGTGACTAAGCCTGATCAAACTCAAGGCACTCTTCTGGACATTGCCATGAAGTGTATTCCAAATAGTGACATCAGGGCATGCAAATAAGAAATTCTATAAGTTAATGGCTTCATAGGCTATTCTAATACTCTTTGATCCTTAATTCTTGTTTTGAATGACTCAAATTTGATCTGCCTCAGAAGTTACTGTATGAAACATTACAAATACTAGTTAATAAATGTGTATTTAGTAAGGTTATTTGCAAATATTTTGTTGGCCTAAAAATTAGGAGTGGTATCCATGCTTCTCTGGTACACATCCTCCAAGTAAAAAGAACAGTAATTAGTGTTTTGGTTAACCTCAGAATTCAGCCTCTGTTTTTTGACTCTGTTGAAATATCTTACACTGTATGCAATACCCTTCCTATAGATGGTGAACTTCAACATTTATGAGACATAATTTTGCCTTTTCAATGAATCTCAGATGTTTTCTTTACCTTCCTTTCAGAAAAGACGACGGCGGATTGATCGAAGCATGATTGGGGAGCCGACAAACTTCGTTCACACAGCTCATGTAGGATCTGGAGACCTATTCAGTGGAATGAATTCAGTAAGCATGACTGGATGAACATCATTTCATATTAGACAGAATACAGGAACATTGAAGCAATGAGTCTTTCAGCTATAAGAAAGAATCTGTATGAAACAAGAATGACCTGAGAGCATTTTAATTCCAAGTCCTAAACACTTCCATTCAAGAATGTGGGATATAATTTTTTTAATTCATTGGGAATTTATATTATGAATCTATATTTCTTGGCAAGGAATTTTAAATGCTGTACATTATATAGAATACTTTTTAAACTAAAAATTCACTCTGATTTTAAACTGATAATCATGTGAGCAGCTTGCTTGATTACTTTTTTTAAGCATGGCTTTTACTTTTTCATATTTGTTGTTTGTCCTGAGAGAACCTTCCTCATTCTCACAGCTGAGCTGCTTCATTTGAGGTCTGTGTAGATAGCCTGAAACTTTATTTTTTTCACTTTCTTCCTGTTTGCCCTTACTTTAGTCTTGCATAATACCCAGTTTATCTCCAGATAGTAGGTAATCATTATTGTCTCTCTACATAAACTTCTTAATTTTGAATGCTTTTAAGTAGCTCTTTCTCTCTTTTTTTTTCTTTTCATTTTTTTTTCATTTGGATAATGTGCTGCATCAGTGACCAGAGAGATTTTTCTGATCCTAGATGGAAAGTATTTGTATGTAAAAAATGATCATTCCCACATCACGTGTTTCAGAAATTCAAATCTCTACTTTCTCACACTGCATATTTTCTGACTCTTCTGTGGTGGTCTCCACATTCATTCTTCACAGTGTAAATTCCAAGATTACAGTGTTAAACTTCACATGTTCTTCGGCTGCATAATTTCCTTTATAGTATGGACATTATATTCCTTCAGGAACCTCTTATTGCCTTCATTTTCTAAATAGCTTAGGTGAATACCTGCAATTTAATTACTGCTTTCCCATCTAATTTGGTTCTTTATTCACTTTCTGTCTGCCCTGTGCCTTTTTTCATCAGCATTATTCTTTGTTATACATCCTTACGATTCTGTCTATTCAGAATATTTCTGCAATATTTTCTGTTTTTGTTTGCCTTCTCTGTGGAGTGCCTTGCTCCATTGTCAGAGGTGTACTTAAACAGCAGGGGCCCTCTGTGCACTGTTTCTTGTTTATTCCCATCCCTTTTTTCCTTATTTTTCTTTCACAGGCCATGATGAAATCTCTTTCTTCTGCTACTTCATATTTCTTCAGTTCAGTCTTTGATTTCATGTATTTCATGTAGTTTCCCATTGTCTTTTCTTAAGGTCCATCTGTGCTGTTTCCTAATTCTGAAAGGGAGGGAAAGAAGGAAATTTAATCAGATACAAAAGCAGCACAACCATTTGTGTGATCCTTACAATGGGTACAATCCTCTTTCCTTTCCAAAATATTTAAACTCCCTAAGTCTCATCTAAATCAGACTAAGAGAAATAACCTTGCTGTTACATACCATGAAAGAAAGGCAATGGCATCTTTGGGAAAGAAAAAAACAAAAGTTGCATTTCACAGTGCTTGTTCTTATTACTCAAACAGCCTGAAAAGGAGGGTGCTTCAGAAAGAATGCCACCTTGTAAACCTTTTTTGCTCAGAAATTTTAACATTGTATGTCTCCTACAAAAGTTTTCATATTCCAAATAGCTACTAAACTGTTAATACAGACTAGTTTCATTTGTTGCATTCTCTGTTTTAAGGGCAGCAGTCTTCATTTAAGACTGATACTTCTGATACTGACTGATACTAACTCAGATGTGACTCCTGAACTGGAGAAATGAATCTAACTTTCAGAAATACTCATAAAACCTTACACTTTAGCCTTGCAATTTGTGTTGATTTGCTGCTCTTCAAAATTTTCAAGTCTTGTAAGCAAGTTGTTAGGCTGAAAGGTCATTGTGGCCTGGGGATTTTTGTAGTTCTTTTTTGCTGGAGTCAGAGTTCATTCAGATAAAATTAACAGCATCCTATATTCTCTCCTGTGAATACATTTACATCCAGATTAACTATTTTTTGACAAAAAAAAAATCTAAATTCAAACCTTGTTTTTTTCCACGGGCAGCAAAAGATGGTTGTTGAAGATGAGCTTGGTAAAAATGTGAAAGCTCTTAAATACGTCTCCATGCACTTCGGCACACTCTTTTACTGAATTTGTAGTCTTTGATGTCAGATGCTCTAGAAAATTGGCTTTGAACACTTTTCCCTGAAGAAGATAAGATGGAAATATTGCTTTGCTGCGGCTGTATCACTTATTTTAGCAAAAGTCCGAAGTATAAAATGGTTTTACATTGCATTGCTTAAATACATATAAACACAATCTTTTGCATAGCCTTGCAATATGCTGCATTGTTGAAGATAAAGATGAAAAAAACAGGCTCTTTTGTCACATAGGTTTGAAAAACTGTGTGGAAGAATGAGTTTGCTGATGCATCCCATACATGTGTGTGTGTTTTGCTTGCTGTGGAAAAAAATACATTTCTTTTGTCTTTGTAGAGGGGGAATACCGTGCAAGCTGCTTGGAAATATTTCTTCTGTGCTGTTTTAACACAGCTTTCCAGTGATGTTTTTGGGTCTCTGTGAAGGAGGAGCATAGATGAAATAATTGCAAGTGGTGCCCTGCAGGCATAGCCTTGAATGAATGTTATTTTCCACTCTTTGTGTAGTCATTATGCATGCCCTGGGATGCAGAGAAAAAAGGGCTAAACCTTTAAGATTCAAGTTGTCTTCCTGCAGACACTTGGACTTGATTATTTTGACTCATGCAATACAAGTAGGAGAGAACTCTGGGTTCCTTTTCTGTTTGGTGATAGAGGCAGTGAAAGTCATAGCAGGATGTGTATGTCTTGAAACAAGGGGGCATGAAGGGTGTGTCTCCATGTATTTATGTGCATCAGGCTAAACCTACCTTCAAATCAGCTATGTTCAGGGAAGTTCAGATTTACTGTGGTTTTAAAAATAAATGCCAAACCAAAAGGCCTTTTTTGATTTAGAAAATCCTAATTTAGCTCTGTTTTAATGATCTGAATTAGCCATACAGATATTTCCAAGTTGGCTATTACACTTTCAACGTAATGATGAACTTATGCTTCGTTATACTTGTCAGAGAACATTTTCTGTGTAACAGAAAAATTTTAGTTTTTCAGGTGGAGTGCCCGTAAGAGATTGATTTCTTTTATTTTTTGATTAATAAAGTGGGTCAGTGAAACTGTAAATCACCCGGTTTTCTTTGGGAGAGAGGAAAAAAATTTGCCTCAGCACCACTTTTTTCATCTCTTCTGCTGAGCTATGTGCCAAAGTTAAAATTTCAGCAAGCCTTGGATGCACATGTCCTCGTGGGAAAGTAATGTAGCTTTACTGGTAATAAAGGAGCACTTGAAAATTAAACCTGGAGAAAAAATAGAAGTAGAAGCAAGAAGATGCTGCAGCTCACTATGTTTCTTCTTTCCTCTACCCCTCTTTTCCCTTCTATCCCCAGGTCAGCTCAATTCAGAATCAGATGCAATCCAAGGGAGGCTATGGAGGTGGCATATCTGCAAATGTTCAAATGCAGCTCGTAGATACGAAGGCAGGATAACCTTGGGGATATTTTTCCTGTGAGTATTTAATTCTACTTTTTAGGCATTGTTAGAGCAGTATGAAAAACAATCATACTGCTTCATAATTATCTCCCTATAAAAACCTGTGTCTTTATGATGGCCAGTTTTAAAATACATTTCTGGGTAAAAAATTAAATCTTTTGTAAGATTGTTAATATTTCACAGGAAGAACAGCAGATTGTTCTGACTGTATCAGCCTGTTTTAAGCATGTTTTAACCAAAGGTGATATTGTAGGCTGATCTTTGCAGGTGAAGTTGGTTGTAAAACAAATCTCATAAGAAGTTTGTGATGTGGTTATGGTACCATTTTTGCAGTGGTTCCTAAGATGTATGGTGTTAAGTCAATGTATAGCAGTATTGCAGTTGGAAAATGGTCACTCAGAATGCTCGAAACTTGGTTTAATGCATGTTTTCTGTCTTTTAGGTTTATGTGAGTTCCTGTATCTTCTTTCCTGTGTCCTCCCTTTTGCCTTGGTGACTGCTTTCTGTGCTCATGAGAAGAGAAGTGATGGCTCATTGTTCACCCTTCGTGATTAGTCCAGTGAAAAGTTGCTGTTCTGCTCTGATGATGCCATTTATCAGATTGGTCCAACTGTGCCTTTCAGTGGCATGCATGCATTGGCCTCTACCAGTGTCATGGATGTAGAGCTGTTTAGGATTGGTTGCCATTTTTTCAGTTGTTTTAAGGCAAATTAAAGCACTGACCTTAGCTTTCCTCATTCCTCAGAAATACTAATGTACAACATTCTGTTGCTTTTTAGTCCTTTAATCATTTCTCTACTGAAGTATTTTAGAAATTAATGAGTTTTCACTAATGTCTTCAATCAGCTAATGTTTGCCCAATTTTTGAAAGGTCTGAGACCTGCAAGCACAATAATTATTTCATACAAAATCAACAGAGTAGATGACCGCATGCTTTGTGAGGTTGCTTTTTATGGTGGCCTGCTTGGTGCTAAAAGAAAAATAATTGCTTACTGCAGATGTGAAAAATTTTGCTGTGGCACCAAGTCATGCCTGTTTCTGAAAAAGGACTTGTAACTTAGCTGCTTCAGAGTTATGTCTTTATTTTAGTTTTATCCAATTGGTCTTGAAATAATAAAGAGAGAGCTTGCATTCATGAGGCATTTGTTGTAAATGTTCAGTATATTTATTTTGAAAGAGCTGACCTTGAGACTGTAAACCAGTGTAGTACCGTATCTAATAAGTGTTGTGGAATTGCTTTAGTCTATTTAAACAGAAGAGCAACATGTTTGGCTGCTTCTTTTTCTTTCTACAATTTTTATTAATTTCAACCTGTACAGTCATTTCCAGTAGCAGCATGTCAGACTTCTTGCAATATTGGCTGAAAAGTTTAATAGACCTTTCTAAGTAGTTGGCAGTTTCTGTGTACTAAATATTTAGGGGCCATGAAAGTTGCTAAGAGCGACAAACTAATCTGGCAGAACAGGTGCCAATGAAAACAACATACAGGGTGACTTTACTAAGTCAGTAAAATGCCTTTTGCTCAGGTTCCAAAGCATGTTTCTTTCACGTGTTGTGAAACTGCATTTTAATATTGCACTGTTTTCAGATTATCTCTATAAATGGTCCCTTTTTTTGCTTCTTGCAGGTGGTTTTAGAGAAGTCAATTACTTGAGGCCTGGTTACATTAAATTTTTATGTGGGGAAAAAAACAAACCATCCAAACAAGGCATAACTGAGCCTAATCAAATCCATGTCTGTATGCAAATATGCATGTAGACTGCTGTCATAAATGATTCTTTATTCTATTTCTATCCTTTCCCTGATTTCACATTGCAACAGCTATGTGGTGATTTATGAACCTACCTAATCTCTCTCTGTTTGTAAACAACTCATATAATACACAGCCATGGAGGTAGTTTGCCTTCCCTAGGTTGTATTTGAGTGGTAGATGTCTCTTATCTGGTTGAATAGTTCAAATTACGTTGGATAGTATTCACTGATAAAGATACTGATTCCTGATGAGATGTTCAATTGTCTGAATGCATAAACACATGGCAGTGCAGTGATGCATACATTTTTTTTAGGGGTTAGCATTTCCAATGCCACTTTAACAATGACTCTTAAATATACTACAAAACTATTACAAAATTATTTGATCTTTGCTGTTGGTAATAGCAGCTTAAATTTGCTTGCCAAACCTATCTTGCACTTGCCAAAATGTTTTCAGCTCAATAGCCAGGAAAAGAATTGACATATTTTTATAACAGACATACTTTTTTTGTACATTGTGTTCATTCTTGAATAAAGTCAGTTCAGTGTTGGCTTGTAGATATTAAAAGGAAAGTATTGACTTTGATTCAATAAATGTTTTCTTTCAGTTCTTGGCCTACCCTTTTTCCTTTCCATAAATTATACTTGCATTAGAAAAACACTTGCATCTTATGATAGATTTGTGGTGAAAAGAGTAACCTATTAGTGACAATAAATAATTTGCAGACTTGAGTTTTTTTCATGTCACTTGATCCTTTTTTTGCCAGATGGATTAAACCATAATTTTATCAGTATTATTTTTGCATTGATTTAGTATATTTGCCAGGGGCTTCTACAAGGAAGGGTGTCTTAAAAATACTTTGGAAATCTTTCCTTTTAACTGCATTTCATATGTTTGTTACTTCCCTGATTGTGCTACAGATTACTGTGGTGATCAGTAAAAGATTTGTCACCATAATATGTTCATCTACATTAAAAGTACCTTCAAGGTACAATATTGCCTACTCTCTGGGTCAGTAAATTTTTATATTTGACACTCTCAACGTTTATTACTTAAGCACTAACTTACTACTTTAAATTTCATGCCAAATTCTTCCAAAGACTGATAATTAATTCTTTAGTTCATGCCGCATCCATTAAATTGCCAGTGGAGGAGAAAGAGCAGCTAGAGGGAAAATAAGGTTCTAAAGGAAAATAGAAATAAATTCATGAGATACCAATCAACTAAAGGATTCTTATTTTTTAAGTGCTGAGGTTATAGACACTTAAAACTGTTTACAGAGGTGTATCTCAAAAGCCAGATGTTCCACTGTAAGTGCATATTCAGTGACTGACATTAAAGCTTATTAAAAATTATGTGCTGGTTCTGCCAGTAATTAGTAGGATTACTTCAAAGGCATACCAGTGAAACTGATTTGGACTGCTCCCCTCTGCTTACCCTTACTGTCCGTGCTAGCCTGACACTGATTCGCCAGCTAACTCTTGGATACTGACCTATAGTAAAGGTTGGGGCTATGTGATTGTATGACCAAATTGGTTAGTTTCAACCTGGATCAGTTTCTTAGTGCTTATTCAGAGTAAGCATGAGAGTGAGTGTCATGGGATCAGAAATAATCCCTATAGGGAACATTGATAGCTTAACCTATAGAAAAACATCAAGCTTTTTCTGAACTTAAAAAAAAAAACCAAAACAGCAAACAAGAAACAAAACAAAAACAAAATGAAAACCCACCCACAACACAACATTCAGATTTTGCAACTGTGAATTTATCTACTGGGAAGACAATTCCACATTTTGGAAGCTCTTTTTCACCAGCTTTGTCCGGACTATTCTGCTTGGGGGCACAGAGCATGTTGAACGTGTTGCCAAAAAAACCCCTGCATCATCAGAAAGAATCAGCCATCCTCATGCAGTATAATTAGTTTCCATCTATCAGCACTGCGCAAGAAATAACCTTCTACCTTCACATAAGCCAGCAGGAATTTTAAGTTCTGATTTCAAGCAAGTTTTCTGTTAAGCCTGGAAAACTCAAAATGCTGGTTGAGTTCAGCAATAAATCATTGAATACCAAACTTGCTTCCTTAAATATGATGCAGAATGGTCCATTTAGTAAGTTGTAATGCAAAAGATGCATTCATTTGTAGCTATTTAAGCATTGTGAGCTTATAGCATTCATTATTTATAGATAAGCTTTTGGTTTGTTGGGAGTGTTTTTCAAGAAATTTGATGATGTGTTTTTATATACAAAATAGTAACAGAGCCTATCAGCAGAAAATTAAAGTAGCTCATTTATCAGTTCTTTCAAGAAAAGCGAACACCTCTTTTGAACTTAGCTTGCTATGTAAGACACTTCTGGTATGCCATGACATGCACAAAGCAGGGCTGGAGGTCTGGTAGGTAACACTGAAATTACCTTACTCTGATTTTCCAACAGGTCAATTTGGTATTTGTAAGGATCATAGTAACTTTTGTTAGTCCAGCAAGTGACTGAGAGTAGGTGTTGTTTCAGCATGGAACAGTGAGACACCCACTATGGACACGTCACATTTCCTCAAAGTGCTGAGCACTAAGATATATTGTCAGCATTCTAGGAATGCTAGTGTTCTACCAGTGCCTTGCATGTCAGTGTCCTGGGCATATCCCTGTTTCACCCATACTATGCTTTCAGTCCCAGGAAGGGGTTTCAGTGTTTTAAATCTCTCACTATCACATCAGTCTTTGTAGGTCCTAATTGATTTGAAATAATCTGCCGTGCAAAGTAAACATTTATCACATTTGTGCCTTTCCTGGTGGGAAGCTCCAGGTGAATGACTCCTGTTGGTGGAGCAGTGGTGTGAAGAATATTCATACACCACAAAGGAGCCTGGGTTTATCTTTTGCACCTGCTGTCATTCACTGTGATACCTCATCCAATATGTGAGGTTGGTTGCTGTTGTGCAAAGCCAGTTCTTAAAACATTGCCTCAAGAAGGGAAATGGGTACTGCTTGAAACTGATTTTGAAGTTCTCAGCTTTCTTGAAATGTGGCAACTCTAGGGAAATGGCTATTTTGAAACAGTTTTCCTTAGGAAGTCATCTTTGTCAATAAAACTTTCAAAGAACCACGTACCTTGGAAAAGAGTACTGTTTCAAAGTGGTTGATGCTAATGGACATCTTGGCACTCCACAGATTTTTTGTCAAAATTCCACCTTCTGGAACAGCAAAAATAATCTCTTGTATGGTATATGCATTAAGCAGTAATGTATATGTTATGGGGGCATGGCACAGCATTTCTTTTCATGTTTATAGTAGAGAAAAACATTTCCAAAGGTGGAAATAAGGAATAAGCACATTTCAGTAAGCAGTATTGGGTTTGGAGGGATGGAGTACAGTGGGGAGGGCAGATATAAATGATGGGTAAGTGAAAAGAAAGAAGAATAAGTGGGAGAAGGGTAAACTTTGATAGATGACCAAGCACTGTATGTAATCCCTATGACATTCTTTCCAAGGAGTTATTGGCAACAGCCACAAAAGCTAGAGGCCAGTGCAGTGAGGTTTGTTAATTTTTCACTGTTTTAGGTAGTAAGTTCCAAGACAATTACTCTTTCTATAAGTTTCTGTAAGATGTTTGGTTTCCAGCTGGCATAATCAGGATCTGTCTTAGTAGGCAATAGGAGCAGCCAGGGCAACAGGGCTGTGTGGTGAACAGAGCTAGGAAATGAGACACTTTTTGACAATTTTCAAAGTCTGTTTTAAATGTAAACTTAATGTGAACGTACATAGGATGGTGAGTGGATGGCCATGCATCTCCACATCTCTTTAAAAATTTACTTGGAAGTCTGTTTCCAAACTCATTTACTGGAGCTGGACAAAATCAAGACTATACTTGGACCTATAGATTCAAGTCCCACTATTTTGTTATATTTACTAGAACCACTCACTTCTATCTTCTTCCATCTAACTGCAATTGCACAGATGCTGTTTCCTCAGGGACTGCCAAAATGCACCCAGCCCAGTCCATAGAAGGGAATTTAACTGCCACACCATTCCTTGATTTAAGAACATCCTTGCTCATTCTCTGGATCACAACCAGAGTCCTGGAAATACATGACAGAAGGAAATACTGTGGCTAAAACAACAGCTTTGTAAAATCTTGAACTGTGAAATTACATGAAGATGACTGCTTACTAAAACAATTGTAAATAGGATTTTCAGCCTCTTAAAACACACATAGTGTCATAGAGCAAAATGGAAACCTATGCAATGGTCCATACTGTCAGCAATGTATGTGCTGTAAGGAGACATAATAATTTCTTCTCTGAGGGTGCCCTAGCAATTTCTCAGAGCCCAAAGCACTTCTCAGCTGCTGTGTGAGGGTTCTCCTTTTCGCAACAGAGCTTCCAACATCCATCCCACAGCAATGTGAAGGCCAGTGCAGCACTGATGGGATGGACATTGTATCCCAAGCCAAAGTGGCAAAGCCATTTGGCTCAAGGGACTTGCAACTATTTTTGTCAGTGCTTGCAGCAGGTAAAGCCTGATGCAAGTGCCATGCCCCCAGCTCAGTGGGGTGCCACCACAGCAGCTGCCCTGTTCAAGGGGCAGCTGAGGCAGCCCCAGATTCCCCCAGCCTCCCCACACATTAAGTGAGGCATTTACATCACATTCCTGGGCTGCACTGCTGTCTTCCCAAGTGCAAATTTGCACAGTACTGCACTAAGAAAATCCTTTTCAAATCACATTTTCTAGGAAAGGGCATTTGGTTAACTCTGTAAAGAAAGTCAGGTCCCCTACCCCCACATAGCAGGATTATGCCAACACAGTCAGCTAATGGAACGGCAACTGGAGCTGGCTATTATCAATATAACAATCAGAGCTGTCACTGCTTGGAAAACTGTGATCAAGTATGTGCAGCTGCTCATTTGAATAGCTTTCTCACTGAGCAGAGCTATCCACACCCATGCTGAAAAGTCCTCCAGGGAACAGACATGCCTTCTAAATTTAAGCTCTTTAAGTAAGAAATTTCCACAGTCCTGTCCGACAAACCATGCCACAAGCTTATAACCTTCCCCTGTCCTACCTCATTATTTGCAATATTGATGTTCACATTACAATATGTTTAAAAATTTTAAATAAATATTTAGGTAATAAGAAAGTGGGCACTAGCCTCTCTAGATGGGCAATTGCTTTAGATTCCCTACTGTCTCGTTGTAAAGCCAGTTTCACAGCACACTGGACTATTTCCCAGTTGAGAAATCTACTGTCCAATCCTCTGATGATGAATGAACCTCCAAATTATAATGGCCTTTTCTAATCAGGCCAAGATAATCTGGAATCAGAGGGCTGCAAAGAATTTAGAGGATTTCACAGAACTAGAATACTTTTCCATGGTTCAGGATTTCAATGCTTTGCTTTTTCCTCTGCACAAACTTCTGCCCAAATTTCAGGTACACCACATCATCTGCATTTTTATTCCTTCACTGTGTACTACATAAGGTTTTGGGGCTCCTGAGAACTATTTCTAAAGATTTTGTGTGCTGCTGCTGTTTCTTGTTTGACACCTGAGAAATGTCTTAATTCTCCCACCATAGATGGCATCATGGCCATATCTCAATGGATTGTCTGGAATATGCAGCCAGAGCTAATGAATTTAAGTGAGATTTGAAATAGAAAACATAGGAACACTGCCCCTAAATATCTGCAGTGCTCCTAAAGCAGTAGCATCAGCAGTGTTTTGAAATTTGTTTTGGGGGTTTAAACCCTCTAAAGGCTAACAGCACTGCCACATTCTGCTTTTGTTACATATCATAAAATGACTAGCATCCCATGTCTTACCCTCACTCCAGCAGTAATACTTATTGTAAAGTTACTTCAGAGCTTTCTAGTGAGATGCACAAGCACACAGGGTATAATAGGCACTTTAAAAAAAGAAAAGCTCTTTTTTTTTTTAGTAATAATTATATAAAATCAGCCCTTTTTTCCATGAAGTAATTGCCTTGTCCCTTGCCTGTGTTCTGTAGTCATAAAGATAAGACTGCTGCAGAAGCAGCAGGCTAACAAGAGAGTTCTCTACCACTTCAAGCAATTACCATGACATAAGAAAAAATAGATCCTCTGAGTAAAGTAAAAAGGGTCACAGCATTATTGTCAAAAAGCCTCATTTGTTTTAATAAAAAGATTTATTTGAACAAGAACTGCAGGAACTAAGCCAACTTGTCTTACCAGAGGTCACTGCAACTTACTTTTACTTTCTTCCTTTATGTGAGTAAGAACACTTAAAATCATCTGGTGAAAAAGAAAGAAACTTCCACTTCTACTACAGCTTCAGATACAATTTTTAGTGACATTTATCTCAATTATTCATTTTTGGGACACAGGAACAAGATCTGTAATCTGCCAAGCTTCTGCAGAGACAATTATGTTAATGACATCTTGACATAATGGAAGAAACACCCTAGCACAGTGGGTAAGTCTCAGGGACTTACACAGATAGATGGGATTCTCCTTTTTCCTCTGATTCCTATATGCAACACCTCTAGGGAGAGAGGGAAGAAGAGCAGAAGGGTGGCTGTCACAGTCATGACTGCTGCAACCGAGAGCTCTGTCCACAAGGGCTGCTCATCTGGCATTTCGCTCAAACACAGTGTCACAGTATATCACCCAGTCTTTGCAAGACTCAGAGCTCTCTGGCAACTTTGCATGGTTTTGACAAATATTTTTGACTCTATGCCTGCATATGATCATCAGAGAAGTTGTTTACAACATTAATACATCCTTCTAGTCAGCCCCAATGGCACAACACTGTCACTGATGTAATATGATATTCAGCTCTTATCTCTGAGAACAGAGGTGTGAAAAATATACCACCTGTTCTCTGTACAGAGAGAGTGATTAATTGAGGAATGCTGTTGTGAACCATGTAGTCCTCAGAGCTAAATGCTTCAATATTGATTTTGACTGTTTGAGATTCCTTAATCAGCAAGTGGGTGTTTGATGTTTGCATTCATGTGTTTAGCAACAGAAAAAATCCCAGCCTGCCTGGAGTTGAAAGTGCACTAAAAGGTGTGTGTTGCAGAATCAGCAGTTCTCTAAAAAGCCAGACCCACAGTGAAGCTGTCCAGTTGCTTTGAGGCTGAGCACAGGTCTCAAAATAAAAGCCCACAAATAGAAGCCAGCCTTGGCAGCAGTTTTTAAGAGTGAGAAAAGGAAAATACAGCAGCTGCTGCACTTCCAGGTTCCACTTTCTTTGGTCACTGTCAGGTAAAACTGACAGATAGAGGAAAATGGAAAGAGTCATTGGAGTGGTCCCAGATGTGGTCCCTAAAGGAAGGAGCCCTTCTGGGACAGACACCTGGTCCTTCTAGACTGACAAAGGGCAATCTGAAAGTCTCAATACGACTATCAGCATCAGGACTCAAGGGGAACGACAGACTAAGTGACATTAATTTCTTTAATCTCACAGAAAACTGGAAACTGACTTAAGGAGGAGCCATGAGAGGTTTGATGCAGAAGGGACTAAGATGAAATACATAGTGATATCTGCTTCTGAACTGAAATATTTTGTCTGTTGCAGGAGTCTTTTCCAACCCTGATTTCCCCATTAAATTTTCTCACCTTGTCATGTAGTCTGAGGAATCATAACACTTAAGAACAGATATTTCCCAGCTCTGTCTTCTCTGCTCTTGACCCTTGTATCAGTTTGCCAGCTGTGGTAGGCTGACCCTGGCTGGACACCAAGTGCCCTCCAAAGCTGCTCTACCCTTCCCCTCCTCAGCTAGGTAGTGGAAAGAAAGTATAACAAAAAGATCATGGATCAAGAAAGGGTCAAGGAAGGATTATCAGTGATTACCATCACAGGCAAAACAGTTTGGGGAAATCAGTTAAATTTAGCTAAGTCTTTTTCCCAGGCTTAGCTTCACTCCCAAATTCTCCATCTCCTCCCCTGCAATGGCATAGGAGGGCAGGAAATAGGGTTAGTTAATCACATGTCTCTGCTGCTCCCTCCTCCTTAGTGAGATGAATTCTCACACTCTTCTGCTCCAGTGTGTGGTCCTTCCTGCAAGAGACAGTCCTCCAAGAAGTTCTCCAAAATGGGTCCTTCTCAAAGACTGCAGCTCCTCAAAACTGCTCCTGCTTGGATTCCTTCCAGGGGGTGCAGTGCTTCAGGAGCAGACTGCTTCAGCATGGTCCCCCACAGTACCACAGGTTCTGACAAGACCTTGCTTCTGCATGGGCTTTCCACAGGGTTACAGCTTCCTTCAGGCTGATCCACCTGCTCCGGTATGGGGTCTTCCACAAGCTACAGTTGGATACCTGCTCCACTGTGGACATCCTTGGGGGAGCAGCCTGCAGGGGGACAGCCTGCCTCATCATAGTCTTCACCAGGGGCAGTAGGGGCCGCAGAATCTCTGCTCTGGTGCTTGCAGTACCTCATTCTCCTCCTTCTTCACTGACCTTGCTGTCTGCAGAGTTCCTTCACTCACATATTTCCATTCCTCTCTCCTGTTTGCTGTTGCACAGTGGGGATTTTTACCCTTTCCTAATTATGCCGTCACCAGTTGCTACCAGTGTTCCTGATGGACACAGCTTTGGTCAGCAGTTGGTGCATCTCAGAGCCAGCTGGAACTGGCACTGTCTGTTGGGAGCAGCTTCTAACATTACCTCACAGAAACCATCCCTGCAGTCCTCCCTTCTATCAAAACCTTGCTGCACAAATCAAACAACCCCAATACACCCCTGGTATTAAGCTCTCCTTTATACCTGATTGCTTATTTGAAATATATGGTGAACAGACATTATCCTCTTTTGGACAAGGTGAACTGGTGAGTGCTAAAGCTTCATTTTCTTCAAAACACTGCGCGAAACAGGTGGTGTAAGATGTCTGCTGCCAAAATTCATATTAAGAACTGACCTACCTCTAAGAGTGTAATGGTGATTTTAACTGGTGCAGAACCTCAAGGGTTCAGAGGTCCTCTGACGTACTTCAAGTGGTGGTGGGAGTGGCCATGTTAGTCTCTCTGGCGTGCTGCTGCCCTTGGATCTCTGCATGTCTCCCTGGATGAAGGCACCACAAACAGGTGAGAAGCACACTGACGTGGTCGATATATAGGTTTCTCATTCCAAGACAAAAATAGAAACACATGAATCAAGACCAGGATGGTAAAACCCTATATGCTTTTTTCCCCCCCCGACTTTGCTTTCTTGCCATTGCAGAACACTCTGCAGCCTTGTGGAGACTTGTCTCACACAGAGCAACCCCTTTCATCACTGACCATTTGGTTGTCTGTCTTACAACGGTCTAAAGTCCTGAAAAATAATATAAATTAAGAGAAACCCCAGTGTGACACTGCTTATCCACTAGAACCCAAGCACTTGATAAACTTTTGCTGCAAATGAGCTTGCAGTGGGTGGCTGGGTGGAGTTGGATGAGATCAGGACTCCTGCCGTGCACCCATCTGCACTCTGAGCCCTTCTTCCTCGGGGCTGCGCCTCTCGGCAGCGCAGGCGGCGCTCAGCGCCCGCTGTGATCAGCTCTGCGATGATGCTCACGAAACCCTCGGCTCAAAGGAGAGGCAAAAAAGACAGCAAAGCACAAGTTCCCGTCCAAAGGGCAAAACAGAATTGCTTGTTTGACACAGTGCCATATGTGCCATATTACTGTCTGCTCTAATCTTTTGCTTCAGCTAAAGTTGAAAATCCTAAGTGGCAGTGCCAATGGCTTTCTTCTGGCAGCCCTAACTCCTGTTGCACTGTGTGTCCTCACTTCCAGCTATGAGACTTGCTCTCAGGCATTTTAGCACCAGTTCCACGCAGAGACTACCCATTTTCCCACCTGACATGCCAAAAAGAAACATTTTACCACCCTAAGATATTTACCAGCTCTAGAAATACAAAAGGTGCTCTGCATGTCCCTTAAGACTGTCCCAAATCTCTGAGGACCAAACCAAAGAAATAACTAGAGACAGTGCTTTTTCTTCCCTCCCCCACAGCAAGAGACTATAAGTTCTAATAAATACGTGCATGACCAAGAAAAAAGTTACATATTTTCTCCTGCATTTGGCTCTCAGAAATAAGCCCTAGTTGGCACAAAAATATGCATGAGGCAGATGAAAATGCATTATTCAAACTATGATACTGTTGTTTTCCAACAAATCTGGCTGAATTCTTGATCTGTTTTCTCCTCTTAGATCTGGGAAGCAGCTGACCTGGCAAGCACTGTTGAAATCACTGTTGTTTTTTGACATCTTTCATCTCCATTACTTCCCTATAGATAATTCAAAGATCTGTTTGTGCAACCACCTTTCTTCTATCTAGATGGAATAAAGGCAATTCTGAACTAGCTAGGAAATACACTGTTTTTGAAACATGCTGTACAAGAAGAGTGTACGTGGACAAAAGAGGACATGCATAAGCATGCCTGGTTCTCAGGTCATGCTGCAGCCTGGTATTGGTTTTCAGTGTTTCATTGGCTCTAAGCTGCTTCTGAGAGCAGCTTTGTGAGATATTATTAAGTAGTCAGAGAGAGTGGCTAGCCTTCCAGCCTTATCTCAGGTCTTCCTGCAGCGCTTTGTTCTTATATCCCACTCTATCTTTCCTGTCCTAAAGCTGATCCTAGCAGTTAAGATATGCAGGACCAAGATGCATGAACAGCTCAAAACATAAGGAGTGAGTCCCAAAGAGAGCACATCATAACTACAGTAACCCCAAGGGCCTCATGCCATTTCCCTTGGGAAGAGTCCAGTCTCTCTCCACTAGGGAATGGCAGAGGGAATGAGTGTTTCCCGCTCTGGGCCTCTGTATTTGCTTTGCCTTGAAGTGCTGCTGCATGAGGACAAGCTGCTTTCTAGCACCACATGTAGAATTTCTCTACCAACACCAGGAAAAGAAAGTTCCCCATCCCTCAGCCCTGGGAATATATGCTTTGTGCAACAGCAAAGCTCATATGAATGCTTCTTCAAATTGTCACTTAGGATAACAAACCAGCTCTGCAGACACATGAAGTATTTTAAGAGCAGATATGAAAGCTGCCTAGGCAATCTAAAGGGCATTGCAATTCTTGATGAAGCTATTTACATCGAAGATATTATTCTGCACAGCTACAAAGAGACTAGCTGCTCTGTGCTTCATGCAGCTGTGCCATCTAGGCTATTTCCTGCACACTGAAAATGGTGGCAGTGTGACTGCTGGGTGCATTGCTCCATCAATCTCCACATCACTCAATTTTCCCCTCCCTTCACTCTGTGTGTCTATATACCTTGGATTATTAGAAGATATCAGGTACATTTATCACACAGATAAGGCCTGTGCTTCCCACAGTAAAGAAAAAAAAAATTTAACACTCTGCAAAATAATAATCAGAGCAAGTTACGCTGCAAATATAGGGCATGAAAATTGTCATCCATGCATTTCATTTACCTATAAAACCCATTTTCTTGTGCCAGTCAGTAGCATGAAAATATTCAGGATATCTATGCAGCAACTGGTTGGTTTTCCCCCAACCTCCTACTTGTTCCCACACTTCTCATGCACTAATAAAACAGTTTAATCTTCTCTTCAAGCTGAATTGAACAAACTGTGACTGAAGAACCTTGAACAAAAGCACCAGAACAGGAATGTTTTTAAAGCTCTGCTGTAGTCTGAATGGGAGTTCTGATCTTGGGTCAACAGCATCAGAAGGAACCACTTTCTCAAGTCCCCTCTCCTCACAGGTTTGATCCTGTGGCCAAAGCTGGGGAAAGATTAGTGAATGAGCACCACTCATGAGCACCACATGAACACCACTGTCCAATTAGTGTGATAAGCTACCAGAGCTCCATACTCTAGGTTTTGATTATTAGATTTTCTAGAAGAGATATGCCACAACTCTTGTTCATATAATTAAGGTTCTTCATTATAGCAATGAAGCATTTGGCAAAAGCTCCTCTGCAGAGAGGTGTTTCAGCTACTAGATCACTTCGATCTCTTGTGAAACATGTCTTCACCTCTGATGCTAGAGTTATTTCCACAGATTTCCATTATTTCCTTTGAGTAAGCTTCTTTTGGGTCCCATCTACTGTAAGGGAGCTTCCTCAGGCTGGCAGGTCTCAGGAAGTAGTGCATATTGGGGTGGAACTTAAGGGTGCCTTGATTACTCATACTCAATCTATGAGCTTTCCTTGGGTACTTAAGAAGTGGTTATACACTTGAGGAAAGATGCAAGGAAGTTTTAATGTTAAGAGTTTCCAAGCCCATGACAGAGCACAGAGACTGATGAAGCACTGTAGATAGTGCTTTTGCACTTGTACTTCAAGCGTGCTGTGCAGAATACTGTGATTCCTCAACCCCTGCTGACCTCTTTTCCAGGCAGTAGTGAAGGGAATGTGCCAGTTAGAAAACAACCCTTTAAGTATACAGACAATTCTTTTTCTGCATTTTCTTTTTGTGGTTTTGATTCTTTAGGTAAGAGTTTTACTAGGGATGAAGAAACAGAACTCCAGCAGTACATCTGATACGACTTCAGGAACAATGTAGCAAGATCACAGGAGAGCTGTGAACTCAGCTGGGAGGCTGAGGCTTGCGTGAAGCCTGGTGCCGACTAAGAGAAAACAGGGACTAAATGCAGCCTAAAGCCACTAACAACAAAAATTTCCAACTTTCACAACAAAAACACATATATGAGGACTCAAACAAAAGGAAGTAAAAATGGGCAAATTCCATCAGAAATAGACAGGCATTTCTAATTTCTTTTCTGTCATTCCTGTATGGGTGAACTGTTCTAAAACAGTTCTGTCACTATGAGCCAGGATTGAACAGCTTGGTAAAAAGTATACCAGTAGCCAGTTGGCCAGTAGCTGACGAGACACACAAGGCATGTGCCTATATTTGGTATTCCTCCATTTCGACTCTGTCTTTTACAAGATATTCTCCCTCTGTAATTAAGTTGTACATCAAAATGAATCTGTCTATGTACAGTATGCATATGTAAGCAAGCATTTACGACCAAAAGGAATTTGGCTGCTGCAGTTTTGGAAAACATGCTGGAGCACCCATTCATTTCTTTTCCATGACTCATAGCAGTAAATGCAGTAAGAAAGAAATGCGAATGATCCACATACTCTCTGAGCTGTCAGTGCTCCTACTAACAGTGAATCTTAATTACAGACACTTCTGAAAGGGTTGCACACCTTTTGTGATGCTTTTGCAAGAGTATGCTCACAGAAAATCTAATTATGTCAAAGGAGGAGCCAGAGGGTCAGAAGAATGTGTGTCCCAAGACCATGAAAAGTGTAGTTTTAGGTTGGTTTGATTTTTCCTTTCCTTAGTAACTGCTGGGTTCTTTTACACTTTTAGTACCAGGATACATATCTGTTCTAACAAATATCCATAAAGATAGTTACCAATCTTGCAAAATTAAGTAAACCACCACTAAAGCATGAATATTGTAATGTTGGCCTTAAACTAACAGCACATAGAGAAGGGACAGTTATTTTGAAGTGAAACTTGGAGACTGTTTTTTGTTGACATTTTTAGGGACTGTGGAGGAAGAAATGTAGGACAAAGACTGAGAGGAGCCAGGTCAGGTCATTCTGACCTTTTCTGTGTTTTTCCACTCTTCCTTTCCACTTAGAAGCAAACCCAAAGTACAAGAGCACAGTGTCCCTAGCTAATAATGGGGTTGGTACATTTCTGAAGTCTCTGCTCAACTATAAATCTTTCTTAAATGCTCAAGCCAACTGAACTTTCAAACAATGTCAGAAGAGTAAGCTGCCATCCTGACTTACAAGCATGAATAGTGCATGCATTCCCTCAAGGACAGACAATGACCAGTGGACAGAGGAGTGTATTAGCAGCAATCTTTAGACTACATCTGCAATGCCATGCTTGTTAAATAATTAATATACTTAAAATTACTCTCAAGGGAAAACAAGGGCCTTAGGATATCTACAAATTCATTGATGTAGTACCCTGGACTACGTTGTTTGGGTTTTTTTTTAATTAGAATTATGCCTAGAGGCTCCAGCTTTGTCTGAGAACCCCATTTTCAATAGGCTCTGAATAGTCAGTATAGTTACTATAAGCTCTCCAGGGAAAATTGAATCAACAAAGCAAGAGATAAGACATCATTGTTGGGAGTCAGATCAAAATTACAAAGAATCAACTTTTTCATCCCCCAAAAATTTAGTGCCTTCAGGTTGTGGCATAATTTCCTGTGAAGGAGGTAACAGGCCAAATTAGGAAGTATTTCTGCAGAACTAGTTCATGATTGTCTTTCATCAGTCCTAAAAACATGTCAAATATTAAGTCTCTGTGCTCCCTTTCCATTCCATTACAGAATATAACCAATGCCCGCATTGAAGCATACTTGCTGGAGGAATAAGTTTAACGTTACTATAGCTTTTTCTCTAGGTGATAGGTGTGCCAGTCCAAGCTTTGAACTGGCATTAATCTGGTTCTCTTTTTTTTTCCATAAGCCAACTTACAGTAATGAAAGAAATACAAGCCAGACGGTTTAGTACCTTGTAGGTGGCATCTCATGTAATTAAATGCTAATTTAAAGGAAAACCACGATGGTTTCTCTAGCATTCCTCCTAGAAATAGCTCTTGGGAATCCTTCCCATTGAAAATATATTCCTTAGAAGAACGCTACTAAAAAAGTAGAAGTTACATGAGGGAATGTCCATTCCAGTATGCTTTCTCATCTGAAAAGAACCTGCCTTCTTCAAAAGTGTATTATCTGCTCATATCTGGTAGATCTGATGTACATTCCATTCATAAATTCCTTTACAATGGTGTTAGAATAACCTTATAGCAAGCAAGCCAAATATACTTTTTCTTCTTCCTTGTCCCCTTAGTACATCAAGAGATCCAGTGTGTTGTTTCTCTTGTTCAGAGGCACCAAAGCTTTTCTGCCCTTCCAAACCCCTTTGCTAAAAAAAAGAAAAAAGTGATTTTTGCCTGAACAAATGGTATCAGTAAGGAGTTTCTTCTAGAAGGAGATTAAAGAAGGAAAACTCACATTTCATGAGCCCAGGTCCTAAGGCTAAAGAAAGGCTCAACAAACTATCATATGTAGCTTTTACTCAAATATAGGGGTATATGTACAGAAAGGCAGAAAAGCATTCACTTAATAAAGATTTTATTTGTTTAATACCTTAAGTGAGCTGTTCTGTTGACTGGCAAGTTTTTCACTAGCTGAAGCATGCCTGCCTAATGCTGGACACCTCGGTCATCAAAAAAATGCTACTGCAAACAAGAGATTTAATTACTACCTCGTATGCCAAGAGATATTTTCCATGCATCTAAAAAACACAAGATGAAAGCACACTGAGTAGCTTGCTGAAACATAAGCTTCTCCATATTTTCATATATGTGCCTGACAATATACAAATGCATGCAGAAAGGTACTCATTTCAGATTTGCCAGGAAAATCTTTAGCAACTCAACAAGGGAGAAAAGTGAATGTCATCATAACTTTTTCCAAAGCAGTATATTAGTTAATTCACAAGTGTTGCCTATTCAGTATAGCAGTTTTATTTCAAATCTATAAGGTTAGAAAGCAAAAAGCAAAAACAAAGACCCTAAATTAAACCGAAAAAAAAAAAAAAAAAAATTTAGGCAAAATTCAGAAGCTATTGAAAAATGTGCATTTTCTGGACATCAACAACACTGTTATAAATCGGGAGATATATTAAATCACAAAATTTGTTGCATTATTAACAGGAATTGACCCTGTGGCGTTTGATGAAGAAAAAACAAAGTGAGGAACCAGCTCTCTGAGGGTCTGGTTCCTCTGTTGCAGTAAAATATTAAAAAGGATACAGACAGGAGAGAATCCAAGCAATAATGGAGTTGTTTATCTTGATGGACAAAGACATCAATATTCTGGGCTAAGATCATGCACTCCAGTGATGGAATAATGACATTGTCCCACCAAAATTTTCTTTTTTACTGTGAATTCCCAGAAGAACTGTTAAAAATTGAACACTAAATTTTAGCATGGAAGATTAAAATGTGGAAATTAAATATGTTTCACTCAACAGCTATTTACTCTCACTACCCACATTTATTGTCTTCCAAAAAATTCTTGACAATAATTTTTTTTAATTGCTCTGAGCAGAAATTTCTGACAGACAAAGCAGCAGATCCTTTTTTCTCCATACATAGACCATATCTGAGGAAATCTTATACAACAGAATTAAATCTAATTGTTAACCAAATATGACACATCTAAGAGCTAACAGAAATGGATGATTTAATGAAGTATTAAGGAGGGCACAGGAAACAGGTTTACTCCAAACAGCCCAAAGCTACAGGGCATGTTCAGGAGAATTACCTCTTGTATGTAGAGTTATTGAAAAATAAGGTATGTCACAGCATGGAACATGCACTGGAAACATTCTCCTCTGTGGCTATTGCTCTGAAGCAGAGAAATTCTACAGACAGAAAATTGGGTAAGGCTTTAAAGGAAGTGTAAATACAGATTTAAAAAAAAAAACATCTAACTTACAGAATCACTTTGTCTTTGGATGGGCCATGGGGTTTTTTTCCTCCTTTGCACTTCTTGATTAAAGAATCTGGCCTAGCATGAGGCAGGAAGTTTGGAAACAAAGAAGGGAACTTTGCATCTCAACATGAATATATTTAGTCCCCTAACAATTTACAGTATCTGCCTCATAGCGTTAAAGACAACAAAAGTTAATATACAGAGTGAGGAAGATAAATTTAAAGAAAAAGGCTTAAACTATATTTTGCAGTTTTGAAAAAGTACATCCTGTAATCTTGTAAAAGAAACTAAAATATAAGAATAAGATAAGAATTTTTGAAAGCATTACTGTATTCCATGGTGTATAGCAAGAGCACAAAATGTGGACTAGGCATTGGCCACACTGTCCTTTTTTTGCCTGAAGGGGCTGCCTGGACAATCATTATATATGCCTTTCCAGAAGCATACACATTTCAAACATTCCACTAGAGACTGAGACACTAACAGGGCGACAGGAAGGCTCTTGCCAAGCAACAGCTGGAAAAGATATGCCAGAAACAATGAATAACATGCTGGGAGAGCTACAAGAGCAGCAAATCACTGTGCAGAAGAAGCCTGTTGGTTTGCATGGGAAAATAGTAGCACCAGCAGGAGGAAAGAAACAGAATGAGGTTTCTGCCCAAGCAAACCTCTTTACTTTAAGTTCCCTTTTTTGATACAGATCACTCTCTTCTTGGCTTTTGAACACCTCTGTTACTCAAACACCCTGTCCTAAATCATTCTGAGGAAGTAAACCTCACAGAACCGCAGTGTGTAGGCCTCAGGCACCAGAGTGATAAAAGCTACAAAACGTATTGTTACACTGTTTAGAACTATACAATCACGAGCCCCAGGGGTTTTTGCATTAGAGGTTTCCTGTTGGCAGTAAATCTCAAAATACTAAATAGCAATAGAGCTCTGCTGACACAGGAATTGAAAAAATTTGGGGATGCTTCTCTAAGGCCTTTGATTTACTGACCTCAACATACTTGTGTCTTACAAATACAAACCTGTGAGACATTACTCTGGTTTTCCTAGATTGTCAAACCAGGCACAAATTTCCAATTAACCTGCTGACCCAGTACTTGCAGATAGGTTTGAAATGCTGATCAGATAGAGGCTTTGTCCGAGACAGCAAAGACTTATCTTGTGGGACCACATATAGTGTTGGTGCGAATACTGAGCTCATTCCTTCTAGAGATAAATCAAAACTCTGGGCAGCACTGTGAATTTGGAAGGCCTGTTATCCAGCTATTTTATCTTAAACTGCACATCCTGGTTAATTTTTGTGGTACTTCCACATGATAAGATTGTTTCCTGTCAACAAATGTGAAGTAAGCACTATTCTATCCCACATATTTAGCCACCAACAAAAGAAATTGATGATAGACTGACTTAGCCTGGCAATGGTTCGCTCAGCAGGTGTAAAATCTTCCTCTTCCCCTCACTCGCCTGTAACTGTTTTTTTGGGTTTTTTTGGTTTTTTTTGTTTGTTTGTTTGTTTGTTTGTTTGTTTGTTTGTTTGTTGTTTTGTGGTTTTTTTTTGTTGTTTTTTTTTTTTTTTTTTTTTTTGATAATTTGATGGTTAGCTGTTTCCAGGTGATGCAGAAATGGGATTTTTTTCTCATGAGTATTTGCACAGAATGTGACACCTTCATCACCTATACAGTGTGAAGCAGCAATTTAAAAGTAGTCATTAAAAATATGTCTAATTGATACATATGCAAGGTCTGGAATTGCTTGTGTTTATCCTTAATTTTATATATAAGCACAATGTAGTATGACCTGCTATGCAGGCCAGATAACAAGTCCCAGGAAAAGGGCATCTCTGTGTAATAGCACCTCACTTTGACATGACAGACAAACTTCCCAGATACACAGGGAATTTGTGGACTATAGGAATTTGGCAGAGGAACCTGTAGCGAAGATTTTCTTATTGACCAGTGCTCAGGGTCTCAGGATTAAACTCAACTTGCTTAAGATAATTAAAAGTCATTCCGACATTACAGGGCAAAACTTCTGAAAATCAAGTTTTTGGGTTTTTTTTTCTTTTTTTGTTTTCTTTGGTTTTTTTTGTTTGGGTTTTTTTTTAATTAGCTCACATTTTTTATCTCTGTCTTTAGGTCAGTGCAGATTTTTGCATTGATGATGAAGAGTTTAGCATTGAAATCCTAAAGATGGTGCTCAAACACAGTTTCTGAGTCAATATTCTAGTTTAACACCTAGAAGGCACTTGTGAATGGGGCTAGGAAGATTACCAAGGTATTCTGCAGAACAGCTGACTAGTGACTCAGATTGCTACAGACTGCTGAGACAGTTTACCCTTGAGATGAATCATGGATTTCACACGCTGTGTTGACAGACATTATTAAACTGTATTTGCAGCAGGCTTAGCTGTAGGCACAGAAGCACTTCCTGTTCCCCACAGTCAGCACTATCCCCTGCCCTGCTGCTGGCTGTGGTGACAGAGACATTTCCTAGCAAAACCAAAGCCAGAAGTTCCTGCCTCCTTGTCCCCTGGTATCTTCCTGCTGTCATGTTCTCCCCCAGTTTTGCTGGTTGCGAAGTCTGTGAGATGGCTTCTAAAGCCACAATCAACAAAACCAAGGAACTGACCAAGGTTAAAATTAACTCTTGAATTAGCAAATGAAAAACAGTAGCTTTGGTCTGGGGTCAGGTATCCACAGACCCATCACTTCTAGTGAGAATAGCATATTCTTTACAGGCCTACCACTGGTTCCAGCCTGATATGTATAAACTGCTGATGACGTTAGCTTATATTATCAACAGAGGAGAATAGGGAGAAGATATACATGTTTGCACTGCATGCTCCTGCACATCTGGGGTCAATAGTCCTTGGCGAAGGCTTGAGGGAGGAAGAGAAATCAGCCATTGGTGCTAAAGTTCCTTGTGATCATGAGTCGGCATTCTTGAGCTTCAAGTAGCATTGTGCATCTGTTTCAATTTCTTACATGTTTATTCTTCCTTTTCAGAACTAGTAGTATTAAAAAGAAATTTCAAATTCTGGAGCACAGTTTTGTGGCAAGGGCTTGCCTAGAAGGCCAAGGAGACTTGCTCAGCAAGTTGAGTAGGAGTCTGTGGTTGGTAGTTTCTGCAAATATTTTATTTCCTATCACTTCAGAATAATTCCATCTTGGCACTGTGTTGCTTTTGGCAAACTTTTCCGTCCCTTTAGAACACGAGATCAAATTTATCCTAAGCCGCTCAATTGTGGTTCTATTCTTGTTTCAATACATACAAAAATAATCAAGTAATTATTCTTCCTCAGTGTCATGACCAATCAGATATCTTTTTTTCTCATTATTATATTGACATTACAGACTTCAGTCACTTATACATTTCTCAGGCATCTGAAATTCCTGTTACTGTCCACCAGAGGTAGGCCAGCAGAATTCCTTTTTGGAGATACCATTACATTGTCCCTTTTTTCTGTGGGTGAGGAAAGCTTGAGAGACAAAAAAAAAGAAGGAAAAAAAACCCACCTTTTTTTCCTCCACATGTTACAACATAACTTTCTATTAAGCACCAGAAGATATTTCATTAAGTAATTTATATCCCTTTCTATAAAATCTGATGCTTTCAATGTATTAAAACATAATTTCTTTATTTTTTGTGAAGGTCTGTTGTCTACTTTTTGCACATGTAAAATACACAGAGAAAAAAGAATCTTAAATACTATATCACACTTCTATCAATAACTTAGAAGTTTGAAAAACTTGCAAAAACAGATGTAATTTTTATAGAAAGTCAAGTGACACCACTAATTAATTTAAGGCTCCAGCTATTACTCTCGGGAGTGCAGCTTTTCCAAATGCATACTAAGCAATAACATCAGGTAATCATTTTCTGCAGTCATATAATCAAAAAGGAAGGCATTCACTAGCTAATTCTGGAGTGTTTATGACATCAAGCTGATTTTACTTCTGTAAAACTCCATCTGCTTTGACAATGTCTCCAGATTTCCCTCTGCTGGGATAATGGGATCATTACTTATCAGAAATAAATCACTGCAATCTACTTGTTATACTTTAATAGGGAATACCCTTAGAAAGTTTATAAATGTAGAAAGACAGTAGAGGTTTCCTTACATATGTGCTGAGAACTGCAAATAATCAGACTGATCAGGTATCACAGTCTTGTCTCTGCTAACAGCTTAGATGGCATCAGACAGTTTAGTCTTCCTGGATGTACCTGGCTGTTTTGGAACTGAGAGCAGATGCAACAGATGAGGCACTGAGAGAGACATCTCAATGCTGCTACTTTGAGAATTTTAGCTTTATATATTCATGCAGGTGTAGCACTGGCTGCTGCCCAGTAAAACATTAAACCCTTGCTGTCATGACCTTAGCATCCAGTCTTCACTATTTCCTGATCTCCCATGGGTAAACACTTGCTCTGAAGGCCCCTTATTCATATCCATGCCAGAAGAACTGGCATCAGCAGCTCTGTCTTTCATTCCCATTAAAGCAATTCACTACTGGTACAAGAAGGTAACATTATGCATCAAAAGACTGATTGATTTGAAAAGAAAATTAACAGGCTAAGTCCTGTTCTGCTTACTGGGGTTAAAGAGAGTAGGGTAAAAAGACATAGTGTACATCTTTGAAATATGCATTTGTTTGCTGTGCTGGCACACAGGGTAGTTGATGAATTCAGACCAGTGAGACTTCCAAACTTTTTTGGCTCAGCATGACTGTTGAGGGTCTCATGTTTGAGAGTATAACTGTATGAGAGAAGGAGTAGCTAACAGGGCTAGCTTGACAGCTCTCGGTGAGAAAAATTCTCACTAAAAAATTGTTTGTGGTTTCATGAGAGATCAAAATAAGTATGCTTTAGATGAGAAGCTGCTATGTTAAATATTAAATTGGGACGTCTACTTATATTTTTCAGGCTATATAAATTTTGCTTCACTATAATTTGCAGTCTATTTTAGACACATTTTTTACACCTACTCTAGCATTTTCTACAGAAAAACACTGACAATACTCTTATTCCAAAGAGATCAGCATTTTTAGCTTGACCTCACACATGCAGCAGCTAGAAGGTTCCTCTACAGCTCTAGGTCTAGTGCACACTGTGGTCCTGCTCTGCAGAAATGCAGACTGCAATGCAAATGTGTTGGAGACTATTCCAGTGGTCATGCATATAGACAGTATTAAGTCTGTACAGCTAGATAGCAATTTAGTTCACATTACACAGCATTTATTTAGTTACTTACTGCAATAATGTTCCCTGTTCTTGGAGTTACTCTCAGACAAATAACAGAGCTCACTTGGTTACAGTATGGTACATTTGACTCCAGGATATGGATCTACTCATTCTTTCCTATGTTGCAGGCTGTTACAGAGCTATACTACTCCAAATAACAGATGTAAGAAACATTATTTACACTTAATTTCTCCTTCCTTTAAGTGTGTATTCATTTGATAGGCTTAGATTAATTTTTGGATTTTCTAGGAATCTAATTTGTCTGAACTGCCAGGGAGATTTCACCTTTCACAAGACCAGGAGAATGAAAACTAAACCAAAACACTAGTTCAAACAAAACTTCCACCACTGACTCACTGTGGTACCCTGTCCAACTTCTGTATTGGGTCTGTAGAGGGTGGACTTAATTTTCTCTATAGCAGTCCTGATAAAAATGCTGTACTTTGTATTTGGAGCTAGAAGGGTGCTGACATACCAGTGTTTTGGCTGCAGAGCTCCCACAGCATCAAGGCTGCCCTTCACTCAAGGCTGCCCATCAACAGGACCAGCTGACACAAACTGACCCAGGAATAATCCATAAACTATGACATCTGTTCAGCAATAAAAGATAAGAGAAAGGGGTGGGAAGCATTCATTCTCTAGATGTTTGTCCTCTGGACCAACTGCTAATTGTTCTGAGACCTTTCTTGACTGAACATCACCTGTTGATGAGATGCAGAGAATATATATTTTGTTCTACTTTGCTACCACACAGAGCCTTTGCTCTGTCTTTATTAAACTGCCTTTATCTTGATCTTTAAGGCTTTTTAAATCTGATTTTCTCCCCCACTATCCTGCTGAAGTGATAAAGCAGCTTCCTGGCACCTAACATCCTAAGGTCAATGCAACACAGCTGGTCCAAAGGAAATCTATTCCAAGTGTTGAGGTTATATTAATTTTCCTGACTTAGCAGCTCTTTTGTCATTCTTCTTTGGTCATTCAGGAGGCAGACAGACATCTTGCTCAGGAGAACTGAGTTTGCTCAGCCTGTTCAATTCACATTGGTTACAGGGTTGCCACTGGTTACATAACATCAACATCTACCCACCATGAACTCAGTTCACAGTAATTTTGGATAAAGGAGCCAGACCCCCAAAATCTTCAGAACTGGCACTACGTAGTCTGCTCTGAATATAACCTCATCATTTTACACGGATTCACAGTTCTGTGCTCAGACAAACTGAGAAATATATTCCCTGTTTCGCAAAAATTCATTCTGTACAGGCAAATTCATTCTGTACAGTTCAATTCTATTGAACTGTAGTTCAATAGAATTTCTTTCAAATTGGTGGCATTTTTTGAAAAGAATCCATACCAGTGTAGTAGGCAATTAACTTCTGGTTGTCAGGCCTAAACGCATTCAAGAGAGTCTAATGCTCCATCACACTAAGTGGATGTGCTTTGCCAAGAATGGAAATGTTCCACGTTTTAATCATTGTATACCATATACAGCATGAGAAACAAAATCCTTAGTTTGATTCCCACCTATCTTGCTTGAATGTCATTACAGGAATAAGGTGCACAGGATTTTTTATGTATAGATAACCTATTTTTCCCCATTTAAAATGTATGTACAAAGACCTACCTCTATTCTTCCATCATTCATATAAGACTGCCTAATTTCAAAAGTATGGCTTATGAGAGCTTATAGTAGCAAATCACTTCTTGTAAAGAATCCCCTTGCTCCTGATCAGACTGAGGAAGGGGCAAAGAGCTTTATTTTCCCATTCAGTGCTAAGAGATCTTCTCCTGTAGCACAACATCACCATGTGTAATCCTGAGAACTGCATCTGAAGAAAAAACATTATATATATTAAACTATATATATATATGTTTAATATTTTATATATATTTTTAAAATATAAAATGTTATATAACATTTTATAGCCAGGGCTATAAAAATTCAGCATTGTGTTGTAAAAATATTTTCTTTTTCTGATTCATTATCTGAAAAAGTCCCAAATGGCAGTCTAATTTACTGGCATCAGAAAGGAAGTTTATGACATTAATTAAAAAGTTAAAATACACTTTTGTAAATGTCCAGTTCTTCACACAGATGTGCACATACAAGATTTGCCTGGTATTTGATGGAAAATTAGTATCTTGAGAGGGAAGGGAGGGGATGGGATTTGGGTTTTCTGGTTGGTTTTATGCAAATGCATCTGGAGAATAAAATTTTTCCTGCCTGTAGGGGATGCATCAGGTTTAGCATAAGATTGGTACTCCACAATACATACAGCAGTACATAGAATATCAGTAGTTCTGCACAAGCACTCTTTGAAGCTTTTGGACTGATACTTATGATCAATAAAGCTGTTATCTGAGCAACGATGGGAATGGCATCGGGCAGAGACGGAGGAGACCACCACTTCAGACAGAGATTTTCTTGCCACAAACAGATTCAGGAAAAAGGTATTTCTTACCTAGTAGTGTCACTGTTTAGTTACTTTGAAAAGGCTTTAGTTCAAGTGCTTCCTATTTGCTCTTCCCATTTTCTTTTTCTTAGGCTTCTTTCTGGTCTTTCTTCTGTGCACCTGTGAAACCACTAAAGAATCCAAGTATTAGAGTGCTTTCCAAACAAGGCAATGCCAGTTTTCAGAGCTTAGTGTCAAGTAAGGGAAAGATGGTGACAGTAAAGGACTCAGTAAAAATACATAAGGTCAAAGAATATTCTGAGTTGGAAGGGACTCACAAGTCCAGCCTTTCCCTGATGTCCAGCCTAAACATTTCCTGGCACAGCTTCAAGCCATTTCCTCAAGGCCTGACACTGTTCCTCACAGAGAAGAAATCAATGCCTGCCCCTTCACCTATCCCCATGAGAATGTAGAAGACCAAAATGAGGTTCTCAGTCTTCTCCAGGCCGAACAAACCAGGTGACCTCAGCAACTCCTCATACAGCTTCTCCTTGAAGCCCTTCACCATCCTTCTAGCCCTCCTTTACCCCTAATTACTTACTAACTTCTTTATAATTTGGCACCCAAAACTGCCAAAATATAAAGCCCCAGAACTTGAGGTGGGGAAGGCCCAGGGCAGAGCAGTGTAGGACAATTCCCTCCCTTATCTGGCTGGTGATGCTGTACCTGATTCCCCCCAGGACAGGGCTGGCCCTCCTGGCTGCCAGGGCACTGCTGACTCAAATTCAACCCTTGTCCTTGCCCAGGAGCCCCAGGTCCATTTCTGCAGCACTGCTCTCTATCATGTCATTTCTCTGTCTGCCAGTTCATCCAGGGCTGCCCCTTCCCAGGTGGAGGATCCAGAACTTGCCCTTGTTGAACTTCTTACAGCTGGTGGTTGCCCAGCCCAGTGATTTGTCAAGTGCCTCTGTCTTCCTCCTGTAGACTCAGCATCCCTTCAAGCCCACCTGTATTTTGTGTATTAAGATATACCTGTATTGTATGTATCTGAAGATAAGAAGCACACAATTGTAACCCAAGAGCTGTTATTGTCTTTGTTTTCATTGAGAAAGAACATTTGCAGATTTTAGCAGACATCTTTTCCTGGATTATGTGAGTAGTGGGGAAAAACACCACGTTCTATGAATAATGAAGCAGGACATAAATGCAGCAACTAAAATTGCTCTATGTAACACCTTGCGAGCTACAGAGCTGCGAAAAGAGTAGACATCGCCCAGATTTAGTATTGGAAAGCCAAAAGACACTTGTAAAAAAAGTTAAGTACTTTAAAAAATGTCTAAATAAGTAAAATCAACCTAAAAATTTAAATTTAATCTGCTGCAAAATAGTGAAGACTGAAGAGCTGAGGGTGAAAAGTTGCAGGATTGCCAGGCTTACATGTTGCAAAGTGGCCTTTGAGGGGAATAACATGCTGGTTGGGAATGCCTTGATGCTCCAAGGACAGCAAACACAGTGTAGAATGCCGCTTCAAATACATAAAATACTGGGAGTGTCAATTCTAAACTGTGACAAGACAGACACGTTGAAAGTCTACGTGAACATGTGTGTTGAGATCTTTTTTGCAGGGAAAGGGAGAAATACATAAATTTAAGGATCTATCATTTTAATCTGACCGAATAAAGTCCATAAATAAAATTGCTTTTTAGAAGGAATTAATTAGCATATTCTGTGATTAATTCTGTTGTTTTCCTATGCCAGGACATTTAAGTGCTGCAACTGAGGCAAAAAATGGGTTCTGTTACTTACCTCCTTTATATATTTGTACTAGGCAACTAAGGAAACTATTGTCCTTGGACAAGAATTCTCTCATTTTTCTTTCCACTTTCCACAAATACTACAATAAAAAGAATTAGTAAGCAGGCTAGATGCCAATCTATTAAAACATGGTTTATTTGAAATGGCCCCATTGTGTCTGACAAAATCAATCTGGGTTTGCAAACTTGTCACCAAGATCAGTAGCTGACTGTTGACCTCAGAGTTTTTGAGAAGATGCAGCCTGAAGTCACTGGAATGAGGTTTGCACACTGGCAACTAAGTACCTGGTGTTTAGCTGAACGGAAACCTCTTGGGAGACTGCCAAAACCAACCAAACAAAAAAACCAGGGAGAAATTTAGAGAAGAAAAACAATTGCATCACTTCTCTTGCCTTCTGTCTTCCACTGTAATTTCTGGGCAATCTATGCCATGTTCTATAGCTATGTTACAATTTAGGAAATTACTTCACCACTAAAATGCTGAGTCATCTTTGCTGAGACAGGCCTGTAACCTAATGGTGACATAATTTAGGGATATCTTGATTCAGCATTTTAATCAATCCTTTTATGTGGTTTGGCCAGAATAAATTCCTTGCAGTATCTTATGCTGTGGATTACAATGTGAGATGGTTATGTTTGTTTTACCAGTTACTGCCTCTACAGACTTACGAGTATTGAAGAGTTCCTCACAGATTGCTACCAAAATTGACAGTATTCTGGTGGAGTATTTTGTCAGCTCCATTTAGCACTTACTTGTGAAAAGTGAAATAGATAACAGACTTCCTGTCAGTTTTAAACCTCCATCTCAGGGAGATAAAGGTTAATTAAATGCTGCTGCAAGACAAAATTAAATTTCAGCCAAATATCCTTTCAAAACTAGCATAGGATGGAAGGCTGCCAAAAAAACCCACATGTATTTGGAACTCAAGAAAGAAGAAGTGCCTCCAGGTCTGCAATGCAATAAAATCATACTTTTGATAGTTTCTCAAAGGAGTAGGTCAGAGCATGCAAGGATGGTCCTATAGTTTTTTTCTACAATAACTGACAAACTACTAAAAAGTAGGATGTCTACTAAATCACTACTCAGTTCTTAGTTCCTCTGGAGCACATTCAACACTTAGCATGTCTTCAAGCTTTCTTTGTCCTTCATAGAACAGTTTCACATTAAAACCCAATTTTAGACAAAACACTTTAAGAACAAAATTAAAAGCAAAAACCATACAAACTAGCACAAGAGGACATTCCCTCCCTCCCCCCCAAAAAACCCAAACCAACAAACCAACAAAAATCCCAATCAAACCAACTAAAAAAATTCCTAGCAGTTGGAAACAGGAACCCGAATCCACAGCTTTTCACAATCAGGATTAGACAATCACTCGTGATCCTTCTTGTGTTTTTTATGGCAGTAGAACTTTCCTCCTTGCTTAGTGTCAGCACCAGACAAGGTGGAAGAAGAATGCTCTGAATTCAGTTTGTCACTCTTATTTTGATCTTCCAGTATCTACAGAAATGGTTTTGGTCCTGTATCTCTTGCTTCTTGATGACAATTTTCGCCAAGACCCATTGCAATAAGAGCAAGCAGCACCAACAACCCATACCAGAGTCACTGCTTCTGTGCTGGCAGAATCCTCTTCCCCACTGATGCCTGCAATGTACATCCTGGTTTGGTGTGTGTCTTGGGTTGTATCACTATGCTGCACTTCACTCATTTGCTGTCTGTGCTTATCAGAGGTAGTAAATAGGAACAATAAGATTTTTGACAATTCTGAAGTTCAGGGCTAGGGAACAGTGGAGGGGGGATGTGAAGGTGGACCTCCCTGTCACCAAGGGTTTCAGCTGGACTGACCCTGTAGTTTGCCGTAAACCCCAAATGCTACATTCAACAACCTTACCAGCCAGGCTTCCCAGGTCATATCAACACACCACCTGAGCCATTGGAACTAGTGTGTTTCTCAAATGCACATTCTACTTTCAAAGTATTTAATTGTGAAAGCATCCAAGTTAGGTTAGCTTTTTACTCACACAACATTCAGATAAATAAGGCTCTGGGTTTTTGTGCTGATTACACATATCTTATTTTAAATGCAATGAAGAGCTAAAGCATGGAGCCATGGATTCTCCAAAAAACTAAAACATTTGAGGTTTCTGTTTCAAGTGAGCTCAATGGTAAGAGAATAATAATTTCTCTTCTCTTTTTTGGGTTTGCATAAAGGAATTATGATAATGAACCATTCACACTGCACAAGTGTAAACCACCTCATTAGTAAAGGACATTAACTCCCATATGGACTTTTTTTCCCCTTTTCTTTTTTTTTTAAAAACCTTTATTTAGGGACCTAAGCACAAGTTTTTAGTGACTTTCCCTAAACTACCCATGTAGAGACTTGCCCTTCCTCCAAGCTCTCATGAAGAAGTCAACTGGGCAAGACAAAGCAGAATTGACTTTGTGACATGCAGACATTATAAGAGGCGTCTAAAAGAAGAAAATTATTTTCAACTTATGTTCTGGTTATGAATGAACTCCAAGAGGCAGAGGGTCTTTTATTTCATACAATTGCTTTCAGAAATCTAATGCATTTCTTCAAAAGCAGCATTGCACAATAATAAATATTGTAAATCATAGTAATTTATCACAAGTGAATTTTATCATAGGTGATAAAAAGAACAGAGAATTTATGGACAAATTAAATTGGAATCGTTTGAAAGGAAGTTCACAATGCTTTTTAATTATCTTACTGGTTTAAAAATAACTCACAATCTTCAAAGGAAAAAGACCATGACATCTGAGGAGTCCATTAGCTCTACATAAAGAGCCAAATAACTTCAGTACTATGCAATTGTTGAAGTCTAAGACACAGGGCAAAACAATGGTATAGATTATATTTTCAGAGGAAAATTTATATAATTTAAATTCACATAAAAGTGTGAATACAAATGAATAAATGGTGAATTAAAAGAAGTGCACTAGCAATATGACTGCTTGTAGTGGCAGAAAACACTACTAATTTATTTGAAATTGTCCTAGGACAGAAATATTTTTGAAATACTGCTGTTAATATTTGAAAAACATTGTGAAAATATATCGGTATGATAAACAAACTATAGTTTTCTTTTTGTATGCTATGACTACTAAGAAAATTTGTAGTAAATATATCCTGTATGGGTATTTTTCTTCTCACATTAATATAGGAGGCTCATTTCAACGTCCTTGAACATCTACAAGCTAAAGAGAGAATAATGATTCTTACTCTGTGAGAAGTGAGATTGAGACACTTAGAAATATTTATTTCTACTAAAATAATCAAACTTTATTTGAGAATCAAATAAAAAGAATCAAACTTCATTCTCCTGAGTTCCAGGATAATGTATTAATTACTGCACAGCAATGAAATGCAGTATCACATACATAATAAACCTTCTTTTAGCTAATGTCAACATAAGGTTAAAACAAGTCATCAGTGCTGTAAGAAAGTACTGCACTAAATATACATATTTACTATGCTTGAAGTCAGAAGCCTTCAGAGGAGAGAAAAAATGGCTGAGATACTTACTTGAGTTTTTCATGGAGTCTTCCCTGGTTTAAGAAATGAGCAAACATGACAATCTTCAAGAAGCCTAAAGAATTTGCATAAATCATATTAACTAAGGTTTATCTATTCCAATTTAATTTGAACATATATGACATATTTAGTTAATATATTCCAATATTGATACATCATTATATTTCACTGCTAGTCTATCTTTGCAGTTTGGCACCTTAACACTAGAAATACATCAAGATGTCTTGGTTTGATTATTTAATACTAGCCATTGTTTGAAGGTACTCTTGAAGAGCACCACTCCATGTAAAAAGACAGTTATAATTTTTAAATGCTGTTATTTGGAGGCTTATAATGTACTGTTTCACATTGTGAAACCACATGTGCTAAGATAGAAGCACAAATACTATGACATATTCGTAGAAATTTCTGGGGCAGAGGAAAAGCAGAAGGTTTATTAGAAAGGATCAGTAATACTTTGACACTGTTCTCAGTTGGAACTAGGTCACTGGATGGTACCTCTTGACTAACATCACTAAAATAGCATTAACATTATTAAAATAGCCCCTACAATTTTTCCTCTGAATCTCAAAGACCATTCTGGAATAGCAGGAGTTGACACTAGAGGAAGAAATCACACTTCCCTGCAATAAGCAGAAGCTTCTGACTCCTTACAGATCTATTTTTCCAAAATCTGTGGGTGTATGAGCTTGGCATTTCCATGCTAAATAGGAGGGAAGCTACACTAAGGAGTATATAAAAAGCTGCAAATGGATTAGAAGGAAGAGAAGCTAGAACTCCAGCTAGCTTCAAAACTTACTGTATATGCTAGTCCACTCTCCATGATCCATTGCATTTCAGTGCTTAGCATCATCCTGTGTAACAACATAGTTTTCTAGGCTGTAAATGTGAATATCTAAATAGTCAATTAATCTAGTCTAAATTATTTTCAGTCAAATGGTAGAAGATATATTCTGACTCCTATCAGCCTTAAAAAAATTGCTGTGCTCTGTCAGCAGAAGTAAAACATAAGGCTTAGCATATTAGCTTCTGCAAAACTGCAAATATTGGGAAGTTCAGTTGAACAGACTTATGCAGGAGGAAGTTGTGTCTTGCTTCCTTTTTTCCTGATGTGATATGAGAAATCAGAATTTCCCACTGCGACGGTGGCAATAAATAGAATTACAACTATAAAACCACCAATCAGAGAACACTTCCTCTTGGTCCCACTTTCTTGTCATTAATGAAAAAGTGGGGAAGAAATGGTAGTTGCACGTACTGTAATTATAATTAAGTCCAGTAATACACTGCCTACTCAGCACTACAAATCTGACTTCATTAGTGCCCAAAGAGATACTACGTTGTCTTACACCTAACACACCTTCAAACTGCGATAAGTATTTCAGGGCAAATGTTGGTTTCTGATCAGCTGGTTTCTGATGAGTTGGTTGTGCTTATGACCAGCTTCTTCCTTCATTGTACTAGGGCTGTATGTATGGCAATTAACCACAGGGATAATACCATGTATATCCAGTTGAGAGTCCAAGCATAGCTAAGTTGGATTCAGTAGTAGACACAAATTCTGCTGAAGTTTCTCTCCTTATTTAATGTTTATAATTATGTAGCTGCCTTGAAGGAATAGAAGCTGCCATGACCTGAGTTGCTGAGCTAGATTCTGCCAGCAGCTGTTGAGGAATCCAGTTCTTCTCTCAGTGAACCCTAGGTGACATCAGCAAGGGTTATGGTTGTGGTGCTGGTTGTGGAATACTAAGATCCCCATCACAGATAGAGAATTGCTGGGCAAGGACAGTGACATCTCCTAGTATACTTGAAACTCTTGAGAGATCTAGGGAAATAAACTACATGGAATGGCAAAGTGAATATATTGTTTGATTATTTAGGAAGAAAGTAAATGAGGCATCTTATCATTGCACCTCACATGACAAAATTGAGCCATATCTGATCATTCTCATATCTTCTTTCTGAAACGCTGAAGAGAACTGGATTTCACCATTCTTCTCTTTTACTCACAGGAAACTTCAACCTGCTTAAATTATACTGGGATATCATTAAACCCTAATATTTAAAAAGCAGTTATATAATTGCTATGTACACTACAACAGCCAACAAGTTGTACCTTTCTGGGTAGTAGAGAGATAGGTCTTCTCTCCCCCATTATCTTGTTCTCCAGTAGCAAGTGGATATCACAGAGGCAAAAATAGTGTGAGTATTGTTGGGAGAATGGATGAAGCGCAGCAGCATTTTAGAATATCTGAGTTACATAAGCTTTTATTTGCAGTTTTCTGAGGACATTCATTTGAATTCCTCTTCCGAGTCATGTTTTACACATCTCAGTTCAATTTGTTTTCCCTTAGTTGCTCCAGCCAAAACACAGAGCAAGCATATGGTAAGAATGTCCAAGAATATATTCACCCATTTTTTGAGTGTAACAAGATTAAGTGAAATAAAGGTTTCTCTCAATCCCTTCACAGAAGGGATCTGTCACATAACTTAGAGGTGATTAAAATTTAATTTGAAATTTTTGTGGTTCTTAACATTCAAGCCACACCTCAAAAAGAGCTACACAACTATTATACAGGCTAGATTCTCTGTACTTAGAATTTACAAGCTAATCTTAAATGAGATCATAGGACACTTAAAACTTTCTCTGCCTCTGATATAGATATATTTTCAAATCTTAAGAGCTATAATACTGGTTTTTATGACTTGTACATACATTCAAGTTTACAGAACACAAGACAGAAAACTGAGTAGAAAAAAATTAACTGTGGGAATTCTTCAAGCATCCTGTAGTAATCACAGGATATCGCATGTTGGGCTTCTAACTCAGCTAGAAAACTGCATATTTACTACCTAATATACAAGTATGGACTACGAGAATAATTTAAGGGATAAATTTAGGGACTGGCCCATGAACTGTGGTTGTCACATTGACCAGGTCAGTTTGTGACCTTGTTCAGCAGCACTTTTTCTCCATAGTGTGCTACTGAAGCAAGAAGAACATCTTGAAGTGTTTAAAAATATATGTTGTTATACAAAATATATATTAAAATAGTATCTTGAAGTATATACAAATCATATGCCAAGTATCACTTTTCATACCTATTAACTGTCCTCAGCTGAAGGATGCAACATGAATGAGGATATTTGCCTGGCAGTAAATCTCGGATTTACACCTATTTTATCAAAGAATTAGCACAACTATTGATTTTAACAGACTCAGGATTACCCTCTGTATATTACAAGTTTTATGGTGTATTTGGAGACAACAGGGTTTCTGAGCTTTTCTTTTCTCCTTTTGACAAGTCCTTTCAGAAGCTTGAAAGCAGTGTGAAAACTCTGCCCTGCCCCACCATAGGTACTTTCAAACACCTTAATAGCCTAAAGGTGTTTCCAAGTTGCTTCTAAATACACCTTAATAGAACGTCCAGGTGATTTAAGAGAGCGAAACATTTAAGAATTATATATGAACTAATTTGAGCTAATTATTTTCCATCAGTTCGTATAACATTTACCAGGATAGTATACTTGAAACAATATGAATTAATGTTTTGCTCCTTCCTGAATTTCAGGTTAACATGAAAAGAATTGTAGAATTTTATTGAAGTTCTTGAACACATTTTCATCCAACTTTTTAATCCAAGTTTTAAACGTTATAGTTTCTGAAAGAAACAATTTATAATAATCAGGAAGAATCTAAAGTAACTTTCAGATATTGATATAGGCTTATTACTAAGTTCTATTCACAGGATGCTCTCCCCAGCTTTTTGACATCTCAGGTGAACATGCATCAGTCTTTATAGTGCAAATCTGCTCTCTAGTGGCAAAAATTACCACAGCAATTTTGTAGAAAATTTCTTAGTTAATTCTGAGATAATTAAGTAAATTCATTGTTATTTTGCAAAGTGGGTAATAAAATTTAAAAAAACAAAAAGATTAATGAAATAAATATTTCAGTCACTGAACTTGAGACTATATAATTGTGTTCAGATCTGATAATTCTAGTTATTTTTTGATCAGTACCAGATCAGTCTCTTTTAATATAGCTTAAAATACAATTGAGATATGGTGGAATATCATAAGAAGAAATATAAAATTTTTAGAAAACCAAAAAAGCTACTGTACTATGGTGAATGAGTTTAGCAGATTTGAATCAGCAAGCTTGAAAGCTTGTAAGTTAGGAATATCAACTCTCAATGCACATGCAAGTAGCAAATAAGGAGAAAAGACGTGACTAGATCAGGTTGCTAGACTACTTAAGGCAAGGGGTGGGGAAGATGCCGTAAGAGTGAGTAAAACCAATCAACAATTAACAAGTAATATGTGGACAGAGCTTAACAACCGATTATGTTAAGGCACTTGTCGTGTGCTATGCATGTTGCAACAATGTTTGAGTATAAAAGAAACACTGTGCAACTAATAAATCGGATTAGACTTGCATCGCATTGATGTGTAGGTCTTTTCTCATCTTGCCATGAAGACCCTACCCTAGGGAAGACCCTGACATCTGGTGACCCAGAACGTGATCCTAATGCAGGGTCAGACAGAGTGGATAGAGGGTGGGGCATCCTGCGCACGGTGCAGCAGGGACAGCCGACTGGGGTGTCCAAGAGAGGCACAAAGTGGCCACGGCTGACCGGTGAGCCAGGGAAGCAGGATGGGAATTGCCGCATCGGCAGTGGAGCGCGCTGCCCTGGATAGCCTTATTAGGCTTGCAGAAAAGGCCAATAAATGCCTGGATCGAGCCATGGTCACAAGCTTGCTGTTATGGTGCAGGCGAAAAGGACTATTGTTGGACACTACCCAGATTTATAGTGTTGGCACCTGGGAAAAGGTGGGAAAAGAACTATGGGAGCAGGTGCAGATTGGGGCCCCTGAGGCTAAGAAGTTAATTAAAGTGTATTGGGAGGTGCGCCTGGTAATCGAAAACTTGCAAGGGGAGGAGCAAGTGGCAGCGGCGTTACGGGGTGTATTTCAACGAGGGGGACGAGAAGCTGGAGACCAACAAGATGAGAATTCTGAAACTGCTGGAAGCTCCTCCTGGACTATTTTGCCTCCCCCCGAAAGGGATGTACTGGAGCGATATGAAGAAGTGGACGATAAACGTGTGGGAGCAAGGAAGGGGGTTTTCCAGTCTCAACAGCGGAAAAGGAAGCATGGGGAGGTATAGATGAGAAGCTGCCCCCTTGATGGAAGATTTACCCCGACCATTGGAACCTACTGCTCCCCCAATGAAGGTTGGCCCGGCAAATGTTCCACACCCTGAAGAGCAAGGTTTGAAGCTGGGTGAACACGCCAAGCTCAAGACACAGTTGTTAGCGGAAATAAAACGGCTTGATGCTGGTTCTAAGGGTGATGTGAGGGCGGCATATTAGAAGGTTGATGATGAGATCATGGCAGGACTGAAGTATGTTGAGGAACAGCTAGACGAGACAGAGAACAGTGGGGCTAGTGGTAGAAAAGTTTCCACCGAGCTAGCAGGACCCCAACATGGCAGGGACTGGGTCCTAGGAAGGGCAAAAGCAGGGGAATGGACCCTGGAAGAGGCTGACAATTACATATGGTCAAAATACGGACAGAATGCAGCAATCACTAAAGAAGAGCGGCTCCGGCTTAGTGATGGGAGAGACCTGGAAGAGAGCGCCGGAGACGAGCTGCTCAGTATGCTCCTGGGCACGTGGCAAAAAGCTGAGCAGAAGAGAAATGAGGAACCTACGTTGCCACCCAAGGATCTAACATTTAATAACTATAAACAATGGAAGGGGATAACAGAGAATTCTCAGTTAACAGGAGACTTCACCTTCACACCCTTTGCCATGCCAGTAGTGCGAGACGCACAAGACTGATGGGAGTCCGTAGATTGGAAGATGGTCACCCAATTGCAAAAAACGGTCACGCAGTATGGTATTGAGAATAAATTAGTGAGGAATCAAATAACAGCCCTATTTAAATACTAGTCACTAATACTGACAGACATCAAGGCATTAATGGAGCTTGTGTTTACGCCTACATGTTGTGGTTAAATAAATGGCAGGAGTGCTTGGAGGACAAAATGTTGAATAATCTCAATTTACCCGCTGGGAACCCACTCAGACTAGCCAGCCTGGAGCAGATGATGAGAACAGGAGCTTACCGCGACCCCCAAAGACAAGCTGCCCTTCATAGCCGCATATTGGCCCAAACAGAGAACACGGCGTTGGCAACATTTCTCGCACTGCCGCAAATTGGAACTCCACAGCTCTCTTACACAAAAGTCATGCAAGAGCCAGAGGAACCTTTCATGAAATTTATTGATTGCCTTTGGGGCGCCATAGAGAATGCCCAGAATGTGCCCCCTGAACTGAGACCAATGTTAACAAAAGAATTGGCAACACAAAACGCCAATGAAACATGCAAACAACTGATAGCCACCCTTCCTTCTAATGCGTATATTGCTCAAATGGTTGAAGCATGCAACTGGGCTCCCTTGCTATGGGAAGCTAAAAAGGCGAAGATCCATGCCTCTGCGATGGCTGTTGCTCTCAAACAAGTTCCATCTCAAGGAAAAGGAGATTGAGGGTCAAAAGGGGCCTGTGGGGGCAAGTGGGACACCTGAAAAAGAACTGTCCCCGAGGAAAAAGGCAGAATCAACCAGTAGGAAGCCAAGGTCAGAATGCTTTCCCCGGAGAATGCATGCGGTGCAATAAATGGGGACACCGAGCAAATGAATGCTGTTCAAGATTTAAGAAAGACGGAACCCTCCCTGTCAGGAAGCTTGATATCCCACGGGCCAATGGACGCAGGGAACAAATATCCACAGGCTCTGGCTGTCTCCACGAATTCACCGCTGCAACCTAGGGAAGCACAGAAGTCAATCTGGCCTTGGCAGCAACCATAGTAATATCAGATGAAAAAGTTCATGTTGTACCGTCCACCTGTTCCAGGCCTCTGGGGGATGGCCTTTTAGCATTACTGATCAGAAGATCCTCGGCATCCTGGCAAGGCATTTTTGTGATGCCTGGATGTATTGGCGCAGACTGCACAGGCCCTATTGGCATAATGATAAAGGTATTTAACCTCTCCGTGACTATTCTGACTGGTTCTAAAATAGCTCAACTGATTTCTTTTAGGAGTCAAGTGCCTCATCCTGGTGACAATAAGAGAAGAGGAGGGTTCGGCTCAACTGGTCCACCACAGGTTGCCTTCTGTGAACAAGTTACCATGAATCGGCCTCAACACCGAGTCACCTTCACCCACGAAAATGGTCAATCTATATTCGCCGTCGTTATGATGGACACTGGTTCCGATGTGACGACAATTCCTGCTAGTGCATAGCCTGCGGGTGGACAACCGTGGAGGTGGCGGCGGTAACAGGAATTGGAGGGGCTACCTCACCCGGCTATCCCAATAGGCCGTTAAGGTACAGGATGGGAATGGAAATGTCGCCTGGACCAAACCATACGCAGTGTACACACCATTGTGGATCCTCGGCTGGAATGTGCTGAGCCAGTGGGGAGTTACCCTCTCAACACCTTTTTGATAGTGGTTGCTGATGGCAGCTCTCACCCAATGATACAGTTGCCCTGGAAAAGGACTGGGCCTGTTTGGATTGATCAGTGGCTGCTTCCTCAAGAGAAGCTGCAGCATCTGGAAGCATTGGTTCAAGAACAACTGGACGCTGGCCATGTCTGGCCTTCAACTAGTCCCTGGAATACACCCATTTTTGCTATCCAAAAGAAATCTGGCAAATGGTGATTGTTACATGACTTGTGTGCTGTCACAACTGCATGGAGAACATGGGAGCTCTCCAACCAAGGCTGCCCTCACCACTCATGCTATCTGAACATTGGGAACTGCTGATTATTGGTCTTAAAGACTGTTTCTTTACCATCCCGCTACACCCCTCTGACTGCATCAAGTTTGCCTTCATTGTTCCAACGGTCAACTGCCAAGGTCTGGCCAAAAGGTATAAATGGACAGTGCTCCCTTAGGGAATGAAAAACTCACCAACTATCTGCGAATGGTATGTTGACTTGGCACTAAAACCATGGCAAAGGCAATACCCACAGTTTTACACTTTCCATTATATGGATGACATTTTGGTTGCCAGTCCTGCCCCCCTTACTGAAAAGCAAGAAGGCTACTTAAAAAAATGCTTAGAGGCCTATGGCTTAGTCATTGCCACTGAAAATAGACAGAGAAGTGCCCCATGAAACTATTTGGGCATGACCATAACAGACTCTAGGGTGTGTCCTCAAAAAACTCAACTGTTGGTCACCATACAGATGTTAAATGATGTGCAGAAGCTAGCAGGCGACTTGCAATGAATTAGGACATTTTGCGGCATCACAAATGAGAATTTAGAACGTCTACATGCACTGCTGAAGGGAGGAATGAGTCCAACAAAGCCTTGCGAGCTGACCAACGAAGCGAAGAAGGCTGTTAAGCAAATCAAAAGGAAAATAGGACTGACAGCAGCGTACTGCTATGAACCGAGTTTGCCCATCACTCTGGTTGTATAAAATCAGAAAAAGGAAGTTTCCTCAATTATTGGTCAGATAGAGACCAGATAGAGAATTCTGGAATGAGTTTCTGCCCCAAGCAAGCTGCATAAAATCATCACCAACCGATATGAGGCAATTGGAGCACAACTGCTCAAGGGTAAAAGAAGCGTATGCATCATTGCTGGAACGGAACCAACACGATGCATTTTACCAATTGAACCTCTGACCTTGGTAGAGGACTGCTCTTTTAGCAGTCATGCTTTTGCCTTAGTGGTAGCAGGATTGGGAATTGATAACCACTACCCAAAACATCCGCTTTTCCACACTGCACTAACGTTGGAGGCACGCTTGGTGGCGGTACATGAGCCTATAGCAGAAAGCAGAACAGTTTTACAAATGCCAGTAAAAGAACAAATAGATATGGCTATGCCACCCAAAACTCGGGTGAATGGGAAGTACAAGTCAAACAGGGAGCTGGGCCTGTGCAGGTGTTGGAAATAAGAGCTGTCGCATGGGCCCTTCAGGATTTTGTTGCCACACCACTAAATCTAGCTGTCGACTCGCTCTATACAGTAGGATGTCCAGAGCATTAATTGGTCAGATACACAACAAGCAGCTACAAGCTTTACTTGTCCAACTATGGAACTTATTGGAAGAAAGAAATCAACCCTTGTCCTGTATGCATAGGAAACAATGTAATCGATCAAGCAGTATCGGCATTGGTTCAAGCTCACCACAGTAAACTTCAAGATGCCTCAGAATCACACTCCTGTTTCCATCAGTCTGCCCGAGCATTAAAAAGGCAATTTGAAATTACCCGGGCAGATACAAGGACAATTGTCGTGGCTTGCCCTGACTGAGCCAAAATAATGTCAATCCAACATGACGGAGTCAACCCACAAGGCTTACAGCTGCTGCAAGTCTGGCAAACGGACACTGCAAAATTCCAGCTATTTGGGCGATTGAAGACACTTCATGTCTTTATTGACACCTGCTCAAAAATTATGTGGGCTACAGCAAGCACATCAACTAATGCCAGAGCCTCTTGATCCCACTAGATGCAAGCCATTGGAGTTCTGGGCAAGCCTGATGTGATCAAAACAGACAATGCGCCCCCCTATGTCAGACAGAGTATTAAACAATTCTTTGAAAAATGGAAGGTCAAACATGTCATTGGCATTCCCCATAATTCCATGGGTCAGACTATCATAGAGAGAGCCCATCAAGACTTGAAAAGACTGCTGGTTGCATTGAAAAAAGAGGGGGAGCTTAGCCCCCACGATTTAAGACCAAAAGCCTGCTATGTTTTGAACAGGTTGAATCCCAGAGAAGATGACAAGAAGCCTGTTGAACAGCATTTTGTTGAAAACCTAAAAAACCTTACAACACACCCTGCCCGTGTAGATGTGTATATCCCTCACAGAACACATGGAAAGGACCACAAAATCTACTAACATGGGGATGGGGTTATGCTTGTGTCTCCCCAGGAACCCATACGCGGTGGGTCCCGGTCAAATGGGTTTGACCACACTTGACCCCTCATGGAGCAGAACATAGACAAGATCCTGATCCACTCAAAGGGTGGCTCATAGAAACGGCCAAATGCTGTCTGACCTCCCGGAAGGGGCAAGGAGGAGGGAAGAATATTGATGGGCGCTACTAGCTACAAAGGTTAAAAGTAAGGCCAAAGAATTGGGATTGTATTTCCCACAGAAACCCTTACAGCTAGTTCAGGAATTACTAGGGGAGGGATCTACCCTGGGAGAATGTCACTATAAGCTCAGACAGACAAGATGCCTGATGTGTCAGAATTGTTAACCATGAGTTTGTTTTGAATGTGGGGAGTGTAAGAAGATTTACTGGAGCAATAGTGGAACCAGTTTGGGAGCAGTTTGTATTCACTGCCAAAGAAAACTATCCATCCAATTTTGGCACGCATTGTGACCTTACACCAGGCTATCCCCCACATACGCGATACCCTGCCTTGAGGCCAGGGCAAAAAGAGCGTGATTTCTGGTATGATTCCACTGTGAGAAAGCGCTAAGAAAGATCGCAGCCTACGCAAATACAAGGATCATAACCACAGAGTGCAGCAGAAATGTTAACATTCCTGTTCAACATTGTGTTCTCAGTATTAGTTGGAAAGCAGAAAAGGAATATTGGAATAGAAGGCGGATCGCATTTCGCGCTTCCCAGAGAAAACATATGGGTTGCAATAGCTAATAAAACAAATCAGACATCACTGTGCTTGGGACTAGGAGGGCCTTTTAGAACCTGTCTTATCGGGGTGCCTGTGTGGAAGCCAGGAGAATTTCAGAATTGGGTCAAAAATCAGAGTTGCCTACATTTTACCTACGTTAACACAACGATTACAAGCCCCAGGTTGACCGATGCCCAAAGGCATGGAGGTTGGCAGTGCAAAATATTTAGGAATCTGTTTGATAACAGAACTGCCCAACCGGAGGAGCTAGACATATGGGGATATTTGAACACCACTAACGCCACACAAAATGGAGGTTGGGTCTTGTTTGAGCCACCTTCATCAAGCCTGCCAGTAAGTAGCAAAGCATGGGCAGCGGTAGTTTCTGATTTAACATCCACTGAGGTCCACGAGCAGACATACACGCAGTGCAGCCTTACAGGGAGTAAGGCCAAACATCTGCCTCCAGGTGTATTCCTGATCTATGGGAATCGTGCATGGGCAGGTGTACCCGCTGGCCTCCTGGCAGGACCATGTTATTTGGGGAAACTTTCCTTATTTCACCCAAACGTATCACAAATAATAAAATGGTCAGGGAGCCGCAGAAGAAGGGACCTCCATGAATTGGCCTGTGAAGAAGTAGGTGGCCCTTTATTTTAGTCAGACTGTGTACTTTTGTCACTTCGGTGCTCTTACCCGGAGGCATGGCTGCCCAGACAATGAAGACCCTGAAACAAGTAGCTTGCTGGGCAAAGGCCGAGCTAAACTTAACCTCACAAATTTTGCAGGAATTAGCAGCAGATGCAGCTAGTGTTAATCATGCCGTGCTTCAAAATTGAGCTGCAATAAATTATTTGCTTTTAGCTCATAGCCATGGATGTGAAGAATTTGAAGGCATGTGCTGTATGAATTTATCAGACCATTCAGCATCAATTCACTCAAAAATCAAGAACTTAAGTCAAGGATTGCATAAATTACAAGAGTCCTCATGGTCATTTGAAGAATACTTAAAATCGTTAGGACTGAGAATGTGGTTAGCTACAATTGTACATCAGGCAATAACTACAGTTATAGTTTTTGCAGTTGTTTTGCTGTTTGCTCCATGTATCTTGTGTTGCTTGCAAAATCAAATGCAGCAAGTTGCTGATGTTGTATTTGGAAAAAGAGGGGGAGGTGTTGGAGCCCTGGCTGTATTGCGTGATTATGAAAGACGTTGACCTCGAAAAGGAAACTAAGAGAAAGAACAAGAAAGTAACAGTGTGAAGCAATTAAGATTTGGAGAAGTGCTGAGGAGCACGACGTTCAGGGAAAGTATAGTAAAGTAGCAAATAAGGAGAAAAGACGTGACTAGATCAGGTTTCTAGACTGCTTAAGCCAAGGGGTGGGGAAGATGCCGTAAGAGTGAGTAAAACCAATCAACAATTAACAAGTAATATGTGGACAGTGCTTAAGAACCAATTATGTTAAGGAACTTGTTGTGTGCTATGCATGTTGCAACAATGTTTAAGTATAAAAGAAGCACTGTGTAACTAATAAATCGGATTAGACTTGCATCGCATTTTTGTGTAGGTCTTTTCTCATCTCGCCATGAAGACCCTACCCTAGCGAAGACCCCCACAAGTAACATTTCTTTCTCTTCAAACTAGAAAGTAACCACAGAAACAGGAGATAACAATACAATTAGACCATTTTAATAATTTCCTATTAACATCTTTCCTTGCAGAAATTTCCAAAAGAGACTTTAAGAAAAATTGTCAATACAATTGAATTTAGAATCTGTTCATTTCACTGTGAAGACTTTTACACCTTGTTATTAGTTCCTGACAGCATGACTGTGTTTAGATTAGACTGGGTAGCACAATCCTTTCCAGCTTGTCAGCTACTTAATTCTTCATTTTAGTAATTCATACACAGATGTGTGCTTACTTATGAATGCTGGCAGATTAAACTGCAGCAGAACAACTAAATTTGCCACAACTTCCACAGGTCAGTTCCTGGATTAAATAGATACATGTGTGAGGAATGAACCAGTAGTTTCCAGTCCAGGAAGTAAAGTCTACCCAACACTGGCCATTTTAATATGCAGAAGTTCAGCAGCAGCTAGGTGGGAATTTTTGACTGGCATGAAAAAGAGGGTGATGGCCAGTTCTGCCATAGCTATAGCCTCCAAGACACCTGATATTTGACAGCATAATGGCAGAATAAAATTGAGCATGTTGGTAGGATAAAATTGAGTTTTAAAAATAGTTAAGAGGATTTAACTGTCTTAAGAAATATTTGGAGTTCTCCTTATATCAATGAGGTTATATGATATTTGGGTGGCTTTCTCAGATGTTCAGTAAAAGCAAAATAAAAAAGAGTAGAAAAAAAGTGTGTCAATACAAAAATGAGGATGTGCTTCATAACAATCAGAGACTTCATAGAACATGATGATTTTCTTAATTGCCAGTCATTACATTTATGAAGATAAGGAAGACCAACATATTTTGGAAGTTCACTACAGCAAAAAGTTTATATCATCTGAAGTTCTGACTCTGTTTTCCAAAACTTTCAAAACTCTGTTTTTCAAAAGAGAAACTAATTTTTCATTGACACATGTAAATGCACACAGATGCCTAACCTGTGCACCCGTCTACCAAGAGTAGCTATAAATAGCTGATCCTTTAGCACTTTTCCCCAGATATATTTCTGCACTGCAGTACTGCACAATAGTCCTTTGCTGCACACTCCTTATAATATAACCAGAGAAGACTCTCCCCAGAAATGCCAGCTGATCACTGCCCCAACTGGTAGCAAACTAAGGCACCAATGTGTCAACTACTGAGCACAATTACCAGTATGAGGGAGACAGTCAGGCTGGTCTCTATAATCAAAGTCATCACAGAGCAGCTGCTGCCTAACACTAGCAAAAATGTGCTGTGCTGGCACGGTGTATGTAGATGATCTCCCTGGAGACTTAGAGGAGACAATAAAATTGTTTCATGCTTGCATAAAACTCCTTGCATTTTGCAGTACTTGCAGGCTTCTGCTATGACAAGGCTGCTGTACAAAGCTAACCAAAGGCCTCAGAGGAGTAAACACAGGTATTTTTTTTTGTATAAAGAAAAAAATGTAGTTATGGCAAACTAGTTCCTGGGGAAGCAAGCTGTTCAACTGTGTAAGAACCGGACACCTGGCTGTTCTGTCCCAGATATATCTTAGGTGGCCACTGTCCAAGTGCCTGTTGCTATTTCCCACAATATTACATTGCAGCATGAAAACATTACCAGCAGCACTAAATTTAAAACTATCCTGTAATGTCAAAGGATACCATTTAAACTTAAATACAGAAATATTTACATCAGGATGGATGTTAAATTCAAAGACACAAATTTTTATACAGTTTGAGACTTGAATATTGTTTTGTTTTTTTTTTTAATCTGGTGATTATTTCCTTTGGAATCACTGCTACAAAACAGTCTAGAAAAGTTACCTGAATTTTCCCACTGGACTACCCAGGACAGTCAAGTGGTAAGGAAACATATGTATCTGCAGTTCCCCGCCTGATCTGTGTACAAATACATGGTAAGTGTACAAGAAAACCTCATGCTCTGCTCTCATAAGGTGACAATGTAGCTCAGATATGAGTTTTGTAATTAACCAAGGATTTCCACCTCTACTCACACTCTCTGACGATGGGATATTACCTCTATTACTATTTTCCTTTTGCACAGTATTGTTTCAAAGCACTTGCACAACAATAAAGGATTTGCATTAAGTTTAAAAGACTGTCCTTAGCTAAGCAGTCCAAAGTTAACACATTTTTAAGTCACAGCTTCATACATGTAGTACCTGTAAGATTAGTACTGATATAACTCGAAGCTTTTTGGGAAGTTTTTTTTGTCAGTCAGACATACTTGCAGTGCTTCTAAAGGACTTGAAATAATAAAGCCACAGCAGTGTTGCTCACAGCATAACTGAGTGCAGAAATTGCTCAAGACATCCTGGGCTAATGTTTTTCAGGAAGTCAAGGGGAAGGAAGCTGTAAGATATATATACACATGCAAACTAAGATTTTCATGTTGGGATCAAGCTGTAGCAAGACATTTTTATTTAACCTGAGAGGGTGAGTGGTGATCACAAAAAGTAGAGACATTGAACATTGAACAGTGAGAAGCAAGGGGAGACTTCATGCTCAAGACAGCATTCTTCATAGCAGGACAGTCAGGAATGAGTGACTAGCCACACAAAGCATATAGGACAGTGTATTAGATACAGGAATGATATTTTTCCAGTGTAATAGTGTCAGCATTTAAACCTTTCTGGCTTGATCTTTTTCCATAAATAAGTTGTTTTTTATTTTTAAACTCTGATAAAAAAATTGCTCAACAGCATAATATAATTGGCAGTTTAAGCAATAATAAGAGATAATCCTTTGGAGGATATTAATTGCTTTTGGACTTCCATGTTTACTGACTTAAAAGAAAATATAAAGCATGTTTCACAAGAATGAAAACTGTCTTGACTGTCTAAGCCCCCAAAATTTGGCCCAGAATAATAATTTGATTTTCCTTCTGGTCTCCACTCAATATTAAAAATTAAATATGACAACTGGAATCTTTTCTTCACCAGCTAAAATATTAACTAATCCCTTGATTTGAACATAGATCAATAGTGCTAAAATGAAAAACTTCCAACCTCTCTGTCCCCTGCAAAAAACACAAACTCCTTCCTCAGAAGGTCCTGCAATGAAAACCAAGAAAAATCTTTTGTTTATATTAAATTTGAGTGCATTAAACAGCTAATAAATATTTGAGGGCCAACTGCTGTAAATTAAATAACAAAAAAACTGATAATGGATTATTCACCACAGATTAAGTTCCCCCTTCAACAGTCTATTTCCCTACAATCCCAGCAAAAATGTTTTCTGCAACATCAGTGTGTCTTTCCATTTCAGCACCCTGCAACCACCCTCAGAAATTATCTAAAGACCACTTTTCTACTGCTTGTGCATCCTCACTCAGCCCCTATTCTCATGCTGGCTGAGGTTCTGCTAGGGCTTAAAACAGCATGGCTAACATCAACCATATGTTGTTTGTACTTTCATCCTTCCCCCAGGGAGGAAATGTACTGTAAAGAGTTCTGTTTGCAAGATGGTTTGATCTCATTGTTGGGGTGGTGTTTTTTTTGTGGCCCAGGTCAAAAATTATCAGAAATTTGGTCCAAAAAAGGGAAATTTGCTCAGACCCATCCTGACAATTTGAGTCAGAAGTGCTCCCTTAGCTCCGGGCAGAGCACACATATCTTAAGGGTCTTCCAGGTGTAATTGCAGTATTACCTGGTGGGTGGGAGATGGTCTAACCCCATCCACAGGAGTGCCAGAGTCAGAGATAAAGTTCCAATAGCCAGAGTTTCCGGTGGAAACCAGAGACACAATTACCTATGGACTCTGTGCAATGCACCAAGCAGGGAAGTGTTCAGTTTCTGAGCACCATCAAGGCTAAGATCTATGCATAGTGTGTCCGGTAGCCTAAATTTCAGGTAGAAGTATATTTTTTCTATCATTAATAGACTAAATCATTGATGCTGTCTAGAAAATAGGTGATGCGTGCTGTCCTGAGCCTTCTACATTCTTTTGTGTTTTGTAGGTTTTTTGTTTGTTCGGGTGGTTGGCTTTTGTTTTGTTGGATTTCTTTAAACAGAGCCAGCCCATTAAGTTCAGAGCTCTGGTAAGTTTTTCACATTGTTTTTTCTGATCCCTGTGACTATTTTGATTTGCCTTCTCTGAAAGTGCTTTAACTGGCTGAGCTTGAGCAGCTCCCAACTGCCATAATATTTTCATCAATAAAACATGAGGTGGTGGTTGTAATTGTGATAGCGAACATACTGGTGATATGCTACACACAGAAGTTAAAAGATATTTGAAAAATATTTATGATAGATATGAGCAACACAATTATATTTAACATTTCAGTTTTGTCTTTACAGTACATTATTTGTTTCTTGATTTTTAGGTTAAATGCCCCAAATTAACAGGAATACTCTTACGGATAAGAAATGCATTTTTCTTAACTTTTTCTTAGCATCCTAAAGGATAAACACCATAAAAACAGAGAAATGTATGTTTGAAAGAAGCTTCAGCAGCTATCTGATGATAGAGAGTGTGGTACAGATTTTCCAAATGGAAAACTAATGCAACAGTTGTTTATCAAAATTACACAGCTAAAAATAGACACGATATCAGGACTAAATAGTACACATTTTTCCAGTGAAATATCACTGTACCCCAGTCTAAAATTCCCCTGATAATCACTCTGACACACTTTCCATGTTGAGCATATTTTTAAGATGTATGTTAGTGTTACTCTTACAATTTATCCATTAATGTATTCTAGGTACTGGACCAAATCTGCTAACCAATCTCACATAAGTTCCATATACTTTAAAAATAATTTAATTGCAATTGTTGATGACACCTGTAACTTTTCCTTACCTTCAATCCTGTTGCATGAACTCAAGATTCAAATGCCCTTAGTGCACTGCCTCTTGCTGGCAGCAGATGTCTCCTTGTCTCTAACACTTCGCACTTGTTAAAAAAGCTACTTGCGAAATGGCATGAACAGTTTTCATCTGCTGAGCAGCATGATATTTTTACTTCACTCATTTCCACAAAGGTCTGGGAATAGGCAAAAAGTGTTGCTTCTATGTATGTATAAAGTAAGACTGAAGGATTAGGAGAAAACATCAAAATTCTGTGAATCTCAATTCAGTTTTACTTTATGCTTTCAAACAAACAAACAAACAGACAAACAAAAATAAAAGGAGGAGTATTATTCTTAGCTAACTTTTCCAATTTGCCACAAAAATAAAGAGTCAATTTTCTTCTCTCGAATTCCTTGGCTGGTATTTAAATATATTTCATCTGTAACACAAAACCTGAATTTTTGTAGCTGGCCCCCTAAATATCCATCCTCACATCCTGGTTTTGGCAGACTAGGGATGCAAATCAGAAAGCAAGTACAAAAATTGGAAAAGTTTCGATTTTATGTCTTTTACTTGACCCTACATTTTTGAAAGTAGCTAAATTTCCACGTGTGCACTACTTGAGTAAGCATAAGTTTGCCACTTTGGACACTACAGCTCATCTAAGATAGTGGGAGCAAGAGTAATCCTCCCAAGTCAGTGATTGCAGAAAGTGTGAGCTGCTAGAGCTATTTCAGTGAGGTTATAGAAGTCTACAGCACTCATCAAAAATTGTTGGTGAGATCTCAGGATCTACCCAACAATGATATTCTTTCAAACCCTTCAATGTACTTCTGGAGTCTTAGGGACAGAAGTTTTGCGCAGATTTCCCTATGAGTAAATGTATGTATGGTTAAGGGCAGGGAAGACGGAAAGTGACAAGCCTTGTTTCTGTAGTTAGCCACATATGTCCGATTTTGGTTAAAATATTTAACAGAAAAATCATTTGGAAAATGTACCGCAATTTTGCAAATGGTTTTTAAGCATTTTTTTTCTCCATATGGTATAAAGAAATGTGTCTGGGAATGCTGGTGCCACAATTCCAATTGTCTCACTCACTTCCTGATGAGATCCATATACAAAAGGCCTTGAAATATGAAATGACTGTAAAATCTCCTATTGCAAAATCCACCCGTTTCATGATAAGACTACTGACAATTAAACAATGTGTTATTCTTCTTTCACCAGCTGTGCTTAGAGCAGAAAGAAACATGGGCAATGTTACAGCATCACAAAACTAAACACAGAATTTTCAGGCACTACTTAAATGCCACAGAATTTAACAGGGGGCTCTCTTCTCTTTCTACATAACTACAAACACATTCCAAGGAATCATTCCAAGATTTTTTACCTATCAGGTACAGAAGGAGCTAAAATTTGCTTAGAATTACCTCTAGATGTTCTCAATTGTTTTCTGGTTTTGATGAAATGTAAATGTTTTATAATTGGAAAAATGTGGCAAGCCTAGGAGGACAGAAAGTGATTGGGTTATATTACTTCCTGGTTTTGATAGCAATCAACAGAGCTGATCAGCTTCTTTGTATGGAAATTCAGCAAAAAGTATCTTTTTCAAGGATTAATAATTTACCAGACTTTTATCCAAATGTTTTTGCCTCCACCAAAGAATCAACTATTTGAATTTGGATCAGTCAAATTGATTGATACTGATATTGATAGTTATTGCTACTAGTTGAAGAAAATAAGCTGTTATCTTACACTCTTTTCTATTTGTGAACTGCCCCAATAGTGAACGTTTGTCCTTTCCTGTCTTCTGGAAAATGCAATCATAATATTTGCTCTATTTACTATGTTTAAGCAAACACCAATTGATTATAAGCTGCTTTTTCATCTTACACATTAATTAAGACTCCTGCTGTCTTTTAAAACAATCACTCAGAATCTAACCCAGTAGTATAGAACTAAAACTTGCGAAGAAGAATTAGCAACTGAAAACCAACTTGTTTGTTTTCAAACCAAAAAGGTACAAGCTGTTTGAACTCCAGTCCACTGCATTTCTCAGAAGACCATTCTAAAACATCAGCAATCTTTTTAATGTGATTTTTAAAGTGAAACTATGGTATAAATTGGATTTCTATTAAAAATATCCTACCATTAGAACAACATAATTGAAGCCATTTTCTTCAAGAGAAGGGGGAAAATGCGTTAGGGTAAGTCAGGAATAATTAGGAGAATATTCAGATGGAGCACAAGCTATGTTGTGACAATTTTTTCACTTGAAACCGCTTACTAGCTTCAGCTGCTCGCATAAATAATTGCATACAGCAAACTGTTTTCCTGCCCAAATATTTTACAGAAGTGAAGCTGTAAACCCACTGTTTCGTGATGCACTGTGAAATTTTGAAAAACTTCAAAGAAACAAGCTATTCTTCTTTGATTTCAGCAGACTTAGATTTTCAGAGGTGTTAGAAACATAAGATTCTGTCTTATAAAGGCACCACCATTCATCCACTAACAAGGACTGCATTGTTGTCTCCGTGTGTTCAGGTCTCTCTGAAAGGTTTCAAAAATGGCTCCATGTTTCAAAAATTACTCTATGTTTGGAAAGTGTGGGGAGGGGCTCTCAGTCACCTTATTCCCAAACATTATAATTTTATCTAGTTTATTTTATCTTTTAGATGCTAACTGCTTACAGTTATTTAGTTTTTTAGTTATTTAGTAAAATACTTAGGGTGACTATGGAGAAGAGAGACTGTATTCCACTAATTTGCCATGAAACAGTAGCTGAATGTGGAACTGTGCTTTTACTCAGGCCTTGCTCAGGTAAAATCATATAGTTTAAAATCCAGGTAGGAATTTCAGTGCTTGAAAGGGGATTGCTCTACCAATTAAAAAAAGTTTTTAGCCACATCTGTTCTGAATTTGTAGAAGTTATGTGGCAACTCTTTGAGTAACAAATATATGCAAGGTGTTGCCTGTCAGACTAAACTAGCTCTGCCAACACACGCACACACATTTTACCTATAACCAAGAAGAATTTCAACTAGTGCTCTGGTATGCATTACATGGATCTGCAAACAATACAGTGCTTTTCTGTACTTCAGTAGATTGGCAAGAATGATGAGCTGACAAAGAAATACTTTATATTTTTCTGGATGAAATTTAGTTGCTCCTTCCACAGGCATTTTTACACATATATTTTCAGGGAAGCAAACTCCATGGTGAACACCATGCATTAAAAGGCTGAAGTTTCCATGACTTTTCAAACTTCTCTCTATTCTGATAACATCACCTGAATTCTCCTATTTCTAAAATCAAATAATGCTAGTAAGAGTTTTACACACTGCAGACAGCACTGTTACCATTAAAATGAAGAACCACCTAAACAGCAAAGGAGCTGAAATGAAGAAAACATACAGACAAAAAAAGTCCCACTGTCGGTAGAAGGTGTTAGGGAATGCATTAGTAATCAATGCTTCCTTTAGTCAGCATGATGGTGTTACTGAGAGCTCATTATTCTGCCTAGCTCAGTGGTGAAACCCAGTCATTATGGAGAAAAAGATTGTATTATCATAGACATCTTAATCTATTCTCAAAAGGAAAAAAATTGTGAAGATTTACAGCTTGCTTAAATGCTTAACTTGAAACAAACATTTAGACTGAGGTGGTTAAGACAAAATGGGATTCTAAAATGCTTCAATGTCCCACAGTTTTACACAGACATAAGAACCTGCCATTGACCTATGTGAGCCACAATGAAGGTATGATCAAAAGCTGATTTTACTTTTAGCAAAATCTGCAACTATCCGCCATCTTTCTATTTTTTTCTAAGCCTGACAAAAATAGCCACTGCACAATTTCATCCCAGTTTTGATCTGAGTTCTGCAATATTGTAGGCCTCAAGAAGTTCAGTAGTTCTTTCCTCTTTTTCGTCACAAAGATTTGCTGTCAACTAACCATGGCAGAATGAGAAGACTAAATCTGCTGTTAATACTTAAATATGATAAGCTAACTGAATGAATTTAATGTGCATTCAAATTTAGGGCTAGGAACTGATTCTTGAGCCAAGCCAATTCTTTAAGTCTGATCCTGGAAGATAGGTATCTATTGCATTTCTGTGTACCAAGAAGACAAAATTGCCACTTTAATCCTAAAAATTCAGCTTTAAATTCACACACTGTTCCAATGAGATTTGCTACATCTGAACCACACTCAAAACCTGATTTTGGGGAACACTTACAATCACAGTTCAGTACAAGAAAGAGCTTGTCTCTGATATGGATACCACCCTTCACTGTGTAAGACCTCCTGTAACTGTAGTAGAACGCAGCCTCTACATATAATATTATAATTGTGTAGTTGACTATTCATCTTCCCATTATTTGCAGGCAAATGAAATCTTCAATGCACACTGCACCATTTTTTAAATAAATTATCATGCTTCAAAAGATACCTGACATCTGACAAGACCAACCAAATTCTCACTTCTTTTCACTTTATTTTTCATGTATCCTTCTCTGAGGCATCTAGTTGCAACTATGTGAAGATGGCATACTTCACATTTTCTTGTTTTTCGGTACAGAAGTTTCTAAGGCTCTGTGCCTCAGAAAAACCTTCAAGTAATGTTTGTTGTTGCAGGAGAAGTCATTAGATACCCAGCTTTTATACAAGACAAGTAGATAGCAGTGCTGCAAAAGTAGAGGGGATTGTACAAACCAGAATAACCTCCATATAACCACACAAAGGCTAAAGGTCTATTTGGGCTTCATTAGCACATGGCTTCTACCTTGTCAGAGCATCAGCAGATGAAATACTCCTTTAAAATTTCTACATCAAAAAGCAGTAAGTATGGAAAACACTGATGACAAGAGAGTTTCTAAGACTTTGTATGAGACTGGAGTCAAAATCTTCAGGTAAATAAATGTAATTGATGCAGGATTCATATCCCTTCTCTTCTAGTTTTGTTCTTAAGAGAGGAGGTCTGCATGACAATAGCTAAAGGAGATGTCGAATGTGAACCTTTGGAGCCAAACTTCACGAGCTTCTGTTGGACACCTTTCTGACAGTTAGAATTTATGCCAATTGTGTTTTTATTTCTCATCTTGCAGGTCTCAAGCTCTACCTTGCATACAGTACATGTGATATGTGTTACCTAAAATTCATATCAGATTAGTTCATTAGACCACTTCTTTGAAATAGCACATGAAAATTACTTTTCAGCCTAGAAAAATTCAGTCTCATGCAGACATATGATGTTATTACTTATCATGCTGCATATTCAATCTAGACAGTTTGGACATTTTGTATGTGACAAGATGACAGCATTTCAAAACATGCTGCATTATTCATTTTGGCTGAATTACTCTTGCTGTGCTGATCTTGACGTCATTATGGTCAACCTGTTGTAACTCCATCAAAATGATTTTGGGTACAAGTCTGCTGATAATGTCTGCTATGTTTCTAATTCAAATATGCTAAGAGAAACAGCAATTAGTCAATTCAGTTTAAGCAAAAAGTGGAACAAGAAGAAGTGAACACAAATTTGATATGTTTTATTAATACAGTGCTTATGTTTCTAAAATGAAAGAGATTTAATCTGACACAATTTGGAATAAATAATGTACTGTTTGGACTAAGATTTTGAAGTAGGTGGTGGACAGCAGTTCAATTGCACATTGAGGTGAGGAAGAGAAACAAATGTGTCACACATCTACTTTGTTCTGCAGCAGGGACAACCAACCCAGTTCCAGGCTGCAAATCGCAAACCTGAATATGCCTGAAGTTTTGAATGAGAGATATGTGAGATTTAACCACACAGGATACAAAACCTAACTCTGCAACATAAATATTGCAACACCACATATGGTAACTGGTTCTCTGCAAGGCAAAACTCTATTTAAATACTGTATGTTCTGTCAGTGGTCCCCATAGCTCTTACAAGTTCCTAATACACGCTTTCATTAGTTATCAGAGAACTAGGCCTATGTGGTGTCAATTTTAAGATGGTTAGTTCAGCCATATATTGGAATTAAGGTGCTTAGTCCAGTGCTGCCAAGCCCACATGGGGAACAAGCATTGAAAAGAGGTGTAGACAGGAGGCAGAATGCTAAGCTTATATCCATCCCTCTGAAAAGTTAGCTTTTCATGCCAAAGCCTCACCTTTGGCTGAAAATACTTTAAAAAGAAGATTCTGGTCATTCTTACATGATCACAGTAGTTGTTAAGTCCAAACAGTTGAGATCAAATTTTGTCCCCATGGTATGCTAGGGAAATATTACAGCAGTTCCACTTTATGCCACTTAGTCCCTACAGTTGTTCAAGGTGCCAAGGAAGAGTTAGAAACAGCTAGGATGTACCAGTTCTTTAACGACTATGCACTTTTATTCTTTCACAAATCTTGTGCCAAAGGTTGAGATCTCCAGATGTTTTTCACACAGAAAATTAATTCAGAGCTAATTCATTATCAAACTTGGATTAAGCACATTTCTGAAATGCAATGGTGTACAGGTTTAGGTAACACTAAATTTATCCCATGCTCCACTTGTCTTGTGCACACTTACTCCTCCACATATTGGGTAAACTACAGAACTTGATATTCCAGTTCTTCTTGGCACTTGCATAGTACTCTTGCAACATCTTTGGGCTTCCCACTGGGAGTTGAGACACAATTTCTGGCGTAACAGACAGCTTTCTACTGACTTTGAAAGTTTTCTGTGCTTGCTGCCAGCATCATCTCAGTGGAGCATCAAGTTTCAAAGACTTAAAAGACTAACTAGTATTATCCTGCTATTCCCCTTGCCATTTTGGGATTGCTTTCCCAATGTTTTATTTTTTTTTTTTAATATATTTTTTTCAGGGTAGCCACAAGTCAACATGTTACAACTAGGCACACTAAAACCACAATAATCTAAACTAAGCTTTTATCACCTAGAATGTGTGAGAATAGCTGCAAACACTCCCTTATGCCCTTAATCTCCAAGGCCGTCGTCCCCCTTCTGTGTGTGTGGTTGGAGGAGGCTGGGGAGAAGTAAATCAGGAATCTTTTCCACAGTTCTCTGCCAACCACACACATACCTCCAATACAGCAATACAATTAGGATGGCAGCAAGTACCACCATCCCTTCACAGTTATGTGCTACTTCCCAATGCCATTCTCCCCTACTCAGTTGACACCAGATCAATAGAAGCTCCAACTGTTTGTCCATACCTGACAAAGTAAAAATGAAGAAGTCAGAGGAAGAACTAATAGAGCAAAGAGGACAGAAAAATAACCAGCACTGGCTACATCTGTGATATTTAGGAAAAAAAATAATTCTTAGCCATACCAAGTCCTATTTTTTGATTTCTAGAGTGACCAGAGAACTATAGCAGATAGCTGGAATGCCAGTGTTGACCCAGGGGAAGTGAGGATTCAAAGCAGGCTGTGCGAAATGAGTGGGTTGGTGATGAAGATCCAGAATAAGAGTGGTATAGAAATACTGTGCAAATGGAGAATGTGGGGGAATTACCGAATTTGAAACAAACAGACCAGGAATTCCTATAGGGAACTATCTCAATAGCTTTCACCAGTTTTTAATCTTGGAGATATTTTTCCTCTTCCCTTTCTTTCCAAGCATAAACTGGCATTGTGAAGGATGTATCCCTTTACCTCCCTCACTTTATTACTGTCAGAAGTGAAGTAGCCTTAAGCAATTAGAAGCAGTTGCCCTATGTTGAAACAATGAAACTGCTGAGCAATAGGGATAGGCTCATTATTATGAGAGACCCAGGACTATGATGATCCAGACCAGGAATTCTGAATCCACTGCCAGAAGAATTACTGGCTAGTATGTTATTAACTTCACTGCATATCATGCTGGAAACAATGCATCCAGCATTACACAAAATCAAATTCTTAGTCTCCCACATATAATTGTCCATATACATGTCAAATATTGTAAGTCAGAATCTGAGGAGAGCAGAGATGTGACTCAATCTGCTGCCCACCAAGACAGCTCATGTGGTCCACTCTTCTGGGGGCAGTTTGGGACTGCATAGCAGACACATTCTTTGAGGTAGTAGCAGCCTCCCCCAAGAGTCCAAGACTCCAGCATGACACAATTGCCACAGAAGTACTTAACAGTGAAGACAAGAGTCTTCATGCAGCTAAAAGCCAAAACACATATTTATTGTCTCTCTTGACTTCTCAGATAGCCTCAAACCACATATTTCTCTTTATTGTGAAGAGACTGGAATTTGATAAGTATATCATTAAGTTCAGAAAATCAGGGAGATTAACTACTATTTCAACTACTATTTAAACTAGCATTTCAACTAATGTGAAAGTGAAGCTCACTGATTTTAACTATCCACTACTGTGAAACTGTAAGCTACTGTTTGTCTGTAGTTAGCAACAGCCACAACAAGGCTTTTGCTATCAATTGTTTCATCAACTGTTGCCCCAGGTTTCTCTCACCCAGCCATGGTGAAGACTAGTAAGTGAAACTCCAAGGGGTGTACTTACATTGTGCTGTCCAAGAAGACCAGCAGAAACACTGCACAATTGTGTAGCTCCAGGGAAACCATTCTTAAACACTGCCTTTAAGAGGTACCTCACTTCCCAAGCAGTCTTCTTTCCTGTTGCCCCTCTTCTCCTCTGACTTTTGCTCAGGCAGCTGCTCAGGTCCTGCACAGCTACGCACAGAAACTCAGTCACATCCCCACATCCAGGGGCATCTGAGGGGAGAAGCCTTCAATACTGCTCTTTTTCTTCATGGCATATATCTCACTCCAACAATCTTTGGCTTTTAGGGCCACTCGCTTTGGCAAGACTCTTAAAGTAGTAAATTCTGCTCTTATTTGAACTTACCCTTTATTGCTGCTATACTCAGGTTCTACTTTTGCTGCTCCTATCATTAGCCAAGTATCTGAGCCATTGTTCCTTCCAGCAATGAATTTATCAGTTACAGATATAGAGGTGTCACGTGAGACATGTGGATGGGGCACAAAAGCACAGGATCTGCCCCTTGCCCCATTCCACAGAGGGCAGTGTGGGGCAGAGGAAGCCTGACTGCATGTGGTGCAAGCAACACCAGGCTAAGTCCAGCAAATTCAACAAACAGGACTGGGCTTGAAATGTAGTGAGAAAGTACACTTTAATACATCCATTTATCTTCTTAGGCAAGTCCAGTTTGTAGCTAATTTTGTTTAGTCAAAACTGAAGGGTGCATCTATATATATAAGTGTTTAAAGAGGACGACAACAAAGAATGGAGCCAGGCAGTTCGCAGGGCTGCTGAGCAATAGGACAAGAGGCAATGCGTGGAAACTGAAGCACAAAAAGTTCTACCTGAACATGAAAACTTTACTGTGCAGGTGCCCAAAGAAGTTGTGGAGCCTCCCTTATGGAGAAATCCAAGTACTGTCTGGACACAACACCATGCCTACGCTCTGGAATGGCCCAGCTTGAATAGAGAGGCTGGACCAGATGACCTGCTGTGGTCCCTTCCAATCTGACCGAATCTGAGAGTCAGTGATTCTGCGATCTTCCCCGTGCAGCCTCGCCCCCTGACCAAGCCCGCCACGCACGGCAGGCTGGGGCTATGCCGGGGCGATGCCGGTCCGACGCCGGGGCGATGCCGGTCCGACGCCGGCCCGACGCCGGGCAGGCCGCGCACGGAGCCCCGGGGGCCGCTGCCCTGAGGCCCGCGGGGAGCCGGGCCGCGCCGCCCGCGCCGGCCGCAGGGGGCGCTGTGCGCGCCGGGCCCGCCCCGGCGGCGTGGGCGCAGAGGCGGAAGCGGCGGCGCGGCCATGGCGGCGGCGGGCGTGGGGCAGCAGTGGGTGCTGGTGGAGATGGTGCAGGCCTTCTACGAGGTGCGACCGGGCAGGCGCCCCGAGCGGGGCGGCGGGAGGGCGGCTTGGGGCGCGGGGAGGTGCTGCCGGAGCTGCCCCGGGGCGGTGAATCGGGAGCTGGGCGCGGGTCGGTGCTGCGGGGGTCGGGCTGCTCGCTGAATCGTGATGAGTACGCGTGAGTGCACCGCGGCTGCATGTTCAAAATATACACGCGCGTCCTATTTCTCCAGGTTTACAAAGCGACATTTAAGGCGTGTAGCAGGGCATTAAGCCTTAAGGCTCACCGCATTTTGCTGGGGTCAAGGTTTGTTACGTACAAATGTCGTTTGCAAAGGAAGAAACGGCGTTTAAATGTTTAGGCTTGAATTCCCTTCTGGAGGAGATAAGCTGTGCATGTTTGTACCCAGGCTTTGTTTCGTGATGTTACGAAGGATGTCCTGATGATAGGCGGTGTTTTTGTGTCCCTTCCTTTGGCAAAGAGTGGTAACTTTTTAAGAATGTATGCAAGATTTGCAGTCCAAATATAGAAGTGCTTAGCTGATGCACTGAGTGCAGGATAATTGTAGGCACTGAAAAGCACAGAGACCTCTGTGGCAGTGTACTGTGTGTTCTTTAGTGTTATGTCATATATGTCGTGCATGTATTCTTAATATGTTCGGTAAACTGAAAATACTCTTTAAGAGGTAACATTTGTTATTTACAGTTTGTTATGCCGTAGGACTCTTAACTGGTTTTATAAGCTTGCTTGTCCAGCTTGCTTTAGTTTCTGGATGTGTGGTAAGTTCTGCTCTGTTTGCAGGTCATATACCACCAAAAATGTTGATGTGTGGGAGCAATTCCCCTGACTTGAAGAGGGAGTGTGCTTGTTTGTGTGCACTTTTAGTCTTTTAAGAATAATAGGCAGGAGCCTTTCTGAAATGGAATAACTAAACTCATCATTAATACTAGGTTTCCAGTGCTGATGCCATAACATTATTTTCATCCCACAGGCACCCAGAGAGGCTAACTTTAACTTGGATCAACTGTGGTGTGTATTCCCACACTCTGTGTCCACACAAGAGAGTAAAGGACACAAGGACAAAACTAGTTGAGTTGACTCAATTGTTTTATACCTGATCCAAGTGCCTGTAAAACTGACAGAAGCTGGCTGTAAGAACAGAATTGGCTTTCTTTGTAAATACTGGCTGTCCCTGACTGTAAGTTACAAGATTGGAGAGTTGAAGTGACTTTGTATAGATGACACAGACCTTTAGGCTCTCAGGATACGTCTACTTGTTTTGAAAGTTGCCTGCCTTCATGAGTGCTGACTGGTGCAACCTGTATAACTCAACTGCCTTTACTCTCAGTATTCAAATTATTTGTGGAACAGCAAGAAGTTATCAGTTTGGAATGTGTCTTGTTTATTAACAGCAGACCAAATCCATTCAAATTCAAGTTAACAGCTAGAAGTAATAGCTGCAAAACATTCCACTTTCATATAGTTAAAAGTTTTACTAATTTAGAAATATATCAGGTGATGATCAGCTTTGAGTTTTTTTCTGTGTGCTAGGAAGCACAAAATGGATGTGTTATATCACACTGCTTCAAATTGAATTCTCTTTAGACTAATTTTTGTATTTTTATTTTCAGGCTCCTGCTTACCATCTCATTTTAGAAGGAATTCTAATATTATGGATAATCAGACTTCTTTTCTCCAAGACATACAAGCTTCAAGAGCGATCTGATCTAACACTTAAGGTATGATGAAAAAAATATTTCTCTTTAGAGAAATAGTTCATAGCAATCAATGCTGCATGGTTCTGCTTTTTTTTTCTTTAGGGTGAGCTTACTTTGGATTCAGAAACTGCTTATTGATAAAACGCATCAGTTTGTGCTTTTAAAGTAACACTGTTTTTGAGAGTCAGAGAAATGAGAAAACTGATATGACAGTGACTGTTAAGGTACAAAAAGCTGTCATTAGCTCTACTCAACAGAGGCTGTATTTTAAAAAATGAAAGCTATGTTAAAAATGCCCACTAGGCAAAATGAACTGTAAGACTGTAGATAGTAGGAAAACAGTCAATCTGTATATGTGGTGTCTATGAGTAATAACTCTGGAATCCAGTTTCCAGTGGGTTCCACAAAAATTGTAGTTTAACAGCAGTTTTCTTCTTCTGCAATGTCATCCTGAGAAAATAAAAAGGCTGTACTTGACTGGAAATTCTTTCTGTCTTCTGGCTGTAGACTATCAGAAATGAATAAAGTTTGTTTTGAAGGTATCTCTAGACTAGTCTATTGTGAGCTTTGGAGAAGTGATGTCCCTTGTAAGTAGGATGAAATACTGAAATTTCTTCATGGTGCTAAAGAAAGTTTGTGAAAGACATTTATGTGTATTTGTAATGGGTATGTGTAATTCCCATCTATGTCATGTGTTTGCATGCTTTTTGATCTTATTCTCACTAAGGATGCGTGCTTAGTGTAATTCATCAGTGAACAGGATGCAGGGACTGTAGGCACAAGCCTGTAATTGTGAGCAAAACTGCAGGCAGTGTCCTCATTTGGGGAGCAGTTATTAAAAGAAAACACTTCAGCAAGTATTTATTGGGACCGCTGCCATGGCTTTACAAAGGACAAGTCTGCCTGACCAACCTGGTAGCCTTCTGTGATGGAGTGACTCCATTGGTGGAAAAGGGAAGGGCTACAGGTATCATTTACCTAGACTTGTGTAAAGCCTTTGATGTGGTCCCCCTTGACATCCTTCTCTCTGATGTGTGGGCTGCTAAGTAGGTAAGAAAGTGATTGAATGATCTCACCCAGAGGGTAGTGGACACTGAGTCCTGATGGACATCAGTGACAGGTGGTGTCCCTCAGGAAACTGTACTGGGATCACTGTTATTTAATATCTCAATTAATTTAATGTCTTACTTGATGATTAGATGATGGATTACACCCTCAGCAAATTTGCACGTGACACCAAGCTGACTGCTGTGGCTGACACACCTTGAGGGAACAAGACAAAAAAATGAGTCCCTGGGAATCTCATGAGGTTTAGCAAGATCAAGTGCAAGGTGCTACACCTGGGTCAGAGCAACCTCTGGTACCAGCCCAGGCTGTGGGATGAACAGATGGAGAGCAGCCCTGTGAGAAGGACTTGGGGGTGCTGTGGGTGAGAGGCTGGACATGACCCAGCCATGGGCACTCCCAGCACAGAAACCAAACGTGTCCTGGGCTGCATCCAAAGCAGCGTGGGCAGCAGGGGAGGGAGGGGATTCTGCCCCTCTGCTCTACTCTGTGAGACCCCAGCTGGAACCCTGCATCCAGCCCTGGGGTCCCAGCACAAGAAGGACATGGAACTGCTGGAGTGAGTCCAGAACAGGGACACCAAGATGATCAGAGTGATGGAACTTCTGCTGAAGAAACTTTCTGAGAAAAGGCTGAGAGAATTACCTGGGATTGATTAGCCTGGAAAAGAGAAGGCTTAGGGGTGACCTAAGTGCAGCCTTCCAGCACCTGAAGGGAGCCTACAAGAAAGATGGAGGGAGACTATTTACAAGAGCTAGTAGTGATAGGACAGAGAGGAATGGCTTCAAAGTGGCAGGTTTAGATTAGATAATAGGAAGGAGTTCTTTACTGTGGGCATGGTGAGGCACTGACACAGACTGTTCAAAGAATTTTTGAGTGCTGTATCTCTGGAAATGTTTAAAACGGGATTGCATGGCGCTCTAAGCAACCTGGTCTAGTGGCAGTTGTCCCTGCCAATTGCACGAATATTTGGAATCAGATGGACTTTAATGTCTCTTCCAACCCAAATGCTTCTACAACTGGGGGCAGAAAGTGAACTGAGTAGGAATCAAGAACGGCTGGCTCAGTTTTGTGCTTGGAAGAGCACAATTGAATTGACTTGGGATACTCGAAGTTTGCTGTTTTGATAAGAATACAGAAGAGGAATAAATGCAAAGAGAGCTTCAGTGTGGTGAAACACCAAGTATTCATGTTCTAGGAAGACAAGCTGCAGCCTTAAAGTAGGCCATGATTGTCTACCCAGAAACTACAGTTCATCTACTAGAGTTTTCCTGCATCAGATAGTTTACATCTATAGTATTTTGAAGGATACATTTATTGTTTTAATGAGTCATTCTCTCTATAGTAGAAGGCAGGAAAAGGCTCTTTGCAATTCTTGGATAATTGATGAGCCAAAAAAGATGAGACCTATCTTTTCCTTGTAAAGTAAGAAATTCACTCATATATCTCTATGTACATCTTAAATTTTACCATGTAGTTGCAGGACATCATCTTGATTTATGACTGACCGTTTTGCTGAAGCTGAGGAAAGTACTCAGACAAATCTCTAGTAGTGCTGTGTGGGGAAGAAAATTGTTCTGTGTGTATCTAAGTGGAGGCCATTAACACCTGGGAGATTGCACATGTAGCCAGTCTGCTACAGCTCAGTGGAAGCAAGAATTTAGAACGGTGTCAGGAGGAAAAACGTGGAAATGGCTTAGGCTTAAATAACCTTACTTTTGCAGGGTGACACTGTTAAAATTCACTGTCAGGACAGCAGTCAACAGGCTTTCTGAAAAATAGAAGCTTGCAAATATGTTATTGCTGTGATGCTCTTGTTGAGATTTATACAAACTTTTCTGAGGTTGAAGGGTGAAAAGAAATGTGAGTACTAGCAAAAATGCTACCACGGATCAAGAATTGCCTTGTATATAGACTAGATATATTGATTGACATTGGAGATTACAGATGCAAAAAGTTAGAGTGCTATGAGCCATATTGCAGCAAAGGGTTTGACTGTTAAAGACACCACTAGCTTGTTACTCTTATCTTGATGGCCAAAAAAAAAAAAACAGCATGGGTGAATGCTCTTTTTTCTGATCCTGTGTTTAAGTTGGCTAGCCATTTAGGTGGTGCAAGTTAAAGCAGCTGTATCATTGACCTTTGAAGATGGAAGTAGTGGCTGCTTTAGGAAGAGCTGTATTTGGAAGGGAATGTGTTGTCTGCAGATAGTTCACTGAAAGTAAGCATAGTCACAGCAGTGAAGTTAGTGTGAATACATCTTCTGCAATTGGAGGATTTAAGCAAACTGATACATTTGAGTCATGGAATGATTCCATTTCTCTTTCTACAGTGTAGATAATTCTTGTGAAGAGAGCTCGTGTATTTTGTGTAGGGGAAGAGCTGCGAACACACAGAGATATGCCTTCTCCTTAAATTTAATGAAAAATCTGCACCTAATTGGCACTAGTCTGTGTTGTGAATCAATCCCAATAGGCTTGAACATTGCTCAGCTGCTTACAAAGCAAAGGAAGAATAAAAGCAAAAAAACTTGTGAGTGAATATAAAGTTATTTAATAAGCAAAGGAAATAAGAATAAGACAGAAAACAAGACAAGTGATGTCTCGCTTACCAAATCTCACAAATGGACCAATATCAGACAGTTCCCGAACAAAAAGTGACTAAATTCATTAAAACCCCTTTTCTAACTTCTATTGCTGTGTGGCATCATATAGTATGAAATCTCTGTTTGGTTAGCTCAAGCCTGATTATGTTCTTTCCCACTCTCTTGGGCGTGCACCAGTCTATTCATTGTGGGAACAGAGTGTGAAACAGAAGGTGCTAGCGCTGTGCAAAGGCTGTTTAGCAAGAGATACAATTTTAGTGTTTTACCCACATTGTTTTGGTCACAGTACTGTGTGAGCTGCTGTTTCATACAATATAGGATCCCATACAGCCAGGCTTCTGTGGGTGTGTTCATCCACATGTAGAAACATGCCAGCTGTTCAGCAAGAAGCCTGCTGCTGATTTGCTTTCTGACTTGTTCTAATCTGAGTCATGCTTTGGTGTCTAGTCTTTACCACACTGGAAAGAAATACTAGGTTGCTTAGGTACAGCCACTGGAGACAGGCCTGCTCGGTGGTAGCACACACTACCTTTATGCCAGCCACTCATGTAAAGGTACTTGAAGTTTCTTTGTGAATTATTTTTGAGAATGCTGCCGGAGCAGAGCTGGCTCCATGTAATAAATATTAATGAAGAATAGAATTATGGCACAGCCATTTTAGTGATCTGTTAGGACAAGTCAGGCTGGAGAATGAGAAGCAGATGATATGTTGTGCAACCTAGTGCACTTAGGAGTCATGCTTCTAAAACTGTGAAGAAATCCACCCTGAAGGTTGATTCTAGGTTCAGTCAAATGTGTAGCAAGAGTACTGAGAAATCCAATGCAGAAATTACCTTTCAACTGGTTAACTCTTATGCTTTGGTAATAGTGTTTGTAGGTAATCCTACTGCTTCCTTTAGAAAAATACTATCTCATGAGTCATTAACTAAAGAAGGTGGAGTGCTTCTCTGATACTGTAAGTTCCTGATAGTTCAACATTTTAGGAAGCATAAAGAAGTTTTATGGCCATACAGGGTGCTAGATTCTTACAGGCTTTCACACAAAGTAAAATCTGTAGAAAATGACAGTGAGGACTGGAGTGGGCTGTAGAAGTTTGCACTGCAGTATTTACGTATGTGTGAAAGGAAGGTGCCTTACAGGTCTGTCTTTTACTCTGCAGTAAATGGTAATGATATTGAGCTTTTATATCAAAATCCCTGGAGTACTACTAAGAGTCACATCTTCCCATTTGCAAATGGGAGGTATAGTTTTTTCTTTCTTTTTAGAATTTTCACTGCAGCAGTAGCATGGCATGCATTTTATTTGAGTGATACTAGTCAGGAGGCTGGAAAGTTCCTGTTGGAGACAAATGTTTAATTTGCAGCTGAGAAATACATAGACCTTGAGAGCTCTGTTTTGCAGGAGCAGCATTCACAGACTAATCAAGTATTGTTCTGTAGGGAATAGCAGAAGTAGTCTGCTCTTGTAAAGGTTTTCAGCAATTCTGAGCCAAGACTCCCTAGGCAGGTAAAATTTCTCTTATGTATGAGCATAAATTCATACTTTGAAAGAGAGAAATTTCTAACTGGCATGCCCATTATTTGTGCCAATTTATCCCATTATGTTATGTGAGTCTATAAGCACTGAAATGAAAGACTTACTTGAGGACCAATAAATAGAAAGTTTTATTAATCTTTTGATATTACTGTGAATATGCATGTATGACATCATTTCAGAACACTAGTGCTAGCTAAGAACTATCTTCATGAACAAAATTGCTACCTTTTCTTAAGAATCTGGGTAAACAAGGCAGTTTTTAAAGTAATTTGGAGTGTATGTGTTTACACCCAAGTGTTTTCCTTACCCAAGGTATATGGCAATTAAAAAGTAAAATCCACAACAGAATACAACTGCCTAAAACCATATTATATGTATGCGTGAGTATCTGTGTGTATTTAGATAAGCAGATTTAAGATGTTTTTATGTATAAATATGCATAAATGAATTCAAGATTCTCGTATGTGTAGGGTTAGGCTTCAGAGAGCTAGAAAGTTCAGATTCAAAGGGACACTGGGGCTAGAAAAGTCACGCCTAAGAGAACAAAGCAAGGTACCAACATTGCAGTTTCCACACCTTTCTAATATGGGACACCCATGTAGGTGGGGACTTCAGCCTCAGCACCAAGCTTCCATTACAGTTTGGGTTAGGGTTCAGAGACCTAGAAAGCTTAAAGCTAAATACATAAAAAGGTATGTGTATTATAGTTTATAAAATATAGTTATAAGCATTTTATAGATTATATTTTCATGTTTATTATGTATAACCCATATAATAAAATATATACGCTTTATAATGTTATTATTTTTATTTTACATATTGCTTATATAAATTAAAAGCAATTATACAAGGAAAAGAGGAAAAGTTGAGGGATGAGTTAATGTGTATTGCAGTCCAAGCAAGTGGAAACTGAAAGTTTTGAGTTCATTCTCTTCACCAAGTGGATGTTTTCAGTGCAGCAGCTAAGGAGAAATATGCAAATCAACTACATATTGAGGATATTACAGTGTGAATTAAAAAGACGGTTTCGCTGTGTGTTTGAAAATTAGCTTTTTAATTGATATTTTACTGAAATTTAGTGAAGTTTTATCCTTTTAGGAGGTAAAAGATAAATGTGCTCTGATGTTGGGTCACTGCATGAAAGTCTGCTTCTGGCCTGTCCTTTTGTTCAGAGGCAGATGGTCATGTTTACCCTGAGCAGTCAGAAGGACTGAAGTTCAGGCCGGGGTGCTGAATGGAAGGAGGAAAGGGTTTGCACTGTCTCGTCTGCAGTGGTGGGTGTCTGGTTTAGATTGAGATTGGTGCTCGTTTTAATCATCAGTGTCTCCAATCCCCTCCTCTGCTAAGAACTGGTGGAAACATATGACATATGACATATTTGAATATGCAAATATTTGTCTATGTCCATGAAAAAGCAAAATGCTGTGTAATGAATGAGGAGAATGAGCTAGAATTAATGAAATGGTGTTGTTTGAAAGGACAATTTCACTTCCCCTGTATATTCTAAGTTGTGTTAAGAGAAAAATTTGGATGTTGACATGTCTCATCTATGGCTTGTAACCTATGCTGTTAAATTTGTGTGCAGCAAGGATTTCAAAGGGAAGAGTAGAAACTTCTTAAAAATTAGTGTGGGGGGGATAGGAGTACTAATTAGGAATTGCTTTTTATCTTTATTTTCATAGATCTTAACTGCAATTGCAATGTGCTAATTTACTGTAGTTACAGTGTCCATCTATACGTACTTTTTTTCTTACTACTAAACTCCTTGACAGAAGTCTTTTAATTAGCTCGTGTCCTCAGAAGCTAAGCTGCTTGATGATATTTTGCAAACTTAGCTAAAAAATTTAGGCTTTAATGAAAAAGCTAAGTACATGCTTGCACTGTTTTAATTCTGATTTCTTTGAAGAAAATTAATTTTGTGTTGCCTGCTCTGCCTTAAAGTTGTTCAAATGCTCTGTATTCAGGTCTCAAACAGAAGGGACACCATATTTCTGAAGTCCTTCTCTCTACTAAGGCATTTGATGTCAAGTAAAGGTTTTCTTATTTATCCTTCCATAATTGATAGGCTGCATCCACTTCTCACCTGATTTATTCTGCTGCCTAATTAAAACAAAACCAAATAACTCTCCCCTGGAAAAACCACCAATCAGAATGAAGCACAACACCAACCAACAGTCCTGTGCTCCAAAATGAACACAGAACTTTGATTCTAAATGCACCATATATTAGGGATTTGGGGCCTTTCAACAGCTACTGTAGAGGCAGACTGAAGGTTATGTAAGCATACCTCCTGCTTTATGATGGTCATAACTCCTTTTTGAACTCTTGTGGAAAGGTATACAGATACTACTGTGAACTGCAACTCAGGTTGTTGTTTCCCAATAGCATCAGCCAGTCTAGGTTGGGATCTGGACTCTTGTTGTGGGTTCTAGTTTAGATGTATATCCCATCCTGCTTTTGCTGACTTTGTTTTCATCTGTATCTGAATAAGGCTTTTGTCTGGTTTTGTAACTGCTTCTGCCAGCACAAAGAACAGGAATGTTTGGATGGGAGAGGACTGCACAGTAGCAGCTGATGGCTTGCGGTGTGGTGGATCAGCACCCTTAGTGCAAAATTACATATTTTGTTTTTCATTTTACACCCAGATTGTAATATGGTATGGAGATGCCCACAAGTGTTGTGAGACAAGGATGGAATTTTCTGTCTTGGGCTATGGTTGTGGTTCCACTCTGAGATTAACCTGAATTTAGGTACTACTTTGAAAATGAATGTGCACTCACTATTCCTTCATGGTTAGGTGTAGGATATGTAGTTTACTAGCTATTACCTTTTCTTGACCACTTGGCAGTTTTTTTTTGGTGTTTCCTTCTCACATATTTGTTACTTTGCTAAGTATTTTAACACTAGTATTGTTGGAACAGCGCGGTTGAAGACTTGAGAATGTAAATTGAGGCAATCTGTATTAAATTTTTATGGAGTTCATATTCAATTACATAAACTGTAGAGGAGAATTTTCATATTTAACAGGTTGAAACACTATTGATTAAAATTTGGCAGGGACATCATGTTAGTATCGCATCTCTTGATTATCATGTAAGATCTTTAACACACAGATATATCCGGTCCATGTTTCTATATATATTATTCCCTTTCGGGTTTCATAATTGCGGGCCTCTCATTTAAAGATCCTGAGATACCAATTTTAAGTGTATCAGAAAGGTGACATATACTAGTGTACATGATTTCTAATATGATTGTTATCAAATGTTTTTATTCCATGATGCATTTTCTATTGGAACTCTTTTCTCAGAAAGTATTTCTTTTCTCTTGATCAGGAAAAAGAAGAGTTGATTGAAGAATGGCAGCCAGAGCCTCTTGTACCTCCTGTGCCAAAAGATCACCCAGCTCTCAATTACAACATTGTTTCAGGGTAAATATAACCAAAATAAATTCTATTTACTTATTTTGACCCAAATACTTCATATCCATATTTGAGAGCATATTGCTCATTAAGCATTTCCATATACTTAAAACCTTTCATAAATGAATTGCATTTTTAGAAAGCGGGACTGAATTTGCCTCTGAAGAGGTCTTGGTTTTGTAACTTTTTTTTTTTTTTTAGTATTGGGGGTGGGAGAAGGAATGTTGTATCTTTGCCTTCTTTGTGGTTCTTTTGTTTGCTATTAATGTTTTCAATATTTCCTGAAAACATGGACTTAGACCTGCAAAAGTGGATACCACCTTCTTACATCATCACTAATCACTTTAAAAGAAACTTATTTTGTGTGCTTATCCCCAGCCAGCAGCCAGGCTCTATGCAGCCACTCACTCCCCTGTCATTGGGACTGGTAGAGAATTTGTAGGGTCTTGGGTTTAGATGAAGAGTTTTATAGGGAAAGCAAAAGCCGTGCAAACAGGCAAAGCTAAGCAAGGAATTAATTCCCATGTTCAGCCATCTCCAGGAGAACAGCGCCCCATCCCATATAACAGTTACTTGGGAACACAAATCACTCCAAATGTGCCCTCCTTCTTCCTTCTTTCCCCCACTTTGTATACTGAGCATACCATATGGTCTGGACCCTTTGGTCAGTTTGGGTCACCTGTCCTGGCTGTCTCCTCCCAACCTCCCATGCACCTCTAACATCCTTGCCAGAACGGCAGTGTGAAAAGTAGAACAGGCCTTGGCTCTGTGTGAGCCCTGCTCAGCAATGACAAAATCATCTCTATATTATCAACCCTGTGTTCAGCACAAATCCAAAACACAGCCCCATACCAGCCATTGTTAAGAAAATTGACTTCACCCCAAATTCAGCACACACTTCATGAAAAGTTGTTTTTCTTTGGACAATCAGAATTGGAAATTTTGGATGGTAAAGCTGTTTTGTGAGGAAATTTATGGCTCAGCGTTACTTTCTTGTATTACAAGGCTTTTAAGTGTCTGATGACTTAGGCAAGAGTCACAATATTTCAGAAATTTTACAGATCTTTTTACAGATCTGCACTTTAGTAACTTTTACTTTCCAGGCTAACTGGCCTTCCTACCTTTTTTGTAAATGGGTGTCACATTGGCCAGTTTCCAATCATCTGGAACCTCACCAGTGAGCCACGACTCGTGATAAATGATGGAGAGCGGCTTCGCAAGCTCATCTGCCAGCTTCCTCATCACCCTGGGATGGATCCCATCTGGTCCCATTGATTTATAAATATCCAAGCATCCCAGCAGCTCTCTGACTGCCTCTTCTTGGATAACAAGAGGACCATTCTGCTCCCTGGCACCACTTACCAACCCCTGAGGATGGTGGTCTTGAGGACAAGCTGTCTTACCACTAAAGACTGAGGCGAAGAAGGCATTAAGCATTTCTGCCTTTTCCTCGTCTTTAGTTACTAGGTTGCCTGCCTCATCCAGTAAGGAGCAGAGATTGGTTATACCCTTCCTTTTACCATTAATATATTTGTAAAAACTCTTTTTATTATTTTTAACAGAAGTTGCCAAGTTAAGTTCAAACTGAGCTTTGGCCTCCCTAATCTTTTTTCTACATGCCCTAGCAGTAGCAGTCCCTCCTTTAAAAGCTGATGCATCTTTTTTTTATTTCTGAGTTCATCTAAAATGTCCTTGCTCATCCAGACTGGACGCTTGCCTCATCGACAGATCTTTTGGCACATAGGGACCTCTATTCCTGTGTCCTCAGGAACTTTGCTTTGAAGCACATCCATTTCTCCTGGACTCCTTTGTTTCCAAGAGCTGTTTCCCAAGGAACTTTTTGAATAAGTGTCTTAAATAAGCCAAAGTCTGTCCTCCGGAAGTCCAACATAGAGATCTTATTAATATTCCTCCTTATTTCACCAATTATTGAGAATTCTGTAATTTCATGATCACTATGCCCCAAGTGTCCTCCAACCTCCACATCACCCACCAGTACATCTCTATTTGTGAACAACAGGTCTAACATAGACTGTGCTCTGGTGGGATCTCCCACTAGTTGTGATAAAAAGTTCTTCCACACACTCCAAAAACTTTCTGGACTGCCATTTTTCTGCTGTATTAAGTTCCCAGCAGATGTCTGGTAGGTTGAAATCGCCTACAAGAACAAGGGCTGATGATCCTGAAACATTCTCCAGCTGTTTATAGAATAAGTCGCCCACCTCTTCATCCTGGGGTGGACGATGGCAGACTCCCAGTAGGATGTCAGCCTTGTTGGCCTTCCCCTTAATTCTTACCCATAGAGACTCAACTTCATCATCATTAGTTTCAATACCTATGTCATCCAAAACCTCCCTAAAACAAAGGGCCACCCCTCCACCTCTTCTCCCTTTCCTGTCTCTTCTGAAGAGTTTGTAGCCATCCAGTGCAGCACCCCAGCTATGTGAGTAATCCCACCACGTTTCTGTGATGGCAACTACATCACAGCTGTGCTGTTGCACCATGGCCTCCAGCTCTTCCTGTTTATTACCCATGCTGTGTGCATTGGTATACATGCACCTCAGCTGGGCCACTGATTTCTCCCCTAAAACAGTCTTACCGCCCTTGGGCCTGCTTCCAGACAGCTCAGCTCCACCCCCTTCCCCCTTCAAACCTAGTTTAAAGCCCTCTCAACGAGGTCTGCCAGTTCATGAGCTGAAAACCTTCTGCCCTTAACTGAGAGATGGATCCCATCTGGTTCCAGCAGGGCAGGTGCCGTAAAAGTTGCCCCATGACCATAGAAATTTTGCCGATGACACCAACCCTTGAGCCACTTGTTAATGATGTGAGTTCTCCTATTTCTTTCATCATTTTTATCTGCCACCAAAGGGACTGAGCAGAACACCACCTGTATGCGTGCCCTGTCAACTACTTGACCCAGTGCCCTAAATTCCCTTTTAATCGCTTTGACACTCCTCTTTTCAATCTCATCACTACCAGCCTGGAATATCAGCAGTGGGTAATAGTCAGAGGGCTGAATCAGCCCAGGAAGTCTCTCAGTGATATTTCATACCCAGGCCCCAGGTAGGCAGCAGACTTCCCTGTGGGATGGGTCCGGTCGACATTTGGGGCCCTCAGTTCCCCTCAGAAGAGAGTCACCTACTACGATGACCCTTCTTTTCTTCTTGGTGTTAGAGGTGGTGATCCTTCCTACAGATGAATCATAGCTGTGAGGCTCACTGGGCAGACAGTTTTCTTCTAAATCATCTAAACCATCTGGCTGGCTCTCTAGATCCAGGGCCTCATAGTTATTCTGAAGCAGCACCTGGCTGGGGGATGGGGAGGGATTTTTATTATTACCTCCCCGAGTGGGGACCCATTTTCACTCCCCTTCATTTACTGGGTGCCTTTCTATTGCCTGAGAGTGGGAGGCATATGAGTCCTCAGACTCTCGGTCAGAGGCCTCCCTTAAAGATGGAAGGGCTGAACTCCACCAGTCTATTTCCCTTTTACTTTCCCTGATACTTCTTAATCTTTCAAAGTCCTCCCTAAGCTCAGCCACCAGCAAAAGGAGGTCATTCATGTGTTCACACTGCAGGCAGGCCTTCTGCACTACACCCCCCGACATCACCGATAAGCCCAAACACCCTGGGCAGGAATGGGTCTGCACAGATGCATCCTTTTTGGAGGATTCCACTTGGTCACACACACTTACACCAACCACAGTTTTCAACCGTGTAGAAACCATTACTAACAGAAACCTCAAGTGCAAGCAGCCAACAGAAAAAAAACCAAAAACAACACGGAGGACACCTCACTAGCTAGAAAACTTGCAACCCTGCCTGTTTGCCCTGCCTGTGCAAACTGCTGCACAAACTGCGGTGTCCATGCCCCAGCCCGTGTTCGGCCCGCTCCTGTTCGGCCCGCTCCTGTTCGGCCCGCTCCTGTTCGTCCCGCTCCTGTTCGCCCGCTCCTGTTCGCCCCGCTCCTGTTCGGCCCGCTCCTGTTCGGCCCGCTCCTGTTCGTCCCGCTCCTGTTCGCCCCGCTCCTGTTCGCCCCTCTCCTGTTCGCCCCGCTCCTGTTCGCCCTCTCCTGTTCGCCCCGCTCCTGTTCGCCCCGCTCCTGTTCTGCCCGCTCCTGTTTGTCCCGCTCCTGTTCGCCCCGCTCCTGTTCGCCCCGCTCCTGTTCGCCCCGCTCCTGTTCGCCCTCTCCTGTTCGCCCCGCTCCTGTTCGCCCCTCTCCTGTTCGCCCCGCTCCTGTTCGCCCCGCTCCTGTTCGCCCCTCTCCTGTTCGCCCCGCTCCTGTTCGCCCCGCTCCTGTTCGCCCCGCTCCTGTTCGCCCCGCTCCTGTTCGCCCCGCTCCTGTTCGCCCTGCATCTGTTTGCCTGCTCCTGTTCGCCCCTCTCCTGTTTGCCTGCTCCTGTTCGCCATGCTCCCCAGAGGCCTCTTATCGGCGACTCAGCAACGAAGGAAGCTCCACCCCTTTGTAAGCATTCGTAATATCCTTCTATTGACACTAATAATTTAGTGACAGTACAATTATATACTATCATAGTGACGTCTGTTTTGATGGTACAGCTACCACAGAAAAGGCTGCCATATAAAAGTGATGCCTGTTTTAATTAGCTGTGATGTGAACAATTCTTCTGTTACTCTTCAGAATTTTGAAAAAAGCAGTACTGTTGACTTAAGGGAAGTGTTGGCTGTTTTAAAAAAATAGAACAAATATATATTTTAGAGTAATTCAGAAAGTGTTTAAATTATTAGAACTTTCTAGTACAGCTAGGAAATGTATTGTGACAGAATGTTAATGTGTTGTGGCTATTAAACTCAATAGTGGCTGCGGGGGAAACTTGACATTTGTCTTGTAACATTTAAGCTGCCGACTGACTACTTCCCCACAATTTGCTCAACAGCTGTAGACCATAACTTTGACTGTAAACTTAAAACATGTTTCAGAATTAATACAGGAAGAAAAGTCCTGATTTTACCTCAAGAGCATTTCCCCTTTTCATACCAATATTTTAGGGAGACTATATCTATTGAGATTTTCATGTCTTAATGACTATTGTGTGGTGATTTACAAAAATCCTAATTATAAACCAGTTTGGATTTGAAGGAACCTTTAAAGGTTGTCTCATTTCTACTGTTGCCATTGGACATACTCTACTAGACCAGGTCACTCCAAGCCCCATCCTGCCTGGTCTTGAACACTTTCAGGGATGCAGCATCCACAGCTTGTCTGGACAGCCTGCTCCAGTGCCTCAACACTCTCACTTATCTTTATAATACTGTGTGTTTACAGTAATATGTGGGGATTATAAAAGCTCATAACCACTACAATAAAAACTAAGTATTTCAGTAAAAATTTTCACTAGCTGTTTGTGTGAGGCAGATTTTCTCCTTCCTCATTAGGCTGTGCAGTTTGTACCCTGTGTACATATTCTCCTTTCTGCATAATCAAGTAATGTTGGAAATGATGAGAAAAGCTCAAACATGTCCTAACCAGAAAAGTGATCCATCTTGAACCAATGCTGAGGAAGGTACCCACAATAGCTTTCACAGTTCAGAAATGTGTTACTTCTTGTGGTAGCCTTTCTGAGCACTAATCTATGCAAGATAGCTTAGTTGTATGAGATCTCACTCCGAAAATGTAAATCTATTTCTTAACAGTACATCTGAAAAAATTTAATGCTAATTCTTCCTCTGCTTTAAAATACAAGTCATATCATTAGTACCTTCTTAACTTTATTTTCTTCTTTGATTTTTTTCAATATATGAAACACTTAAGTGAGAGTTGCAAGAACAGTAGGCATGCTATCAGTCCTTAAAAGACAATTGCTGAAGGATTTGCTAGCAAGTTATTTATATATAGCTTGCAATGAGATTTTAATTTACTGTTTAAACTGGATCACTCAGTATCCCATAGCTGTTGTTCCTAACCATGATGCCTAATGAGCTGTTGTGCTCAGGGAAGGGAGATACATGTAAAGATTAAAACAAATCAAATGTTTCAGGGTTTTCCTTCTGCAACGACTTGCTGTTGTTGTGGTCAATATTGATGTTTTGGTTATCCACTGAGATAACCTTTTCCAGTTAGTTTTTGTTACTGTTTCTTTAGAAGTTTGGGTACAATTCCGATAGCAAAGGGTGACTAAGTTTTCATGAAGGCTACAGCTTTATAACAGCCAAGTTGTTGGTGAGCATTGGTGTGTTTTCTAGATTTGAGAGGTGGAGCTGAGGCAAATTGTTGTAAATTTACCAGATTTGATAGTATGCTGGGAGTATACTGAATCTCATGTTAGTGACAATATGTATATATATATATATATATATACAGGTCTGATCTGGTGAGTATCTGCGAAACCAAGTAATTATTTCACTTAGGGGAACGTCCAGACTTTGGTACAACTCATTAATGAGCTAGACAGGGGAACAGATCCAGGTATATTTTTAATGGCAGTCAGTTCCCCAGTTTGCTGCACATTTTATAGTGCTGCTGCTGTGTGGAAATGCACTGCAGTAATGCAGGACAGCTCCCTTGTGGGAAGCAGATTGAGCATTCAAAAGATGCACATGCGCTGTGTTAGTAGAAAGCTTTCCAACGCTGTTTAGTAAACTTCTCCAATTACTTAGTTTAAGCAACATGTGCTCAGTTTTCTCAAGCGAACAGATATAACATGAAATCTTGGAGTTTTTTAAAGTGAAATTCAGGCAGTTCTCTGTTCTTCTTAACTTGCAGTGAATAGCTTGGACTTAAAAGTTATTTGTTTTGCACACCAAATGTACCCATTGAAATTTTGTCAGCCACCAGATTTGAAACAGCTCTTTTGACAGGCATTTGACACTTGAGCACCCTGTTTAATTTTGATCAAGTAAAGTGCCCAGTGCTAGCTTTCCACACGGGAAAAGCTTGTGGAAATTACTCTGTCTGAGGAAGAGCATAGAATCCCAACTGTAATATTTGACAGCAGATACAGTAATGGGCAGACATAGCGTTTGGTATTTGGCTTAGATTTGAGAATTCTTAATACTCCAAGTGATTAATGGAAATTTTTGAACTTGTTATATTGATGTGTATAATTGCCAAAACAGGTTTGCATATAGAACAGAGTATGCAGACATGATGCTTGTATTTAAAGGGATAATATTTTACTTTTCCCAATTTTTGTTGTCGTTGTTTTGGTTTTGTTCTTTTTTTACCTAAATAATAATTTTTTTTTAGGGCAGAAAATTTTTTCCCCTTTGCTTCAAGTATATTATGCTCTTGTTCATTTGCTAGTAGTGTGTGTTTTCAGACTTTCTCTGTTTCCTGATTACATTAATTACTCAAGCCATTACAGATTAAACTGAATTAGAAACTTTAGATGATACTTAATGCAACAGTTTCATCCAACTACAGCTACTACCTATATTTCAGTGGCCATATGAGTAAAAGATAGGTATTCTGGGGTTGCTTTATGACAAAAACATTGGAAGTAAGAGGAATGAGGTAGCCTTTTCATTTTTAGTATTTCTTCTTGAAAATAGAAACCTTTGCTTTTAGAGGAGAAGTTATATTTATCTCTTCCGGGGTCATCTTTCTATGAATTAAGTTTTCAACAAGGAATCATTAAATATCCCAGTAAACTATTTACAGTTTCTTTATTAAATTACAGAAATATAGGTTTTGTTGACTATATTTGTGGCTTGATGCTGAACTTAAATATTGATTGGCAGATCCAACAGAAGTAGTAGAAAGAGGGAATCTTGAAAAACTAATGTACCTTCTATTTCTGAAAAACAGAATGCCTGTATTAACTGTTTATGAAAATGACAACTGTTCATTCATAACAATAGGCCTGTAATTTTTTTTTCAGTCCTCCCACCCATATAATCACTGTTAATGGCAAGGAATGTATAAACTTTGCATCGTTTAACTTCCTTGGACTTTTGAATAATGAAAAAGTTAAGGTGAGTTCTTCCAGTTATTCTATTTGTGTGATTAGTCCTCTTTTAGTTTGTAGTTATCTTGGGATAAAAAAATGCAGAAAGCATGAACTTCATCAGTGACATATACTGGTAAAACAGGAAGTAAGATTATAATCTCATAATGTTGAACTAGTCAAATTTGTATTTTTTTTTAAGTTTAATCTGCTGTACTTACTGCATACCTGGTTGATTATCAAGTTAGATTAGTATTTTATGTCCTTAAGTATTTGAATAAATTGAGTGATGCTTAACACTTGTCTAAAATAGTTTTGAGATTAAATTAGTTCTAGAATTCAGTACATGATTATACTTTCTGTGAGGCAGGTCACATTATATGATACAAAAAGTCATCTGTGTACATTGGTGTAAAATTGTCAGTGTGAGTGTGTAGGAAAGCTAATGTAGAAATGTTTCATGTAATTCCTTCCTATTAAAGAATGCTGCCCAGGCTTCTCTGAAGAAATATGGTGTTGGCACTTGTGGACCCAGAGGATTCTATGGTACTTTTGGTGAGTCACGTTCTTTGATCTGCCTTTAAAGGTGTTCAGTCTAGTTTGGTAAGCCAGCCAAAATAGTCCAATATATAAGCAAGAAAAGTTATTTCTTTTGCTTTGAAGAACTGTTATCCTCTAATGCGCATTTTACTGCAGCTGTCGACGATTAGTTGCTTTTATTCTTCCTGGCTTTGTTTCTTATTAATTTATCTATTTTCTTACTGTTTCTAATGCTGGTCTTTGAGGAGAATTGCAAATTTTATAATCTGTTGTAGTTCTGGTAATTATAGTAGGAAGAGAAAATATATCTATTAGAATTTAATAATGTGCGGTGACTGTTAAGTGTAAATATAGGTGTGAATTAAACTTTCTACGGGCACCACGAGGGGGCAGTCTGATTTCTGTGATAACTAATGTGACTACTTCTGTGACTACTAATGCTGTAGCCAAAATTAAGTTTTCCACTACTGATAACTAATACTGTAATTGAGAAATTTTATGCTCTGAGCAGGTGTTTATAATGTAACAGTTTTTTTCATTCTTTTCAAGAAGTAGTAAGTTGTTAAATACTGGGCTCTGGACATAGTTCTTTACAGGAATTTATATTTTGAAATATTGCATGTAAACCGAAGAGTTATACATGAATAGCTGCATGTTAAAGGCTAAAACCATCAACTCATTTTGTCAATTTTCCAGTCTCTCCCCAGAGATGATGGAATTCTATTCTGAAGGGGTCTATATTCAAATTATTTCATAGAGTTATCTTCCTGTAGCCTTGAATTCAAGACAAACTTGAGCAAACTTGGTTAATCAAACTAGTCCGGTCTAGATCAACTAGTTGCTATACCTAATTTGATTTTATTAAATTCTGTCTATCAGAACAGGGTTCAGTCTTGATATCAATCTTAGAAATTGTTTATTATCTTGGAACCATAATTTGATTCTAAGGAATGTACTGGGCAAAACTGGTTAGTACAGGGAGAGCTTTTAGGAAACTACGTTCCCTCAGTGATCACAGTTCAGCAGTGGTCTTGTGTAATTCATGTAGGCTTTTCCCTTCAAAACAGTGAAGTGCCCAAAAAACCTTGTAGAATAATAGTAACCTTTGGAATCCAAGCTGATTTTAAATTTTGTGAAGTGTGTCATTTGGTTTGTTTTCTATTAATTGTTTGAAAAAGACAGATTAAATTTGTTTCTTTTTCTGGTAAGTGAGAGATTCTTCGGATTGTTTCTTGCCCTCATTGGAGAGCTGATCCTAAGATGTAAACTATAGCTTTTTCAATTCATTGGCTCCTGAATTTTTTAGTAAGCACTTTATTTCATAAAGCAAGGAATCCAATCTGTGGCATGCTACTTGACATCAGTAGAGAAGTGATACTATACTCACCCCTTTGAGGTATCATCTTTTACACATAAAGTAAATAAAATAGTATCATTTATTTTAAATGGTAAACAGACTCCTACTCTACTTGTTCAATCTGAAAATATCTTCCTGTTTTCACCTAACATGAAACATTTGAGTGTGGCAGGATAATGAGTCTGTGAAAAGAAACACTTCTTGCATCACTGTGTGCCTTAAACTTTTCACACAATTTTTCACGTACTGTGACTTCAGTAAATAGGTCATGTTCTGTCCAGAGCACAGACTATACACAGTTTCCTCTTTCATTCCCATGTAGAATTTAACTGATCGTTGTTGGTTGTTACTGCTCAAAGTTATCCCTTCTTAGGAGCTGATCTTTCATATCAATATTAGAGATCACTATTTGAAATGTAGATATAGTGTTATAATTTATCTTGAATGGAGATTTGGTTCTTCATGTCTATGCTACTTTGAAGGTAATGAGTAGATTTAATGAGTCTCTTTTAAGACATTTTTACTTTGTGTTGTATCCCGAAATATGTATCTGTGTCTTTATCCTATAATGAACATGAAATATTTGTGTGTTTATATACACCTGAATATTTGTGGATATTCACTGCATAATTCTCATTTCACCTGTTTTTGACTTCCATGTGAGCATATACTAGGCACTAAACAGACATTTCATAGCAGTTATTAACAATATTAGCTTTATTAACATTTCATAATTGGATAGAAAGCTGTTTCATTGTTGTCTTCCTCTGTGCAAATATACTTCAGGTGGTGGTTGCAGTTTCCAGTTAAGCTAGGCTAATTGAAGTGGTGTAATTGTACTAAAGCAAATCATTGCAGTGAAGGAGAGTCAGACAGTACTGGATTTTTGGATTTTTTCGCACTGAAACCTTAACATTGCCTTAGCACTTTTTAACCTCATGGTTAAACAAAGCATTCATACCCTTATGAAATTATATGCCAAGTGTCTGTCATTTTGAGCATATATGTTCTTGCCCTTGGCAAAATTTACTTAGCTTGCAAAACTTTTTTCCATAGCATAAATCTGAATGCATTCACTAGCTGCCCTTGCAGGCAGTACTTGTTTTGCCCACTGTTTTTTACCTAGACATTGCTTAGTGTAGTGGTGGTTGTTTCTGAATAAGGCTCAGTGAGAAAGATGCAAGTTCTGTTTTTAAGCAGTGACAGTGATGATCTTGTGATCTTTTTCAGTTAAATTGTGTAAGTGGTCGCTCAGAATATTTTTCCTCATTAGGTGTCAATAGCTGACCACTCAAAAATAGTAGTTCAGCTCTTATTTCCCCCAGCTTGTTATTCTCTAATGATGGGGGTTCAAAATAAACATTTTGGACTGAATGTTGTTTATATTGCAGGTTTTAAATGCTATGTGGCCTGTTTTTTTAAATTTTGTTATTGCTGATCTTTGTTGGGCTTTTCGTTCAATAAATCAAAGGTCATCCCTCCTGTTTGGAAGCCCGATTGAAGATTGTTTATTGATCCTGAAGTCCATGTAGCAGTAATACAAGAAAAAGACACAAAGACTCTGGAAATTGATATTTACACTCTCCGTCAGAGAGTAGGTCAGATAATTCCAGTCAGAATCCTTCCTTTTGAAGTCTTTGGAGAGGAAAGGCTGTTATAGATACTCCTGGACATTTGGTATGTCTAGTGCAGCTGGATCACGATAATAGGGTGCAAAAGAAAACTTCGAAATTATGAATGATTAACTTTTTGTTTTCATTTAAAAGCAGTGGAAAAAACAATTTATTTCTGATCTATTTTTTGATGTCTAGGTAAACATCAGGAAAGGGTTGTTGAGGATTTATATTTTTTGTGCTATGGATAAAATTGCTCTTTAATTTTGTTTTAATACAGACTTTGCTTTTATTAATAAATACATCAGATGGCTGTGTCATTTTGGGGCAAGAATATTCTAGATATGTTTAGTATTTAGGGATTTTTACCATATCCTTCCTTTCTGCAACCTTTCTGTTGGTGTCTGGTCAGAAAGAGCAACACTGACATAACCATGCCCCACTGACTATTGGAAGAATCTGTATGTATAACTGATGTGGCTTTATTTGATTTTAGTTTCAATGGACTTCAATAATTGCAAAAAAGATAACACTTGGCCAGTGGTGCTCTTTCAAGTCACACAGTAATGATCTCTATTTGCATTTTAATCTTATTTATTTCCAGTTGATAAAAGGCATAATTATCTGTCTGTTGCTAGCAGAAGCAGATAACGGCAAGAGAGTTAGACAATCAAAATAACAGTTTGTCTGATACAGGTTATTTTGCAAAATACTTAATGCTGTGCTTACGTTTCTGCAGCAACAATTCACTCACCATGTGGTATTGCAGTTTTTAATATTTTGATTTTTGACATGGGTCACTTTTACCAAATTGATTTGGGAAATGCTGTGTGTGTGATGGATCAATATATCTTAAGGGTGAATAATCTCTGGCTTGGATGTGTGACTTTTTCAATGAGCTGAAGTGTGTTCAAGAGATTGTGACTTGTAGCCTGACAAGAGCAGTGTTCTGTTATAATCATAGCTGTGCTAATGTAGTGGTAGCATCAGCATGGAAGAGCTGATGATCTGCCAACAGGACGTCATTAATTGCTATAAATGACAAAATTTGTTTTCTGACTGTAGTAACTGTGCTCTCTAATCACAGTCCAAGAATGCTGCATCATTTGTGGTCTAATCACAAGTAAATTTTAACAACTTTGGTGTAATAACATTAGAGAAAGATATTGCATAAATATTTTCAGATCTTTTAAAATTTGTGATTCATAACAGGTTACCTGTCAGTTTAAGTGAAGCTGGACTGGTTACAACTGGGTTTTGGGAAATTACTTGTTTTAATACTCTTCCTACAGATAAATGTTTTGTTTGCTTCAATTAGATGATTTCTAAAAGTAATGATAGATTTTTTGAGATAAAAACAAGCTAGCTATCTAATATATTTTTACTGTTTCTCAAATAGATGTGCACTTAGAATTAGAAGAACGGCTAGCAAAATTCATGAGGACAGAGGAAGCTATTATATACTCATATGGATTCGCGACAATTGCCAGTGCTATTCCTGCATATTCAAAGAGGGGGGACATTGTCTTTGTGTAAGTATTGTTTTCCAGTATTTTTATTTTTAATGATTGCTAAACATATTGTTGAATATTGAAAATTATTGCTGGTTTTGATCAAGTATTATGTAGCACAAATTTTGAATATTTTTTCTTTGCCAAATATTACAAATCAGTTGCTGCTGTCATCGTGAAAGCTCAGATGGGGGCATTCAACAAAATAACTTGCGCATTCAAATACTAAAGTAATTCTAATAACTAATTTTTTTCTTAAATGTTACAGTTATACTTGCTTTTCTCCTGTCTACTGTTGGCTTTTCACCTTTCTTCTACCTATTTGCAATGGATTAGTTGGATAAGTATTGGCACGTATTAAAACAACAGAAGAATGGCTAAGCAGATTCAAATAAATGATTTGGCTAAAAATACCCAGTGATGATTTGTCTAGGGAAAATTCAAGACCTAGGAGAAACAATGTAACAATACTCAATTTACTGTGCCAAATAAGAGGTTTTGGATTTAGTAAGAGTTGGTGTTTTCTTGTCTTCTGATTCTTTCAGTACCTTAGATCTTTATTATCCTCAGTGTTCTGTGACATGCAAATGGTTAACTTTTGGAAAGTAAAAAGTAAAAATAGAATATTTTACGAAAAATATGAAGAAATACTTGTTTCAAGTATAATACCTACTAATTTCTATTGATGTGTTTGATTTTTAGACAGGTATTTTTCCCGTGCATTTTCCCCCAGGTGTAGGGAGTGAGTGTCAGTGTGGGGCTGTGTAGCTGCCTGCTGTGGTTAGATTATGGCACCATGGTACTTTTGTATTTGTCTGGCAAAATTTCTGTTTGGTGCTCTCTTTTTTAAGAGTAAGGCTTTCAGCCTATTTGACCTCTTTACAGAAGTTCTTTCCTAATTTAATGATGCTTTTGATTGTCTTTCATTATCTTCTGGATCAGCATTTTTGAGACAAATAACCAGGATTGTACACACACTACTCAAGGATGCCAGTGTACCCTGGATTTAGTTGTCTCATACTATTTCAGTTTCTCATTAACAAAAAAATCTCACTGTATTTGAAAGCAGCTTGGTTGAAATTACTGCATTTAGCATATGCAGGTTTGGTTTAGTTGCCACTTTTACAAGATTAGTTGACCGAAGCAGCTGTGAAATTGCATACCCCATCATAGTCAGAAATTTACTGTTCCAGCACTTAAAAATGGGGGGATAGTTCTTTGGACATGCAGATACTGTTTCTCAAAGGATATTAAAATGGAGTTTTGAGTATTTGGAGGACTATAGTAGATGCTACAGGCATGTCTTTGCACTTTTTTTCTCAGACCCAAAGCAAATGAAGTGAGATGTTTCTGGGATGATTACTGTGGTATTCTGCCTGATTCATGGAATGCTGTGCTCAAACTGCTGTCACATACAAATAAAAGGATGAGTGTAGATTAAAAAAAAACCAAACCTGCTGGCTTGCTTTTAATTTCTGTAATACATATAAAATTGAGAAGCTTTGAAATGAGTTCTCAAAATGTAAATAAAATATGTAGTGCTTCAAAACATCTGGTTTTGTCTACACCTAAGTACAAATATCTGCTCAAAGAAAGACAAGTCTTGATACCCAGCTTTCTTTGAATAATTGCACCATGTTTAAGAAACTTAGAAGGGTTTGCTGTGTTTACAGAGATGAAGCTGCCTGCTTTGCTATTCAGAAGGGATTACAAGCATCTCGTAGTAACATCAAGTTATTTAAGCATAATGATATGGCTGACCTTGAACGACTGTTGAAAGAACAAGAGACTGAAGATCAAAAGGTACCATTCCTTTGAAGAAATATTTGTACTCTTTTGTGCCACCTCCCCCGCATTTTTTAACTGAGTTGTGTAATTGAATGGATGCAGTGCTTAAAGGCAGTTTTTGGTTTCAGAACTTTCTATTGAGCAGTTAATGTTGCTTATTTAATTAAGATATATTTTTAAATGTATTTATTTATTTGCATTTGTCTTGAACTTTAGAACTGAGCTCACAAGCATTAGTAGCAGGAGAATATCTTTTTTGATGTGAGATAATGTTTTTCTTTTCATTAAAAACTATTGCAGAGCTTTTTTTGGATCTCTGAGAAATTTATGTAACTGCATTTACCTAATACATCGTGCAAGTTAACTATCACTTTGAATGTCACTCTATAAAATCAGCATAAAAATGGCTAGTCCTTTGTAGAATCAATATGGCTCATCTTTTTCTCTGTCATCCCCTATCCTGCATACAACTTTAAGATGTTCTCTTGAAAAATTTGAGTCAGTTTGATGGCTTGCTTCTTATTCTGACAGTAATGCAAAAGGATGTCCAAAAGCAGTCTACTAAGATCAGGATCAGAAAGTACAGATGACTTGATTAAATGAGTTTTAAAAGAATCAACTGAGTAGCTATGATGATTGTATGGTTTGTTCACAGAATGCTGGCAAGTTACACACAATTGAAAGGAAACTGATTTTGTGATGAGTAGAAAAAGTATAGATAAACTGTGAATCAGCTTAACATCAGTGTAAATCAGTGATGGATCTAATTAATAGCAGATTTATAGATAACATATTAGTTAACTTGCTTTCATGGAAAATATGTTTTGTCAGATAATCTTTTACATGAGTTTTTAGATGTGGTTTTCAGACTAATTTGTGTAACACATTTGGTTTGTTAGAGCAGAGTGCTTTGAATTAGCTACGTGGTTAAAGTTTCTTACTGTAATTAGCTGAATGTGAACATAAAATTGGTGGGCAAGAGCTTAATACAGACCATGTGTGTATAGCTAAGACATACTGACTAGAAAAGGATAGGTCATATCATTAGAGTTGGTAGAGCCTACTGTGACTAATTTGGTACCTGCCGCATAGAAAAGTTAAATGGATGTTTCTGAATCTTTTTACAAGAACTGAAGAATGAAAGGAGTGTGAATAAATATCCTTGTTCAGAAAATATCAATAAGATTCAAAGAAAAAAAAACAAAAACAGAGGAATGGCATTTATAAACAGCAAAACTGAAATTATATCAATTGAAATTTCGCAGAAACAAGTGAAAGATATTATAATGGTCTGCATTGTATCCAGAGATCAGACAAAGACTTTGTAACATGAGTGTCATGAATACTGTTGCATTGTGTTTTACAAAGGCACTACTTGTAAGAAGTTTGCACTGCATTGTGAATCCTGGTACTCAAAACACTTGTTGAAAAGTCTTCTAAATGGTTACACTAATGATGAGTATAATGGAGTCCAAGATTTGTAGTATTTGTTCTGTAGTTACATTGGTTGTATTTTATTCATAAAGTTCAAATGCATTGGTTATGATTTGTTGCAAAACAAGGCCTCTTAAATCATGTGTAAAAGTCAAAAGCTTTGAAATTATTGCAAAATAAATAAAATAAAAGACAAAAGTAGTCCAGTGAGGCATTTCAGCTTTTGTTACAGATGAAAAATACTAGGTTTAAACTTAAGTAACAGCTTATTTGAAAAAGAGGCCATTCCCTTTAGAAAAATCTTTTTTCTCAAAAAATATCTAGAGCTTTGCATGTTTAGTAACAGTTGTTATAAACTAAAATCGTATCTTTCTCTGAAGAATCCTCGCAAGGCCCGTGTAACTCGAAGGTTTATTGTAGTGGAAGGACTGTATATGAACACAGGAGACATTTGCCCTCTTCCAGAGTTGGTAAGTGGTTTTAGTTTGCCTTTTGAAAAGCATATGACAGCATGTGGCTAATGAAATAATAGTGTTGTGTAATTAAGCCTGCATAGAAAAACTCTGCATGCAGTTCTTTTGTTTATCTTCCTGCTTTCTCTCATGTTCATGAAATGATGATTCCAAAACTTAACTTTGCTTTGGAACTTCTGGTTAGGATTCTGAAGCTATTGAGGCTTAGAAATAATGTCCGGCTATGGTTTTAATTTTTATCTTGTAAAATATTCTGTATTCTTAGCTACACTGTATGATACTAGATAGTTAAAATAGTAATATCTAAAAAAAAAGAAAAAATGTTTCTTTGAAACCTTCTTAGAAATTTTAGAAATTGTGACTCCAAGGAAAATATTTGCTATTCAGCATAAAATGGCTTTTTATGCAAGTTCTATTCTTGTAGATGATGGAAGAACTGGTGTGGAAATGCATTGTCTCAAAAGTACTTGAGAACCTATTAAAAAACCTAGGTTTGTTTAGATATGAATGTTTATGAAAGTTTTTTTAGTACTACATGGTGGAATAATTTTGAAAGCTTTTAAAAGGTCTTAATGACAGAACAGAACTGTCAAACTTACTTTTATGCAGTAGTCAGAATTCTGTCCTTGTCTTTCTTTAACTTACCTCCCCCATTCATTTTGTCACCGAATTCTGACTTGTATTTAATAAAATTTTCTTTGTTTTAGATAAAATTGAAGTATAAATACAAAGTTAGAATATTTTTGGAGGAGAGCCTTTCCTTTGGAGTCCTTGGAGAACACGGAAGAGGAATTACTGAACACTTTGGAATAAATGTATGTATTTGTACAGAAGCAAGTCATGCAATTGTTTCCTAATACCTGTGCAATTAACAGATAGTTTTGTAGTGTACAGTAGATATTTAAATAGATGTTTTAGAAAAATATATATTTTTTAAAAGTAGCATTTTCTTAGCAGTCCTACAGCTTTCAGGTCTTGGCAGTCTTTCATGTGCTTACTTGAAATAGTTTTAGTGACGAAGATAACAAAAGAGTTTTTACAATGCATAATTCCATTGGGTTTTTTGACACTCACTGAGATAATGAATACTGTCTTTTCCAGCCACACACACTTAAAAGTGTCACTCTGACACAGAAATATTTGATGTCTTTGCAGTATATAGCCAGCCTATTTTGCTCTATTGCGTTTTTCTACAGTGGGGAAAAATATAATAAAACTTCTGATGGTTCTTTCAAAGGTGTTATTGTAGTAGTTTACCAGCAGATTAAGCCAAAATTTTTCCAAGAGTCTACTTTTCATGGTGTTTATGCAGCTGAGGAGTACTTTGGAAATCCAAAATGGTATCCTTGCAGCTGCTTACTACCACTTACTACCAGTCCCCTGGGCTGAGGGGTGGGAAGAAGTGCTTTTTGCTTGCCAGTGTTCTAGTGTGGAGCATCTGTCACTGCATTCTGACAATGTCTGAATTCAGCTTGGAAGTCAAATAACAAATTGAGAGAATTCATTCTGTCTTCCCCTTTGTCTTGTTGTTTTCAGATAATACCAAACATTGAAAAGAGAAAATTAATTTAGGAAAGGAAATTTTGTTACTGTTATACATGCCAACTGCTATCTGATTAGCTGACTTTTATGTTAATTTCCTCTCCAATTATTTAACTTCTACATTAAATTAATTTACAGACAAAATATTTTGGAGTCTGGCAAAAGAAAATGTTTGCAGCTAGCAAGTGAAATAAGACAATTATGTCTCTAACTTTCAGACTATTTTAGTTAGGTTTATGCTTAATTTTAATCACATTCTACCTCCTACTGACTACAGTGGGGCTACTTATACACCTGAAGGACACTGCCACACTGAGTACATTGTGGAATTGTTACCAGCATCTAAATAATTTGTTTTATCTGTTTGTATTCTTAACATTGCAGTGCCTGGAAGATAGAGATCATGTGCAATTTATTTACAGATCCATAAATCTTAATTTCTCAAAAGTCCTTTCTGTATTGCTTAAAATTATTATTTTAGTTGTATTTTCATTTTATTATGTCATAGTTTGGTGGATCTTCTATAGTATTCATGGTAATAGGAAACAAGATGTATCTTTAATAGATTAACTTATAGTCTTGATACAATCAAAAGCATCTTTTAATAATTTGTTAATTTAACTGACAGATTGATGATATAGATCTTATTAGTGCAAACATGGAAAATTCGCTGGCTTCTATTGGTGGATTTTGCTGTGGAAGATCTTTTATTATTGACCATCAGGTAAGACAGATCTCTTTTTAAATAGTCTGGTACTGTTAGTTACTTATATGTGAGAGTTAATTATTAATATCAGTTTGCAAGTATGGTATATATGATTATTCAGTATTTGATTCTAGACAGTCTGGTTCCTATGAAATACTGTAGATGAATTGGACACCTACTTTTAAATCCTTGCATGTACCTGTAGGTGTGGAGGAGAGGTTTTTAATATGTACATGAATTAACTTTTAAAACACTGTCTACATTACTATAATTTTGTTTTTCCTTTTCTCCCATAGCGATTGTCTGGCCAAGGCTATTGCTTTTCCGCCTCCTTACCGCCTTTGTTAGCTGCTGCTGCTATTGAGGCTCTGAATATTATGGAAGATAATCCAGGTACTTAATTCAGGAAAACGTTGTCCTTCATTGTTTCTTCACCCCAAACTAATAACTTGTACTTCTCCCTACTTAGATTCATCACCTCTTTACTCTGATGTCCCCTTATTTGTTTGAAAATTAATTTTACATGCATTTTTTTTATGATACTTCCCACTCTGCTTTTCTTCTCCAGTGTTTCCATCCCTTTCCGTCTTCCCGCTGAAAATAAGCAAGTTATTAGAGCCTAAGAGGGACACAGATGGTTTAAAAAGGCCTATAAGAAATTTTAATTCTGCTGCTTTTGATCAGTGATACACATTTTCCTTAAAAACATGCCTTCAGCACAAATGAAGGAAGAGGAAGTTAAATAGAAGCAAATAGTAATATATTTCCTCAGGACAGAGCAGCCCTCTCCTTTCCACTTGCACTGTATAATTAGGGTTTTTTCCTTCTTTAGTTAAGCTTTCAGGCAAGAATCTCAGGAATGATCAGGGTGCAAACTGCAGGACAGGTACAGGGCATTTGTATAAAGTTGGCAGACAGAAGTTTCTGCACTAGGAGCCAAATAGAAAAGCCCTTAAAGGTCATCTGCCATTGGCAGGGACACCTAGATCAGGAGCTCCATCCAGCCTGGCCTTAAAAAATCTTATTGCTGACCAGGAATTGAGCCAAGGCCACAGCAGTGCCAAATCCCAGCCACCAGAACACCTGGAAAAGAATTTTTTTTTTTTTATTTTTTTGGAAGTGAAGGGTCTGAGAGGCACATCATGACAAATTTGGCCAAATTGTGAAATTGTGTCAATTTGATTTGGTTTTAACCTTCATTTGCTTAAACAGATTGGAGGACATCTGCAGAGATGCAGTATTTAATTCGTGACAAATAAATAAAAATTATTGGGTAGCACACGCCCAGTTGTCTGAAGTGAAATAGAATCAAGAAAAAAATTGAGTAAGTTATAGGACTGTTAGGTGTAGTGGAAGGTTAGCCTTCACCAAGGAAAAGAGCCACAGTTTGCAAATCAAGGAGTCAGTTTTCTCTTTAAGAATCTGCAGTGAACTGGGGAAATGATCAACAAGCAGAGTCTGCATGGCCAAAGATATTGGACCTGCCATTTCAGTCCCATTACTGAGTGTTTATGTCATCCCTTCCATATGGTCATGAACAGCAGCAGGTCCATATGCAGCTGGAATAATGAGATAAAGGGAAGTAGTGCATTTGTCAGGACTTAAAAGCTCGTCATTTCCTGGCAGAAATAGGAACTAAGAACATTAGGAGTAGTAAAGAGACTTGTTAGTTTAGTGGATACCTTAGTTTGATTCCAAATGCTATGCTTAAAATCTTAGAGAAATGTAAAGTAGAAAGAGGAAATCTGAGCCTTTTCTTTTTCTGTTTTGGTGGATTTTTTTGTATTGTTTTGTTTTGTTGCTCTTTTTTGTGTGTAGATATTTTTCAGACTCTTCGAGCTAAATGTGAACGGATTCACAAAGCTTTACAGGGGTAAGTGTGGGGTTTGGGGCTTTTTGTCTTTTATTTGGCTATGCCTTTATAATGCCAACTTTGAAGAGACTCTTCTTGCCCAAATCTGTTCCTGGTTTTATGGATATTTAGACCGAGATATGTACACTCAATTATGTATGTATTAAATGAGGAAAATTTGTCTTTCCCAATTGTTTCTGTTATGCTACTATAAAGAGTCCAAGTTTTTTAAATACTATACAGGTTTTGAGATGAGATTATGCCTTAAGGCTATTGAGGAAGTCTGCAATCTCTTACATATCAAAATCTTTAGGAGAGTGTGATAAGCATTTTGACATCAACATTTTGAAATCAAGCTTCAGCAAAGTGTTGATAAGCATTTGAAAATTGTCTCACTAAAAGCATTTGGGAAGAAGCTTAGCATATACTCTTTCAGACAACTCAATGCACCCACCTTTCAATCACCTTGAATACAATGTTGTTCCTTGACTGTTAAAGTAATATTAAATTACCCATTAATATTAAATTACCCGTTGTTCTGGAGACACAGAGAAAGTTGCTAGAATTTATGTGAAAAATAAGGTTTAAAATTTCCTAACACTATTCTGTTTTAAAAGATGGCTGCTTTTTTTTTTTTTTTTTATTTGTCAGGTTTTGATACTAAAAAGATAGAGAAATTGCTGATATTCAACAGCCATTTAATATGCAGTAATTGTGCAATTGTATTTTACAATTCTTCTGCAACAATTTTGTGTTCCGTATTCCAGATTTAAAAGCACTGATTCAAATCTCTAGTGCATGATTGATTATGCTGGTTTCTTTGGAATGATACTAGCATCAAATGAGCCTGATCTTCTTAAAATGTGTTTTAGGCAAGGAATTATCAAAGTCCAGAAATCAAAATTACACCTGATAGATGATTTGTGTTTATGTGACCTGTTAATTTTGGGGAGCTGAGGTCTTGGATATTGAATACAGATTTTGGCATTAACTCAGTCCTAAATGTGTGTGATGTGTCAGGACAGTGACAATCAAATGTCAGTCATTCTGTCAAATTCTAGGAACCCAGAAGTTAGCAACTAGGAAGTTGCTAACTGGCAACTGTTTCTATGTACAGATGAGGCAACAATTCAAGTCATAAAATGAATTTTAGAGGAGCTTCTGACTAAGTGATAGATGATGCTGTAAAGAGTTTCTACAGGAAATAATTTCAAATCTTGCTAAATCTTGCAAAACCCCCCAGCAAAACTTTTGTTCTTTCCTATCTCTTAAGTGATAAAAAGGTGACTTGACCTAGCTAGCTGGGTTTTTGTCAGCAACGTACCAGCCCAACACAGGCATTTCTCTTGCATCTTTATAAGATTTCTTTAAGAGTTTCTGAATTATTAATCCTTTTTGCAAAAGGATGAGTAACTGTTGTTATACGAACTTACTGAGACTCCTTAGAAAAGGCATTTGCTTGATAACTTTGTTATCTTTATGTAATGCAGGCTGAAATGCACATATGTTTTGACTGCATTACTGTCAGTAAAGTGAAATATCCATCTTTTCTCACTCACCACCAAGAAAGGAGAAACACTTGTTATCTAGAATTTCAACACATGTCTTCAAGTAGGATGTACACCAAAGGCTTTTTATTTGTTTTAGGATTTCTGGTTTAAAAGTAGTGGGAGAATCTTTTTCTCCAGCATTGCACTTACAGTTGGAGGAGAGCTGTGGATCTCGAGAAAATGATGTGAAGTTACTCAAAAGAGTTGTGGATTATGTAAGTGTCCCCATAGTAATTAAAATATATAATTGTCTTTGAATGTTGTTAATGAAGGGAGGCTTGTTGGGTAACTTGTTGAAATATCTTGCAGGAATACAAGAATGCAAAAAATTTAGTTTCTTTGCTCATTATATGGCTCTGTTAAAGACCATCTTCTAGCTGTTTCTTCCTGCCTATAGTTAGGTCTGTAGCTCTGCATTAAAAATATATATTAGACTCTTTACTTTAGGAAATAGTTCCTCTTATCTATTTTAATGCTCAAATCTGCATATAAAACTGTTTCTTAGAAAACTTTTAGAATGTTAATAAGAAGAGTGTTTTGGAGGTGTTTTTTAACCATTTAAGGCCAACCTTTGCTCCATTGAGTCTGTGAATTTGCTTTTTTCGTGTGTGAAAAATGCCATATTCTATATATAGTATTTTGCCCTTCTTCAATACAAATTGGTTCTTTTTGTCCCACATGAAGAGGTCAGGGTTGATGGAAAGGCTTATGTGTCAGGTGGCAGGTAAACAAGACTACACAACAAAAAGAAATCTGAGTTAATTTCCTTGAAAATATGCTTAAATATTATTTAAGTGCTTGGTAAATATAGTGTGTTTGGTTGATAACATGGAAGTGAAAACTAAAGGCACTGCACCCTAAATTGTTTTGTGTTAAAGCTGTATTGAAATTAGAGATGATTTTGCACAGCCTTCACAACCTCCAATTGGGAAACAACTTGCATTTATCTTGACACCAAATTAAAAGTTAGTTATATCTATTTGGTGATCAAAAGGATATGCCATCAGAAATTCCCAGGTTGACTGTTGTATTTTCTTTATTTGTAGTGCATGAATAGTGGTATTGCGTTAACACAGGCTCGCTATCTGGAGAAAGAAGAAAAATGTCTTCCTCCACCCAGGTTAGCAGAAAGTTAATTGTCACTTGATTTTTAATTTTTTTTTGCTATGGCTCTTCATCTTTTTTCCATACAGTGATGGAGTTATGTTTAGTAGACTGGATTGAATAGTTGGCTCTTGGACAAGTGGGAGAGGCACCATTTTTGAGGTGTATTTTCAATGACTGTTACAGGTTACCATGAAAAAACTGTATGAAAACTACCTGTATATTGGGGATCAGCATGTAGCCTGTTAGCAAGCACATTTCCATGAGCTGCACCTTTGTAGCTAAAAAAGATAACAGATTTCTGCAGTGTGTATAGTGGGGTGGTAGAGCAGGGGCAAAAAGTAGTTTGACAACATCTGTTTAGTCATGTGTCTTGTTTTTGGTTGAATTTGAATTTGTAATAATTTCCCTTCAGATAATGATCTTAATGTTGAAATTAGTATGAAACAATTCTAAAGCTGAAGGCTATGAGTAAAGTTTACTGTGTATGTTCTGGTTTTCTTTTTCTAGTATTCGAGTAGTGATAACAGTGGAACAAACAGAACAAGAACTGGACAAAGCTGCATCACTTCTTAAGGAAGCTGCACACTCTGTGTTGAATTAGACTGTTGTTTTTGGATTCCTCTTTCCCACATTATCAGGATAAGTATTTTACACTGTTTAGTGACTTCCAGATTCTTCCACTGATGGCATTGAAACCTGACTAACAAAATTGTTCTAGAGTGGTACAAATGCAGTGAGGGGAAGAATGCTGAATTTTGGAATTGGTGAATGTGTTGTTCCAATTCAAACTCTACTATTTACTAGCATTACTTAAAAGGGGATATTACTATTGCATTCATGAATCTTTTGTAAGTTAGTATACAAAGTTTTATTTCCTTAAACCCTTAAATGTTCTCAAAAATGTGTATTGTCATTCAGTTTCACCCCAAACCATATCAAATGTGTTTTCTCTCTATTTTCTCAGAATGTGGGAACTTAGGTAAATTTCAAGGAATTATCCCTCCTCACTTTTCAAATGAAAATACATTCCTAATACTGCCAAAAGGATAACACATTGAGATATAATTTTGTGCTATATGATGTCATCTATTATTGAATTATAGGAGGGAGGACCTTCAATTCTTTTTGTTTCTATATCTTTCTCTAACCATTTTTGGCAGCCAGATTTTAAGAAAGCCTGACCAGACAGTAAATTAATATTAAATATTATTTGCTTTTTGCATTCCATATGTAATAATTATATGCATGTTTGATATTATGGGTGAGGTTTTTCTTATTATTAACTTTAAAATGTCTAAATTTCAAGCTCTGAATTGTGAAATTGATGTAATTCCAGTATAGTATGTTCAGATAAGGGAGCTTTGTACCAGTCTTGAAGAGGAGTAATAGGCAACATGGAAAATGAATCAAGGTTTTGAAACAGCAGCTAAATACTAGCTTAGTCAAACTACTTTTAAGCACAAAAATGATGTGTGCTTAATTTTATCTGTAAACATCTATACCTTAGAAGGGAAGACTCACAGATAGCTATTAAGAGTTTAGATGGTACAAATACTACTGAAACACAACTCAGTCTGTGCACAAAAAAATTCCAAAGTAACTTGAAAGTAATATTTGGAGGTCGTGCTGTCAGGATTTTAAGTGAGCACAGATGGACATTACATATATGGACACTTCACTTCAATCAGGAAACTGGTAAGGAAGTACGAACCTTTTTATAAAACAAAAAGTACAGCTTTTTATTTCACAATTTTGCTTCAAAAAAGCCTGTCTAAAAATTTTGTATTCTGTCTAATATGTGTTAAGCTGTTTTGTACTTATGAGCCTTTTTGGTTGCTATTACAAGGATTATAGGACTATTTTTGAGAAACATTATTGTTAAATATAAAGTTAATCATGTTTGATTCAGATTTTTACTTACACAGTTGAATTTTGTAGCATGATTGACCATATTTTGTTAAATAATCTGCATTAGATGAGCATAGTCTATGTTGCCTCCAATTCATAGAGACTATTTCTATGCTGGCTTTCAAAACTTTTCTTCTGTGTACATTCAGATAAAACATCTAAAGTTGTTTTGGGGCACTTCTGCAATTGTTGCTTGACATTTGAAGTGGTCAAATCATCATCTGTGCAATGTAGTAAAACCTTCATCCCAATGTGAAAAAGTATCCCTGTTACACTGTCATTTATGTTTTCTCTGTTAACTGTGAGTAAAAGCCAGTGAGAAGCCAACAATTTAAAAGAGAAAAAAGTGTGCAGAATGAAACTTCGCTCCCATTTTACAGGCTGGAACTGAAGTGCAGAAAAGTTGTAAAGTAAAAGAAAGTGCAGAATATTGAAGAGCCTTAGGGACTGTGAGAAATGGAAATTAAATGTTATCGCTCTACATTGAGCTTTTGAGCCATTTTTGGCTGGATAATTGAAACCTGCAAATATGAGTGAAGTCAAGCCTTTGATGTATAAACTTGGAACAAAATGAGGCACTTTGATTCCAGTGCAGCATATTAAATGGTTTTGGAGTTAAGATAAACTTTGGAAGGTAAGCAAATAACCATTGGCATTGAAATTCTCAGTTGCAGAATCTATATTTAATTCTCTCATTTTATCTTAGGTTTTCTGCATATGGGATAGAATTTTTGTGTGCTTAGAGAACTAGCAATAATTTTTAGATACATGGATTTGTGTTGTCATTTTTGTTCTTGGTTTGTTGGGTATTTTTGCTTTTAAATGAAGTGATGACAACTAAGGTAGCAAGAAGCAGAGTGAAATTTCTAGCAATTTCAAAGCTGTGACTAAGTGGTTCTGACGAAATAAAAGTTCAAAAGTGTTGCTAAGAGATGCCATATCTGATTCATTTTACAAGCACATACCCACCATTAAAACATTGGTAAAACTGTCTTTGTCCTTTTTTATTGTTTACCAATATATAGGAAAGAAGCATTTAGATCACGGTGAAGTGAATACCTTGATTGATAGCAGCTGAAGCACTCTTGTAATATATGTTTTACTGACAGATTATATGCACAGTCTCTGTGAGAAATTAAGACACTTACGAGATGTAACTGGTGGAGAGGGATATCCCTAGTCAGTTTAAGCATGTCTGGTTCCTCTTCATTTTGACTTTTTTGATAAATGTTTCTGCCATGGCAAGCAGAAGAAGAAATGGGTGGCTCTGGGGAGATAGGTTGATTTGGGTTAGGGAGACAGCAGGTGATTCTGATTAAACTTCTGACATTTGAAAAATCAGAAGCCTGTTAAGGTGTTTAACTGCCCAGTGCTCTTGGCTGATAAATATATGAACAAATCTGTGTTAGTTACTTTATAGTTACATTTAGATGAATTTGTATTTCCCCATCCATTTCTTCAGATGTGAGCATGGGACTAGAGTTCAGTGTAAAGCTATTAAGTAGGATACTGTGAGATGAATCAACACAAGGACCTTATCCCAAACTTCAAAGTTTCTTTTGAAAATAAATTTTGATCCAAATAATTTATGTATTTCACTTTGCCACATACTTGGAACAGAGTTTCAGCTAAGTGGATAATAAATCCAGTATTTTAAATTGTGATAAAAAATAAATGTTGTTAATTTTCTTAATTGATTATTAATATTTGGTAGTTGAGAAGGAGGGCATTTAATAAAATTGTCTTGATGAAACCAATTTTTTACAATATATGAGGATTGGGATGGACTAGAAAGAATTTAAAGTTTGAAAATATTTTATCTTGAAGAAACATGTCTACATGATGTATATTCCTATTTTAAACAGAGATTTATTTTCCTTGAATATTTAAAAATAATTGATTTCTATTTGTGTCGTTTCATGGTTTTTTATAGGAAAAACTACAGATGCCTTTTCTGTTTATTATAGTAATCATTATTTTTGGATAAAAGGTGAAATGCATAAGGAGGGTATTAAGAAAGAAAGAGATGTATGGCTGAATAACTTTGATTTTATTTTTTTGCACTTTTGAAATATGAGCTCCGTGAATGCATAGAATGGTGTACTGTCTCCTTTCTGTCACTCCATCTGGACTTTATTATTTTCAACTGGGTTGTGGAGTGTTGGCATTCACTGATCTATGAAGTTGCTACCGCAAAAGTGTCTTGCATCTTATGATGACTAGAGAAGTGCACATGTAAATGTACAGACCTGTAAATGCTTCTTAAACAGGGGATATATTTACAACTAACACAAAAGATTTGTACATTAAACTGTTTCAGTGTCCTAATAAAAGGAAATGTCTGGATAACATTTATTCTTGTGTTTTTATGTTCTTTGGCAGTTTTCATGGTAATAAGGTAATGAACTTACTCTATCTTGCTGTTGATAGGTTTTCCAGATTTCAGTTTCCCTGTCCATTGTGTACTAGGTAATTACAAAATACGCATTGTAGAGGTCACAGAAGCTACTAAATCTGCTGAATAATGCTGTCAGGGAACAACAGTTTCTACATGTCCAATTTCTAGTACTTTGGTAGCACACACTTGCTGAAAACCACTATTGGAAGCTAGACACTGGGCCAGAGTTTTGCTGTGACTCAGAATAGAATTTCTGATGTATCAATAAACTTGAGTCCAGATGACCCAGCTTTGACACACTTTCACAGATTAAAATACTGCAATTTTGGCTACCATGTTTTATGGATAAGATTTCTCTATCTTCCCCTGCTATTAGAGGTGTTATCACTTGCTCAGGATGCTGTTTGTATAACCAAGTTGCATTTTCAAGCAGAGGATTCAGAGCGGGCAAAAACCAGTAACTATTGGAGTCGAAGGAACAGTTTAAGTAGAATTGGAAATATGTAATTCAATGTTTAACTCACATTTTATGTAAGCCAAAAGTAAGTGATTGTCTCACTTTAATCAGCATTTGTCAGACTGTGCTGCTCTTCTGGTATTCACAGTTCAGGACCATGAAGATGACCAAAGGGCTGGAGAACGTGCCCTGTGAAGAAAGAAAAACTGAAGACAAGTTTTCCAGTTCTTCCACCATGTCTACTAAGATGGCAGAAGCTCTCTTCACAATAGGCCACATGAAGAGTAGAAGGGGCAATAGAATCACAAAATGGATTGGGTTGAAAGGGACTTTGAAGATCATTTAGTACCAACTGCCATGAGCAGGGGTACCTTCCGCTAGACCACGATGCTCCAGCCCCCATCCATCCTGGCCATGAACAGTGCCAGGGATGGGGCATCCACAGATTACATGGGCAGTATAATAGAATAGAACCATTAAGGACCTTTGAGATCACATCCTTTGACCAAACACCATGTCAACTAGACTGTGGCATGTCCAGTCATTTCTTGGATGCCTACAGGGATGGTGACTCCACCACTTCCCTGTGCAGTCTGTTCCAATGTTTGGCAACCCTTTTCATGAAGACATTCTTGCGGATACCCAACCTGAACCTCCTTGGCACAGCTCTTCACCAGCTTAGTGAGCTAATGAGCAAAGATGCTCTTCTCCTTTTTTTGACAGATGGACCATAACAGATGTAGTTTCTCAAGGTGAGTCACATGGAACCTGGTATGTACAAGTTGCATGGGGAAAGGTTTAATCTTCACGTAACTTTTTTATAGTGAGAAGAATGGTCAATCACTGGAAAACAACCTTCTCATGGATTTTGGGAGTTTTTCAAGATGTGGGTGGATAGTGTGCCAGATAATTTCATCTAGGCTCCCTTTCTCACAAAAGGTTGGATCAGATGATTTTTTGAGTCCCCTTCCAGCTTGGCCTGTTCTGGGATTCTGTAGTTCTGTGACTGTAACTCTGAACAGGGAGTGGAAATAATTCTTCACACAATCTAATTAAAATTGGATTCTGTTTGGAGCAAGCCCATAGTTGATTACCAATGTCACAGTAGGTGTAGAGAGAGTGCATGAGCAAGAATTTAAACTGTGCATTACTGTAAGTACAAATTAGGCTGATGACTGAGAGGATGAAAAAAAGTTATGGGACACCAGCACTTTATGATAACCTGAGTGGTGGCTTTGAATTCCACTCATTTTTAGTGATTTGGACTTTTGCTGTTCTTTCACATAATGAGGTAAAGAAATGGCTGTTCACAACAGTTAATTGATGGAAGATCAAATACAATTTTCTTTCTTTTTTTAGTTTTAACTTTGTCCAGGATATTTTTCAATAAACTAGCCTCAGTTCTGTGTATCATGTTTGTACTGAGTAAAGTTTTGCCATAGTGCCAGTAGTGAACGTAAGCTTTAGTTACAGAATCTAAACAGGCAAGAATACTCCTTTGCCTTTGTATGCAACATTTAGGTTTAAAATGTGGGAGTCTTTAGAGTAGCTGACAGTAAGGAATACTCAGTGATAATGAAATTCCTATCTGTGACAGTTCAGATAGAATATTTTATTGGCAAAATACTATAGGTCTATTTTTTTATCTATCTTTAGATTTTCAAAGACAGGCTATGTATAAAGAATCACTGCTAAACAATAATCAGCATTTGCAAGAATAAAGTTCCTTACTTCCTTATGGGTAAAAGAATTAGGCACGATAGATAGTTTTACAAAAATTTGCTTATTAAAAAATTTTAATGAACAAATTTAGGTTCATTAACTGCTCAGCTTTAAAAACTGCTTAACCTAGATTTCTATTTTGAGAATAAGAATTTTAGAATGTTTAAGGATTTTAAAATATTATAACTTTTAAATAAGTTGCTTTCTTGTTTCTTGGAGCTTTTACTATTTTTGTTTTCCCAGTCATCTTCCTCCTTTTTTTCCTTCATTTTTCAGGACAGACACCAAAACTATATGCATTGATAGATGCTTGAATATTACACAGATAATGAGTGCTTGTTTAATATGATGGTACAAATTAATTTGATTTATATGATGATGTTGATGAAAATGTAATGACCTGTTTCTGTGGTGCATAGTGCTGGTGAACGCCAAGTGTAAGTTGAGGTCTGTGGAAACAAATACTCAGGCTCTTGGTAATCACCTCTACATATAGAAGGCCAGTTTTTCTATTTTAATTTTTTTCCAATTTGAAACCATAGCTTTTAAGTGTGGGTAAAATATCACAGCTGTGTTGTCACATGTGTTGGAGTTACAGGTCAAAAATGGAAACATTTTATGAATACTACGAGGCTGTGAGGTGAAAATGGTGGAAGATGGTGTTTTTTGCAAAGGTGGAATTTGGTAGTATTTGAGGAGCCTTCAATTTGAACACAGAACACAAGTGCTCATTGGATGCTGATTAAGAGTAGCAAGTTGAGTGCAAAGTGCTGCAGTAGAGCTGCAGTGAAGAAAGTAGCAGGATCCTTGTTATCATTAGTACTGAGACTAATCAATTGTTAGAAGTTAACAGTTCTGTCTCCAGAATTGTCACCCATTGTTGGTCCCTTCAAAGTCTAGGCAGTAACAATGTACACTGGAGAATGGTGAGCTTGTACTGGGAATTGTCCCATAATCAGAAACTGCAGGATAAAATAGTGTCTTTCCTCACAGCAAAATTAGATGCGACTGCATGACCAAGAAGCTAGCAAATGAGTGAAGTTACATATATATGTTTTGTAACCTGGAAGAATTCGCTCTGTGATATCAAGGGGAATTTGTTAAGTGTTCATATATCTTTCTATAAATGCATTTTTTTATGCTGGTCTAATAAAAGAGATCACAGACTTCCAGAATATCCTAAGTTGGATGAGACTCACAAAGATCATATAAGTCCAGCTCCTTTACCTGCACTGGCCAGCCCCAAGAATCACACCATATTCCTGAGAGCATTGCCCAAATACTTTCTGAATTCTTGTCGGGCTGGTGCTATGACCACTTCACTGGGGAGCCTGATCCCCAGCCACCCTCTTGGGGAAGAGTCTTTTCCTAATACCCAACCTAAACCTCCCCTACACAACTTTAAGCCATTCCCTCAGGTCCTGTCAATGGTCACCACAGAGGAGAGATCAGTGCCTGCCTCTGCTCTTCCACTTACAAGGAAGCTGTAGACTGCAGTGAGGTTTCCCCTCAATCTCCTCCAAGCTGAACAGACCAAGTGACCTCAGCTGTTCTTTGCATGGCTTCTGCTCTAGACTCTTCTCCGTTACCCTCTTGTGGACACTCTCTGATACCTTTGTATTCTTTTTATATTGTGGCACCCGAAACTGCCCCCAGCACTGGAGGTGATGCTGCCCCAGCTCAGAGCAGAGGGGGACAATCCCCTCCCTTGCCCCTGCTGTGATTCTGACTTAGATTCAGCTTGCCCTCAGCAAGGACCCCCAGGTAGCTTTCTGTAGCACTGCCTTCCAACATCCAGTTCCCCAGTTTGTCTGTACATCCAGGGTCGACCAGTCCCTGGAGCAGAATCCAGCACCTTTCCTTGTAAAATAAGGACTTCTCCTTTCCTTGTAAAGTAATACTTTGGTGATTGCCCAGTCCTCTGATTTGTCAAGGTCTCTGAAGGGCCTCCCTGCCTTTGGGCACTGGCAAACTTAGTGTATCTTTGAGTCCTGAATGCAAGTGGCTGATGGAGATACTGAAGAGAGCCTGGGGAAGCCCAGCAGTGACCAGTCATCAGTCTGGTGTAACCCCACAAAAGCTGTTGGAAACAGCCGGACAAAAAACCTTTCCGAAACCTCCTTAGAGTTTTGACCAGAGATAAAGGGTGGTATCAAATGGCATGATTTGAACAAGTTTCAGCAGCTTTTAGCCTTGAAGTAGAAAAACTCTAAAAGTTCAGCATATGTGTACTGCTTTAGCCAAAGAGATTCTTTGGGCAGCCAACAATATAGAAGAAATATTTATTCACATAACTCATGGATGAAGATGTTTTTGCTGTAACAGGTGATAAAATGGCAGCAGCACATTTGCCTTTGATGTAGTTTACTGTTCTTGAGGAGCATGAGACTTGCCCAAGCTATTTAACATTTGACTATCTTACTTGGTGACTGAAGGGACTGACTGACTGACACAGCCCTTTACTTTTGGTGAACAAGAGTGGAAGAATCTCAGACTGCTAGTACACAATGTTGTGTGCTTGTCTGTCATCCTTTAAAGGGAGTATTGATGGGTTTGAGGAGACAAGTGAAAGAAAAGGACATAATGTACCCATGAGGACAGGCTGCATGAATTCACATAGGAGTACTTAAATTAACAAGCTTGTTTTTCTGGCTATGGAATAATGATGTTGATGATGTTTCCCACTTGTCCTCACTCAAATGTCTAAGCAATATGCTCAGCAGCTAGTATAGATATTTTGGTCAGTTAAATTTATTCGTTTTTATAAATCCTGCATCTACTTGAAATGTCTCAGCTCCACAGAGGTGACTGGAATGGGAATATATATATTATTTGAAGTAGCAATTGTTATCCTTCCCGTAGCATAGCCTATTAGGAAGAGTCCTCTGCAACAGAAAGAATATCTTTTTTGTGTTAAAGGAAAATATTTTGCTGCTTGTGGTAAGTAAAAATAAGTAGAAATGCGTATTTTTGTGATATGAGAGAGAAAATATACCTTTTTTTCCCCCCTCTTATTGCATCTCAGGTTTTTCTTATACCAGCAAAGATGTATCATGTGAATGACACTCCATGCAAATGTAAGTTTAGCATCAAAGCAAATGCAATTAAACTTTACCTGCAAATGCTTTTTTGAATACATATATATATGTGTGTATTTTGTTTAGAGATCTGCAGAAAGAAGCACATAATCTTGTATATTATCAACAGCTGAAATTTGTGATATTGAAGCTCGACCTCAGGGATATAGGTTTGCGAGAGAAATCTTTATCGAATGATTAGCAGGTTGTCAATTCTGTCAGATAGGGGAAAAGAAATTTTAAAGCTTGTAATGAGATGTTATTTTCTTTGTATTTTTAATCAGTTAAAATAATATACAGTGTTTAAATTTTGAAAATAGATATGTCTATTTAATATTAGCTTTTAATTTGTCTTAAAGCTTATTTTAAAGTAGTAATATAGACCAAGTTTATCATTAGCATGGAAGAATCTTAAAACAGAATATGAGGGAATATTTTAACATTCTGAAAGAGTTTGACTTTATTTTTCTTTTATGTGTAAGCACATAAATGAAATTATTTCACTAATGCTTGTGTAATTATCTTTAATATTTAGATCCTGTATGGCTTTCTGTCTAGCACAGGGGTACTGCTGTCCAGAGTTTGTGAAGAGTCATAGGACTCTTTGTGGCAGAACTTCATGAAACTTGTAATTTGCAAGCTGGTTTTTAGTTAGACAGAAATATTTTGCTCGTTTCCAGTATTAGCCAGGTAAACACTCTGGCACCAATTCTGTAGAGAGCAACTAAATCATGAGGTATGCCAAGCAAGTTTGGTGCACTCTGTAATAATAATTCTGATTTTGTAGAATCTCTGCTTCATAGAAGAGACAATACTGGTTTCCAGTGAAGGTGCAGTTCACTGGTTTTGTGCATTTTTTACTGCTGATACTCATCCCATAGGGGAAGTAAGCTGATGATCTCGTGTGCATAAATGGCTGTGTTTGATGTGTCTGTACACCCTTTAGCCAAGTAAACCATATACAAACTCAATACTGTAGGATTAGAGCATTTTTTAGTATTCTGATCCTAATCCATAAACTGTAGCTAAGACTGATTGTGCTTAACATTGATGCTGCATTTTACCATCAGAGTGCAAGTGTGTCTAATTCTGACTGGAAGATGTGAGCTCTCTTGGCCAACTGAACAATCCTGAATCTCTCAAGGTTTAACCAGCTTATTTATTTTCTTTTCCTTGGATTTTGGTCTTTTGAAATTATTTATAATCCTGAGTTAGAATATATTTTCACTCATGTAAGCAAGACAAGACTTAATTTTATGAGATTTGTCAAAAGGTCCTGAGAAACTCGAATTTGTGTTGAATATTTTGTGCAGTCCTGTTGTTATTAACTGCTGCAGTGGTTGGCTTGAAAACTGTAGTATGGGAGGCAACTGTAGTATAACAGCTAGATCTAGAAAGCAATTCTTTTACCCTCAGGCAGGTGGTTGTTTGACCCAATATAGCTTCTTTAATCATTGAGCTACACAGCAGATCTGAGAAGGCTCCAGATGGAGACTGAACCTACGACCCCCTGACATAAAAACATCTATGATACCAATTACACCATCTGTTGGTCATAAAACCACATTCTCTATCTTTTCTTGGCTCATGTGTTATACAAAAGCTGAAGGGTGATATTTGGAGCTGTTTGAGTTTATCCATGCAATTTAATGCAGAACACATTTTTTTCACAGAGAGAGAGAACAAAGCACAATAGCACTAAAGTTCAATTTACATTCTCAGTCAGTGAAAACAAAAATGAAAATAAAAAACAGTTGTCTGAGTCATTATTTTTACCCAAACTATGGCTTCAATTGTAGTCTACGTACTACACATTGTGGTCTTTTCACAGTTCTTGTGATTTAAAAAAACCTAAAGAAAAACCTCTACCACCATTGTCCAAGTTTCTGAGGGCCCTGATTTGAAACAAGATTTTTAATTGTAAATAGGAAATTAAGGGAGGATTGAGGAATATGGAGATCACATTATTAGCCAATATGTGTCTAATACTATACTTAGGGATTTATGCTGGGTGGTAGTGTTTAGAAATTTGCATTATCTGAGTGTGGAGTACTGGAAAGCTGGAAATTTAACCAGTACCCACATACCACTCCACATACCCTCAGAATCCCACTGGATATAAGTTTTTCTGTCTGAACTTTCTGCTCAGCTCATCAAACTATTATTCTGAAATACTTAATAGACTTGGAAACGGCCTCTCAAGTTTTTTCCTTTTATCAGTGAAATAGTTAGCTCTAGGTGATTTATTGTGGCCATCAGAATAAGAAGCGAGGTACTGAAATACGAGGTGTTGTGTATTTGGGATAAAACTGATGGCATGGGTCCATCAAAGCAAGGAAATGAAAAGGAGTGTGTTACTGATGCGAAATGGTTAACTGTGATGAGGTAAGATTAACATCTTTAGGAATTTTGTGTTCATATAATATAAAAATTTAATTGTCTGTAGAGTTTGACTGGATTGTAGTTCTAGATAGTAATTGCTGCTTATGGAGACTATATCATCATTTTCCTGACTGCTTTTGCACATAATCTCTTGCAGCAAGAAAAGTTTGGATATCTTTCTTACCATATGGTGGTGTGTTGATAGGTAGTCAAAAAGAATAGAAAGCTATTGCCAGAAATACATGACCTATGCATTCTAGTATCACATCTGATGGATGGTTCTGTGCTTTGTGGTCAGTGAAGTCCCCACAACATTGCTCTTTAAGAAACTTAGTGTTCTAATACCATCATTTATCTGTCTAACACAAAAATAACTGTTTGCTATATTGCATCAGTAGTCTAGATACACAGTAGGCAGGAAAAATAATTCTTAAAAAAAATCCCCAAATTCCCACACCTGGCCAGTCCTTTTGTTATGGAAGCTGGCTTCCTATGATGAGAATGAAGTAGTGAATAAAGCACAGTTGACTTTACTGTTACTTCATTGTTGTTTTCTTAGTATTGCACCATTATTATTTTTTAATAAACCATCTTTTTCTTCAAGAAATAATAAATAATCCATAAAAATCGAACGGAAATAGTTGAGAACTGAAATTATTAAGTTTCTGTAGAATCTTTGCCATTGGTTTAACTGAGGAGAATATTTGAGTTTTCTCTTTTGAGTTATTCCTTTTGTGGATGTCTCCACAAAATAATAGGGATATATTACCATCTTAGCAAATAGAATTGCCTGTGTTGAAGCCAAAAATAATTGAAAAAGTAACAAAAGCACAATTCAGATCTATTTTTCATATGCCATCAAAATAATTGGGCATTCTGTCACCAGAACTTTTATCCTTGGGTAATACTAACATGTCCCTTTGAAGTTATTTTCATGATCTGTGGTAGAATCTATACTTGATGGTGACATGTAATGATATAAAATATAAATAATGATGATTGTCATCAGTTCAGACTCAACTTTGTTGTATTAATCTTCATAAACAAACTTTGATTCTTCAGTGTGTGTTTATGTCAGTGAAAAACACTTTTCTGGTGGTAGAATTTCGCATTTCAATGTGGCCACAGATTTTGTATTTTTTTAATATATTAATGATAAGACCCATCTCGCTATTTTTATAAAAAGTACCTTGGAAAGGATCTCAAAAGGCCCTGTAATCTGTTTTGAAGCAGAATCAGTAAATATCAGTAGCTGGAAGTAAAGTCTAATCTTAATCTGATTCTAGAATACTTCTGCTGAACACAGTTAATGAAATACTAATCGCACTGGATCCAGATCTGTCTGCCTAGGAACTTGTTATCATATTGCTGTCTACAGCAGACTAAGAAACATCTAAAAGAAAGATGACTTTGCCTCAGTTAAGAGTATCCTTTCTGCTTCCTAAGATTTTGGTAGTCTTAAATGTGAAAAACAACATTTTTATTAATCAAATCCTGCAGTACTGATCTCATTTCCTTTATTTAATATTACTATAAATAATGCAGAATTTATTTTAATATCTCAAATATCCTTCTTTGAGTTCTTTCCATGTTTGGAAACATTGTGTGCTGTATATTTAGGTGTTATTTTATGCTTCCACAATACTTTTTAACCCTCAATATGTTAAAATTGATGCAACTGAAGCTTGGCAGAGAAGACTTCACTACTTAAGCGGAAAAGGAAGGATTTTTTTTGTGTGTAGATGATGACCAGTCTTCTGAAGTACAGATTGAATGTCAAAGTGGTATGTGTTTTAATATCCTGATCAGAGATACAGGTTTTATTTCTGTTTTTGTTTTACACTTTCTGTAAAATGTTGATCAGTGTATCCATGGATTCTTTATCTCTAAAAAGAACTCAGCTTCTTTAATTTTGTCTTGCATATATTAATGTTTTCTTAAGACTGAAAACCTCTGGACCAAGAAGTTATATAGTATAAAATATTTATTGTGACACAGATTCTGTTTTCAAGTCCTGTGTCTGCTGTGTAATTTATAGTACATCTTTGGATCTCTTTTGGAAAGAACTGTTTCATCTGAACTCCTTCATAACTTCTGACAGACCTGTCTAAATATGAAATTAGACCAGTGTTGATAGTAAAACTTTAAATAAATTTCAATATGGCAGATTGTCGTGGTTTTGATTATCAGTGTATGAATTTTGGACAGAAGAGTCTCTCATAAGGTTTAAGAAGACCAAATAAAGGTAGGTAGAATAAAGCTGTTAGAACTACATTGTGTGAATGTCAATGTAAATACAGATTTCAAATAATGAAAAATTATCTGATAAACAGATATATATTGGAAACTATTTTGCTAATTGGCTGTGCATTTTTCCTCTAAGTTAAGTGCCATCAGATTGCATCAAGTATTCCTATATATGGTAGTTCTAAAAAATGTAAACTGCAATATTTAATCCCTTTGTTGGAAGGTATGCATGTTTTTGTTTATATAGAAGTTGGTTGTATTACTTTTGTTAGGCACGTCTGATTAAAATTTGCTAGGAAGATTGTAGAATAGTTCCCATGTGGATACTAAGTTTCTTTTTATAACATTTCAGATTTTATTGTTTCCATAAGTTTCCAACTTCATTCAAAAGTTTGTTTCAAGTCTTCCCAACAAATTTTAGTTATGATTGTTCAAATCTTCTTTGTAATACATTGCATAAGATTTTAAAGCAAATGCTGACAGCAGCAGTATTTATGCCCTGCATACCAAGCAGATACCACATGGTTTGAATAATGGGCACCCCTGCTGAGTGTGGATGAAATCAAAATCTTTCATAGTCATGTAAAATGCACTGATAGAAATCTGTCTTTAAATGTGTCTTCTTATTTAAAGATTAATTCTTTTAGAGTTTATCTTGACACTGATGCATGTATGTGATTCCCACAAATGCTAATGCAAACTGAAAAAGCTGTAGGCTTCAAGTTGTCCCAGAAGTCACCCCAAACTTATATACCACTAAATAAATAAAATAAATGCCATGGAGTTTGTTGTAGGTAACAGGAAGGCTAACTTTAAAGCCTTAAACATCACAGTTCTTTGGCTGTTATCAGTGCTAAAGACAGGAGTTTTTTGATTAGGCTTTGTCCCAAAATTCTTAACACAAATTGCTTGTTTTGTTTTGTTTAAAATATTGAAGTTGTAACTAAAACTAAACAAAAAAAGTTAAATTTCCAAGAGTAGCAATAACTCAGTCATATTGTACATGAGGAAAATATTTGTGTTTTGGCTAAATTTTTTTTTGTGGGAATTTATTGCCTGGGAATACAATAACAGAATTTAAAAAAATTCCACATATAAAAAGAAACTGATTGTAGAACTCTGCAGAACTCTGCAGAACTCTGTTTTAAGTTATCTTGTCCTTACTGCACTGTTAATGCCATCTTCTTTCTTTTGATTTAATGGCATTGTTTCCAAAGAATTAAAAAAAAAAAAAAAAAAAAAAAAAAAAAAAAAAAAGGAAAAATTTGGTTTAAGATACTGGTGGTTAGTTGCATTAGAATGTCTTGTAAGTTTCTTTATTTCAATAATATGCATGGTTTTATCAGTAGAAAACAATGTCCCTTGTACATCATTAATAAAATACCCAGTATATGGTCTGTGTGTGGTAGGAACTCAAGCTCTTGTCCACAAAGAAAGTTCCTCAATTAGGTTAATATCTGAGGAAAACTGTCAATTTCATATTCATCTCCACTAGCTGTAGTTCTGCTAAAAAATATTGAAGCTACACACACACACACACACACACACACACACACACACAGATTTAACAGTGGAAAATTTTTTTTCTTATTATTCCTTCCATCCAGATATATTTATTTAGTAGTTTTTATTTCTATTACTATGTGTGGCTCAGAAGCCCTCTGCTCCATTGGGGTTCTTTTCAGTATGAGCAGCCCTGTAAGTCACAAAAGAACAAAATCTTCCAATTCCTCTCTTACCCTTTCAAAAGTACATATATATATATATATATATATATATATATGCTGTCTTTCCCCACTTCCTGTTGGATTAAAAGCTGTGCAAGGGTAGAAATGCAGAGGTTAAATTGATCACCTTCATATGTTTTACGTTACATACTAGAGCAAACTTTCTGCCAAATCAGTCTACGCCTTCTTGTCTGACTTAGCTGCTATTAAATACCAAGTACTTCAGAACAAACCACAAGAGAACCAGTATCACCCTCCATTGTCTTTTGCTTTTCCTATTATCCACAACTTGCAGGCAACAGAAAAAGTGCTGTTCAGATTCTTCACATTTGTCTTTGGCATTCTCAGAGGGCTTCAGTTCAGAGTTGGAGATGAGCTGTCCTGTTTCTCCACTTGGTGTTTTTCTTAGGGGGGTTGATTCCCACACTGCTTGGTAGCTGCTGAGAACCTGAGAGAGGACAGTGGTGCACAGTGTCTAATTTTTGCTGGGCCAGCATTGCCTAATGTTAGCTGTTGCACAAGGCTGAGACTGGCACATGCTGGGGACTTCTAGATGAACTCTTCTCCACAAAAATTACACTGGTGTCTCAGAAACATCATCAAGTCTATGCAATAGCTCAGAGCATATGAGTCTAATTTAACTGTGCAATTTAATATAATTACAGATTTGTTGCAAGAAGTTGGCTGCTGCTGCTCTGGTAGGCTGGGAAAGAAGGAGATCAAGAAGTCCATCTGAAGGGCTTTCTGATAAGGCAGAGAGACACTTGTGTGGCACAGCTGCTGATGTGGGGCAAGTAAGATAAGCCTCTATCAAAATCTTTGATTCAGGAATTTCTGAACAACAGAAACCAAAGTAAGTTGTCTCGCCTGCTTGATCTTGGTCAAATCACAGCTGCTGGGGACAACAATAGTGAGTGAACTGATAATCCATCCTTGCCTGTTTGCTTAAAGTGGGAATGTTGACTGGTGCCAGATGAGGGGTACTGATCCCTGTGAGCAGAGCCTCAGATTAGGCAGAAATTCAGTTTCATAACTGGGACTCAGACCCCAAAATGTATTCTCACAAGTCCTGAAGTGAAATGCAACATGGTGTCATCAAAGTAGCAGACCATCTACAAAAATACTGATTCTATAATAAAAGGTGAAAAAATTTGGTGACTGAAATCCCTTTTCCTCTGCCTCTTGTGTATGGAGATAAGACCTTTGCACTCAGGAGAGTTATCTAATCTGCCCTTAAGTTGAGGCAATTGCCTATCTCCCTTGGTGGGTCAGGCTGAGTTTGCAATTAAATGTAAGACAAAACATGAATCATTTTTCTAACTATTACTTGTCTCCAGTCTTGTTGTGTCTCTTTTGTGAATGAAAGATGCAGAATATAAAAGGGATGATGATAAGATCATGAAGGCAAAATATATTTAGATAAGGTTTCTCTGCTTGTACACAGAAGAGATGGGACAATTAGATATTAAAAATTCACTTTAGAGAAAAACAGAGCAGTTCTAAAAGGGTGCCAGAAAAGGCACAAACTCCTTTTTGCAGTTGTGTAGCAATGAACTATTCAGATTGCCCCAATGCAATAAAAGGAATGAGAAGAGGTAGAGACACTCTTTAAGTAAACAGAAATAGTTCACTTTATTGTTTAGTTCTGGTAGATTTTTCTTGTAAACTCTTGTATATTTATGGGGCTGCTGCACAGACAAAAAGAAGGGAAAAATACTGTGTAGAAGGTAGTAACACTGCAAAATCAAACTGATTTGAGAGACAATTGCGGTACAATTCAACCTTGCAACTGGATATAATTTTTAAAGTAATTTTAGTTGTTAACACTATACTGCTTTTAATAGAAGTGAACCTCAATGATTCATGTGGGAGCTGGGAAGACAATTTTTTTTTGTTCCAGGTGACTGGCTTTGCAAATCTCTCTTAGGAGAAAAGTTGTCTTTAAAATGTTTAAAAGTGCAATCCAATGTAATCACATATGGTTTAGTGTACTTCAGTGCTAAGTCTTTATTGTCTATATTGTTAACTAGTTTTGTGTGTGTGTGTGAAGCAGTTTTATTCAAACTTGTAAATCTATTTGAGCCAAAGTCACCCTCACAGGTTCCTGTTCTTTAAGAATAATGTTCTGTGAATGCTGTAGAATGCATTATTAACTTATGGTATCCCAATATTTAATATTCATCAATATACTGAATGTTCTTTCCACATGCTTTGGAGTTCAGACTGTAGGTAAGAGAAGGGAAAAATGTGGCAGACTGTCTTCCTCTGGATTACAGACCAAAGGGAAAAACCTGGGGAATGTGTACTGAGAGCCAGCAGCACTCACCTGCTCCATGCATAGAACACAGCAGCACAGAAGGGATTGTAGTTGTATTCATGTTCCCATTACTGCTTGTGTGTTGTCTTTGGAGTTCTTCCTGTAGCTGCTCTTGCTCCCTTACGTGTGTGTGCAATATGTACCCCCAAGCCTGGGGGAGAAGAGGAAAGGTTAGATTTTACCACATGGCTGATCCCTACTGCAGGATTGTAGTGCGTTCAGCTTGCCTCTGCTAGACTGTTTGTTGTCTATCTGGGGGCTTTTTGGGACTCCAGAGGCAGAGGAATTGGAAGAAACTTCATGTCTATAACATAAGAAAAAATAAATTGTGATGACTACTTTTGGTTTCCTTACAAACTTTACCTCTTTCTCAATCCACCTGAGCCTCCGTGTTCCAATCCTGAAGACTGCCTGTTCTTTAGCTAAGGCTATCTTTAAAGAACCAAACAATAACAAAAAAACAGCAAAATGCCCCCAGACCCAGACCTGAATTAAAAAAACAAACAATCCTCATCTTTAATTCCCAGCTTTATAGTTCTTTATGAACTCTGCAAGTAACTTAGGGTATCAAGGTTGTATAGACAACTTTTTTTTCACTTTGCAGTCAGTCAAATACCTGATGGTTGGTGCTCCAACCTGACAGCCAGAACTTGCCTTGGAGTTTATATAAGTTAAATAGCTACAACTGTAATTGTTCACATGCTATTTGCAAAACTGTTGCATGACATGGGATACCTGACATAAACAACTAAAATAAATACACATAAATAATTCTGTCAACCAAAAAGCTGATAATGGAAACTGCATAAAAAAGAACTTCAGTTTTCTTTTTTTGAGCATCAGACTAAATGCCAAGATCAGTCTGTAGTGTAATCATAACAATTTCAAGGAGTATTTGAGTCCTAAATTAAATTAAATCAGACATTCATGTTCTTGTTTAATTTACATAGTGGAAACCTAAACCTGAGTCCTTATTCAGATCTTTATCTTCAATAACTTATTCTGTAATAGTTTCACTTGTCAGAATAATGGATACAGAAGAGAGATGCAGCTTTTTCCCCTTTTAGTTTTATGACTAGAGAGGTTTGAGGGTGCATCTGTCTGAAGACACTGCAGGATGCTCAAACCATTGAGTGAGTGTGATTTTGCAAGTTAGGACAATTGGATCTGGTTTTGGGAGTGTTGTCAGCATCTCAACTTATGAAACAAATGAAACACTTTATTGTTTCCTGTGGTTCTAGGCATGAGAAATATCCTTTGTGATCATCCTTTAATAAGAGTTGATGATACAAATGCTTGCAGATTTGTTTATTCAGTGGTGGGCTGGCTCCTGTAGCATTACTAGTTGACATGTTTGTGTGTGTTGACCTGGAAACAAATGCAAGGAGATGGCTCCTGAGCCTGTGTAGAAATGGGTTTACCTTCTGGAGGTAAAATAATTCCTTCAAAATATTTATTGTGTCTATTTTAATACACACACAAACACACATATATCTCTCAAAATCATGTATATTTAAAGCATAAGAAGGACTGGTCTAAAAGTGTGGATCAAAGCCTGATTTTTTTTTTTTTTTTTTTTTTGGTAGGAAAAGATTTTCTAATGAGTGTTTTTAACCTGTGTTTTATTTTAATACTTACAAGATTTGGTTCATTAAAAAACCCCCAACAAAAGAACAAACCACAGAAATGTGCAGGTGGACTGTAAAAATGCAGTTCTTTACTTGAATAGCTGCTCCAAACTATTTTCTTTTTGTTCAGTGTTTCACTAAATGCAACATTTATCAGGCGACCAACAGTCTCATTGCATTCCTACACTATGCTTAGTGTCTGAGCAATCCAGCTGGGCTTCCCACTTCCATCCCAAACTCTCCAGTTTGTTTGCATACAATGGCAGAGCTCCAGTAAGCGGAGTAGAATGCGTCCCACTCTTCTGCAGAGTGTTTTGTGAGCAAGTCACTCCCTGAGGACCTAGATGTTGAGAAAGGTTAAGAGCCCAGCTCTCTGTGGTATTTGCTGGGCCAATACATAACACAATACATAGCACAATCACCTCAGTTTTCTTCCAGAATGTGCTCCTCAGAAAACAGTGATTAAAATTGTATGGGTGATTAGAATCAGGCGTGGTTTGTCAAGAGTCTCAAGCATTGTGGCAGGAAAGTTTCTGGATCTCTGTGGAAGTGATCATCCCCGGTTGCTGTGGCTGGGGCAGTTCTGAACGTGTATAACTGACCACACAAAGAATGTTTAGACCTAACAGGATTCAGCTAAGAATGAATGTTCAAGAGCAGACAGGTGCATTTTTGCATTACACCTTTGGACTTTGGTGTCTGAATCCTATGCCCAAATCTTTTTTCAATAGTGGGAATCTGTATGATATACTTTAATGCTGGAGAAGAAAGCCCAAGAGATGATCCTGAAAATGCGAAAAATATACCTAATGTTTTCTGTTCTGCTTTCATTACAAGAATAGAAGGATCAGGTGGGGAATTAATTTTTTTGCTAAAGATAGTGTACCAATTAAAACTTATCTAAGCTTGCAGGATGGCTATAGACAACTAAGACCTTCAAGCTGGAACCACATTTAATCTTACATTTTCTTTGGAGTCACTTTTTAAATATTTATTATGAAAGCAGACAAAAATGGCATAGGAAATCCACCCAAATTCTGTCAGTGATTCCCAAGGAAGTTCATGCTGAATTCCACTTTGCCCGTTGCTCTTAAGTGCTCCTGTCAGGCACATACCATATGGTCGTGCAAACAAATACGTGCACAGCTTTTTCTTTCTCAAACAGTGACAAAACAGTTTGAGACCATATGCTGCACAACACAAGTGATCTCTAATGTCTTATGTGAACTGGGGGAACCAGCTCCGAATGTGCAGTTGTTCCATTGCTGTGCAGGTTTTTCTACAATACAGAGTAAGAATTTGTTACTGTGGTTTCTTCACTGTAGTGACTTTACTTGCAACGTGGAATATGAAGAGCCGTTTTTGTGATTAGTGAAAAAATAATTTGTGGGGCTGAAGCTGACTTAAATTCTCAGTAGCTAACTTGGCCTAGCCATTTAACCTTCATGACACAACCAGTTTCCCCTCCCAAGTCAGAAAAATTATTCACAGCCAAGGTTTCTATCAAATGCTAATTTCTGCCCAAATGCAAACAGTTATTTTGCAAGATCTTTGGAAGCAAAAGAAAAAAAAACCCAAAATATTTATTGGGATGATTATGCAAAATGTAGACTAATTCATGCATACATTTTTATTTCCTGTTAAGGAAGGCAAGTAACACAGTGGTACAATCATAAATTTCAGAGGAACATAGAGTTTGAACTCGTAATACTTTAAGCAGGTAACTGTTGCCATTCTTAACCACCTGAACTTTGTTTTAAGTCATAGCACTGTCTCTGTTTTAGTTTCTTGGGGACACTTCTTCACACTGATTTTCTTTATCAATGTGCAACCAAAGTTTTTTTGTTGATGCAGAGCTAAGAGGTGTTCTTAATAAAAGAAGGTGCAGAAGGAATTGATCTTGATGAGTTGTGCTACAAAAAAGGGGGAGCAGTGTGTGAGGTCAGAATTTTGATGCAGGTCTCTGCTATTAGTTATTCACTGGAAAGGACACAGAAAGAGGGAAGTAGATTTTTAACACATCATAGTATACCTATAATTGTCAAGGTGCTGTAAATCAGTCCTTTCACCACAGAAAGGAAATTAAAAGTGCTCTAGTAGAGCAAGCATCTCCAGCACTATATCAAGCTCAAGTCACCAGAAAGATTAAATCAGACTCCCAAAATTTTGGAGGAATGAGGGGATATTCAGCGTGGCACAAAAAAAGGATTAGGGTGGTCAGGGAACTCATAACTGATGATTTCAAAGGAAATGAAAAGATTTAGGTTTTTTTAGTGTAGCAACATAAAGACTGAGGTGTGAATCTGTCATTTTAAGTCATAGAGAGTAGAAATGTGAAGGGTAGTAGTGGCACAAAAGAGAAGGAATATAAATTGATCTGAATACATATAGTCTGGAAATTATGAGCATGTTCCTAACTATCAAAGGGGCAAAGTCTGGAGCAGCCTTTAATCCAAGGAATGGAGTTTATAAAAAGGATCATCATTACTTTTACCTTAGGTTTCATATGTTTATGAAAGGGATTTTAAAATGTGTTGTTGTGATAGCAAGGGGCTGCCTACATTCCTGCCAAAGAGGGATCAGGACCTCCCTTTGTCATTCTTAGGTGCCAGAAGAATTTTCAAGATGGAACTGAAAACTTGAGAGGAACAGGGTGGAAAAGGAGGAAGAATGGATATGTTATAAAGTTTTCCTTTGTTTGCATTAAGAAGTAAATTTAATGGAAAATTAATTTCACTAAAATTATTATGAATTTAGAGCTTGATTTGGAGAAGAACTTAAAGGGATTTGTATGTATTCAGCATTTCTCAGCATCAGACCTTCAGAAATGAAATCTAAAACAACAGAAATGTATTTGCAGATACATTGTTGAACTATAACTTTTAAAATGCAGCAAATAAATGGCTGAACTGTATTCTTGGAGCTTATATGAGGTAGTTAAAAGAAGCTTGCTGACAGTTCTGCTTTATCTTCGAATACTGATTTCTTTGAACTCAAACCAAACCAACTCCTTCCTCCCTCCCCCCTCCAAAAAAATTAGTTCGAAAAGCTTACTTAAATTATGCTCAAAATGCTCTTATTTCTGTAAATAATAGCAAATAACTTGGAAATATTTCGAAACTTTACTGGCAGCAGAACATTTTCTGCCTGCTGAAGATAGGAAGCGAACTTTACTTTTGACACCTTCTCGTGAGAGAACGGCAGAGCACAAAGAAGATCCCAGCCGTGGTGGCTCTTGCCTCTCGGAGTACGTGCTGCGGGGCTGACGGCCCCGAGCGTTTGGGGGTCAGGAGAAACTATGTTCAATCAATCGCTTTTAACGCTGCAGGGCTGCAAAAACTCTTCAGTTGTGCAGCCAGAGGGAAGAAGGCTAAGGAGAAGAGCTGTAGCGGTTTTGGCCGGCGTGCCCTTCTCCCGCTTCTTTTTGTTTTATTGGGGATTTTTGTGAGGAAGGCTGCAGGCTCCTGAGGCTTCTGGGAGCAGGACTCGCCTTTCAGAGGGGGCCCAAGTCCTGCGGGCCCCTGGCTACCGTCGAGTGCGGAGGGAGCACAGTGCGCGGTCCCCACCGGGGCCGGAGGCCGCCCCCGGCAGAGGGTGCCGCAGCGAAGGGACCGTCCTCGTCCTGTCCGCCCCTCGGCGCCGCTCCCCTCCCCTGTGCCGGGTCCCGGGTGACGTTCGGATGCTGGGGAAGGAGGAGGCGGAGGAGGAGGGGAAAGGAGCGCGGCTGCCTCCGCCCCCAGTCGGGGCCGGTCCGTTAGCGGGAGCGCAGCGCCGGGCGAGGTGCCGGGACGAGCTTGCGGCAGCGCCACGGAGCCTCTGGCCCCAGGCTGCTCCCTGCGCTCCGGGCGGGATCTGCGGCGGCGGCCGGCGCAGCATGGACCCCGCGGCGGCGGCGGGACGGCGGGGGGCGGCGGGCCGCCTCCTGCTCCTGCTGGCGGCCGCCGCGCTGCTTCGCCTCCGCGCGGCAGGTAAGGAGCGGGACCCCTGCCTCGGGCGGGATGCTCTCCGAGCAGGAGAGTGCGGGCACGGGGCAGGCGGGGAAAGCGGCTCCTGTTCCTAGGAGAGCTGCGCGCATCCGTTTGGGACCGGCGGAGCCGCCAGCATCCCCAGGTGGTGATTCATGTTGGCTACTTTTTCTTTCTTATCTTTCTTCTTTTATTTATTTATTTTGATTTTATCATCTTTCTTTTATTTCCTTTCTTCCCTTTTCGCTTTCTTTCTGCCATCTTTTTTTTTTTTTTTTTTTTTTTTTTTTTTTTTTTTTTTTCCCTTCTTTTTTTCTTCTTCCCCCTCGGTTCTTCTCGGCACAATGGAAACCTGATGTTGTGTTCTTTACGAGGGGGCGGGGGTTGGCAGGAGGCGAGGGTAGCCAAAGTTTTTACCCCGAGCGCATCCCCGCGCCTCTGCCCCACACGGGCGACAGGCGCCTGTGCCTCTTTTCGGCCGCTTCAGCGCTCCGAGGCTGGTTGGAAAGGCCAGGGTGGAGGGCGAAAGAAGGAGAAAACAAAGGAAAAGTTCGGGGTTTTGTTATTGCCGAGGGTGGATAGCAATGAGTGGAGCTTCCTCCTCCACTCTGCCCGCCCTCCAGCCCTCTCCGCGGAATGGTTATGATAATGTGTTATTATTTGGGACGTTGTGTTGCCAGAATCTCAGCGGGAACCAGAAGGGGATTAAAGTTGAGTGGGCGAGGGGGCAGCCGCAGTGCTTGCAGCTCCTGGAGGCTTGGCGGGGGTTTCTTTCTGTGTGTTTTTGGACTTTAGAGGGTCCCATTTTCTCTGTGTACCTGGTCGATCCTCAGGGACTGAGGAGGTCGGACTCTTGGCTCAGGAAACACTAGGACGCGCGGTTCAGTGAGCTCCGCGATTGATTTTAGGGCTGAATAAACTGTCCCTATTAACATCTGACCTTGCGCCGTGGCAGCAGCGGTGCGGCTGCTGAGTAGGTGCCAGTTTCTTCGGTATCTCCAAAGTTGCGCCGTGATTTGCAGAGACCTTAAGGGAACGTGTAGGGTTGGAGAGCCACGATGGTGTAACACATAGTTCCTGTAAAAGAAGCCGCATAAACGAATTTTTTTCTTAATTTTTTTTTTTTTTTTTTTTTTTTTTTAACTTTTCCCTCCTCCACTCGCGCCCAGGCTGTATGGTGCTTTAAGAGCAGGAAAGGGGAGGCTTAACGTTTTCGTTTTCTCTGGGATGTGAAATGCACCGTCGAGGTAGGAGCTGCCAGATCCAGCTCTTTGATCTTTCATGAAGCCATTCTCTGGAAAATTGCCCTCTCCCCCTCTGCACCAGATAAACCTTACTCTCAAAGTCCTTCCCGGGAGTCTTTGCCCAGGAACTGAGGGAGCAGATGACAAGGCTGCACAATTTCCACGCCAGGTTTGTAACCCTTCCCGTTCTGTCCTCACCGGGCAGCGCGGGATCTCGGCGGGTTAGCAGTGCCTGCCTCCCCCACCTTTCCTGGCTATAACTTAATTGCACCGACGTGCTGGAGGAGACCGATGATGTCTTTAAGGAAAAACAGTGATGCTGCAGATTAGAGGGGACTTGTTAATCAATTGCACGTTTGAAAGAGCTTTTCTTCCCTTTGTTGCTTTCGCTAATCCATTTAGCTCTCCCCGGGAGGTGACAGATGCCTATATTTCCTGTTATTCAGCTCCGGGGTCCGAGGTCTTGCCATTTGTTGCCTTGCCATGTAGGGAGAGGGTCAGCAGAAAGCTGGAGGTCTGGGAGCTTTCCGGGGCGAGAGCAGGAGGCGGGCATGTTACACTCGCGGATTTGGGGTCAGTTCCCGTAGCGTTTATTTTTCCTAGAGCCTTTATTGCTCCCTTTGAAGAGGCTGCCCCGCTGCTCTTCCCCTCCTGCGGGGTCCCGGGCCCCGGGGATCGCCCCCGGCGCCGCTGGGAGGATGAAGCTCGTCCTTCGAAGGCTGTGAGATGAGTTGCCAGATTGTCTGTGGATGAAGCTCGTCCTCCGAAGGCTGTGAGATGAGTTGCCCGATAGCCTGTCCCCGTCCCCGCTCTATCCCGAATGCAGCGGGAGGGAGGTGTGCACAAGCGCCCCGTGAACTTCTTCCTTCCTCCCTCCCTTCCTTCTCTTGCCCCCGCCGCTGCTCGAGAGCCCCGACGCTGGTGCATCTGCCACGGCCGGGCTCTCTGTGCCTTCCCACGGCTTCCCGGAGGGTGCAGGGGAGCGGGCTCCCGGGAAAGCGGGATGGGAAGGCGATGGGAGTGTGGCAGCGCCTTCTGTGGTGGGCGGTGAACTGCCCCGTCCCCTCCTGTGTGCTCTCAGGAGACATGCCACGTTTCTCGGAGGCAGTATAAAATCATAAATAACCATTAAAAGTGTATTTGGGGTTTATATATTTTATTTTTTTTTAGCACTACCCCATAAACAGGCTTGTGATTATCGTCTCAGCCACCTGTAGAAAGTGTGGATTCACTCTACTTCGATAGGCATGAAGTTTGAGGTTCCATTTTCTTCTCTGAATAAGCAGCACAATGGTCGAGGGCCCATAATGACAGCAATAAATTCTTGTGTACTTCTATTGTTGAGGGGTATTCTTCTGCTTAATTTGATTAGTTTAATGGTAAACAGGGTATTTGTTAATCCACATTTCCTTTAAGGTTTATTTTTGAAAATGTTACTTTGCTTTTAGAATATGGCCAGGTGAGAAGCAACGTTGAAAATGGTGATGCACCATGGACTCGGTTTACAGACTTTTGCCCTCTGGCCATTAAAGAGGAAAGGACGTTTAATCAACTGGAAGTTGATGCTCATGTGACTTGAGAAATATGCAGAATGCAGCGTTAAAAAAAAACAAAAACAACCAACCAAAACTCTGTCAACAGAATGTCTAGGAATGAAAACATATTGGTAACTCATGCCTATGATTTTAAAAGCCCGAAGTTTGTAAACTTCTACCTAACTTCATAAAGGGGAAAAAACCCCTAATTTCTAAGAGTACAATGTTTGTGGAGAAATTAATACAAGTATGGATTATTTCTGAATGCCTTTAAATGCTGAACTACAAAAGTTGTAAAGTACTTAAGTCTTGAAAGTTGTGTAAGATTTAGCTGTAGCTCCATCCTGACTTTAATAAAAGAGATTCAGCTCTGGAAATTGTACACAGGTCATCTGATATAAGTCAGTACATCTTCGAGTACAAGCAATGTGCAGATAGCTTTTAATTAATTATATTGACCGCATTAACTACTTTTAGGTCAAATCTTAATCAAATCTTTCTAGTGTTAATTAAGTTGGTAGTTTAGTGATGAGGTTTATCTTTGGGTCAAGATTTGGCACTGAATTTTTTTCTCCTTGAGTGTCTCGATTAAATTAAGCATTTGTAGTGGAATTGCACTTTTTCCTTTAATCCCTTTGTTGCTGTAAACAGCACAGAAATGCAAGATGCTGGGAGAAAAGGACAAAATGAAAGACAAGGCAAATTAATCCTGTTTAGTGAGTTTTCAGTTGTTTGCAGAAAAGCTGATCTTTTTTCTAAACTCACTGCACTTTGTTTAAGGTGTGAATAGCCTTCAGGCATTGGCATGGAAATATGTTTGACCGCTAATTAAGAAACTGACAATCTTAGTCCACCAATCCGTGAGAGAAGGAAGAGTAAAAGGACAGAGTAGTAAGAAATACTGAGTTTTGTTTGATAGCTGTGAGAATCTTCCATATAGAAGACTTGTGGAGTCCTTTTCATGGCTTATTTTCAGAATCTTAAATTCACATTTTAGATTCCATAAAAATGTCTTTTAGAAGCAGTCAGCATCTAAAGCTTTTTAATCATACTTCTGATTAAGATAATTTATTTTACAGGTCTCTTTGTATTTATTTTTCAACATTGCAAAGTATAAAGCAAACTTTCTTTCATTTTTAGAAATATAATAATTCTTTCTATACATGTTCTCTGTTGCCTTGTGTGGTTGCTCAGAAGGAAGAAATGCTACTTACAGTATTCCATCTAATTTATAGCATCTGTCACTATGTTCTCTGTGCAAAGAATGGTTTGCTATTTAAGTTTGTTTATTCATTGTGAGGCAGTTGCTTTATAAAGGAAGTTGTCATTAGCCTCAGCATGTCTGGAAAGCATGCAAGCACTCAAGTCTTCTAATCCAGTGACTACAAAGTAGTTAACGCTTCAAAGAAAAGGAACGACAGGATTTTGTTGCAGTGAAAGAAGATGCATTGTTTGTTAATCCTGATTTTAGTTGTTACTCTACTAAAGACTGCTACAGCATTGCTAGTAATCATTTGAGACAAACATGGATTTGACTTGAATTACTGTCTTTTCTCTTGGTTTTGTCTAAACGTAAGTAGTGAAATGTCCCTAACCAGTTTTTTGCTTTTACTTTTCCTGGGCCTTTGCCATACACCAGTATTCACTTGCAGCATCCTGCTAGATAATTTTGCTGATGTTTTCAACAGACTTTACTCACAAACAAGCTTTTTCTCTTGACATCTGTTTGTCTTCCTTGGCCTGATTGGGAAAGGACTTCCTCGTCCAAGTGATGCCAGCTGGTGATCTTTTTTAAAACTAAAAATGGATATACATGACTTTCCAGGCCATAAAGTATACTTTCCAAAAAGTGAAAAGGTGATCTCTTAGGTGTGAATTGTGACTTTGTCTTTTAGATGGCAACAGGCAAAAGCTTTCATTTAAGAACACAAACAAATGTACATTGTAGTATCAGTGAGAACAAAAAATCACAATAGAAACGCATTTCACTAAGTAGTGCACTATTAATGTGACGGGCATAAGTGAATTAATTCCACCTCCACCTGTTGAGGACTCTGTGTGAGTATCCTTAGGGACAGTTGCATCCTCCTGAGCTGGTGTGAGGTCAGTCTGTGTGTATCTCCTTGAGCCATTGTGCACATGCATATAAAGCATGAATATAAAGCCCTCAAGCACATTGGTGCCTTCTAGTTCTGCTGTAACGTGTGCCTATCTTTGATGGTGAAGAAGAGTGATGTACAGCTGAGGGAGAGGAAGGGTACCACAGTATTGCTGATTCGGTAGAAGGTGTTCAAAGAATGAATGCCTGTCCCTCTGAGTCTAGAGCAGAGTTCACTGACATCTCCTAAAGTGAAGGCTGTGTGGTTGGTGAGGATGTGGTTTCACCGACACCTGAAGCTCTTGGGTAATTTAGTTAAATCAGCAAGCTGGCTCCCCTGGATAGTAGCCATAGAGAAAAAAAAGTGGAAGAATTCATGGATGGAGAATTAGCACAAACGATAAAACATTGTTTTCTTCCACTGTAATGATTCTTTTTGAAGCAACAGGAAGATTTTTTTGTCAGGTTACAGCTTGCAAAAACAGCGAAGTGAAATTAATGGGGAGCTGTTGGGGGTCACAGTTTGTCAGAGTCTGGTTTTAAAGTGTGAGTAGCTGAATCAGGAAATTAGATTGGATCCCCAGTTTGCCATTTTTTTGTTGTGCAATCCATCAATATCACATGGGAGACACATCTAATGTATATTTTGGGTTTGAAATTTCTATTCAGATGTGATTTTAAGACAGCAACAAATAGAATCAGTATTCTCTGTTGACCAAAAAGCACCATGTATATATTATACCTATGAAACTTTTACTGAACTATCTTGTAATTTCTATCTTGTAATTCCTTTGCTGGACTTCCTTTTATATGAATGGCTTAAACATTTAATTCTGTAACTCCAGGTTACTTGTCTTCATCACTTGTCACTTGGCTTCATCGGAAGTGTTCTAGGTTATTAATTTAGTGGTTCATCTGTAAGTATGTTTTCAAGGTGAAGTAGTTTCTATAAATTATTTTCCTTGCTTTTTTCCAGTTTAAGAAATTAACATTGTTTTTTTCCCCCTATGGTATTGTCTATATAAGAAGAATGATTTGACTGGTTGTATAAAGAAGAGATAAATTCTGTAAGAGTTCTAAAATTCTGGAGGCTTACTTTTCAAAACAATCTACACAACTGTGTAGTTGAATCATACATGAAACTTACTAGTTCTTTACCAGAGCAATAACACAATCACATATTAAATTGTTGTGTAGATAGCGGACAGATAATGTACCACAAAAGACAGGAAGAATTTTATTCACGTGTCCTTAAGTATAAAAATTATGGTTTGAAAATAATAAACTTGATTTCTACTAGTCAGAAACATTCTTCTAAGTAAAATGAATAAAAAACCAAACAAAAATTACTGTATGTAAGTCTAAAAGAGGAATCACAGAGCTCTATCAAAGGCAGACTAGTGAGAGTGGCAGACTGCCTGCTGCACAAATGGAGGAGATTGCTTTCTTCCATGTCTACAATAGAATAGATGGATGTTGTATCTCTAGCTTGGCTGTAAAGGAGACACAAAAGGTTTTTTTGAAGAACAAAGTTCAGGGGCAAAGAAAAGCAGCCCAGGGAAATCCTAGGAGTAGGTTAATTCAAAATACACACACCTCAGGTGTTGGAGCCATGTTTCACAGGAAGATCTTAACATTGCTCCTTTTTATATGAAAGACATTAATCTTTCACTTCTGAGGCCCCTAACAAGCTGCAATTGTTGAACTTTTTCTTTTGCACATGGCAAGGCATCATTAAAAGAAATTGCCTGCTTTTGCTGCCCTGACTCTTCGTATATATATATATGTGTAAGTAAAGAAATACTAAGTATAGAAATAATAATCTGAAACTGGTACAGTAGGTCCATGTGAGAGCAGTATGATAAAACTGTAGTTGTGTGTGGGACAGCCAGTTCTGGCAGAGGGGGTTGTGTGGTGAGGGACCAGATGTCTGAGATGCAGCAGTGCCACCTCAGATCAGATGAAGGTGTTGTTTGGGGATCTTGTTTGTTTGTTCTTCTTCTCTTTGGAAGAAGAACAAACAAAGGTCTGATGGTGTAAGAATAAGATGTCTCTGGAGGACAAAAGCCAAGAAGAACTGTTCTAGAAACATTAATTCAGTTAGCTTGGATTTGCATGAGAAATTATTCATACAAGTATATCCAAAGTATTGTTAAATAGAGAAAGGTCTGCAAATGAGAAAATGGAAAAAAGAAAGAAAAATGGTGTTACTTGATAATCTCGGACTACAGCAGCTAAGTAACTTTAAAGTAGGTTCTGTCAATCTCTTCTGTGACCTAATCATAAATAAAACTTCTTGAAAGCTTAAGACCCCCCAACAATGTATAAAATATTCTGCATCATTCATCACCATAAAGTTTAGGAAGAAGTTACAGGATGTAAAGAGAATGCTGAGATTTTTTTATGCTTAAAACAAGAGAGTATGTATTCTGGAAGGTAAGTTAACAACTGTTTTTGCTGTGCTTGTTTCTAATTTGAAAAAGTGACACAGCAGAACTGTGTGTGAAGGCTGCAGACAGAGAACCCAAATATAATATCATACGTGCCCTTTTATTTCAGGCAATAACAATTCTGTTCTGATTATAAATTTGTTGGTTTCCACATTTTGCTGACAAACTAGAGGAGCATTTTTAAAATAAATGTCCTCTTTACACATGCTGCCCTGACGTATATTTGTCAAATAATACAAAACTATGGGAACTGCATATCAGACATCTGACTGGACAAAAACTAACCCTGCAGGATCCAACCCAGTTCTGGCCAGGCTCCCTGATAACCAGGCCCATGGATAACCAGCATTGGTGTGGGGAAGAGACAAAAGATGGCTGGTAGGGTGAGCACATGGCAGTCCTGGCAGAGCAGCTTAAATTGCCATGGAACTTTATTCTTGGAGACAGAAAATTGGATATGTGGAAGTATCAACCTAGCTGTGCGAGATAGACATTTTAGAGACAATTCCACAAAATTATTGTTAATTGATGTCTGTCTAAGATTTGGATTGTGCAGAGTGAAGCTGAACCTGTGCAGTTTAAATAAGAAAGTTCTCACCCTCCTCAAAAGTCTAGTCTGCAAACAGGTGTTTGATTAGTTGTCAGATTCTCACCACAAACTGTCTTAGCCATTTGTCTTTGTGTTAGAACTCTTGAATCTTCAGCAGTTGTTGCTTGAGCTGCATTTTAGGAGTCCACTGAATTTTTCATTGCGTTACAGGAAAGAATAGATAATCTTTGAAATGAAAGGTTGTAATAAAGCAATAGTTGTTTTTTTTCAGTACAATAAACAAGGAAATAGACGGAATCCAAGTTTTGTGAAAATTTTAAAGACCTATCAAAGCTTTCTAAATAGTCTGTAAGTTGAAAATACCAAGAATCTTGTAGCATCTATCTGTAACTATTCCTTAAAATCTTACAATTTCTCGTGCAGAAGTACAGATCAGGCTTCTTTTCAGTAGATGTGAAACATTTCTTTCAGCAAGTTGAAAAGAAAAAAGCAGAGGAATCTATGGCAGAGAAGCCAGAGAATTACATTAATATATGGATTTCCTTTACTGGGGAGTAGAAAATTAAATTTATTTATGATACCCTAGGAACTCGGTAGTTGAAGGATGAACTTAAACATTAAAAAGTGTTCTAAAAATTGTAGTTACAGTGGTGGTTAATGATGACTCCTTTCATGGTAGACCAGAATACCTTACAAAGGGAAAAGTGGTAGTATGTAGATAAAATTGCAGGCTTGAATAGGATCTTAACCAAACCTACATGTGAAAAACATATCTGCTGTTGTTTCAGTTTTAAAAATAACACTGCTTCATAGCTCTGCCTGGAAACAATTTAATACAACAAATTGTTTTTTTTATAAAAGTATTTCCAGCCAGACCAGAAGCAGTACTTAATAAATACCTTGAAGGGGTGAGTCTGTTCTTTAGACTTGGTTTTGCAAACTCAGTGTATTTGGATGTTTGCATCTGAAATTATGGATAGTAATTCAACCCATATTTCTAAAGCTGATATATCTTTTTCTCTCTGGGTCAGTGTAGAAATATGATTCAGATATCTGTTCTCTTAACAGAGGTAGTAGAGAAGCTGTTATGAAGTTTATGATACTGTGGCTTTGAAAGCAACAGAAAAAACCTAACCATGGTTCTTCCAAATTTTATGTCTATTGGATAATGTTGCTCTTGAGAAAAATGTGCTTATTTTTACTATTGTTTTATTTAAGAACATATCACATGCAGGAAATGTTTTGAAGAGCATCATGTAAGTCAAAGACAAGAGCATACAGAGTTAGGAAAGATGGGTTTCAGAAATTACACTGGTCTGTAATCCAAAGGCCAAATTTAAAATCAGGAGTGGCTTTGATTCTGGAGCTTGAGGATCATGCGTTTACTCAGAAAGGACTGCAGAAACAAAGGTGTTGGTTTATAGCGTATTTTCAGAATTACACAACCTGGAAAATATTGTCTCACGTTTACTGAGTACGTACTCTGTCCACAGAGACAATTATTAGAAAGTCTTTGTTCAGTGTGAAACGGAAGAGTAAACTAGATGCAATTTTCTTCCCGCAGACAAGGCCTTACTGATCAGTGAAATACTTGCAATGTCATCTCTACTTGTACTAAATCAGACTGGCAGGTGATTTATAATTTCTAGAAATAGAGAGAAATCAAACCTCGGTACTATGGCATTAGCCTCTGTAGAAATATTTCAAGTATCTTTATCTCTGTTATATTTTCTAGGAAGATCAAAGGTCTTCTGTAACCACAGTATGACTGGGGTGAAAAGGATCTAGAAGGACTTTGAGAGGTTGGATTGTTTGTTCTTCAAGAGAGAATCAACTTTAGCTAGCATAGCTTATTCTCCAGAGGTGACAGAGCAGAGATTGACTTCCACAGGCAGACATGCTGGCTTAGTGATTACTTACACTTGTTTGCAATCCAAGTGCATTACTTACTGTTACAATTTATTCCTTTACCTCTTGTTGTAATTGTACTTGATTTTATTTTTGTGGTTTATGAAATAGTTCCTCAAACTTTTACAGAAATACTTCCCAAAAATTATCTTGTCTCCTTGTGGGTATCTCTGTTTCAACACCCCCTTCACCCACTACTGTTTTCTCAGCCTTTCCTCTTCAATCATATTTTCTGAATCTCATGGTTGTGCTCATTCTTTTCTATTGGACCTTCTCCAAAACGTCCTTCTTGAATCATGCTAACAAAAACTGGTATATTCTAGCTCATTCTGTAGCAGGACCAGCTGAAGAAAGATGATTGTTTCCTATATTTACTGGATGACATATTATTTCCCAAATTGAAGTCTGACTGTTTTGTGGCGGGGTGGTCTTGCTCAAGTTCTGATCCACTCCAGATCTTCCACTAAGAATTATTTCCAATCCCTGTTTGGTTCTAGTGAAATGGTTTAAGCGGGAAACTTTCTGCCTGTCTTCACTCTATTGCCCATCTTTATTCCCATCCTTTCCATATAATTTTTTGCTGGTGTTTGGTTCCATTTACTAAAACCAGAACGTTGGCAGCACGTAACATCTTGGTGTTGTCTGTGGAGTTCAGTGAGGCAGATACCCTAGCACTGAAACTTGTGAAGCTTCATTGTTTCAGCTAACCCCTGAGACTTAGCTCTAATGGTTTTCTAAGGAGCTGTCATTTGCCTCTATATAAAATTTCATGTTTCACCTATGAGAATGTCATAGGGAGCAGCTCCCTCTCCACTAGCACCTTCAGGCTATCATTCCATAGAGGATAATAGATGTGATATTATGGTCCTCAAGAGCTAAACTTCCAGAAGAAGAAACTCTTGTAACATGTGTAAGTCTCTGCTTCTGTGGTTTCTTCTTAAATAACTTGCCTTTCTGTAACTTTCATTTCTATAACTCTGGTAAGGTACATTTTCATATTGTACCAGATTAATCAATTTGAAAGGCAGAGAGTTCATGCCTGCCTATTTTCAGAAAGTGGATTTTTTTCCTGATTTCTGATGAATCCCATAGAAAACTTTGCAAAGGACAGTTTTCTCTCTCTCACTCTCAATATCATGCCTGCATCGATTTCATGGGTTAAAATCGTGCCCTTTAATCTGGGTAATGTATTCCTACTTCTTTTAGTCTTCAAAGTCCCATGTTGAGTAAGTAGTTGCATGTCTCATGACCAAGGCAATTAACTAAAACTACTCTAGCTTTGGAAGCATATGATATAAATTCATTTTTAAGCATGAATACTTATGTGAAATAAGAGTTTAAAATTGTAGTACTGATGTAAGAATAAATAGTTGTAGTTGTCATTGTCTCTGTAGGGTTCTCATCATCATCATCCCTTCCTCTTCCTTCATCTTATTTTTTCTGTTCGTTGATTTAATATTTTTCTCTACACCACGTTTCCTTCTGAAATTTGGGCATTTTGCTGTTTGGTTATTTTCTTTCTGACTAATTCTTTGCCCATTAAATAGCACTTTAGATCCTTGAATTTCACAGACATGTTCTGATTGCCTACTAATGCTACTAGGTACTTCAGTGATCCACAGTGGCTGTTCCTAGCTGTCTGGAAAAAAGACAGGCAGGAAAAATGCCTCCAAAGAGATGGTTTTCTGTGACTGAGCAATTAGCATGCTCCTTTGTAACTCATGTTGCTTGAGAAGCTGCTGGTATCAGCACTTGTACTTATTTTAACATTAAATAGAAGACTAAAGCTAGGAAAGAGTGGTATGGGAACAGGCTGGACATGTCTGAGCACAGTGTCTGGACTGTGATCCAGTTTATGAGGAGAATAAATGTCTGTGGAGTGTAGAAATGAGGTTAGGATTGTAAGAATGTGTGACAGCAAATTTAAGGGGGTTTGATGTGCTCATGAGTGTGGAGTGTCAGAGAATTGGAAACTTCAGCTGCTGGATCACCACCATAGCTGCAGTGCTGTCTTTGGAAAAGTCTTAACTTATACTGTGTTTCCTTTTTTCTTCTTCAGGACATGCAGTGTAACAATGGCTGTGTCTTTCACCCTGCTTGTATAGCAAGCTTTGCTTAGGAAAAAGAGGGGAAGTGAAATTGGGCCTGCTGTGATGGCTAGGCCATATTTCAAATACCATATTGAATTTGAAACAGTCAATGTGAACAGAGGTGTGAAGGAAGATTTTATCACCTACAGGTTCTGACCCTTTGGGAACTTTAATAGTGTAGAAAAAACAATAGACTCTGCTTGTTTAGGAAAAAAAACATGCTTTGTTCTTCTGCATGTCAAAACCCTAGTTGCGAAATAGTGAAAATTATACCTCTATTATTGTTGTACATGTCTCATGTATAAAAACTGTTTGTGGTTTTTCCCCCCCTTTTTGCTGTTTTTCCTAGTGAGGGGATTGGTTTCCCCTCACCCTTTTAATTCTTTCTTCTTCCCCCTTTCCTTTCTTTTCCTCCTTTCCCTTCTTTTCTTCCCTTCCCTTTTTTTCCTCCTTCTCTTTCTTTTCCTTCTTTCCTTTCTTCCCCCCGCCCCCTCCTTTCCTTTATTTTCCCCATTTCCTTTCTTTCCCTGCTTTCTTTCTTTCTCCCTTTGAACTGATAAAGCGACTCTCTTTGGTAATTCTGAGTTAGTTGGGTCAGTCCTGGGCTTTTCTGAGCAGAGACTGTGACAAGTTATAAAAAATATGTGGTGGTTTAGTGATTTAGATATATGTCCAAAAGGGACAAGATTTGAGATCTCCAAATGTCTTTAATTTAAAACCATAATTTGGAAAGGATCTTTCCTGAGTCCCAAGAGAAAAAAGCCAATACTTTCGTTTATATAATTAGTCATCATTCTCTTCACCATTAGGGTTGTCCTCCCTCTTGAAAAGGCTACAGTTTGTTTTGCTGCCTTAACAAAAATGAGTTCAGTTGATTTAATGTTCTGTTTCATGATGAAGTGTCTTATCTAGGTCATAGTTTAGCTGTTAACAAGATATTTATGAAGTGGTAAGAATTTTCTGCTCTGCGGTAAATTTAGTCTCTAGAGTGGGGCAAAATGCTATTTAACTAGCAAATAAAGCAGTTCAACTTCAAATTATGTCAAAGTTGACTGCAACAATTTTAATCTTTTAGTAACCCCCTAAATATGTAGAATGTCTGGAACTGCTCAAGACTTCAGTAATTTGACCTCTGCTATAGAAAAAGTATTTAATATAAATTAATATTGAAAGTAGCTATCCAAGGAAGGGATTTTTTTTTTTTTTTTTTTTTTTTTATTTTGAAACCAAGTTAATACTTTTATAGTACGTCCAGACTGTAAAACACAGCTAAAGACTAAGAACATATTCCTGAACTCACTTTTTCAGTACCCATGACTTTTTTTACTGGCATATCAAATACTGTGCTAAATCCGTGTAAGTATTTGAAGCTGGTATTTGTGATATTTGCTTGGGATAGTTTTGTCTGTAACAGTGTTATCAGCAGATATTTCTCTAATTTCTACATAGATCTTACTGATGTTTGATATGATTATAGCCATAGTTGTGAAGGCACAGGCAGTAGAAGTATTTGTGTTCTCTGTGTTTCCCAGACATGGAGTGTAAATACAATCTTTTTAAAAGGAATTCTGCATGAACTACTGCTTCACCATGAAAAGTTTTGAAAACAACATTGTTTGGTATTTAATTAATGTTTATTGAAGCAGCAGTGGTTTGTTTCTGTGTCTCTTATGTTTACAAAAAAAATTGTATGTGAGCCCTTCTTTCTTCAGTTGAGTATCAGCAGACCTTATGTCAGACATGATTTGTGACATACTGAATTTTGCAATAAATATGGAGTAGCATTTACATGATAAGTGAACAATTAGTGACTTACAGCACTCATTCATTGGCCATGTTTCATTAGCTCTAGAGTGCCATCCCAGCCCTGTGGAAATAGTTCTGATTGAATTCTCAGAAGCGCAGTTTTCCTTGTATTTAGTTTACATGAACAACCATTTCCATGGGGTCCCTATTTCTGGCTTTATCTAGACAGGCAGACCTTAGTAGAGTGTAGTGTAGAGCAGAATAGTTGCTTTAGTCTCCTTTCATATTTTATGTTTTCATTTGTATCATCATACATCTGAATGAAAATAAGTCTTCATGAAGATTTGATTTCCTGACTAATGTGTGTTTGAGCATTAAGGTGGTTTATAGTTCACTGTAAGGTTTTGTTGAACTGGACAACAATGAGTGAACCTGAACCATCTAAAGACAAACTTGACTGTGTTTCTATGAGACTGCTTGGTTAAGGAAGAATGTTAACCATGACTTGTTCATACCTAAGATCCCACAAAACTGTTTGTGCAAAAAACTGTACACTGTTCTGCCATTTCTCTCCCAGCCAGCTGTCTGCTGGGATGAACTTTAAAACATCTGGTTTCATGAGCATATTTTCCATTTTATTTTGCTTCTAAACCAGTTATCTTTCAGAGGGATGAAGACATTCGCCTCTTATGTAGTGGCATTATAAATTGCATGAGGAGTAATGCTGTTCTGGAAGCAGTCTCTACCTTTTGTATAAGATAGACAAACTTCATTAATTAAGGTACCATTTCTACCTCATTGATAAAGGTAATAATGAGTTTTTAACTCTGTAAGAAACTGAATTCTCTTGTGAACATAAAGTGTTAATTTTTCTTTGCCTGAATACAAGATTTTAAAAACTAAAAGGTCAGACCTAAGTGATCATAGTATATTTTTATAAAATTTGAACTGAAAAACATTTCACTCTCCATATATGCATTTTTGTGAAAAAGAAGGTGTGTGAATTGTGCTGAGAGCACAGAAGTTTCAGTGTAATCAAGAGTTTTTGTACAGTGGCACATGTGGCACCAGACGTGATTTTGCATTTATACTTAATATGATGTTTAATGGAGAACTTGACAAAGTTGTGTAAAAAGAAAATGAAAGATCAAAATACTAAAATAAAAGCTTTATGTCAGAGAATTTCTGGTGTTGATTTGGATTCAAGGAGTCAAGTAACTAGCTTGCTCACATTTTTATCCAATGAAATAGAAAATTTCAACTCTTACTGCATTTTCATATTCTGGTATTCATGTACCATACTGCATTTAAGTAACTTTGACTAATTTCTGTGGTTCATTCTTAATGATTACTTGTTAAAAGGAGGGAGCAGGTAACACAGCATAAATGGCAAAAATTTAACAGCATTTTATGAACAAGCAGTGTCATGAACAAGTTATTATCAACCAGAATTGTAAAGACACATATGAAAGTCTGTTTTTAAAACAGAAAGTATAGAAGAAAATTAGGCATTTCATAATAGGATGTTCTAAAGTGTATAATAGCATAACAATAACAGCATAATAGCTGTTCTAAAGTGACTGAATCTCACATCATCTCCTGCTAAAATGAGTTTATTAGAAGGTAGGAAAATGTACATGAACAATTGAATAAATGACTTTTTGTGACATATTTTTAGTATGTGTTTAGAGAAAATTAGTATTTTTCCATTTGATACCAGTTAATAGAAAATTCCTGTGATAATTCCTTAAAATAATTTGGGAAATGAGAAAAAAGCAGATTTGGCAAGGCATTTTTATTTTAATGGCAATTCTAGCTTCCTTTTTCACAAGATAAAATACTTTATCTACTAGATTTCCATTAGTAATTATTCTATCCATCATTATTCACTCAAGTAGATAGCAAGTTTTTAAAGTCTTTTTGTGAAGGACAGACTTCCAGGATTCAGAAATTTTTTTGGTGTAGACATAGGAGAAGGATTTGGTCTGAAGGAAGAAGTTGAGTAGTGGAGAGTTTTTTTGGGACCAGAAAGCCAAAACATCATCCAGACACTGCTTCTGTAGAAAGAGCTTGCTTACAGTAACTGTGTATAGGGTTTTTTGGTTTATTTTATTTTATTTTATTTTTTAATTTTTTTTTTTTATTGGTTGGTTGGTTTGGTTTGTTTGAATTGTGGAACAGTTAAGTGAATTTTAAGATACTGCTGACCACAGGAGTACCAAACACCGCCAGGGCATTTTGTCTGCAGTTAATTTTTTCCCCCTCATCCTTTATTCTTTATTTTTTGTATGATTGTAGTTTGCAAAGGCTGATTCTGGCTCGAAGGTAACTACAAAAATTTAATGCACATCTTCAGGTGGTATCAAATTGCACGATTCTGTTGCAGTCAGTGAAGCTACAAGTGAGGGTGTTATTAAACAATTTAGACTGTCTTAAGACTTTACTAATGATGTTTCTGTATCTTGAAGATGTTTTCAATTAGAAAGTCTGTGTTCAAGCAAAGTGGCCTTCTCTTGAAACACTGTAGTTGTAAGTAGCAATGCTCCTCTTGCTTCTTATCAAAATACAGGAAAGTATTTAGTCTCACACCTTTGCATGTCTTTGCAATTGATTCCTGTTGGATTTCAAGGTATCAGTTGTTTTTGTTTTATTTTGGTTTTTTTTTTTCCTTTTTATTAACTTTTGGTTAAATGATAGCTGAATGATGTTGTTTAGATTGCTTGATTATAGCTATGCATTATTTGCTCCTTTTTTTTTTTTTTTCCCCCTAAAGCAAGTCAGAAAGATGGGATACTTTAGACTATTAATAGGCTAGGAATTATTTCTGAAGGCAAACTGGTTAAAATGAAAGGAACTTTAAAATTTTTGCTTTGTGCATCTAATTTGTACTATCTTGGTAGAGATGGATGTGTATATTTTTATATATGTAGAAATGTAAATAAATGAAGCGTAGTCTTCTCTGAAGTTTGAAAATTTTCATTTGCCTAAATGTACTTTTTTTTTGTTTAGTTTAGTAGTGTATTGTCCTATGCCTATTGATAGAACTTGATTTTGCTTTTTATCTCACTGGAACAAGTGTCCCTGGAAATTTTGCTCATAAATGTGCTTTAATTTGCAGCAGTTTGCTTATCTTCAGGTTGATCTCTGTATTTTTATTGAGAGTGCTGGAGCAGACAAATACACAGCCCAGCCAATGGTCATTTGTGGGGTTTCTCTTGACAGACTGGATTTACCGTGTGGCCTTCCTGAAGAGGCTGATATTCAGTTGTGAGATGGATAATAGGTCAGGGAATGACAGAAAATGAAAAGAATTGAACATTAGTTAGGCTAGTCACTGAATAGGAAAATGAAGTGGAAATATGCACCATTTAGGGAAAATTAGGGTTGGAAGGACCTCAATTCCTCATGGGATCCAGGCCTCAAAGCAGGACTTACCTTTCTATGGCTACTCTGTCTTTTAAGTCACCAAAGGAAAAACAGGTATCTCTTAAGTCATTTTTCTTTTCTCTTGACAGTCCTGCTTTACAGCGTCTTTCGCATTTCCTTTTTCTCTGACTCTGCAAGAACCATATGTTGAATTAAAAGAAGTATGAGTCAAATTTCAACCTGTAATGCTTGATTGCATGATTGATTTGACAGCCTGAAGTTGCCATCAGCATTTAATTTCTCTCTCTATGCATAATAGGGACGATACTCTGAGTCAGTGGGGAGTGGAGATCTTAAGTATTTAAATTACTGCTGTGAAGATGAGGTTATATAGCTGTAGTTACTAATACCTGACCTAATCCCTTTCCCTTTAGCAGGGAATGCATAATTTCTTTTATTTGCATTGTATACTTTAACTACACTTGAAAAAGAATTGTTAAAAATGTTGTCTGGTCCCGAGAACTCCTATGTAAACAACTGCTCTTTTTTATTGCCCTTGACCAGCAGAATCTGAGTTGTCATTATATATTCCTAATATAATTTAGGTAAATGCCCTCCTACCTCCTCTGTTTCTCTGACAAATTTGAAAATGTTTTCAGGTTTATTACTCTATTCCTCAGCCTTTCAGAGGAGTTTTCTACCCCTTTTTCAGCAGTGTGTAAAGATGTGCAGTTCATAGTGTAAGAACAAAATGGAATAATGAACTTCTTACATTTCATTAAATGTGTGCTGTTGTAATTTATGTTGCATTTTGCAAATTTGGGAATCATTTACGTCGTATCCACTGGCCAAATTTGGCCAAAATTTTCTAACTTGGATGTTTGAAATTGCTTGTAGAATTTAAGTAACTATAGAAATAGAGAATATCTGCAGCTTTCTTCAGAAACAGCCACTTGTTTTTTGTATTTTTAAAGTATTTTTTTATCATGACATACCATGTACAAGAAGAATATTTTTGGTAGAGAATTGTACTCTGTATAGAAGTCATAGTCTCCCATCAGAAAGATGGCTCAGTTTCAATATACTGTTGTAACTGTCACAAGCACATTAATTAAACACAAAATACTGTTTTTTCTTGTGTATTTACAGTTACATTGTTTTGATATTGGTTTTTCAGCTATCCTTCACAGCAAGACCCTGGATTTTAGCCTTGAGTATCCAGGCTCAATTGGAAACCTGTCTTGCTGATTCTTTGCCAGTTAATAGTTCCAAGTGGATGCAATTTAATAACCCTTGTGCTGTTTTGATTTGCCTCCCACACCATCTGGTCTGTGTCTTTCTCCTGGTCTTTTTTTTTTTTTTCCTGTCTTAAAGGATAGTATTTTTTCAATAATTCAAACTCTCAGGCATGTCATCTGAAAGTGTAGCTTGCTCTGAAACTTCCCTGTGCAATGTGTATTCCCAGAAAGAAGGCTTTCTGTATATACAGGAAAAAGAACATGAACAGGAACCTGTGGACAGGTTGGAATGGCAGGAATGTAGCGCACAGTAAAGATTTCTGTTTCTTCACACTGAAATATTGTTTAAACACATTTCAAGAGTTAAATTATTTCATGGCTCCAAGGTCTCCTGGATGGCTCTCTGTATTTCTCTCTAGTGGCCTCCACATTTAATTATTGGAGAGTGGCAAAAGGTGTCTTCAAAATACAAATCACTCAGCCTTTACTGAGATTAAAGTTGTGATGAAACTTGTAGTCTACTAACTGAGCTGATTTGAACTTGATTTAGTAAAGATAACTTAAGAGTTGTGCTAATTACACTTAGCTATGTTTGCCAATGTTTTGAAAATACTGGGTGAAAAGTTTCTTCATGTGTGAAGGTATATTGGGGGTGAGGGTGGTCCCCAACAACACTTTTTAGGGTTCTCTGATACTAGGGCAATCATGGTAGAAAGAAAAGAAGAGCGGCTCGACGACCACGACTTAGCAACATAAAATACTTTAATAATAGGGAAAGTAAAAGTGGGATGAGACCCAAAAATCCGATCACACTAACCAAGGGGACAAGGTCTTTGTAGGAGTCCTGGTTGAAGACCAAGATGTGGGGAGGCCCAGGGTATAAATGTGGGGTAGGAGAGGGGGTGGGGTTGGGATTGGGGTCCAATGGGTACAGGGGAAAGTGGTGCAGAGGTGGAGTGAGGGAAGGTGGGGTCCAGTGGGGTAGGCTGGGTGGGACAGTGCATCAGTTGAGGGTCAATGGGGATACAAGGAAGGGAGAACATTTTAGGGACTGGGAGTGGTGATGATCAACTGGAAAATGAGGGTTAGGAATATGTTTAAGGTGTTAACATGGGCAATCTCATAACTCCTTGGAACGTTTCCTTTGGGATCACCACAACTCAAACAAATGCCTCCCAGGGCCTAGGGTTGAGGTACAGGTCTTCTTCAGTAATGGTTGCCTGATCTGGAATACAGGTCAGGCTGAGTCCCACAAAGGTATAAGTACTTGACAACATTTTTTCAAATTTTGGGCAATCATTTGCCTGCATAAGCTGCATGCTTGTCCTTTAGCCTTTATGTTTTAAAAAAGTTCCTTTAGCCGGCGTTCAGTTTATTTGTGGTTTGTACATGGTTTTTATTAATCTGATGTCCGTGTTGTGTAGACTAGGAAGACTGAAGGGGTGGACTTTGCTCTGTCCCATGTTGTGGGTGTGGCTGGGAGTAGCCAGGAGAGAACAGCAGGTGGCCAAGCAGTAGCACCAGCTGTCTGGGCTGCAGAGAGAGAAGGGAGGGCTGAAGGTGTCCGTCTCAGGTTTGGTTTTGTTTGTGGTGCCGTTTTGACAGCAATTCCTCAACACCTTCTGTTCAAATTGCACCCTTCCTCAAACAGGGGACAGTGGAGTCTGGCTCTGGGGTGGGGTGGGGGTTGCCCACAGCCCTGTGCCCATCTGTGCCTGCTTGGTGTTGCCTCCACAAGTGTCTGATTTCCCTGGCACAGAAAGTGAGCTAGGTGGCTCCAGGTGGCCTGTGGGGCACTGACTCCTGTTATCCCAGGGATTTCACTAACCTGTTGCCCCTTTTGGCACCTCTTCACCTTATTGTCAGGTCCATATTTCAGTACTGTGACACAAACTCTACCTTACACTTTTTAGCCTTGCTCCCCTACTCTCAGAGGAGGAGCTGCCTGTTCTGCAGTAAGATACCCAGTAACCCTTTGTCATAGATGCTGATATTTGTGAGCATTGCTTAATATTTTCTTCTTCCTTCTTTCCTAATCCTTAGTGCTGTACATATTTCAGAGTTCTATATGAAGATGTGTTTCCTTCTTCCAGAGCTGTCCCTGTGATGATGGATGGGTCATCTTGAGGCAGAAAGCCAATGTATGCACAATTCTGATATTTTGCCTAGCAGAATTGGTCTGATGACATTTTGGTGCAGTCCCTTCTACTTTTCCCCACATTCTTCTTCTCCAGAAGCCTGGTTTTCCTCAGTTTTCAGGTTTTCCAGACTAGTGCATCTGTCTCTTCAATCAGCTTGTGCAAGATAAAGGCTTGTCTTCCACTTCTTTGAAGTTAGTTTATCACCAAAACAGATCTATAGATGCCTAAAACTGAACCTGAGCATGTGCTATTTCTGTAATTTTATGGAGGTAAAAATTATTTTGCCATTAGAATAAGTTAGGTTTTTACTTAACCTTTTGTGTAGTTCACGGGTTTTTGGCATATTGCTCTTGTTAAAAGAATTAGTGATGCAAGCTTGCATCACTGTGTCTGTCTTCTACTTTTATGAGTTCTGTTTTATGTGCAATGTCTAGTAGATATCATGCTTATATCAAAAAGAGAAAAAACCTCAAACGTCCATAAGTAATGGAATTTTTGGAAGTCTGTACTATGTATTAGTTCTGACCATTTTCTGCTGTACTGAGTGTGATAATTTCAGCTTGGCTGGGAGAAGAACCCTAGTAAATATTCCCAAAAAGAAGTTTTAGTTGATTTGTCTTGATAGATTTCAAGAATTAGTTGATTTTTAGGAAAGTAAGTGTTTGAGGTTTTCATTTTAGAGAGAGAGTGAGTTAGGATCTTGCTCTTTTTTTTTTCTTCCTGGTGATTTTTACACTACTGATTATCAGAACAATGGTTTGATTAACATTTAGTCCATATATGTGACCTTTGGAAAGAATTTAAGAGATTCTTTTTCCCTAGCTCTGTCAGTGTTTCATTTCTCTCGGCTGTGTAGTAAATGTTTAACTTAAAGTGTGTGGGAATAGTGTGTCCATGCAAAATAGCATTTCAGGAGAATCTCTGTTCCAGAAAGCTTTATGACTCTTACCTTAATTTTGACATCCCATTTTCCATAAGTAGAAATGGACCATAGCCTAGTTAAGGTTATCTGAATTTCCAGCAGTGCACTGGTCCTATATATTTTGTTTCCTTTTGGAAAGGTTCTTGGGCAGGGAAGAAAGGAAGGTGTACCCCAAATTCTGTGCTCTGCTGGCTCAAGGTGCACACAGCACAGAGTGCTCTACAGAGCATTCATTGTATATGATGCAGACATCACATCTCCCTCCTGTGAATCAGGGCTGGGGCATTTATGCTGCAACAGTGGGCCACATAAACATTTCAGGGCCCAGCTAAAATAAAGACATCCATGTGTGACTGTGACACGATATTTTTCATCATATGTGTGGATGAAGCTCTTCTAGCAGTGGCCCACCTTCAGAGATGGGTAGGAAAGGGATGCAAGTGAGCAAAGGAACCCTTGATATTGGATGCTGATTTTAAAATCAGCTGTTTTTCTTGTTCCATGAACTTCATCAGAAAAAGTGTGATTGACCATTTATTAATTCTCCATTTTCTACAATCTTTCCCCACCCCTAGTATTGTGAAAGGATCAACACTTAAGAGATATTTAACAACAGAGTTACTGTCAGTTTTTTATCACCATGATAATCAGCTTTCTTTTCTCCTAATGAACTTCTGGCTGAAATTTGTATTTTCAGTGCACTGTATTACACAGCAGTAGATCAAGTTGTCCATCTCCATAATAGTGAGACAATTTGAAAAGAAGATTTAATTTTGTGAATTCTGAAGAACTTGGTTTGCTGGGGCATGCAGAAAACAAAATGTGTTGCTGTGGTGTTTTTGTGGTGAAGGGCTTATTCTGCTCCCCAGAGACTGTCAGGCTCTGCTGTTAGCAGTGCAGGAGATGGGAGAGTGCCCTTCTCTCTTGTTTGACAGGCCATCATTTGAGGCTGGGAGTTCTGCCAGCTAGTGACCTTGCGTATCCAGTTTCTAATTTGGGTGAAATGTTATTGAGAAGGTGGTGGCCTGACAACTCTGGCATTTCCTGGGGTTCTCAGATTACTGTGACACCATGTGATTGGTTTTTCAGGCTGAGTCTGACTTGAGTTGAACCATTTTTACTGCTTGTTCTGCCAGGAGTTTACCTGTGACCTGCAGACTTACTGTTTTTAATTGTTACTTACCAGTTATTAGTTTTGATCTTGAAGTTTTTGGGAACTCAAGAGTCTTTATATGTAGGTGCTTAGTACTAGAGAAAGTTCCAAAGAAATTAATTCTAAAGAAAGCCTTAGAGGAGGACATATAGCACTGCTTGCCTTCTCAGAGCTCAGATTTTTCTTTCACTGTTTTTTGGTTTGAGAAGTATGTACAGTGAGCTAGATGCTTTTGAAGCTTAGGATTCTTCCATCATCTCTTGGAACATTGTTGCTGAGATACAGGGTCATGAGGGAGTGAAATAATTAATTTCATTAATCTATCTCTAAGATTAAGTGTAAATGAATCCAATTGTTCTGGGGTTTTTTTTGTGTTTTTCCTGAGGATCACTTGAAAATTGGAAAAGAATGTAGGTGGCCATGCAAACTTAAAACAATGATGTTTCATGGTTTTCCTCTGGGATCTTCTCTGAGTCTGCCCAAGCCTTCAGATGATGAGCATCACCATCCCTTCAAAACAAGCTATAAAATGAAGAAAAAGCTTGTTGTCAAAAATTCAGAAGCAAAGTTTTGCTTTCAAGAGAGGTGTTTGGAATTGATGATGATTCATGCTGTCAGTCTGAGGCCAAACTCAATTCCTGGGATTTAAACATGTTACAAGGAAGATGATATTGGGTTCATAAACTGCCTATTACATTCCTGACTGTAGAAGAGAAAATATTTAACAGAACAACAGAACATTTTTTAGTGTAATGTAGGTAGCTTTTCTCATTTTAAAATCCATGATCATTCCCTCTTGTATTGCGAATTCTAGTTTCTTCTATATTTCACGTTCTTATATATAAAAGTTTTCTTGTTCCGCTTTGAAGGTGTTTTAAACAGAATTCTTAGCAAGTTTCATTTAGTTCAGAGCAAATATAATAGACCTTTTATTCCTGCCTTTATTGACCTTTGCTTTTACATAAACCCTGGAGCAAAAGCTAGCATAAATTGGCTCAAGAAAGTTCCACATCTAAGTTGCTTGGCTGGTCCTGCTGATTAGGGTCAAACATCAGGCTTGGAATTCTGATAATTTATCTGAACAAGAGCCATAAGGTTTATCTTTAACCTGAGTGAAAAAATGTTATCTATGACAAAAAGCAAACAAAGTATTAAAGGTTTTCCTAAACAAAAAGTATTGAAGTGTGACTTGATCTGTTCATGTAATCAAATGAAAATGAATTAATCTCCATTTTCTTATGTTCCTAAGTATTTACAGTTGCTTTACAGTATTAGAAGTAGGATTGTTTTTATTGACTTGTCAAGGCAAAGAGCACTTTTCTTATTATTTTTGTTTTCTTATGGACAACCATGATGTGGAAAGATTGTGATCAAAAGAGATTTGCATTCAGCACCAGACTAAAGTTTGGCTTGCCAAATATCGGAGTTACTTTGTCTTGGAAAGCAGTACTAGTAGTGCTGCACATGTAAGGAGTGGTGAGCTGTGTCTTCTATTCTTTACTTGGATGCAAAAACAGCGTGAGGCAGTGAATGTGTCCCAACCTGACCAGGCTCTGTGACATGACTCAAAGTTCCTCTGTTTGTTCAGCTAGCTGCTCTGCGTGGTGTGCAAGTGAGGCACCACCTGTACAGGACATGTGTGGCTTGCCATCTTTTATCCAGGAGGAAGAAGACCTTTAGAAAAGACTCCTGCAACTCAAAAACAGGAGCTCCTTGTTTCCATTACTGTTGCCTGGAGGGGGTTTCTGCCTCCCCTGTCAACAGAGTGTAGTGTCAGTTTTATCTGTCTGTTGCATTATTCATAACATGTGCATGCTCCTTCCTGTGGCTGATACATTTCATCTTTTGTTGTAGAGACAACATACAGCCCTAAGCATATTAGCCACATGCTTTAAGGACTTCAGGCTCTAGAGCCTTATAAAAAGGATTTTGTTTTCTCTAGTGATTCACATATATTCTGATGGAAAAACACAACTCAAAATACTGTTGTATAAGAGACATTTAATATATATATATTTGTACAGATTCTTAGGGAATTATTAAATTTCTTCCCCTGTCCCTGCATAACAGGAGGAAAGTATTATATAAGTGCTGGCCTGAGTAGACTCTAAACCCACTTTTTCCTAAGCACAAAACTACTTCATGAGTATTACTGCGGAGATGGATCAAGAATTTATGAATATTTCATCTATATTTTTAAAACTATTGTTATGCAGAAATAGCATTATGGATGCATTGTTTGTAAAAATTTGAGCTCCTGTGTAAATCTGATGCCTGCTATAACCATCAAAAATATTCTGGTGTAGAGAAAAAAGATTAGTAACGCAATGCGTATTCCTGACTGTGAACATTTTCAGCCTGTGACCTGCTGAAAGTATGGATGGTTTATGTGCTCCAGATTGCAGCACTTTTGTGGAATAATGGGAAGGATTATTTTAAAGGCAGGATCACATCATAGTCTTCTCCAATACAAGTTCATAAAGAACTGGTAAGTTTAATTCTTAATTCTATTGTGTTTGGTTTGTTGTGTTTCGGTATTTTAAGTTTGGTTTTTTTGGGTTTTCTTGGTTGTTGGGTTTTTTTTCAGCCACCAAGGCAATTGTTTAAGGCTGTTCTGAATTTGACCAGGTATTTTCAAAATCTCTTTGTTAGAGTTTTTCTCTGAGTCTTGTAGCTAATGTGAAGTATTTTTATCTCTATGTCTTGGTCTCACCTGAGTACGAAACAGCACAGTATCATTAAATTAGACCTAGTGGATGCTGTCTCATCTGCACTGCAACAGCCTTCCAGAAAAAGAGGAGGAGATGGTAGAGGAGGACATTTCTGTTCCTTGTGAAAACTCTGTTCACAAAACAGATGTATGTGGCTGGTGTTCTCCTCCAGAACAGTGAGCTCTAACATGAAGTTAGAGTTTCACGTTCAGGGTTTCAGCTTGGAGGATGAAAAACAGAGCCCAGAAATTTCACATAATTTAATATGTTGCTACAACTACTGGCACTTCATTTAAAGTCAGAGGAAGAGTGACTCATTTTAATGGATTTTGGTTCAAACCCATTGGTATAGGAAAGTTATATGTAGATTTAAGTATTCCTATTCTCTGAAATGGGATATTTCTTTTCTTTTCTTTTTTCTTTCTTTTTTTTTTTTTTTTTCCTTTTTTTCTTTCAGTGCAGAAGATTTGCTCTCTGAAAGCTGTGCTTCTGCACAGTGAGTCACCATCCCTGCAGGTATTTAAAAGACACATAGATGTGGCACTTAGGGACATGGTTTGGTGGTGGACTTCAAAGTACTGGGTCGGACTCAAAGACCTCGAAAGTCTCTTCCTACTTTAGTGATTCAGTGATTCCATGATACATTAGCATCATTAGAAAAATATATGTGAGTCTTTTGATTTGCCAGTGGCATGGTACTGGAAAATTATCTATCTTTTCTACTGGTGGTGTTGAGCTGAGATCTCAAATTGTGATACTTGCAGCAGAAGTAATATTTAGTCTTAAATTTTATCTACTTGTTTTGTAATATTTTTTGTTAAATACCCTATAAGAGTTGATGATCCTGAAAAATAATTGATCCTGGAGTGTACTCTTAGATTTAGGTATTTTTAAAAAGAACAAATATTTCAGTAACAGGATACAGCAACTGATTAGGCAGACTAAAGTTTGGTTTTGTAGCTGGTTTGGCCAAAATTCAGATTGAATGAGAGCAGTATTTCTGAATTAAACCAGAATTCGGCTTATGCATTAGTTACCCAAACTCTAATTTAACCCTTACAGAAGCCTGGAGGTTTGAAATGAAGTATGTTACCCAAAGGAAAACAGGTTATGGAGAGAAATGATGTGTAGTAGAGCACAACTGTATTTGCTGGGGCTGGGCCAAGTAAAAAGCAGATGCATGTCAGGACTGATTAAAGAATTTCATATTGTAAGAGTATAGTATTTTAGGATGATAATGGAAGGATGAGAAAAACATGAAAAGAATGCAGTCGGACAGAGCATTGTTTTGTTTTAATCAATTCAAAATCTGAAGAAAAACAGAATTGCAGCAGGATTAAAATAACTTTTTTTTTTTTTTTTTAAGACATGCTTTCAAGTTAGTATAATTTAAACTCAAACTATTTTAAATTATATGGTGTAGTATTTATTTGCCTCTTACACGAAAATAGCAAAATAGCATGGTAGTGGAGATGATGGGGATGGATGGGGAAATCTGGGGACCATCTGAAAGCAAATGTTAATTTTTTTTGTAATTATGCGTTCTCTGTAATAATAAAAGACTTTAATATTCCTGTATGTAAAATGAAAGCAGCTGTCAGAAACAAATGTCTCTTTAAAACAAGCCATGAGTAGCATTATTTAAAACACACTCTTTGTAGGAAAATTAGAAGAACTAGCAGTGACCTGTGATTACAATAGAGGTGTTACCTTTGATTTGACATCTGCATTCAATTCTTTAACCATCCTGGGGGATTTTTCCCTAGCAAATTACTTCTTTTTTTAATATTTGTTCCTTAAGTACAGGTAATAGCTAACACAAAGCAAAACAAAACAACAAAAATAACAAAAACCAAACAATAAAAAAATTAAAGCTTTTTTTTTTTATTACTAAGAAGGCCACATTTAATGCCAGTCATTCCAAAGGATTGCAACAAAACCTTAGCCTAAATTCAGTATTAAAAATTTCTACAGGTGTTTTTTGCTGAATAAGGAAGCATAGTTAATCATCCTGTGAAGAGCATGTATTTCTATGTAAATTAGAACACAATGGAAAATAGCAAACCAGAATATAAATCAGTTTCTCTTAACTGTATTTTTGAATGTTTTCTTATTAGTTTAGACAGCCAGTGTACTCAATTCCGTCAAGTTTAATGCTTTCATAATGTCAGCGTATGTAATTTTTTCTTCTATTTTTGTATACTTTGGAGGCTTTGGTCTGTTCCTATGTAACAGAACAGTTTACATTAACTCATTTGCTGCACTGTTTTTCTTACTATCAGTAGTGTCTCGCTGAAATGCAACTTTCTGCTCACGATCACTTGGAAAAAGGGTTTTCCAAATACAACCCACCTGCATTTCTTCTCATTGTAGGTTTGAGGGTTTCAGAAGGAAATTGTTTTGGTACTACAAGGACACAGGGTGTCACTTTCCTTGCTGTATAAACCCACGTTCATGCACGTTTTTTTTGTTTTAAAGTTAAGGAGTGTGCAGCCTGTTGAAGGGTTGCAGTGTCGAACCCTGCTGAGCTCTGCACCTTGCCGTGTTGAGAGAAGGCGCCGTTGGTTTCAGAAGCTGCTGGTGGGAGATGTGCCAGGCACAGGGACTGCTCGCTGCTCATGTGTGGCCAGAAGCTCCTCTCTTTTCATGTGGAGTGATTATGGCATTTCCAGGAACACAGCTGCTGCTGGAGGAGAATGGCTAACACAACTTCCCTGTCAATAAATACCTTCTTTGGGTATTTTGCCAAGTGATGCCATTGAAATGCAGTTTTCAGTTGTTCTCTGAGCTGCTTCCTCTATGCACCATGCAAACAAGGCAGACTAATGTACTGTGGTGGTGTTGCTGCAAGCTGTGAATTACAGTGCCAGTCAAACACAGCTCTGTCCAAAGACTGCAGAAAGCAGTGTTTTAAAGGCAGTTTCTTCAAAACTTGTTTCACTATAAATATTAGAGGGGGCAGTGTGGTGGGAGGAGCACGGTATCATGAACATTTGTCCTTTATTTCATGAAGAACCTTTTATATAAAATCAAAAACAAGTCTGTAGGGGCTGCAATGCTGTTAGCGTTATTTCTTAGACCCTTCTGAATATCATAGTCCGTGTTTCTTTAATAGGGAATTTCTCATCTCATTTTTAAATTAGTATGACTCTTTCTGATTTTGGAAACCATCAGCAAAGTTTCCATCACACACTTTACATTCTGCTTTGAAATGTTCCTTTGGCAGGATTTTAAATACAACAGGAAATGGAGTTAGAAGGTACATTGCTGGATAACTCTATTACAGCTTGCAAGCTATTTCAGAAAGTTAGCTGGGTCTGCGAAAAGGGATTTATAAAACTCCTGCAGTTTTCAGGCAGTTGCCAGTATCAACTGAAAAGTGAACAACTCTATTCTTGGGATATAGGAATTTAAGTATGATCTGGAAACTTAATAGTATACAAAAAGTATGTTGTATTAGTGATAAGTCATGATATATTAAGATCTTTTCTTAAATTAAATCATGAACTTTATTTCCATTTTGTGAAAGAAATGTGTGTTTTTTTCATTCAGTGTTCATTTACATAATATTTTTGGTGGTGTAAAACTAATTAGATATGCTTAATTTAGGTACTTAACAAAAATTGGTTTCTTTCATGATGTAACTTTTTTTAAGTAGAGATTCTGTAATTGTAAAAGCTTTAATAAGTTTTTTCACACAGAGTATTTATAGTTTTAGAATATTTTTACTTTTCTTAATTTTGCAGATTCTTCTTTTCAAATCAATATGTAACAAAACTCTCTCCAACCCATCTTCTGTTTTTTTATACGAACTTTTCTTTCTGAATACCTGTGGACTAAGAACCATAAATACCAAAAGCTTGCTTGTCTGTGTTGATAGCCATAGAGTTGATCATTCCTGCACCTAGTGAAAATCGTACAGATTTTTGCCTGATTTTGTGGTGTGTGGTTTGTGGGTATTGGCTTTTTAAAATTTTTAATTTTTTTCCCCCAATCCAGATGACTAGCTTAGTCTTGAAATGCTAAGAGCTCCAGAGAATTGAAACCTGCAGCATATACTTGTAGCTTATATTCTTTTCAGTTTGAGAGAAACATTGAATTGCAGTTGTGAAAAGCTAAGTTTGATCAAGGATTAACTGTACATACCTGAAGGTAGAGGAAACATTTTTGGAGGTGGGTTGTGGGTGATGGTGACTTTCTGTTTCTCTCAGTCTCATGACTTTTTATTCCATTAATGTGGGCGCTTCTGTTGTAAACATTACTTTTGCCTGCAGGATTTGCAGGAGAAGGAGAGTACCCATGTGGGTGAACTAGAAGTTGTACAGCTCAACACATCTAGCTGGCACATGTAGGATATTGATATGCTCACACAGAAAAAAATTACTGCCCCTAGCCTGTATCTCTTGGGTATTTCTCCTTAGATAGTAGCTTGAACTCCCTATTTCTCCAACTTTGCACAGCTTTTGTAAACTGTGGGAAATAGACTTGGTTCATGGCAGTTTTACTGCTGGGTTAAGCAGTTGTAAACTTTCTAAGACTCTAACTGATAACTGTGTTATCATAGCTGTGAATTTGAGGTGCAAGTACCTCATTTGTTTTTTGTAATACTACCTTTGCAACCGTAAGAGCATGATTTTGCAAGCAGAAGATGGACAGAGAAGGAACAGGCAATACACATTAAAATGAAAGCACAGAATTTTCAGGAAAAAGAAATACAATGGGACACCTTCCCCTCCACCCAACAAAATTACCCAGAAACCCCCAGCCATATTTTCTGTGCAGGATAGGATGTTGGTTAGTCTTTATTTTTTAATTGATATAAAGAATTTCTAAAAGAGAAGATAATGCGATTCACTCTTTTAAGAAAGTGGGGCTTGTTTGTTTGTTTTTCTTTGATTGGTTTTTTTTCACCAATGCATTAATGTTTCTATTATTGCATTAGAATTGACTTTTTTGGCCCAATCACAGATTTCTAAGTGTGTTCCTCACTGCCCACAATCAAGGCTTCTTTCTTCTGCCAAATGAATCATTAAGGCAGTAAAAAAACCTCAACCAACCTTTCTTTGCTTCTAATCCGACAATTTCTCAACAAATGAGGGTAATAACAGATATAAATGTAATTGCAATATTTCTTTCCCAGTTGACCAAGGATTTCAAAAGGCAGCAGAGAGAAATTTATAATAAGAAGTAGCAAAACATAATTAATACTGGACTTTTTGCAGAAACCGTTACAGTAATATATAAGAAGTAGGATGGGAGAATTAAAAATAGTAGGGATGTTCAAGAACATTTCTGTCCTGATTATTTTCAAGAAAGAATCTTCAGCAACTTTTGGTTAAGACTTGCTAGTTTTAGCCATTGCTTCCTTTCCCTTTAAATCCAGCATTTCATCTGTCTATTGTAAACAATATTTTTTACTCATCTGGTCAGGTGTGGTGATGTTTCAAGTGCAAACACCAAACTGATGATTCTTGATAAATCTGATCAAGAGTAAGTCTCAGCCTTTAAGCAAAACTGAGAGGTAAAGTAAGATGATGAAATAGTGAAGATAATGGTCACCCTCACTTTGTAGCTCTCATAATTTCTGTAGTGTTTCTGCTAAATGTAGAGCATTCCCATAAAAGATAAGATCATATCATATGTATGCAATAGTTTCTGCTCATGGGCAGAGAGGGTGAAATCTGAGTTTTCCACGTCTTTGATGTGTAATCTGCTAACACTTTGCTAGCCTAGTGAGTTGTCTCCTCACTTTTTCTAACTTTACATTTCCAGACTATATAATATCACTTTCATGCAAGTAGCCAACATATGAATCCTTCTTCAACTGACAGACTCTGAAATCAAGGGAGACTAAAGAGCAGTAGCTGTAAGTTGGTGCTTTGCATTTTGAACCAAGTATACATGGAACACAGTGTGTTCTGCCACATAATAAATGATGAAAAGGACTCATGGAATTCTGCTCATCAGCAAAACCTTCATCAGTGATCCCATAATGCAAATTCACTGGACAGAGGTGGAAAAAACAGTTCTACTTCTCACTGTGTTATCTAGGGCTGCACCTCCCTCATCTTGAAAAATATCGATTGTTAAAGCATTATCACTTTGAAAAAATGAAGCCAAGGTTTAAGGTGCCCACTTTGTCTTATTTTAGGCTTCTGTAACTCACTATGGCTGTATATAAATGGATAAAATACTTTGAGATGAATTGGTCTGAAAGGATTTTCATAAATTAACTAGCAGTTACAAATTTTGGTAAATTAGAACTGAAATTTGAAAGAAATATTCTTGCTTAGAATTTTGTATTTGCATTATGCAGTGTTAACTTCTCGGATTAAAGGTGTATTTCAGTTATAACAGTGTAGATTCTAGAGTTAAAAGATTTTCATTCCTGACATAGCATGTTCTGGAAAGTTGTATTCATTAGGATGGTCTCAGAATAAATCTGCTGCTGCATCAAGTTTCCTCAGAGTAATTATGACTTTCATTTTTGTATTTGTCACCTGAAAATTTAACATGTTTTTTAGTGGGACTTTGTAATGGTTTTCACAGCAGAAATATTGTTGGCCTACCTTTTCATGTGTCCATTGCAATTTTCTTCTGCTTCAGCTTGGGTTATCTATGGATGTAAAATAAATTTCATCCCAGAAAGTAGGAAAAGATGGCTTATATACTGCATTTGGCATAGTCCATGCAATGTGGTCCCTGGGGAACAAGAAATAATCTCTATAATGCAATTTTAAATGGCATCTCTGGTCTTATTACTTTAGGAGACAAAATGAAAGTGAATTTGTCAGAGGTGATTTATTGTCTGAGCTCTTTCAGAAAGCAATTACTCCAAGGAGTGTGTGGCTAAAGAGCAGGGCAGTGCTGATGATGTGCTGAGGATGCTTTTTGACGTGGCTTGAGGCAGCTGTGCTCTAGAGCATAAACTGTGGTTCCGTCAGCAATTCCACTTTTGCTCTTGTTGAGAAGAAGAACTTTTATTTGATTAGGAAAAAACCCCTGTGCAAGTCAATGGAAACTTTGTTGATGCTGTTCAGAATGTATTTCTCCAATAAACTGTTTACAGACTTAGTACCTTATTACCTTAGCAGATTTTAATTATCTTGGGATTAGGAATGCATTTGTGCAACAGATACTTCATCATTAGAGTTCTTTTACAAAGAGAGCTCTTTCAGCATGTAGGGGGAGGGACAATATAAATTGTAATTTACCTCTGGATGTATCTGAAGTGGCTGTCATATTTTATTTTACTCCAGGAAAGAAAAAAATAGATGGTGAACTGTGCTTGAAATGGTTCAGTTGATATTAACTGAAACTTCCCCTGTTCCTCAAATAATGTAATAGTTAGGGGCAGGAACACTCTAATATGAACAGGGGAAAGTTGGGACTGCATGGAAGTGTAGGAATATATGATAGTTTATATATAGTCATCTTTCTGTATAAACAAAGAATGTTGGAATTTCAAAGCATCTGCTTTCCTGTTAAGGAAGCATGCTAATTCTGTTCTTGATTCTGTACAATATCACACACCCAAAAGTCCAGCATTTGGATGTTGAGTTATTGCAAAACTGGAATGCTTTATCGCAATTGCTAGTGCTGGAAAAAAGCACCACTTATATGCTTGAGTAAGTCTGTATGGAACTTTCTAAAATAGTAGATTTATACTAAGATATGAAAATCCTAAATACATGTTCACATTTTTAGAGGTACTAAATACCCAACAGGGTAAAACTAATCACATGTGTGATGTTTGTAGACCTAAATGGTAATTGTAAAAGTCATATTGAAAATACATACCAAGTGAGTGACTGTGCAGCAAATTTGATCGTATTCTATGATATCCTAATTGTTAATTTAGTGTTGTATTTCTTTTTCTAATTTTTGTTCATATCTTTCAAAGGTAAGAAGCCTGCTTAAATGCAAAAAGTACATGTTGGTGTGTTCAGAGTTTCAGTTGAAAATACTACAAGTGAGTCCTCAACAATTTTGGTGGCCACAGATCTGGCTGTTGCTTGGATAAATATTTTTCCCCAGGTGCACCAAATGTTATGCAGACTAACACCAGCTTTCATTTAAAGTCTACTCAGTAACTATAGCCAGAGGCTGTTCCATGCTGCCTGAAATAATGCAATCCAGACTGGTCAGGGGGAAAAAACCCCAAACCAACCAGCCAACCCACCAACCAGCCAAAAAAAAACCAACCCACCACCACACAAAAACCATAAAACAAATAAAAACCCCAAAGAAACAAACAAACAAAAACCCCCACCAATCCCCCCTCCACATCCAACCAAAGGGTGTATCCAAGCTGTATTTAGAATGTGGAATGTTTTATCCAAAAATGTTTTTAACTAAATAACGAAACCTATTATTTTGTATAATGAGATTGAAGTCTCAGAAACTGTTTCCTGCTTGGAAGCTACTAGGTACAAATCAGACACAACAAGGGAGATGCAAAATGGAATCTCAGTGTGGTGGTTGTGGTCTTTGATTGGTAGCAGCAGTTACAGCTCCTTATAGGAGGAATGAAGCACCTGTGTGTTTTGCAGGGTCTGCCCAGTGTCCTTGGTGCATTAATCCACTTATTCTGTCCACCAAGGCCTTTGTGTGATCCTCCTGTTCCTCCATATGTGGGAATTCCCTGTGCCCTTAGGTTACCCTCAGTGGTGAGTTCTTGTCCCTGTTGTCTTTCCCTAGCATCCAGCACCTTGGTCTACATTCTTGCCATAAACTATAGAGGATCTGTTTGAATCTTGGACACCAGTCTGCAGTTTCCTGGGGAGTTTTCTGCCATGGTTTGGCCTGTGGGTCTGACTGCGGTGCTGCAGCAGCATGATGTGGAGGAGGAACATGTGGCAGAGCGTGTTCCCAGGATTAGCTTTGATGTGGCCAGCCTCTTTGGGGGTGAGAAGAGAGGTTGCAGATACATGGACATGACCACTGCTGTTTCATTTGTCCTCAGGGCCATCTAACTGTGTATGGCTTTTGTGCTCAGATCCAATGTTTGTTCAGTTAGAATACACTGGGTGCGCCCTATTCATGTTTTAGTGACTTCCAAATTTCCACTCTCAAATTTCTTTCCCGTGCTGTGTCCTCTTTGTGCATAACAACACCTCATATGTCCTAAGTCCCTAGTTTGTCACACTGTCTCCATGTCTTTCCTGTACCTCCTGTTTGCCTGTCCCTGCTTCCAGGCTTCCTTGTACAATAAGTCTGTTGGTGTATCCTTTCGCTTTGCTCTGCTGGAACTGTGTTCTCCCTCTTCCACCATGTTCAGAATTTTAAGAGATGAGTTGTTTGGGTTGTTGCAATATTCAGTTCCTCGAGAGCATGAGTGGAGGTGGACTCCTGCTTCAACCTGCTTCATTGTAGTGGGTTAAAATACGGTCAGCCTATTCACATCTTGAAAAGTAATTGTGTCAGTAGAGAACAGTCCTGCTGTGGTTTAGCTGTGTTTTGCTTCCAACAAGTAGACCAAGTTAAGGCTGCAGTTTACTGTGCCAGTTCTTGGACTTGGCAACAGGTGACAGTACTGACTCTGAGGATGCTGATCCTAGTCTGCACATACATCTGTATTACATGTGTCAGACAAGGAATGAAGGCGGTACCTTTCCCTCCTGGTATCCGTCCCAGTATCTTATTTGTAACCAACTTATTTGGCATATTGGGGTGCTGGTCTCCGTGGTTTCTGAAATAGCACATTACAAAGAAAATGTTTTTCTCTGGGAGCAGCTGTGCTTATGGTTATGCTATTTGAGTAAAAGTCAAGATAATTTTAAAACTGAATAGCTACATTGTAGGCAATCTTGTTAAACAAAATAAACATGATTGTGGGTTTCTTTAATTAATTTCTCTAGTGATACTAGTGCAAATCTGAGGGAAAAACAAATTTTCTCTTGTCAGTGCTTTAGTGGTTTATTATCTACCGTTGTAATTGAGAAGTCACATGTCTAGCTTTTTGCCTTCAAAGTTAACCCCTTTATTTTCAAGTGTTTGCTTGAACAGGATTTATGCCTGATTAAGTTACTGTCTTTTATCATAATTAAAGAAAAATGTTGTGGAGGGAGAACTAAAACCCCTGTTCAATGGAAAACAGATTGTTGTGCCTGCAGTGAAACAAAAGGGACCCTGTCACACAAAGTGGCTTTTTTTTCCCCCGTCAGAATAATCAGCAGTCAGAAAGATTTATCTGCTGTGAGAATGATTCAACTGTCCAGACTAAGGGTGTGTGGGGGGAGGAAACATGTTTCAGCTTTTCAGAAAGGAAGCAACATGCTTCAGAGTTTGCCTGAGATCACAAGAATGGCAGCTTTTGCAACAGTACTTATAATCTGTATTTGTAAACTATATCGCCTGTTTGCAGTTCATGCCAAAAATGGATTAGCAGATTTTAACAATCTCTCTCTTCAGGACTGTAAGTGAATTACTGTATACAGTGTGCCCTTGATTTATAAAAGGTTTCTTCTTGTGGTGCCTTAGAGTCTCATTTTAAGCAGCATAGCGTGCTTGCAGAATTTTTTATTTTTTTATGCATACTCCTGGCAGAGAAAACTCCACTGTTGCTGTCAGCTTTCACCTATTTGAAGTTACATTCAGGCAGTAACACACTGAACAAAAGTTTATAAGAGAACATTAAAAAATGAAGAGAAAATGTAAGCCAATAACTGCTGGATTATTCTGTCCTTCTAGCAAAATAGTGTATTCTGACAAACTATAAGAACTTCTGTGGTTGATCGTATTTTTGGGTTTTTTTTTTGTAATTTAGAAAAATCTTCTGCCCTGCTGATTTTAAAAGTTTGAAATAAGTTTCTAACATTTAAAGTTTGAAGCAATTTCTATCAAAGAAAAACTGTTTCCAAGTATCAAATCAAGGAAGAGCTGTGTAAATTATAGATCGTAAAGCCTTTTTTTCTGCAGATTTGGCTGCATTCTTTGTACTTACACTCTCTGGAAATTTAAATAGAAATAAATACATCACTTACACATTTTTTCTCTATATAAATCAACAGTGTTTGATAGCAACACATTCTGGCACAGGCCATAGAGGATTGTTAGTCTATATCAGGGCTTTATCAGTTCCTAATGCTGTGAGGACAGCTACACAGTATTTCTCAACACACTATGAGCTAATTTACCATTAGAAATTACAGATTAAGTCCAAGAGCATATTGCAAACATTACCTTAAAATTCCTCTAAGAAATAATAACCTTTGTTTCTACTCATGAATGTGCATATGTGGATTGTCATGTGGGCATTTTTGAAACTCTGAAGTATGAGTAGTACAAGGCTAATTGTAAGGACTGCTGTTGGTACTTTTTTCTTGGTTGTTCTCCTTTGTACTCTGTTATAGGTGTTTGATATACATCTGACAGTGGGATATTCCAGTTCATATTTCATTTACAAATCAGAAAGCTTTTTCACCAAAAGGTGAGACAGATCAGATATTGTTTTTTCAGTATTTTTTAAGCTTTACCTTTGGCTTCAGAGGAAATATTTTCATACATTCAGTATTTTCTTCCTACTCTTCTTGCAAGAGTAGCAAATTATTAGTAGCTTGTATTCAATTTACTCCTGAGGGTTTATATGACTGAGTCTTGTTTGGATGCAATATGGACTGATCTGGTTGAACACGTAATGATTTAACTCATCTGCCGCCTTACCTCCTGGAAGTTTAACATCAGAGATGGTTCTTTCTTCCTCAAACAATAACACCTTACACTTGTAATTCTGTTGTCCACCTGAGCTGGTTTTCACCTGGCTTCCTGACAAGGCAGCAGTTTCAGGATCTGCTATGCTGATGGCAGTGATAGATTATGTGTCAGTATGGCAGCATTTTGCTCGTCTTCGTTTTTGATTTTTATACAGGGAGGAAGTATTTCAGTTTTATGACTGACTTCCAATGCAAGTTTACAGAGCAAGAGAGTAAACTGAACAGATTGCTTTGGAAGTCATTAAGGCAATAACCCTGGAATGAAGTGATGCCTCTTATGATGTTGCCCAGAATGGAACCATAATTAGTATCAAAATGAGAAGATTCAAACAAGCTGTTCTTGAGTTCCAAAATTAAAAATGTTGTTGCATTTATTTATTGTTCTTCTTGTTAACTTGCTCTTTAAGCATTTACAGATCTGAATTGTCATTAGATTTTTGTTCTGTCATTAGAGAATACTTTCCTCATCACATGCACAATTTTAATCTGTACTTTCATTAATGGAGAGTGACAGGTGATAAGTCAACATTAGTTCTCAATTTGTCTGAAAAACTCAATAATATCGATAGCATTCAATGATACCAATAACATTCTTTAACAGTCATCTGTTCTGAATTTACCAGAGAGTTTGTGTACTGTTTATGAGACATTAAATTGAGAGTTGCAATGGAAATATGTGTGCTTCTCTTCTTATGAATTAATTGAAAAGCAGATCTCCACTGACATCAAAGGAACTCTGAGCCATAGAGGGCTACTCTGATCGTATTGGGATATAACTGGTAGTAACTGTTCAGCAATAAAAGATAATATCCTGCTGGTGATGTTTTGCATGATGTGTTTGAATTGAGGATTCAGGATTTTCTTTTTAACTGTGTTTTCTCAGTCACTGTTATGATCCACTGCAATAAAATAAGTCAGTTTTGGGAGAAGAAACCTTTTCTGGCTTATCTTTGGTTCAACATGTAAGCAGAGAAATTGCCTAAATAAAAAGAAACAAAAAAAAAAAAAAAAAAAAAAAGAAAGAGGGAGCCTGATTTTATTCTGAAGTGAGTAGGAAGATAACTCACCTCTTTCCCCTGCAGTTCTGGAGTGTTTGACATAGAAATGAGGTAATTGGAATTTCATTTGGACTTGCAATAATAAGCATGAAACAATGCTCTACTATTAAACGTTTTGCTTGGAGGTGAATGAGTTTCTGGAAGGAGGTGAATAGAAAATTAAGTCTTATTCCCTCTTTTCTTCCTCCTGTATCCCTTGTTAATTGGTTCCCCGTCCCAAGCAGATTGATTCCCTCGTGAGCAAAGGGAATAAGGTTATCTTCTACCCCAAGGTGTCCTTCTAGTGACTTTGGGATATGTTTTCTCTCCCATGGGCTGTGGGACTCTACCAAAAGTTGAAAAACTGCACAGTGGCTTACTCAACTGCACAATGTCTTCTCTAGCTCTTTGCTGCAGAGAGGGGAATTGCTCCTGGTGAGGCATAATTGGCTTCAGCCCTTGCCCAGCTTTGAGGGGCCGCAGAAGCCAAGGCTAGACAAGCCTAAGTAGTGGAGGTGAGGCATAACTTTAGCATTTGTGGCCAGGCACAGCAGCATCACTGCCTGACAGCACCAGTAATGTGGTTGTACACAGTTTTAGAATTGGACAGAGCTTGGCTGAAGAATATGGGAGTTTAAGGTTGGATTTCCTGGGTGTGTTCTTACACTGACATCGTTCTTTTATGGAATAGCTACTGTAATGGTAGTAGCTTAGTAATAACCTTCATCTTCACCACATCAGAAGATGAGACATCTCCATATTTATGGGCAGTAAATATAGAGACGACTTTAAAAAAACCCAACTTTGCTTGCTTTTGCAATGCATATCCAGTCTGCAGAGTTAATTTTTTGATTAGGGAACTGTGCTTTTAAACTGTCTAGCATAGACTGTGGTTTGGAGATTTGTAGTTTGAACTAGGTGGTGCTATCAGATGTAAGCAGACAAAATGGTAAGTAATAGATTCATCTTGGGGGAGGAAAGAGTATGTCATCATTTCAGGGTTACCCACTCTGCAGAAAGCAATTATTCTAATGTTTATTAAGTGCTCATGACAGTGAGATAATTAGCCACTTTGACAAATTAGATGGGTAGAAAATCTGGGCTAAAAGCCAGTAACTTGAAACAAAGCAAAGCATATGATTATTTCCTCGTAACACCCACACATTAATGGACACGCCTCCCTTCTGGCTGAATAGTACAGTTTTTCTTCTGAACATTTTCTTAATGATGAATTATATCTGTACTGGAATTCTTCTACTGGCAGAAATTTTAAAGTGCATGAATATGTGTAGCTCATCATATGAGAATAATAGGTTTTTTGCGGGGGAAAGGTTACCTGTCCTCAGATTTGTGGAAGGTTTGTGTTTCAGTCTGTATTTCTTAGAAATAGATATGCTTCAGTGGAGTGTTTTCAGATTGAGATCCATGTCCTTAAAAAAAATTCACTGGTTTCCAAAGAAAACTCTTGGAAAACATTATAAGAGATATGTCAGCAAGTGAGAGAAATTAATTGTATAAAAATAAATAAATGGTAGATGTCAGGTCATGTGCTTCCTGTTCTGTCTGTCCACCAGACTGTTGTGGAACGTGCCATCTTGTAGCTGGACCACCCATTGAACAATTAGACATGAAGAAATTGTCCTTGGGAGTAGAAAAAATTTATGGATTTCTTCATGTTTGGATCACTTAGAAGTTTCCTAAAGTCAAGTAGCAGCATAGCAGAAACACTGTATTATTTTATTGCAGCTGCTGCTGTATTTTGTTGTTAGTATAGAAAATACAGTATTATTAACTAGATTGTGGAGGAATCTGATGTACAAAACATGTAGTTTTGATAGACTAGTGTTGTTGAAAGAGAGCTTCTGTTAACAGGAAGATAGGAGAGAACTTAAACAGGTTCAGGATTAACTTATTTTCTATGGAGATAATACCTCTGTAATAATCATAGAATCTTTGCTATGGTAGTGAAAGTTAATTTTTTCAAGATTTTCAAGATTTTTGCAGAGGCAACCAAAACACCAGAGTGATGCTTGTTAATGTAAGTGCAGGGTAAGTATCTTTAGATGTTATTATTTTCCTATTTAATTATATTACTCAGTGTTGCAAATTTATAACCACTTAAATAGAAGACAGTCACAGTTATATAATTTCTGTTGTACTACTGTTGGTTGTATAGTCTTGGTGTGTCATTTTATTTGTCAGTCTAGAAATTCTGCATTAAAGACACTAATATTCCACCTTTGCATAAGGAGAGACTTAGTGTGCTTTCACTTTTCTCTAGTCTGTGCAAGCCTGCAGTTTAAGACTGAATGCTTTTGAAAATTGATTCATGTGCTTAAATATTTTTTGCAGTATATTCAACAGTATTCTTCCAGCTTCACCTCTTTTCTATTGCAAAGATGAGCAAAGAAAAGTTCTGGAATTAACAGGCTCATTTAGCTCTGCTCTCTTGTCTCAGATTAAATCAGCCTCTGGACTGTGACAAGAATTTGCTTTCATCTCCTGCCAGGAAGACTTCAGGCCTAATCTAGGCCCAGTGGGTGTCTACAGGCGACAAATGCATATTAGTTTTGCTCTTTTAGGTAGGGAGAAGGAATGGAAGAGACAACAGACTATTGCTTATTGGAAAAGACACCTCCTGACAGCGCCTCTTTAACAGCTATTAAAGCTGAATTCAAGCATGGTAAATCAAGAAAGTCTATACAAGAAGGTCACTGTCTTCAAACATAAGGAGGAGACATTCCAGGTTGTTCTCATTGTTTAAAGTGCTTCATGTCTCTTCAGGCAGCACAAAGGCCCTTTTACTGATTGCTTTGCTTGTGTCCTTTGAATGGAAGTGACTTATCAGAGTGCTTTTCTCCAGGACCTGGGAAATGGTACTCAGACCTGTCAGATCCACAGGTCCCTCAAATTATCCACAGTTCAATCCTAACTGTTTCTGTTATCTTCCTTTTCCTGCCTCTTCCCTTGCCCATGAGATGGCTAGTCCATATGTGCCTATATCTGTTCTCTGTCATCCACCAATTTCAAGAACAACATAGGTAGTTGTTTCATTTCTTTCAAGCTTGCACCTGGAAAGAGAAGGTTGCCATAGTAATTAGCTAGGATTTTTCTAGGAAAGAACTTTTAAATATTAGGGACTTAGACATCTTCTTTTAAAACACTATTTAATAAGGATTGTCGGTTCTTTGCAGAAATTTCAGTTGTAGGATAAAAACTAAAAAGAAGTAATTAAAGGTTTAGGAAAAAGGAAAGTTCAAAAACAGACAAGAAGTTTTGCTGTTCAGATTCCTGTTCCATTCAGTCTTTGTGTACTTCAAAGCAAGCCCTGACAATCTCCAGTGCAGAAACTGTGTGTTTCTTTGCTCACCTGTCCTCAGAATAGCATATCCTCTCCTGGTTTCTAACCCAAATCCTCTAGGCTGAAAATTGTCTCGATTTCACCTCCTTGTTCATATAGCAGAAATTGAAACAGAAGCTCTTTTGTCTTATTTATAGCCACCTTTGGTACATTGGACAAATGCTTACCTATGCCTTTTTTATGCTTAAACTTGGTCATGCTTTTTTTTTTTTTCTTTTAAGACTCATGTTTCCTGTTTGCTTTTGGAGCTCTCAGGTGGTCATAGCTTTTTCAGTGGTGCCCATATTTGGACAAGGACCTTGACACTTTATCAGGGGAGGAATTATTTCCAGTTCTTACAAGCATCTAATAGAACAAAATAATCCACCCAGATATCCCAGTATGACAATATGATAACAGTAAAATTTATTGTGTTTTTAAGTCTTAAGCGTATACAGCCTTTCTAGTTTCTGCAGCAGCCAAAATTCATCTTTGGGCAGACAGTTTTTCAGTTTGCTGTGAAATCCACCCAACTTACCTTCTTGCTTGTGTCCCCATTGCCTGTTTTGAAGAGAAGGTTAGAAGCTGTGCTACTAAAGATGCATTGCATGACTGCCATTCAGACAGTTCTGTATTCTGACAGCCCCATGACCCTGTAAAGAGGCAGCTGCTGCTCTTCTCACCTTGCAGCACACACCTGGTCCTGCCTTGAGAGGACATGTCCATTGTATGAGGTGGGAGCCTGGGGACACTGCCCTCATCTTATGGGCTTTTAAGAAAGAATCTGGAGGGATAGGGCATGACAGATTAGATAGAGATTATGATCTGAAAGCAACTTCAATTTATATTTGTTTATTCAAGTATTCCTTAGTTCAAAACACAGGTCACAATTAGTATTTAAAAACTGATTAAAAAATCTGCTGTTTGAGAAAGCAGCTTCTGCCTCTTGTGTTTGTTTTCTTTCCCACTTAACTAAGGACCTTAATATTTATATTTTCTTCAAACATAGTTTATAGAGAACATGTTTTTACTATCTTTTTTTATCCATGCTGACTCTAATTCATTTGTGCTTTGGCCTTTCTGATTTTACTCATATATGTTTATGTAGTTCCTCTATACTATGCCTAATAGTTTGTCACAGGCCCTTATTTCTGAACTTAAAAAGAATATTCCTTTTATATTTCCTGATTATAAAGAGGCCCTGCTCCATTGGTCCCATACCGTGCTTCTTTTTTCTTTCATTTTGGGATAAATTCTGTCTTCTTTTTGTCCAAGATTTGTCCATCAGACACTTAACAGTATCCTTAGAATTTTGTTTTATGTGTTTCTGAATACAACATTCTTTATTGTGTCAGTTTTGGAGGTTGGTTTGGGGTTTGGGTTATTTAATTTTTTAAAATTTTGTAGGAAAAGTTTCATATATCTGTCAATCTTGTTTTTTTACCTCCACAGAATACAAAATTTGACTTCTACTTTGACTTCTGTTTCTTGACTCATCTCTCTTGTACTCAGATTTAAGTCAACCTAAGAAACCTTAACAATTATCTGGATTATCTGTATATTCTTTTTTTCCTGTTTTCCTCCTCACCCATGGATTTCTCAGTGAAGACCCCACACTCTCATCTCTTTTATTCAGAATGCTGCTTCTAGTTACTTAAGGGATAAGTATAACACATTCCTATCTCTGATAAGTGATCTGTAGCAGATTTTCAAGAATATGTGATTGACCTCGCTCTTTTCGCACTTTATATTTGCTCAGAGATACTCAGTAATCTGCTTCTCAGCTCTTCCTGAACTTCAGAGCAAGTGTATGTGTTCTTGATTAACAATATAAGACCTTCTCTATTTTTCTTCAACCCATTTCACCAAACATACCGTTTCACCAGCAAGTTCATTTCACTCTTTCACACCAATTTCAGCTTTGTGATTTATTCGCAGTCTTTGTGATGTGGATTAAGTAGCAATTTCTGTTGATTCTAAAGAGTTTAATATTCTTACTGTTTATTCTCTTTATTTCTTACTTATGTAAAAGCATCTCAAGTGTTTAGCACGTTGCCCTGTTACTCTCCCAGTTGTCCCTCCTGTGATTCTCAGAAAATACTTTTTTCTGAAGGGTCTATTTTTTTTTATACTGGGTAGGAGTGTTTCATAGGAACCCATTTTCATGAAGCAGCTTTGCCAGAACTAAGGTCTCCTTAGAGTATGTCCCATTGATTTTTCCAAAGTGGAGGTGTGCAACATCATTAGGTTTGAAATTAACTTCTACAGATTTGGAGTGAACGCTAGCTGATTTTTTTAACGTTCCCTTTGTTTTCTGCAAAGTTGAGTCAGTTCTACTTTGGGAATCCAACAGCTTAATTTAGTGTAAGTCAGCACAGAGGCTGAAGCTGGAGCTTTGATAGTAATTTATTTTGATGATTGTTGGCTCTTGGATGTCTGCTGTGGTTCAGATTGTATGATTTGTGTTCTGTGATGAGTTTTCAGTTACCGTATTAGGATTAACAGTTTTCTGGGGTATGATTTTAAATGTTCCCATGAAATGCTTATGGTGACTTGCCAGCCAAGGAGAATCAGCTAAGGCAGAGCAGCATAAGGTGGAGCTCCAGTGGGTGCAGTTTCCCTCCTGGGCAGAAGATAGAACACTTCCAGGGGATAAACAGTAATACGCCTACTGTTTTCTGCTGACTCAAAGTTCTTTTGTGGCTTATTTGTTACAGAATATTGGAAACCAAACTCAATTGTTTTTTTCTTTCTTACCACTTTTTTCTCACCCCTGATGTACTGTTTGGAGGGAGGTTGCTTGGCAGTTCAAGTTAAAGGCCGGTATGCAAGTAGGGATGGGTGGAAGAATGGAGGCCAACAAGGGAAGTGGTAGAAATCCAAAAGACTTAACTACATGAAAATAATACTTCTGCCAAAGGGCAGTTTTATGCTTTCTGTTCATAATAGCAGACTTTAAGTCTTACTCATGTGGATGGATCTGCATGGAACCTGGAAGTGATTACTTAAATGGGAACATAAAAGGACTATATTTGTGCTTTTTTTTTGTAAAGAGAAAGAAATGGAAACTTTTTAATATTTGTAGTAGCTCCTGCCAAGTGGGCTTGTCATCAGCCTAAACCTTTTAGCTTTCTTTCTTTCTTTCTTTCTTTCTTTCTTTCTTTCTTTCTTTCTTTCTTTCTTTCTTTCTTTCTTTCTTCCTTTCTTCCTTCCTTCCTTCCTTCCTTCCTTCCTTCCTTCCTTCCTTCCTTCCTTCCTTCCTTCCTTCCTTCCTTCCTTCCTTCCTTCCTTCCTTCCTTCCTTCCTTCCTTCCTTCCTTCCTTCCTTCCTTCCTTCCCTCCTTCCCTCCTTCCCTCCTTCCCTCCTTCCCTCCTTCCCTCCTTCCCTCCTTCCCTCCTTCCCTCCTTCCTTCCTTCCTTCCTTCCTTCCTTCCTTCCTTCCTTCCTTCCTTCCTTCCTTTTCTTATTTTTTTTTAAAACTCAAGGAGATTTAGAAAAAATAGGGATTTAAAGATAAATATCTATATGGAATAGCTGTATGAACACAGTTGTCTCTCTGGCCTGCATATTTATTCCTTTATAATAAATCTAAATTTAAGCTTTTCCCTTTTAGGTATTTTTTTTTTTTATTGTGGCAGTTATTTTTCAAAATATTATTTACTAACACCTTGCCTCATATTCCATGTGAGTGATTTTGTCTTAGTGTCAGGGTACATAGAGATATACCTGTATATATGTGGCTGTCAGGACAACTCAGGATGTCTGACTTGATTTGATAATTACCAAAATCTGGTTGTGTATGGTTTTCCTGTTTCTGCTATACTTTCATGAGGTTGCATACCTATATTTCTCTGCTTAGAAACGCCTTCTGAAGTATGACTGCCTTCTCTTAAACACCATCATGTACCATTTGGGACAAATTCTGGGATGAAAGAATCCAAAATTTTATCTGCTGACAGGACCTGTACAGGAATCAGTGATACATTATTTTTCTTTATGTCTCCTGTGAAAAATATTCCAACTTCTCTTCCTTGATCTCCGAGCTGTATCATTTTACTTCTTTTTATGGCAGTTTTATGAGCAGTTTAGGGGATTTTACAAAGAGGAAATTAATGCAGAGTAATATAAACAATGTAACGAGAAAAATAAAAATGTGAATGTGAAGCTTTATTAAAGGCATATAGCTGCAATATGTAGTGTGTGGGGTAGACGGGAGCCTCAGTTTACAAAAAAGGTTCTTGGCTCTTGCAGTGCCATTGGGAAAGCTTGCTGTAAATATGCTATGCTTGTGGTTCCTTGTTCAACCAGTGGCGCCAGGAACCAGACCAAAGGCGGGGAGGGGGTTGGATGTTTTTTTGTTTTGTTTTGTTTCTTTCACTAAAAATTGCTTGATATTTTATTACATTCAAGTTTTCAGTGTTACTGTTCCATATTTGAATCATTAAGGGCTTTGAGATATGCCTTGCTTGTGAGGAGTATGGATATCACCAGCATCCTGCACAATGTGTTTTCTGTATCTGTATTTTAATGTATTTTTGACTCTTTGCCCAGGATTTACTTGTAAGGTTTTCCTCTCATACTGAAACAGAAGTTAATCTACCTTTCACTTCAGATCACACAAAGGTACCTCATCTCCTCTAGTTTTAATGAGATGCTGTACAGGATATAGAAGTAGTTGTGTGGTTTTCTTTTTTTACACATTTCTTTTGTTCGAGAACATGGTGTCTGCGAATATTTCATTTGAAAAAGCAACTTACAGGTATGGTTTCTGTAATTATACTATCAAAATTGCATTTACCATATATCTACTTCTTGAATTTTGTGGTGTTTTCCTGTCTGAAAGAAAATTTCAGTTCTACATTTCATTCTTTAAAGAAATGTAAAGCTGTGCTGTTCCTTCTAGGCTCAGAATATCTGAGACACATCGAGTAAAACTGTTAGGAACCATCTCTTACCAAGCAGGAGATGTGTCTTCACACATCTGGCAATAGAAGTTGGAACATCTGTTGAAAACTGTTACCAAGGGATGTTGGGAATGTTGTTTGCCAAAATGTAGTTTCAAGTGAAACTTTGGTCAAGATTATAGATGAGAAATCCCTTGAGTGTTACTGAGAATGCACTTCAGGAAGTTTCTGAGACTGAAAAGAATTTGAAGGTGGAAGACTTAAGGAGAAGTGTCATATATGAACCTAATTTTGACTATTTTTAGATGCAGGGCTAAACATTCATTTGATCTAATGTAATGTGGCCAGTTTAGAATATGCTTTCATTCTTTGTTAACAATTTTGTTTCATAGATATAATCTGGAATAAGTTTTACCTTTTGTTCTACGTCTGTACATTAAGGGATCTCCAGAATTTACAGCAGCTATTAAACAAGAAACCAATATTTAGCTCAGAAGTTTTTCAGCTGCAGGCATCTAATTGATTTGAGAATGTACTGGAGATGTCATTATAAACTGTTTTTTATTTTTTAATACTCCTTTCAAAGTAACTACCATAGACCACTGAGGGAGAGAGGGTATTCTAGAACACGGATCCCTTCCTTTGATGTGGCCTGGCCTTTTGTATCAGAGTGTCTCTGGGTAGTTCCTCAGTAGGGATAACTGCATGAGTTTCAAGTGGGTTCACCAATGCAGCTTCTTTATAGTCCATAGTACAAAAATCTGATTTTCTTTTATGACTGAAGAGCATCTTCATACAAGTTTTAGGTTCTCCCGCCAGAAAGATGAGTATGTCAGACTGCATGTTGTGTACCAGAGTGATGACTGTTGGGGTCCAAAATTCAATGGACTAAGTGCTTTCCAAGAGAGAGTAGTTTATGTTGCACTGTAAAAATTCATGTCTTATGCTGGATTAATTTCACTTTCTGATGAAAAAATTCATGTGCGTACCAACTGCCTTCCATGTAGAAGAAGCTGTACTATTAGCTAGTGATGATCTTTTTGTAGTGGTAAATCTGTTACTCTTCACTGTAAATAATTCATCTATTAACACCAATCACAAATGCATGGGCTGAAGGAGAAGAGCATTCTAGCAAGAAGAAAAAGCATTTTTTTGTATTCCTAGTGAAAGTACTACTTCTTTCCTCTAAATGTGGGGATCCACCTCACAAACGACTTCAGAAATGGTTGTCTAGGGAAACAACATTTGCAAAAGGGAGAAGTGAAGTTTCTCTGCCCTTTTCATCTTTATTGTTGAGTAACAGGGTCTGGAATGTTATTAACTTCTTATCTATCTCTCTCTTTTTTCTCTTTTTTTTTCCCCCCAGCAAAATTGCTTTATGGCAGTTTCATTGCTTCATTCCTTGTTCATCATCAAAAAACCCCCCTTCTGAATGTTAAGTCTTTGCTTAATGTCAGGATATAAGAGCCATGACCCTCAATATAAAGCAAAATATAGTAAGAGAGCAGTATTTACTTTGCAATACATGCCACAGCTCAGTAGTGAGAACATCTGCAAGACAGGAAAAGAATGGCTCCCGAGTATCTCTTATTTCTGTCATGTCTAAAATGGTGTCCCATTCCCCTGTCTTTATTAGAGAGCTGTTGGGGTTGGTATAATGTGGAGGTTTCAGAGATCTGCACTTCTGGCAGAGGAGTCCTTTGTGCACCTGGAGTTCCTGAAGGTTATGATGGGAAGTAACCCTGGTTGGAATGGCGACACATGTTTGTGGTAAACATCCTGTCCTTGTCCTCAGTACTTAACAGGAACTGGAAACTGAAAGTAAGATGCAGTGAATTTTCTGCTTTGTCATTCAGGTCAATAATGCCCTTGCACATTTTGGTTCAGATCTGTGCCTTCAACATTCTCTCTCTCTCTCTCTCTTTTTTCTTTTTTTTTTTCTTTTTTTTTTTAAGTATACATATAAGCTCTTTTATTTAAAATTCTGCTTTCCTACAGTTATTTCCCTTCTGTGCTGAAACACTGTAGTTTCTTTCTGAACAGGGAGGGCTTTGAATTCTGAGGGTGATTTTGCTGTTTTTAAACACGATATGTTTAAAGCCTAGAAATTAAGTTATTAATAAATTAAGTTATTAATTAAGAAATTAAGTTAGCATCAAGTGACTTCAAAACCAGATATTGCTTTTCATATAATCAGGATGTTATGAGTAGGGAGGGACCTTAAAGATCATCCAATTCCAACCTCTCTGCTATTGACAGGGACACATTCTGTTACAGTGGGTGACTTGAAGCCCCATCCAACCTGACCTTAAACACTTCCAGGGAGGAGACATCCACAAGCGGGCAACTTGTTCCAGTATCTCATCACCCCAGTAGTAAAGAATTTAATCATAATGTATGGTCTAAACTTACTCTCTTTCAGTGTAGTGCATATTAGAGAATAAAAACTTCAGCTTATTTATGGTTACCTCTCACTTACATGATAGATGGCAGTCTGATAAACCAAACTAGAAGACACAAACTTACAGTTTCTCAGAAGACAGTCCTCACTTGAATATGGTGGTACATTATAAAATTCTGAGTTATAAAATGACATTGGTGCTGAAAAATACAGAGACTCTCCTTTCTGGATAAATCCAAGGCTAATACAAAACACTAAACTGGGCACACCAGGGCTATGAAGAGTCTCAAAGAAATTGACTTCTCTCAGTTTCCTTGTGAAATTATATAAATCCATATCATGGGATAATCTCTGAATACCCAGCTGTGTGTACTTGTTGTTTCTCCAAATGCACACTTAATTCTTTAATTGTGATAAAAGTCACAGAAATTACATTAAACTCTAAATTAGCTTTAAGTATGAGTCAGTATAAGATAGTTTTAAGTTCTGTCAAAAATGTCCTTCCCAGTGCTCTCTCATCTGCGCACACCTTTGCACCTTCCTGTGATACCCACACCTATACATGCACACTTAATTCCAGGTGCTGCACTACACACCCCTAGCTGGACTCAGGCCTCTGCACATCTCCCCCACACTCACTCCACATACATGCAGCCTCACATCTGTGCACACCAACCCACCATGCACTCACACAAACCCACACATAATTTCACAGTCTCACCTACTCACATGTAGCTCCACATCCCTCCACCAAGACATGAACCTCCACGCACACTCTAACACCCACACATCTACAAATACCCACCCATCTCTACTCCCTCCTACACATAAACACACTCTATCTGCCCAGCTATGCAAATGCAAAAAAACTCCAAAAATCCAAAACATGTGTGAGCATCCCACCACATACGTGTGTGTGTACACATGCAAACACACACAAGCATCTATGAGTTCTCTGGGTTGGCTTGGATTTAGACTGAAGCATAGGCTTTACATTTCATAGGCTTTTGAGAACAGTGTATTATGCTACAGCTATGTCTGTGTAACTCTGTTGCCTTTAATGTTTGATAAGCAGGTACTCAATAACTATTTGGTGGTCATTAAGGAAAAAAATCCGCCTTCTGTCTTGGTTTCTGGGGGACAGCTTGAGCTTACAACAAGAGCTCAAGGCAGCTCTTATGACCATGGGTGGCAGAAGCCTTTCAATTGCTTTCCCTGCCCTCTACCAAACTTAGTGATGCAGTGCTGGGCTGTGTGATTTTTATGCTGGCCACTGTGTTGTGTTATCTCACAGGCATGTCTTTGATCACCCAATGAACTAAACCACTGAATTGAAATGTCCCCTGTGCTGTGGTGGAAATCACACACACACTTCTCTGTTAAGGTTAGAGCAGAGCCATGCTTAAATCCTTTCTGATAAGAGACTGCAATCAAGAGTGTTCATCATCATACATAAAGAGCCAGACAAAGGTTTTACAATCAACATTGGAACAAAGAGAATACTATACACTGAAATTACCTATGTCAGCCAAGAGATTTCAGTAAAATCTTGATGGTTATCTTTTACATTACAGAAAAATACAGTTCAGCTTTCCAGAGAACTGTGCAATTTAAAAGATAAGTATTTATATCCTGAACACAAGTCCAAAAATGTTTGCTGCTCCTTCACAGGTGCCAATGGAGACTGGAAAGCTGCAATCCTTACCTTTTCTTACCTTCTTTGCAAGTTAAGCAGAACAGTAAGTCCATGTATTCTGAAGATCCTGAAAGCTGTAGCTTCCTCCCCACAGTTCTCTGTAATGCAGTCACCTATTTTAGGGAAGAAAGAGGAATTAAAGTGTTTCTTCAGTTCTTAGTGATGTCTTACAGGTGGTAGTTGCCTTCCAGAGGAGAGAAGCCCATAACTCACTGTAGGCTTTTCATCAAGTACATTAAAAGAACATGGAAAACTCAAGAAATATCCAAGGTGTGTTCACATAAGAAATATGAAGAGGATGAAGGAAATTTTCAGCTAAGAAATCTGCATTTTTCTTCAAGCAAAGAACTGTTTTTTATAAAACAGATATAACTCCAAGGCAACCCTTTTTCAGTACTTTCTGCTCAGTTATGCGTGACTTTTGCCAGTGACACAATTGCTTTCTTCAGGACTGCTTATGCTTTTAATTTTTGCTGGGATAGTTGGAAGTTATCAATGTACAGTTAGATTTAGCATCTATTTTTATAGTATCCAAAAATGGCCATTTTGAGGGTATTTGTTCTCTGCTACGGCTGTTTTTTTTCTTGCTGCTAGATTCTGAACATCTTCATGATAAAAAGACACAAACATGAATGCAATTAAAAGTACAACAATTTATTGGAAGAATTAAGGCCCCAGTTCTTCAAACAATTGTTTTCATTAGCTTTGCATTGTGAACAGATATTGCAGGAGAAAGGCCTCATTATGGTGGGTACACTGGAAATTAAAATAAGCAATTTATAGTTAAAAAGAAGTTATTTAAATCCAGTTCTAAAAATTATTCTTCCTTTCAGTACCTGGCCTGTTCTGTCATCAAAATGAGAAGAAAATTGCTTTTGAATATGAGCTTCATTTCTGAAGCCAAAGTGTGACTGAAATTTTTATTGAAGCCTTTTCTTTAAAAAAAAAAAAAAAGTTCTTTGTCCCAAATTATGATATTGATTATTTTCAAAAGAGAAAAAAGAAGTGGAATTCGGAAAGTGTATTTGCATTCTTTTCCACTCTGATTTGCTTGAAGCTATTATCTAGAGGGACTTATTTTAAATTTTTTGTTTTTGGAGACCTGATTATATATGGAATAGCTAGCTCAGGGACCAGGAAAAACTGTAGAGCAGGTATTGGGGGAAGACTAAATAATTCAAATGGAAAAAAAATCATATTTCTGTGTTAAATTTTCCCTGTAAGTTTGTGTATCGCTAAATAGTTGAAGTACCCTTTAAAGACATACAAATTGAATCAACTTAAATGATCTGAATGTTCAAGTGATTTACCATTGTTATGAGCTAATCTTGTGCTGGTTCTCATTTTAAATTTGTGAAATGGTACCCCTTACAAACATCTGTCCAAAGGAGAGTTTTACTTCTATTTTTCTGGACATCAGCACTTCAGAACTCTGCAGAAAGAATTCAGCTGCTGTGGTACAAATAATAGCTTTGTGTAGGAAGATCTCTTCTCCATGAAGTTATCTGTTACATCACCTGGAATTTAAGAAATCTTGTTCTGTTAGAAAAGCAAGAATCATATTTTCTTTCAGTGCTTCTTTATAGTGTGTTCAGTGGATTCATTGGTGATTCCATCTGCTGTGAAATTGTTTTTAACATCTCCCAGTGCCACAGTTTAACAGTGAGACTCTCTGACTGGAGAGATTATTGAGGAGGGTCAGGTTATACGAATTTGGTATAGCCTTGCTGAAGTCAGTAGTCAAGTGTCTATATACACTATCCAGAATGTGGAATGTATCTCTGTATGTTATGCTTCTGCCTAAGACACAAATACACCATACAGAAATGGCATTGACAATGTATTAGATGACCAAAAGGTGCACTGCATCCTTTTATCTTACCATAGTCCTACAGGTAAAGTTAATATAAATTGTGTCAAGTGATGTGCATGGTCCTCCCTTCATATTTCTTTGCTGACTCCATCCTTCTTACTGTTTTCTCTTTTCTTTTTTATGGTAAGATACCATTATAAGGCAAGGTTTTAAGAAAGAGTGTTTACATCTGAACATGATGTAATTGCATGATCTGCCGTGACACAGAGTTTCAGAAGCATAATTTAATATTTGACAAAGGATTTGATGAGTTTCTGTTGTCTGTGTTGAGCTCTCCATTAAGAGTGGTGCAAGTTAGAACTTTAAATTTATCCCAAAATGAATAAGCTCCAGTGAAGCTCAAGCTGCTTTGATCTTGTAGACATCCTGGCTGATTCATGAATGTGGTTTATGAGTTTCACTGGTATGCATCCTCTTCTAAATAGAAATAATACATAATAGAAATGAAATGTAAGTTAATTTTAGAGGCAATTTCTTCATTTCAGAACCAAGGTGATTTTTTTTCCCTGTCAGAAAAGAAAAATGAAATGTACCTTTGTTCTCTGTGGAATCTGTGTGTGTTGCATAGCAAGACTTAGCAAGAGGCTAATCAGAGAATCACAGATTCATTTGGATTGGAAAAACCCTTTAAGGTCATCGAGTACAGCTGTAAACCTAACCAAAATAAGTCCACCATGTACCTAAGTTCCACATCTACTACACATCTTTTAAGTATCTCCACGGATGGTGATCCCTGTGCAGCCTGTTCCAGTGCCTGTCAAACTTTTTAGTGAGGAAATTTTCTCTAATATTCAATCTAAACCTCCTCTGGTGCAATTTAAGGCCCTTTCCTCTCATCCTGTCTCTGTTTACAGCTCCCTCCTGCCCTCCTCTCAGGCAGCTGTAGAGACCCACACAGTCACCCCTCAGTCTCCTTTTCTCCAGGTCCTCAGTGCTCATCACAGGATTTGTGCTCCAGAACCTTCGCCAGCTTCTTGCTTTTTGGACACACTCTGGCTCCTCTCAAATGAACAAGTGCTACCTTAGTAAATTTATTGAATGTTTTTTCCTTCCAAGCAGTTATTTTTCTACTTTAATTCCTAGGCTTTGAGTAGCTGCTCTTAGGCTAATGTTTAAGGACTCTGAAACAGACTGTTTATAGTGGGTACTGGATTGATGACTGAATTACAGACCTGAGCATCATCTGAATACTTCTTATACCAGGCAAAAATTATCACCTTGGGTTTATTTCCAGACTCACTAATCACAGAAATTATAAACTACTGTCATAAAATGATACGTCTGAGCAACCTTCAGCTGGGAGGAATATATAAATATGATGACTCCTCTGTGTAATATAGACATTAAAACAAAATATGTAAATATATACGTTGTTACAGAAGTTCATTTTCTTACGAAAGTTGTTGCTTTTTGTAAGACTCTTGTGTAAAAAACGCTTCAGAAGTCTTTCAGGTGTTCAGCAATATCCTGACACTGTTTCTTGCTGTAGAAATCAGATCAGAGCTGTACAAGTGGGAATGTCAGTGCTTGACTGGAACAACCTGCAGGCTCTTAGAATATATCAGTAAGGAGCTGAGATTAAGGATGTAGGATGCCTATAACCACAGGTTTCTGTAGTGACTCTGACCTTACTAAAGTTGCCTATGGTCAAAGTGTGAGAAAATCTGGAGCTGTATTGTCCAGTTTTTTAACAGCAAATATAGTGACATTGATGTCAATAGCATCTAATAAAAAGAAACTAAAAATCCTCATGTTTCCCAAGGCTCTGTTCAAATACTTTTGAAACATTTGATTATATTTAGAAATTGGTTAATTTCTAAGTATTTCTATTTGGTAGTAGTATTAATGTGGTCATCAGATAAGATTACCATTGTTTCCTGAATGGAGCTTCTCACATCTCTAATGACTAATCTGCTGCCTTTTTCAGTGGTCTCAAAAAAGGCCTTATTTTCTTCCTTAAATCCTTATAATTTCCCTTCATAGCCCTCTTTCTCCTCCCTGTCTCTTCAGTTTTAAGTATTTCCTAATCTTCCCTTGCATCACATTCCAGATAGATTGTTACATTCTCTCTTTACAAGGTGCTGAATTTTAAGATTATGGAGTTGTAACCTTTTTCTGAGTGCATTAAGAGTCTTTAAAAAATATATTGATTATTCTCTTTACCTTAAAAGCTCTTCTTACACTAGAGACACTGTTTTTTTTCCTATCTTTATTATCATGTCTTTGAAATGTATTATATTACTGCTGTGGTGGTTCTGCTTCCCCCATGAGTATAATTTTTGATGTAGTTTTATCCCTGTGCTTGAAAAGGTCTATTTTCACTTTGCCTAGTTATTCTATATGTAAACCCTCTGGAAACACACAGTTAATGTATTAATTCCTTTGATAGTTGAGTCTCCTTTGGATTTCTACATCTTCATTTCTCAGAAGATACTTGTGTTGTCTGATATTAAATCCTAAATTCCGTAGGTTAAGACTGTGATATGTCTTTCTTCTACAAATAGTCTTTTTACTCAAGACTAATATTTCCCTGTTCTTCATTTGCAATAAAAAGCTTTATGTTGCAAACAATTAAAAAATTCTAGTGACAATTGAGGCAACATATTATCATATGTAGGTCCAAAAAGGACTTGATTTAAAGGAAGTCCTTCTTCTATACAGCTTCCCAGGGGTAGTCTGTGTTATCAAGTTGAATAATGGAGAAGGGCTTGAGAGTAAACTGTTTAATCTAAATAAAGGCATCTGAGTATCAATCAGTTCAAGAAGACTGGTGTTTGCTTGAATTGCATGTTAGACACTCATCTCTTTGTATTACTACAAGAATATGCTTGGTTTGTTTTGTATTTTGGTTTTTTGGGGTTATTTGGGTTTTTGGGTTTTTGTTTTTGTTTTTTTTTTTTGTTTTTGTTTTTTTTTGCTGGTGCTGTGTCTTTGTAAATACAGTTGTTATAAATCAGGTCAATTCCGTCATTTGACACAGATTTGGCATAAAGATATTCTGATCCTTTTTGATTTAATGCATCTTCTGGAGTACTATCTCAGTTCTGGATAAATTCTTAATGAGGCATACTTTCACATGTCTTTCTGCAGCTGTATTAAATTTTAGGAGGTATTTCTTTCTGGGGATAGACTTGCACATCTGCTTCATCTGTGAGCAGTCAAAATAGAGACATGAAGAGCTGTGAGGATGGAAAGCTCACTGTCCTGCTTTCCCTGCTGAAGCACCTAAATTGCTGGGAGATTCCTAATTATGCTTGTTTGCTTGGTTTTTTTGCTCAGACTATGAAGGTAATCCTTTCTACCCTGGAATTGTTTTGATTTATAGAAAGCTTAGTGATAAATTGTTTTTCTGATATAAAATTATTAACATGTTTAGATTCATATGTCCAAATATTGTTTTTCTCTGTAAAAGTTCATTTGAGGTGTTTTCCCCTACTCTGCTGTTCTTACTTAGACATATCTATTCATATTTTCCAAGATGTGTTGTTGATGATTATTGGTGTTATCCATCGCTCCTCTTGCGACTGTTCTGGCAGCTCTGCTCAAAATTCTGCTCCAAAAGATCTCTAATAAAAACATGTCCAGACTCTCAGGATGTTGACTCCTGCTGCCTAGGGTTAGAAGATGTTCTTGGCCCGGGTGGGAGTGTAGGTTGAACACAGATATGTCACAGGCTGTGAATAGGAGGGGGCAGCAGTGGTGCAAGGTCACTCCTGGGGGGGCCACATGGAGCAGGACCCCCACAAAAGACTGCAGCCCACAGCCAGACCAGAACAACCCATGGTGAGGCAGGGGCACTGAGGAACAGAAGGGCAAAAACAATAATGGAAGCTGAAACAAACTACTCAGCATCTGGCAGCAGAAATCCTAAGAACAAAGAAGCAGATTGTCATGTGCACCCTTCAACCTCTTATACTGCCTTTTGCTTCACTAGATCCATGTGAATGGATTGAATTTAATCTCTGGTGAAAGTCAGGTAAGTTGAGACTGGGGGAGAAAGAAGTTACTACTTTATGTAAGTGTAGTAGTTTATGTTCATTTTCTCAGTGTTCAAGTCAGTGATCAGAGATTTATGTCGCATGGCAATAAATTAATTAAAGTAAAATTCTTCAACTTCAGACAGTTTTGCCTGTAACAAAGCAAATTCTGTTTTTTAGTCCATTTTTTTTCTCCAAGTGAAGAAGTTGATGTACAGGTAGAGCAATAAATGGGGTGTGGCTGTGTAGCACAATTTCTTTTTTTATTCTAGCTGAATAAAAATCAGCTAGATCTATGTAATCATTACATAAAACTTTCAAGCAGGGAAGTATGACTTTAACACTTTGTCTTATATTAGATTTTCTTCATAATTCCTCAAACCTGGACAATTCCTATGAATTTAAATTCCCGTTTAAAACATGTAGCTTAATGTTGAAGTGCTTTGCTTTTGGGTGCAGGGTGAGGGCATAGTTTAATTATAGAATTCACTCTCTTTGCTAGTGGTGTGGGGAATACTGGCAGCATGTCCTCTGCTAAGAGTGCTATGTGGTACACTGCAGCAGTACTTATTAAGTACACTCTTTTGGGAAGAGCCAATTTCCTTCTCTTCATTAAAGTGCCATGGTATATTGCAATACATTTGCCAATTACAGTGCTGGTTTTGCATTGCAAATAAGGAAGAATCTTTTGCAGTAAGGTACAAGGATTTTATTTATCTGAAAGTAAATTAAGTGACTTTGACAGAAAAAAAGTATGTGCTCATGTTGACTCTGTATAGGAAAATTGAATCTGGTAGAGGTTTCATTCATACTGTAGATCTGATTTTGATTTGTATGGAAATGTACTGAAGTAACATATAAGGAGAAGAAAAACAGGATTGTGAACTATGCAATACGTTTTTTGTAACTTTCTTGTTTGTCTGCTCATCCTCCCAAACCAGCATGTTAGGTGTGGTAAAATCTAGGACCAGATCTTAATCATAGCACCATTAGCTGAGGCCTAAACTTAGTCTTTGAATCCTTCTCTTTTAGCCCACCCATAAACAGAGAAGTTGTTGCCAGCAGACATAAGGCAGAGCAGCATTCTTGGGTTGAACTGGAAAAGCAATCATTTCCTGGCAGAGAACAAACTTGGTCAAGTTATAAAGTGGTTTCACTTGAACAGAGCCCGTGCTATCAACTTTTATTAGGGTACTGTTTATCTTGGGCCTTGTGGGAGTAAAGAGAAATGGAAATTTTAGGTAAATGCTTCTGCTGCATCTAAAGGTTTTGCCTTTATGAAGAATGGGACTGGAAGAAAAGTTTCATTTATTTTGAAATCTCTTTCTTGTCAATTCAGAAATTGCCTCGTGAAAAAAAAAAAAAAGGTGTTAAAAATGTAGAAAATAAAGAAGAGTAAATCCATTTCAGAAGCCCACTGCTAGTTTGATAGATGGGCTTAAGAATTATTTTTCACACTTCTCTGAAAGGTAAGCACACTTTTAGAAAGCTGCACACTTTTAGAAAGAGAAAGGGCCTGTGTACAGGTTTTGTTACGGCACTAAAATCCATGACCAGCAGTGCTTGCTGTGGTCTAGCTGAAGAAAATGGTGGTGCTTGAGATTCACAGAATCCATCCTTTTTTCTTTAGCCTCTTCACCCTCAGGCCCAGAAGTCATTACATCCAGCCAAGCTTTTTATCCTCAGATGTGCTGCCCAGGTCTGCGTCAGGAGAGCTGGAATCAGCTGGCAAACTCAGCCAGACTGAGCTGTGACTTTCCAGAGGAGTGTTTGTCTCCAGATGACATGCCCCAGAGTACCAGTGCTCTAAGCATGGAGCAGAGCCACCCAAGCTGGTCTTGCCCTGAATTAGCCCACATTCAGCACACATCCAGATTTGATGTTACTGTTAATGCTGATGTAATATTGTTGCTCCTAGAAGGGGCAGTCACAGTCTCTCCAACCACAGCTGTCTTGCTCTGGTACTGTTTTCACAGCAGCATTTTTCTAGAGTTTCCTATGAAACAGGACCCTGTGGCTGGGGTGACACACCCATCACCTTCTCAGTCAGGAAAGATCTATCTGGGGAATATCCTGCTTGGGTCAGTCCACATCTGTAGGATGAAGTGTGAAGCATATTGCTGGCTTCTTATTTCCTCCTCATTCTGGCATTAATCATTCTGGTTCTTGGTGGTCATACTCTGTACTGTCTCAGGAACTCCTTTTTCACAGCCAATAAGTTGTAACAGGGATCAGCTGGAAGGGAAAAAGTAGAAGTCCAAATTCTTTATGAGCTGTTGAACCCAAGGGGGAAAAAGCAAGTTTCCTAGCACTGTAAGGAACCTTTTGCATCACTGAATATTCTGCTGTTGAAGGCATTGTGCCATATAGCCCCTTCCTCTTACTTATCAAAGTCAGTATGAAAACCAGCGAGTGTTTTCTTGCCTCTGCTACTCCCATTGGAAAGGCTGCCCTAGGTTTTGATTGCTTTAACAGGTAGGAATCTTTACTTTCAAGCAGAAGTTTATCCACTCCTCATTTTATCTGTTTATTTTTGTGCAAGCAGTTATTTTTCATCCTGTATTTTTCATCCTGTGCTTATTTTCCCTGAACTTTCCATGAAGACCAGACGTGAGTTCTTTTTAGTTTTGTCTTGGCTGCGGGAAACAAGCGAACCTGTTTTTCATGCATTCAGTAAGTACTGTCTCTCAGTTCCTTTTTCTGTATCTATTCTATATTCTATTTTGTATATGACATAAATTCAAGGATCTATACAGAACTTCTTGTTCTACAGTGTTGCAGTGTCTCACCTGATATGTTTCAGAATTTTCTTTTTCTTTTTCATATCAGTATTACTAGAGCATTTAGACCAGTCCTTAACTGGGTTAATGAGCTCTTAATAAACAGTGAAATTTTTTGTTATTTCCTGATTCATTGATCTCATGATTTTGATACTGATTCACTCAATTCTTCTGATCCAGACCTCAAGATCATGCTTCTTAGGCATTTTTTGGTACCTTCACTGTGCATTGTGATTAAGTGATTTCAGCATCAAAGTTAAGATATTTCTTCCAGCTTTATCACTAAAAACACTAAGCAAGATTGGACCAAGCACCAGTCAGTGTTGGATCTCTCTAATGATCTCCTGCCTGTAATTTTTTCAGTTACTTGCTGCCATCTCTTTTTCATCTTGCTCTTGTAGTACCTATCATTCATCTGACATTGAATACAAATTTCCATATAAATGTTTTACTTAAGCAAATCTAGGATATTGTCTATAAAATACAGTACTTTTATTAGAAAAGACTACCTACCCAGTAAAACAGTTAGAATCCTGTTAGAATTATAGATCCTGTTATAATTTGTTTTGTTTGCAATTGACCTGCATATTGATTTTTCTTTCCTTAAAATCTGTTCTGAAGTCTAGCTTATTAATGAAACCCAGGCCTGGAAATTCCTTGATCACATTTTGGTTATGTCTGATTGGTTACACCCTAAATCCTAGCTATATAAGACACAGCCCTCTGAATTTCTTCTTAGTCATACCTGATTGTTTTTCTCATTCATATTCTTTCTCTTCTCAACTTACTATTTTTTATTTATTGTTGCTGTACTCTTATCTGCCAGATTTACTTTTTATTGTGTAATAGGCATAGAAATTACAGATATACCTTTTTCCCTTTGCTTAGTGTAAAGCTCCTCTTGTCAGTCATGCCAGCCTTACTTAGAGAAGACTGTATCCCCAGGTTGAACTGAACTTCTTGTTCTGCTTATGTTTTTGTAGCACCTACCTTTCCATGGCTGGCTTCCTGAAATCCAAATGTAATTACAATTCCTGTAATTACAAATGTATTCCAAATCATAAAAAAATGCAACATCCCTTCCTACAGTATCCAAGCCTCTATAACAGCGGTATAGCAGAACCTCTCTGCTGTTCTTCCTGTTCAAAAAAGGCAGGGTAGGAGTGTCAAAACAAATTTTATCAGAGCAAGGGCTTTGTTGTAGTGTTGCACTGTCTTTGTTTTGTTTTTTGAAATAGTCCTTTGAAGACTCAGCCTGCTATTTCTTGAATTGCTGTTTTTCTTTCCTCATGTCCTTCAGGAAAGAAAACAGGGTGCCTGGAATTCAGGTAATGCTGCCAAAACTGCAGAGAAGATTTTCACTTTCTGTGTTAAGGTAAATATAATAACAGAGGAGGCAGAATTTTGTAGTGTACAAGTAAGAAACCACATACAATGGGACTTTTAGGTTTTCCAAAGAACATGGAGCAAAGACCATAAGGGGAAGTGGAGAAGCTACCTCTGCAGGATCAGCAATGAAGCCTTTGCAATATTTTTAAGATCCAGATTTGTCAGCAGTATATGTTAGATCTTTACTAGATCTGCACATTATTAGGTTCATAACATTTGCCTTCCACATAATACTGAGAAGGTTTACAAAAAGAGTAGGCATATATTTATGCCATGGTCTACTTTGTACTGAATAATCATGAAACCCTTTCCATCATATTCTGTCATCTTTGGGTGTGTGAGGATATGTCATGCCTCTGCTGCCTGGCAGGTAAGATATTGCTGTGTGCTGAAGGTTGTTTCAGTTGGTGCAAAATGGATTTCTCTACTCCATAGATATCAGTCTTTCATAAATGTTTGATCAAGTTGATAATATTTTTTTTGGTACAGGCTGTGAGTTCCTGTACTGCTGTCCTTTATTTTTTAACTTTTTAATTTATGATTTGGACATCACTGAATTGGACATCTGACTAAAGCACGGCTTTTGATCCCACTGCAAGATTTAAAATCAATATTTGTTCAAATGCACTTATAATTGTCTGCTTTAAAATTGCTTGAAATTCTCTTCCTGATAAATATATATGTTCAAAGATCCTGTCAAGGAAGTTAGGTGTTCTTGTATGAGTGTGTGATAAAGTTCCCTGAGTCACAGTGGAAGTTGGGTAGTTCTCAGTTGCAGAAAGTGAAAGGCTTTGTCACAGTAATGAGATGAATATAAGAATTTATGGTAGCAGAACTAAAATTCAGTCACTACCTTTTGGTGTTCTGAAGTGCAGAGGGGAAATTGCCCTTGTCCATGTGAAAGGATGCTCAACAATAAAATTCTGCTACCAATAAAATTGCTAACTTGCATGCTGCGAAGTAAAAAATATTCAGCTTTCTACATAAAGATGATGCTTCTTGTTTATGTTTTCTGGTGTGGACGGTGGAGAACAGTCAATATGTTCAATTACACTGAGCATTTGGGTGGTTAAGTAGGCTCTGAGCATTGGCCTTCACTTGGAAGGCTGTGGAAGAAGGGCCACAGAAGGAATTCTCGTGAGGACACTGTAACTGAGAGCTTATGAGAATCCAGAACAATATGTTGTAAAGAGTGAAAGGAAAGCAGAAGGAAACTAAGAAACAGTGATGTAAATGGAGAATATAGTGGCTAGAGAGGAGAGGAATCCAGCATAAGGAATGAGAGAGGCATGGCAGGAGGTGTGAACAGAGAAGCTGCCTTCCTGCCAGATGAGGGCATGAGGCAGAAAGGGCACTGGCAGCTGGCCACTTCCTAAAACAGAATGTGTGCCGGCGACTTTTCCTTTCCTGACAATAAATTTGTACTTTCTGTAACTTCACAGTGCATTTTTAGCCTTTAGGCATTGAGAGAAAAGTGAAGACCTCTAGATTCTCAGGTCTTTCTCAGACCAGGTTCTATTTTATTCATTGAAATTAATTAAACCAGCGTCAATTATTAGAGTTTTGGTGTCCTGTCACTGGAAAGAAAATCTCTGCCAAAGGTTTGCTGTATCCAACACAATCCACAGACACTTGGATCACAAATTACATATAAAATATGTAATAATATATATATATAAATATAAAGTTATGATATAACTTTTAATGAATCTGTGGGAAATAGTGGTTTTGTTGTTTTATTTTGTTCCTCAAGTTTTTGTTTTGTTTTGAAGGATGCAGTTATTAAAAGAGGTTTTATATGAACCATTTTTGAGCCTTTCTCAAAGCTGGGAAAGCCATTGTATCGGTGATCCTACTTGCATGAGCGTAGCTGAAGTGACTGGAAAATACTCTGTGGAGAGGAAGGATAGAAATTCTTACACTAACTTTACTGGCAGTGAAAATACACTACCTTATTCTACTTTTGAAGATATACATTGCTTTATTTGGAATGGAGAATAAAAATAGACCTGATTTTGCCAGTATCTCACTTGCACCAGTGAGTGTTTCTTTGCACTTCATCACAGCACAGGACTCACTGGGCAGGCGATGATGTGCAGCTCCAGGCACTCCCTGGCAAGATGTTCGTCACGGGAAGACTGTGTAGTTTCATAGCTATATCCTTTTCTGGCAGTGCTATTCTGCACCACAGCCACTGCTTTCTGCTGCTTATTCAGTCTCTAGAGATCACATCATCAACTGGTGTAACAGGGCGTGCAGCCGCGTAGTGAACTAGATTGCAAGGCTTATTTGCATTAAAAATACCTTTTTAATCTGTTGCTGTATTATTTTTAGCCTGGTTAGTCACTTGATGTAAGTCACAGCATGGCTGGATAAACTGATACACTGCTGCCATAGTTGTACTGAGAAAAAGGGTTCAGGATAGAGGAGATAAAGACAGATTTAAGCAGCATTGTTTCAGAAGGAGAGGTCTGTGGATGTTCCTGAGAAGGGCTGGGCTGGCAAGCAGACTGCACAGAAGGAGTGTTGTGTAGGTTGTGTGTTTAGGTTGTTGCAGGTGTGAATGTGCCATTAATAGAGAGATCTTAATGTGAATTGAAAGGAGCCTGAAGTGTAGCAGCAAAAATAATCAGACCTGTGTATTTGTGTACAAATGCGTGAAGAGGTGTGAGCAACTGGAGGAGGTGAGGATGGCATAGGAAGGTGCAAGTTTAGAGATACTTAAGTGGTGCAAGCATCACTGATGCCAAGGGATATGGTGAAATAATGAAAAATAATAACAAAATTACCTGGGTTTGGTTGGTTTGGGTTTTTTTTTGGTGTGTTTTTACTGTCAATGCAATGCCTTGTAGCATCAGAAGGTTTCTGTTTCTGTCAGGAATAGTTTCTCAAAGGAGTTTCAAATTCTTGGAACTCATATAGCTGAGTTGGATAAATACTAGAAAAAATACTGTATGAAGTAATTCTCCATTGGCAGAGAGATGAATGACTGTGATCTGTTACACATTTACATCTCTTAGCAACTGTGAATCAAAGGTGGCAAATGCTGTTGAAGAGCACAACTGAATCTCAGATGGGAAATTCAGGATGAATGCAGAGTATGCTGTGCAATCATGTTATTTTCCATACCTACTACATTTTATTTACTTGCTTGTTCTTACTCCTTCATATTGCAAGTGTTCCTTCACAACAGTCAACTATGAATGAGATGCTGGGCTGGATTCCAGTAGGCTTGAATTTATTTCAGAGTTTTAGTTAAGCTACACTGTCTGTTTATAAAGCAATCCTCTTTGTGTAGACAGAGTTGCTGGTGATTGGAATATTTTCAGACAGGAATTTTCAACTATTTTCCTGCACAATGGTGAAAAGGTTCACAGCCTTTTATAGAAGAGTGGATGTAGAAAAGTTTAAACCTGTACTGAGCCGGCAAAGCAGATTTTCACTTCTCTGTTGAGTATTCTGAGTCTTGGTAGTCTAGGACTGTAAATGTCTGATAGGTATTGACTGGTCTTTTTGTTCATGAGAGACTTACTTTGGTTTTCTCTCTTTTTCCTTCCTTATGTAATCAAAGCATTTTTAAAAAAATTGCAATAGTGAATACTACTAAAAATACATTTCCACATAATCTTCTTGTATTTCTAGTCTTATATTTCCAGTCAGGTCTGTTCCTCTTATGTACTTAATAATATAAATACTGGAGATGAAACTGAAGGGCCAGTTGGAATGATATTTCACCTATGGTCTGCTCTCTAACAAACCCAAATCCTGATTTTAGTTGTGCCTGGCTTTAATTATGCTGAATTCCTGGAAGCTGCTCTCAGCCTATTTCATTCCCCAATGGTAAAAGTATCTTGAAACCAGAATATCTCATAAGGTTATGCCTGTATTTGAGTTGGTACTGGAAAAATCAGATTGCATTTGGTTTCTGGATCAAACTTTTATTTCCTTCCAGGCACTGAAAAGGACTAGATGGTAGGCTTGCTTTTTAACACATCTGTATTAAATATATAATATGGAGATATGGTTTAAATGTAATTGGTTATGGTTTATGTGTAGCTATGGAATTTGAGAATCATCTAATGATTTTCCCTTTAAACAGACTTTTTAAATGTACCAATGTGGTATGCTTGAAGATTTCATCGTTTTAGAGTCCTCCCTTTCATCCAGCCTATTTCTCATCCTTCTTGTGTGTTAGCTAATTCTGACATTTTCGTAATTTGAAACCTAATCCATGACATGAGTTTTAAGTAGTCATGTGAGTAATTCTACTGATTGTAACTCAATGTGAAAGACCTTTTCAGAGTCAACTCTTTTAACTCTGTTCCCTCATGATCTTCTTCTTTAAAGTGGATATGTATCAGTGATGCTGTACAAGAATAACCTGTTTTATTCTTCTTGTGATTACTTGTTTCTGGCCTAGCTTGTAAATATGAGAATGAAAGAAGAAACGTGTTGGACTTGTCCTGACTTTGATAGCTCCACCAGCACAGGCTTTCCTAGTCTCATTTATTTAAACCTCCTTCTGATTTCTGTAGAAACTGAAAATGGTAGGGTTTATTGCATATTTAAATGGTTCCTGTAACAGATATAGCCCCATGAGTAAAATATGCTGCTGCTGACTGTGTATCTCAGGCTTATTATTTACTCAGTTGCCTTCGTAATGCAGTGAAGAGGCAGACTGCAATAATAGGATGGTGTGGATGAGAAATAGTGGTTTATATTAGCTGTTAAATTAGGTTTATTCTAGTTCTCTTTGGATGCTCTTAGCCATTGCAGTACTCTATGATGTGAGAGTATCAGTCGCATGGTTAGGTTAAGAAATCAATTATTTTATGCTACATCTTCAGTTCTTACTGTACTGAATTCAAAAGCCAGGTAGACTGCAAAGGGTGGTTTGGATAGTAAATCAGTAATCCCATAAGACCTTTCTCTTAGACTATAGCCCTTTGCTCTGCATTTTGTTTGTTTTTACCTTTTGTATCCAAGGATTTTAAAGTAAGCATGATGGTTTTAGTTTCGCCGAGGAATAGAATCAGCCTGCTGAAATGCAAACACTGTTTACAAAGGTACTTAATCTTGTATTTCTTTATTCAGTGCTAGTTCTGAATCCAACAAATTCCCTAGTATTCCCTAGTATTGTAGTGGTATATTATGAATAGTCCTGAATACTGTATGTTGTTGAGGATATTTTCCGTGTATTATTCCACTGCTGTTCCTAAAAAAAGAAATTTATGGAAGACAGATTGATAGGTAAGTTAACATCTAAAGTAAAACAACAGTCAGTATTTTGATGTATGTGTGTATGTCATGCCATGTGTTTCTGAAGGCTGTGTTGATTTACTCCAGTAGGATGTAGGGTGCACTTCTGTCAGGCACAAATGAATGTGTTTTCTGAGATGTAACTTACAATGCATCATTAATTGGGCAAATACTTACATATCTTAGAGGGCAATACCTAAATAACTTAATTTCTTTATTAAACAATTAATGCAATGAAATTTCAGACCAGCAGGGGTCAAATCCTTCCCCCTGTTCAGCGCCCTCTAAACACTGGCAGCTGAAACCATGTTTCAGGAATCTTTCTCCTGTGTGAAGCTTCTGTTCCTTGTCACAGGTTGTTAAAAGCTACACAGTTGCATTCTGCAGCTCGCTGGATCTAAAGCACATCCAGTTTTTGCAAGGGAAGACAGATAAACTCTTCCATTTAAGGGTTTTTTGATATATATGTACAGGAGCCTACTGTTTGGCTGGGCTGTTATTAAACATGCTAAGGTTTAGTTTTAGTTGTACAGACCGGGAAAAAAAGAAACAACCCACTTCTGGAAAACAGCCTTCAATAACCTTTGCTGCCAGAATAGCCCACTAACTAATTGCAAACACATGGAAATATTTATAAAGAGCAGGGCATGGACTCAAAAATGACTGATCTCCTGCTCTGGTTTAGCATATATGAATGACAGCCCCTAGTAACCTTGCTCTCTGTCAGAGCAGGTCTGCTTTATCACACTGTGACAAAGTACAGCTGCTCTGCAGGCAGTGGGCACCCCAAAATATTTCAATGAAAATAGCTTATTCTAAGAGGAAAAAGATTTTTAAAAAGCAGTTGCCTTCTAAGAATTGAAAGGATAATTTACTTTTGCCTTCTATCAGTGCATTGTCTGTGTTCAGAAATTTAAGGAAAATTAAAAAACCTTGTGTATTTCTCTTATCTTTACAATGTTACTTGACACTTAGCAAGAATAAGTAATGGCTGTAATACAAATGTTGGCCTATGCACAGCAGGGCCCTGACATCACAGCCTTAAAACATTGAACATATAGTTAATTTTTTCTTCCCCTGTTAACTGCTCTCCTCCAGAAGGGTCATGCTTGTATAAACAGAACATGGAAAAGTGAAAAAAGACTGTCAGATTTCTAGTCATCTTCATGTAAATAGCAGTTTGTTCACTTTTCAGTGGCTGGGGGGGTTTGTTGTTTGTTGCTTAGTGGTTTTTGTTTTTTTTTGTTTTTTTTTGTGTGAAATTATGATATACATCTATAGTTACTATTCCTTTGCCACAGCACTGTTGAAAAGTGAACACAATTTCCATTTTTATTGATGCCCATTATATTCTGAGGGCCACTTTGATTAGCTTTTGGAAAAATATCATAGTTTATTATGAGTAATTTCTTTTGTAACCAGGTACTCAGAATTTGGGGTGCTGGAGTGAGCACCCATCCAGCCCCATGATGTTGTTTGGTGTCTATGAAACAAGTTTTAAAATCCTCTAATCTGGAGGATTAGAGATTTTGAAACAACTCTTAATGGTATTTGGCATTTGTTCAGCTACCTCTCTCATCACCAGAAAGTACAAAGTTCCTTACACATGCTTAACAGAAGAAAGGGTTTTGAGAGAGAGTTTCAAGCTGTCGTTTTAGTGACGTTCGTTTTATTTTATGCTTGATGAAAAATCTTGGCTATTTGGGCTGGATTTCCATACAGTTAAAAGGCAAGTGATATGTCTCGTGTTTTACAGAAGATGTGAGTGTATGCTTCCAATCAGAAATATGAGTGGCCTATGAATCAGCTTGTGTTTTGGGTGTTCCTTTCTTCCTTGCTGTTATTTTCCATCATGTGTGATACATATGAAGAAGGAAAGCCCAGATTTCCTTCAGGTCTGAGGTACTGACATGAAAAATGAGGAAAATTGCTTGAGAAGAAGAGAATATAACTGTCTCTTATCCGAGTCCCAGAAGTTCTGGCCTTGTTCTGCCTGTTTTCCCAGGAGTTGGATGTTAAAGTTTCCCTGTTGTGAGTATTGATCATGTTCTGTCTGACTTCAGGCTTGGTACTTCCATTATAACAAAATGGATTCTGTTTTCAGAGTATGCTACTTATGTTTCTAGGAAGTACATAATTTTAATGCAAATCTGACACTAATTTAATCATTATCTGCCCAATTTGTGTCGTGTACTTGTTTTTCTTGTAGTGTTTAAAGTAGCACTACAGTATCAGGAACTTTGGTGTCCCATATACTGCCAAGCCAGTAGATTATTGTAATTTATTTTATTGTATTGTTGATTTTAATTATTAATATTATTTATTATATTAAGTACTTGCTTTATACAACCAGGAAGTTCCTCACTATCTTCAGTGCTTTGGTTTCTGATAAAAGTTTGCATTAAAAGAAAACTGGAATTTGTTGTAGCGTAACAGACTGTCAGAATAGTTTATTGGTGTGCTGGACTATGTAGCATTCAACAAAACACAATTTACTCTCAATTTACTGAGAGCCTGATAATTTTTCTGTTTATTTGGACTTTTGCTGTTGGATATGCATTAACTAAATAAATCAAGCGTGTAGGCAGAGAAAGAGAAATAAATGCTCTTTACTCTTTGACCTTGTAAAAGAGACAAAATACTTCATTTGTTGGAGGAGAAGCTTGGGACACAAATCACTTCCCAACACACAACCAACTGATGTAGGGAGATGAAAGCTTAGTTTCTAGACAATTAAAAAGGGAAAATAACAAACAATAAATTTGATTCCATTAATGTTTTTGGAATGGAATTAATTAAAAATAAATCTGTCTGAAAAGACACATTACACATCATTACACAGAGCAGAAGAATTCCTATTTGTTTTCCAGGATGTATACCTTTTCTATGTTAGAGCAGAAGTGATGTGGTCCTGCTCTATCCATAGGTGGGATCTGCATGGGGGATCCCCACTTACATGAGGGTCCTCACCCACACTGAATGGGATTTATCTAATGCTGCTTTAATTTTGGTTGTGAACATCGCAGGTTTTCTTTTTGTTCAGAGTGTTTAACTAATTTATCTGGTTTTTTCCCCTACATTACAGTCCAGTTCACTACCCTTAATTTACTACTATTAGTTTATTGAAGATTGTTTCTATAGTGAACACTTTCAACATACACATAAATGTGGAGCCCTACCTAGGACAAATTTTTTATCACATCATCCATAATTTATCAGTGTTGTTTTCATTTACCACCTGCCTCCCATTATGCCTGTTAAAATTGGCTAATGTTTTTCAGGGTAAATTTTCTTAAATGTAAAAGGAATAAGTTTGGAGGTGAGAAAGCAGAACATGGAAAATGCCATCAACGTGCACTGTACATACATCTTTCATATTAATTGTGAATTTTTCCCCTCTAACTTGTGTCATTTATCAGTTCAGCAAATGTATAACTTTTGCAATAAATGAGAAATTTCTCCCATAACAAGGGCCTCTGAGGTACACTATTACTTGCAAAATAACAGTATTTTGATTTTTAAACATTTTTAACATATTTAACATATTGAAGTTCTGGTTTTTAAAGGTATATTTTAGCTTTTCAGGAGTGAAAGAGATATTAATTTTGGAGTCAACTTTCCTGAATCATTTATACTTAATTTAGGGACTTCACATAAAGGAAGAGGATGGTTATCAAACATCTGTTGTCAGAAAACTAGATCAATGTTTAAATTATTCATTAAGAAAGATACTCCCAAATGCAGATTAATAAAGTTTTTTAATATAATTCTATACTCATAAGTAATATTTGAATTTCAGAATAGGCATCTGTATTAGCATTGCATGATTTTTTTTAGCAAATAAAAATAATCAACCAACCCAACCCAGTTAAAAATTGCAAGTGAATCAAAACAAGCCAGCCAACATAAAAAAAAAAAATCTCCCCAAACAATAAAGAAATTTCCTAATTATTGAATGAAGTGAATTTACTTAGATATGAAAGTTTTAAGAACTGCAACACTAAGTTACTGGTATAACACTATTACATCCCTGAAAACTAAAGAATTCATTGTTGAGAGAGAGAAATTCATATACATTTTTGGTGGCATTCTTGGAAAAAACTCAGACTTCAAGTATGACTGAGGAAACTATGATTTTATATTTTTTTAAAAAAGGAGCTTTCAAAGGCTGGATTCATTTAGTTTGGCAAAAGCTACAAAATTAATATGTATTTAAAAAAGCAAAGACTTAAGTGATCACAGCTTTTGGCTCTTACAGAGAAGGAAATGCCTTTAAAAATTCCATATTGCGCCAAAGTTCATTCTCTGCCTCCCCCCTCTTTCTAGCCCCTGTTTAATGTTGTGTGGAACATCTGTTTGGGGAAAGTAAGGCTAGCAACAGATTTGTTAACCCTTCAGCTCATAGATGTCCAGGTTTATTTTGAGTAGCTATTTTCTTACCAGACTGCTATGTATCGGGTACGTTTTACTACATTTATTTTCTGCCTCTTTCTCACCACATTGTTGCTTGTTTTTTTGCTTTTGTTTAATATAGGAAACAAAACAAATAAGAGCAGGAAAGCAAAAATGGCAAGTTTTTCACTGCTTCTGAGAAAATAGAACAGACCATAAAGCTAGTGGTGCATTGGATAGCCATCCTGGACCTTACTGTCTTAATTTTGGATATAAAGGTCTAAAGAAACTTCACTGAATCTCTGTGAATTTTTGTGAAGAGGTGCCTCGTGCCTGCATTAAAAGCATGCTCTAGATTTCAGTGAACATGTGAGGGCAGAGACACTTAGCAGGGAACTGGAAACTGAGGCTGTGACTTTGTTTACAGATTCATTTTAGGAGCAGATCATATTCAGTGGAAAAGCATGAGGCAGCCCTTGAATCTTCTAGGTTGTTTCACAAATTGAAGGGGTAATCTGGATCTGCAGCCTCAGTCTGTTTATCCAAGCCAAGTTTCTACAGAGCCCCTGCACATTTTCAGCTATACAATTGCCTTTAACCCTGGTTTCTTTTGTTGAAGAGCTGGCTCCGGTATTTCTTATTTCTGCTGCCTGGCCCTTGGTTACCTTCTGCTGGGTGTCCACACTAATGCTTTTTCTGCTGCTCAGGAGGATAAGCCTGAGCTGGCCAGGGCTTCACCTGCCTCAGACACAGGGTTTTCTTTTTGGTCCCTACAGATGTTAGCAACTGAGTGCCGCTGTTCCCTCCACTCCAGGAACTGAGGTCCTTTCATCAAACATCCCCGGCGGAATTCAGGGAAACAGAGATGTCTCTGAGGTACCTGAGTCACCAAAGACATCACTTTTCCAGAAGGCTTTTCTTAAAGCACCTTCTCTTCATTCACCTGGAACAGCTGAAATCACCTACTCGCTGTGTAGTGCTCTAAGTTTTGTTAGAGCAGGTGATTCTAGTGACAGAGTTGTGGAACTTTTGCTCAGAATACAGAAACAAAAATCAAAGATACAAACGAGGGCAAAACCAGGGCCACTGTTGAGTACAAAACCTCCAAGAAACTTGGTTTAGCATCAGTTTGAGCCAATAAATCTGTTTTACACAGCATCATTACATCCTCCAGCTTTTATTTCTGAATACAGATGCAGATGCAGTGCATAATTTTACAATTGGAAATAAAAGTGGTGTGGTAATATTCTCAATGCTCAGCAGCTCTGAAAAGGGAGTTTAGGGGGGCTGACTTCTTTTGAAAGTCTAGCCTTTAGCTTCTGCAGTGTTTACCAAGTTTAAAAAGTTTACATTTTTGTGTCTTAAAACTACACTTTTTTAAACCGAGAAAGAGAAAATAAGTCTGCTTAACCAGATACTCTGAAATCTGTATTAAATACAGTGAATTGAGTGTATATAAAGTGAGTTCTAGTCAGGTCTTCTGGATTGCTATGGTATGTTCTGCTTGAATGACAGAAGATAGATACTGTGTGTTGCATTTACCTTGTTGGATCTTGTATTTACCATTTTACATGTTACATAGTGATGGTTCTTTGCCATTTCTTTTTTTCTCCAGAACTGCCCCAGCTTGGTTAGTGCAATTATAATTATATTGTTGCTACTGCATAATTGCAGTGCTGCAGGGTTTGTATGCTTAGAACTTACATGCTTGGCAAAACACTTGAAAATTCAAGTGTGATGGTTCACTGACTGTTAGACTAGTGGGACATCTGTTGTGGACCTTGTCCACATGTTAAATCATGTGTAGTGGTCGCTGCAAGAAGGTACCACATTGAAAAAAAAAAAAAAATGAATAAAGACATTAGTTAGGAGAATGTGTCACAGACATTTCTATTTCAGCTCAAGCATGGCCTGAATTTTTTTTAGAAAGTGATGGAAGAATGCATACTGCCTCAGATGCAGGCATGTAACCACCATAACCTGGCTTTAGCTGTCTGTATCTGATCTCCACAGGTTCTGGGATTAAGCAAATACTGCTATCACTTCTGATTTGTGTCTAACAAACATAGCTGTATTTCTGAACTGACTGTGTAGGGTTTTATTTCATTTGTACCCAGCTGGAGATGACTTTAGGAAGATGAAGGAAAAGATGATTATGAGTGAAAAGCAAGCTTGGGGTGAGTACGTGTACAGACAGAGTTCACAGAGTTCGCCCACGGCTTTGCTACATGCTGTCCCTGCATTCAGTGCCCCAAAATGCCAGTTCTACTGTTGAGCTGTCTCCTGCCCTTGTGGAGGTTAATGCCTGGTGTTGTGCAGTGTCTGCAGAATGCCTGGTGCTGGGAGCAGCCAGAGCTCCGTTGAGATTAGCTCAGTTCATTAGAGTCACAGGCTCAATCCGTGCTATGAGTCATTGACTTAAGATCTGGACTCAATGATCCTTGTGGGTCTCTTCCAGCTCAGATTGTTCTGTGGTTATTGCTCTTCTGTAATTTTAGTATGTACTTGGGTCTCATGGTGGTGCAGGGAGGAAAAAGCTTAGGAAGTCAAAAAATGAACTTTTACTGCTGTCATACTGCATTTCTCTTTGGTGCAGTTTCATGTGTCCTCAGTTTCCTCTTTTGCTGATCCTGTGAGCAAATAGCTGGAAGACAGGGGTGGCCACCCACTGGCCACCAGAATATCTACAGCATCACTGGTACCTGAGGAGTGGATACAAATGTCTTTATAACAGTACACACTAATCCATTTTGCAGGATTTTTACTACCTAATATGGTATCAAAGCTCAGGCAATTGAAGCTAATTATATCAGCATAGCAAAACAGGATCAGCTTCATACCTTTCAGGTAGCTTGTTCTGGTTTGTGAGCAAATTAGGCTTTATAAGTTGTTTGCTTTTCCCTGACAACTTCAGAGTTGTTAAAATTTGTTCATATATGATTGTAATAAGCAATTATGTATGATTTATACCTATATTTGTGGCTCAGCAAAATATCTAGTGAGTACATTTGCAGTAAAAGCCTTGGTGATTTTTATTCTGCCTTACCAAGTTGGAATGGAGTTTCTTCATTTGAATAGAAATAGTGTTATTTTAAGAAGATACTGAAAATTTTCAGTGGAACTGGCAGAGTTGTAAATAAACTGTATGATATCACATGCTATCATAAACTATGAGGAAAGGCTCTTATTGAATAAGTGCCAAGAAGCAATACAACAGAAAAATATTTTCAAATTTTATGCCAGTCAGTATTAACACAGAAGTGAATCTTGGAGGATGAAAGCTTGATTGAATTGGCAAAGTAGCTGAGAAAAAGTTAGTACTTTTATCTTAGTTCCATGGTTTTGGTCAAGAACACCTACATTGTATCGCAACATACCATTTCCATTCCTAAGCAACTTACATTAAGTGATGTAACTGCCTTGTTAAAATATAGACCTTCAGACTGGGATCAGGTATGCATCAAATTAACTAAGCCAGTGATACGGGTTTTTAGGTAATTACTAAGCTGGCTAAGCTAGCTATGCTTCTGCTGATAAACACAGCTGTAGCAGTTTGTTAGATCTTTATATAGGAAAAAAAGAGGGAAACACTAGTATCTGCCTGTATTTTACATTAAATAGCACTCTTAACATGTTTCCTGACATTAATTAACATCAAACTCTTTGAATCCAAGTGCCAGCCAGGCACCTGGCCCCTATCATCAGTTTGAGGTGTTCTGACTTCACCTGGACGACTTGAGTGCTGCAGAAAACACCTCCTTGTAGCCTAAATAGGCCATTTCTACTCCCTCAGAATTTCTCTTAGGGAAACAGAAGATGAATTTCTAACAGTAAATGACTTAATTGAAAGCAACTTGATGAAGTCTTTTCACTATACCATCTCCATAGTTATGGAGATGTTGTTTTATATCAAAGCAGTTTACATGCTTCCAGCCCAGGACTTTAAAGCAAATTAATTCAGTGGCCTCAAGTGGAATAGGTAGGCTTGTGCCTCCCATGTCACTTTTGCAGATGTACTTCAGTTTTGGGAAAATTCCTTCTATCGTAACCCTGTACACCATGCCTTGCTGTTGAAAGATGAAAATACTTCTCCTATACCATGAGAAAGGGAAAAAAAATGTCTTAAACCAGAAATGAGCTCTTTTTATTTTTTTTCAAGTTGAGATAATGGGGAGGGTGGTGCCAATTAGCAAATTGCATTGTCTGCTCCACACTGCCATATTTTATTAAAAGAAGAAGGTGAAAACTTGTGCCCTTCAGTTTCCAAGCAGTGCAACTCACTCCCTTTTCCTCCAGGTTCTAGCTAATGAAAAACAGGGTGGAAAAATTTAATGTAAGTCCTTCTGACTGTAACTGAAATTGGAAAAATTAGAAAACGGTTACTGTCAATCTTCTGTTAAGTTTGTTTTGGTTTGTTTTTGTTAGGGTAATATTTGTTGTCTTTGGTAATTAAAACGGTTTAAAAGTTTATGAGTATGTTACTAGTATCCCATTTTTTTCTGATGGGGCAAGGTACTTCATCAGTAGTGTGGTTTAATATACATTTATTATGTTTTTTTTATTTCCCAAGATTTAAACAATGTTAGTGTAAGCACTAATTATCTGTAGTTGTGCTATATGTGTATAAAACAAGTGTTGGAAAAAGAATGCAGTAAAATAAAATCTCTTTAACATTCATATGGAAGAGAAAATTACTTTCCTAAAACATGTTTTTAATTTGAAACATATTGGCTTAGTAAATACAGTTTTATCTCTAGCAGTGAATTGAACTGATTGTTTCTTGTTACCATGGACTTCAAGATTTTAAATCTGGATTTCAGCCGCTCACCTCATTTTTATTCATGGCTGTAAGAGAAAAATAAGGTTTCCTGGCTTTTAAAATCCCAGTTGATTTTTCAGCTTTGAATGAAGTAGTTGAAATTTGGAATGAAGCAAAAACTCACAATGTACCTGTGGAATAGTCTGTTTCTGTCAAAAGCTAGTTTTGCATTTCAACTTATTCTAGCTCCAGTTCCTTTGTCTTTGGCTTCTGTTTCTTCAGAGATGTGTTTTTTCTTAAACACTCTGAATACTACTAAGTATTTTTGTAGCTTAATTTTTTTACTAGGTTACTGTTTTGCACAGAATACAATATTTTAATATTCAAATATAAGTAGGGTGTTTGAAAATAAAAATGTTTTTAAATAAAGATCTGAAAAGCAGCTATTAAAAAACAAAACCAAAACCAAAAAACTACCCTGCCCAGATCCTTCAGAGATCTGAGAAAATGTCATTTTGTAGAAAATAAATTAAATAGAAAGGAATAATAGATTTTTCCTCTTCAGTAAACATAGTTTTGCTCATCACTTTGTAAGCAGACAGGTGTTGGGGGGAATGTAGTTTTATTCTGTCAAAGTGCCATTTATACAAGATAATTGTTTTGTACGAAAGATAAAATAGATGTTTTAGTTGAGATTATTTTGTGAATGACTCCTGCCATGGCAAACTTTCACTTTAAAGCACGGAGGAGTAAATACAACTTATTTTTGCTCCACAAGCCTCTTTAAAATAGACATGTTTCATCAAGGAGTATGTGATCCTGGCCTTGTACACAAGTAAACAAGCTTTGCCATATACTGCAGGTGGTACTGTTTCCCTGCCAAACATTTAGGGAGCTTACCATTGCAAGGCAGGTCTTGCAGAACTCTTTCCTCTTATGGGTGAGACACCAGTTTTAGTGTTAGGTATCTTTACAGCCTGTTAGAGCAGGACAACAGACTTCATTTTCTTCTGCAAAATAATTCCAGCTTCGTGTAATCTTTCTTCCTTCCTTCACAGTATATTTATGAAAGCATTTTCCTCCTTTGATCCAGAGTATAAAAAACTCTTTCAAGATCTACATTGCTAGGTAGGGGCTTTGTATGTTTATGACTTCTATCACATAATTTTTCTTTTAAAATGTGTGCTTACGTAGAGGCAAGCTAGAAAATTGAGTGTTGCTAGAAGGCTGTCTGACAATCAAGGCAATGTCATATTTTCCAGCAAGAATACCACATCTATGTCATATGTGATTTAACCAGCAGTTTCTGCATGAAGAACAGTGTTCACTTTGTTTATTGGAAGATTACTGAAAATCCTACAATTTATCACTAGTTCATCAGAAACAAGCTTTGGCTGATTTAGTGTCTAATTTGGAATTGAAATGTACATATTTTATCTTAAATGTTGATTGTTCTGTTTCAAGTCCTACATTCTGGCTTTGTGTGGAATACAAATAGCTTTAGTATATGTTTTCGTAAAATGACAAACTATTAATGAAAGAAGATGCTTTGAGGCATGCTGCTATGAGTTTAAAATATACTGTTTACTTATTATAAAGTTGTTTTTCAGAAGAAAATAACGAGTGCAAGGTTATTACAATGAATGATAAGGGTTTGAAGTCCTTTTTCACACATAAGCTAGCATGTGTAGCTTTAGAGATCTGGGGTGGTTGATTTAAAAAGATAAATGTCTGTTTCTTATATCAGTCACAACTCTTTCCTCTTTGTTAAGTGGTGAGTATAGGCTGCTAAGGATTAAAGCTTTTTAAAGTTTCTGCTTCCTTAAAATCCTTTTGTCTTTCTTGCTCTCTGCTTGCACTTTGGTTACATAGTAAAAGCAAGACAATTAACAACCATGTCTCCCTGGCTGTTTTATCCAAAACAATATTTTCATTCTTAGAAACAGCAGAAGCTCCATTATTCTGATTGTGAAACAACTGGCTTGTGTAGGTCTCATGAACTTGTAGATTACGGTTAAAACCCTTCTCAGAATTGAGGCAGATACATAAACAACCATTTTGACTAGAGTGTAGTTTCTTCTATGTGCATATTACATTTCCTTATGACAAAGGCTGAGAGATGAGATAAAAGCCATATGTGGTTTCCCCATTCCCTGATTGTGGTTCTGTTACTGCCAGTCTGTTCTCAGAAAGAGTGGCTGGGAAAGCTTTGGGATGGCTTATGTTTCCTCACATGTGCTACCAGGGGGTTGAATGACTTTATAGAATTAGCAAACTGTTCTTTCAGAAACAGGAGTTAATGACATGACTCATTCTGGCACTTAATGTCACTTTATAGCTGCAACAAATCAGTTTTAGTTAGTAGCGTTTCACAGATACTAGGAAATTGAAAAGCTCCAGAAAGAGGATTAGCCATTCAATCTTTAATTGCTTTTGTAGTTAAAAAGTATTTTACCTGAACATCTCTCATTCTTATCTATAAATTAATTACTAATTATTAAATTAATTATTAGTGTGTTCTTCTAGAAACCATCCCAATGGTAGTGTTTATGCAGATTCAATCTTTTCAGCCTGGGATTAAAAATAAAGCAATGTATTCCTAATTCAAATTATGAATGTCTTTGTGCAAATAAGTTGTGCACTTTATGTTCTATGTCTTATCTATCAAGAGCTTTCTATTTGTGACTCCAAATTATGTTTCAAATGCCACAATTTATTTTTCCCCGTAACCCTTGGTTCCATAAGTTTTCTAAAATATTTTCCAAGACTTGGGTTACTTTTAGCCTTTGTGTCTCTGATACATGAGAAGTGGGGGCTCAGGTGGTATGGTTAAAGGAGCTTATGTAATACTAGGTATGTGAGTAGGTGCTCTTCTTAGAAGTCCATCTACCAGCTGTCTTCATGTTTTTTCCTGATGGGACTTCTTTTCCCTCTTCCCATAAATCACTACATCTAACCTGTTCTAGAGTCCTGCCTGTCTTTTAATTCATCTGCATATGGACTTCCTCCCGTTTGCTCTGTTTGGTTTGCCAGAGTGAAGTTGCAGTACGTGCTGCTGGACAAGGAGTGTGGCTGCTCAGCCAGATGTGGACCATACAGCTGGCATATGTGCCCTTGCTCACTCAGCAGCCAAGCTCCAGTATGCCATTAGATTTGTCTTTTTTATGATCCTCTGGCTAAACACCTCATTCTGCATCTCGGTGGGGAAAGGCAGAGTTTTAACTTTGCCTACGTGTTATAGGTCTGATGTGTGTCTGTTGACTTAATCAAGAAGCAAGTAACAAGATTCCTTTAAATACCACAGATTATTTATGGTACAGTTGGCATCTGGTTTTACTGTCTTTGACAGTAATAAATGTTTTGGCAGGGAAGCTGAGGTAACAAGCATCTGCCATCCCACCAAACTCAAAATGCAAACAGCTCTGAAAAGTACACTGTGGTTTGTGCCTTCAAGAGCCATTGTTCCAGAGAGAGTAAACTGTAAAAGAGTATTTTGCAGTGATCAGAGCAATTGGCAGTGTCAGCTTCTGGATCAAAAATGCATGCATATATCCAGAGCTAGGGAACAGGGGTGCCACCATCAACTCCCAATGCAAAACTTCACAGCTGTACTTTCTTCCTCTGCCTTCTGGCCCAAAGATCAGCTAAGCCACAGATGCCATCTCTGTCTTGGTTTGGTTATACACCTCCCCATCCCCATCGCCCCCTCCCCCCTTCTCCACACCTCCTTTCCCGTGCTTCCACAGAAACAGACGTATTGTCCCAGGGGCAGGTTCTGTGTTTGCCTGAGTTAAGAGTGCGAGTCTGATGTCTTGGCTCATTAAAGGAAATGGAAATCCCATCTCACCAAGGTCATAAACACTCACCTTTGTGAGAGGTGCATGGTCACTACTAGTGTTTTATCATGAAACCCTTAACATCTTGTGAAGTGCATGCAAGGTCTGAAATGTGGAATCCAGAATACTCTTTTTATTATTTTTTGGCGCTACTTTTCAGATAATTGCTCAAATCTCTACATTGTTGAAGATCTTTTAAAATGTGCCTGCTTAAAAGATGCTGGAGGAATGGGACTGCAGAGAAAAAAACCCTCTGAATTAATATTTGCCATGTGTATATTTATGCACATGCAGGTTATTCCTATCTATGTTAATGCTTTCTTTGCAATGTAATGCAGACTATCTTTCATTCACACATTGTTCAGATTTCCAATTGCCTACACAAACAATGATCAATTCTCTTGATGCTGTCAATCTTGAAAGGAAACATGCATTGAAAATATTGGAGATAAGAGATATAAGAGTTTCTGCTTCTGTGGACTCTTGAATCACCAAGATCAAAAGGCTCCCTATTTGAAAAGGTTCACCCTTTTCTATTTTTGAAGGCCTGCAGAGCACCAGTCCTGGTTTTAAGTTCAGTTAGGAGATTGTTTAGTGTGTAGGTAATAACTCTTCCATAACACATCGCCAGGGCTGTTTATACATGAGCAAAGTTACACATTTCTAAAAATGAAAGCAGACTTGAAAATATAGCAGTGTCTGTTTATAGATTTAAAAATGTTAAATCCTAGGAGTCAAAAAACATGACTAGTAGGTGTGAGAAGTGCATTCTTTGCTTGCAAGAACTATTGCAAAAGATTTTATGGAAAATATTTTACTCTTATGATTGCACAATTTTAGTTCTACTTACTTTGTCGAGGAATCTTGATTTCCTTCAGACACATAAAATACACAGCCCATCTCTGCACAAATGCACAATTCCTAAAACAACCCAGTTACTGTTTAAACAGCTAGTATAAATAATGAACCACTCCATTACCAAGAATATAAATAAATGTAGACAAGTAAGGGTTCTCTAGAGCTGAAAGTTTAGGTTATGCAAAAACTTCGACAGCTGTAATTTGTAGGTCCTTGTAGACTGAAGGGTGTGAGTGATGTAAACTCTAGAAAGCTGACATTTAATGTATGTCTATTTTGTCATTTTGCCAAAAGGCAGGACTTGACTGTTATGTTTCTTTTGCTGTGTACAAATTTTGAATAGGGCAACATCTGGCAGAAAAAATTCCACAAAATGCCTTAAGCTTTGCAGTGGTGTAAACAGAGCTCAAAGTTCTTCTGCTTGATGAGTAACAAGTCAACATTTTAGAGAAGTCTGGTCATAAACATCTTTTCCCTGGATAAAATAAGAGAGGAAAAGAATTTTATTTTAAATTTATTACTTGACATGTTGATATTTAAAATTAATTTAATTCTAGAAACCAGTTGAGTCAGACCTATGCATCTAATTAAATCATAATATAACAAGATTGTTGTTTCTTATGCTTTGAAAAATGAGGAATGTAAGACTTTTGGATCTGAGTCTTTGAGACCCCATATCTAAGGAGATAAATGGAAGCAGGTCAGTTCTATGCTCTACCATTAAATATTCACATACATATCTGTTATGCAAGGGAAACACAGTGGAAAATGGCTTAACCACACCTTAGAATTTGGTTTATTTCAGTGAGAACAATTTACTGTGTCAGTAAATTCAAATATTTTTTGCTATGATTAATGCAAGTACTTTTGCTTAAATTGGTGAAAACATGAGAAAAATCAAGAACTTTCCTTGCGTGGGAGGAAAAAGGGAGAAAGAAGGAGAGGAAAAGTGGGAAATACGGATGGAAAGGGAGAGAGTGCTGACTGACCATTAGCCTACCAAGGTGAAATGTATCCTTACCCCTGGGAATTTTGTAAATACACAGAGAATGGTCCATTTTTTATGACTCTTGTCTAGAATATTTACAGAAACACAGATGTCTGTAGAATTATAGAATCATTAAACTTGGAAAAGACCCTCGAAATCAAGTCTAACCCATGACTGAACACTGCTTTGTCAGCTCCACCATAGCACTGAGTGCCGTGTCCAGTCATTTCTTGAATGCCTCTAGGGATATTGACTCAACTTCTGAGCAACACATTCCAATAGTTTGACAACCCACAGAAAGTGAAAAATTTCTTCCTGGTGTCCAACCTCAAGCTCCCCTGGTGCAGGCTGATGCTATGTTGTCTTGTTCTGTTGTACCTTGTCTTGGAGAAGAGGCTGACCCTCACCCAGCTACATCCTCCTTTACTGTGGCTTAATCTGAAAGTGACTACACAAGCAGTTGTAAACTACCAAGGTGCTGTGCTGTTTTACTGAGGAAAGGAACAGAATTAAAGCAGGCTGGTGACAGGTGGTCACAAACCTGATCTTCTCTTACAGTGGGACGGACTTTTGGTCCCCCAGTACTTGTGTACTGTGGTCTCAAGGGTTGTGGGAAGAAAGGCTCAGTGAAAACTGAGCCAAAAAATTTGTTGAGTTACTTAGCCTTCTCTTCCTCCATTGTTACCAGTTTGTATTTATCAGGGCTGGGGAGAGGCAGGGGAAGTGTGCTTTCTCTGGGCTTCCTTTTCTGGCTCATGTGCTTGTAGAAACCTCTCTTTTTATTGTTTGCATCCCATGCCAAGTTCAGCTCCAGCTTTGCCTTGGTCATCCTGACTCCCTCTTTATGGAGCTGAACACATCCCTATACTCTTCCCCAGATACCTGTCCATGCTTCCACTGCCTGTGCGTTTACTTCCTGCCGTTTGGTTTGACCAGCAGTGCTCCCCTCCTCAGCCATGCCAGTCTGTTGCCTTCCTGACTTGATTTCCTGCATCTGGGAATTGAGAGGTCTTGCATTTCATGGAGGACATTCTTAAAGATCTGCCAGTTCTCTTCTGCTCCCTTGTTTCTGAGGGCAGCTCCCCAGGAGTCAGGGACTGTCTGAGGTAGTCCTTGACTATCTCTTTGAAAAGCTGGAAGTTCTCTTTCTTAAAGTTCAGCGTCCTGTCTTGATTCTTTGTCTGATCTTTGCCATATCTCTCAGGTCTGCAGCTCCACCAGTGTGTGGTCAGTGCAGCCCAGGCTGCCTTCACTCTTGATGTCCCAGTTAGCTTGCTCATGCTGGTGACTAGTGGGTCCAGTATCTCGCCCCATGTGGTAGGGTTTTCTATTACCTGCTCCAGAAATTACCTGTGAGGCTCCTGGATTCTCTAAAGCTTGCTTTGCCACTTTCCCTAGCTGATATGCTAGCACTTTGAGGCTGGTGTTGAGTGCTGTATTCAGTATTTGTAGAGCAAAGTGCATATGAAACTGGTTATTAATTTGATTGTTGCTATTAAATTGGAGTTCTGTTAATAACATTGTTACAAATTTCTTTTAAAAAATAAATTAAAAGAATAGTAATTAGAATGCAATAAATCAGAATGTGCTGTAGCTTGTTTTATTAACTAAAGCAGCAAGGAGCTGTTACTCATGTCAAATTTCTCCATGAATTTTAAGTCCACTAAGAATTACCGTTTTATGACTTGGGCCAATAAGGTCACTTAAAATCTGCTTAAAAGCCTTGTTACAGTAACATAATACTGTATATATGCTACTTCTTTTGTATATGAAGTAATTTCACAAACTCCTGCCAAGCCAAATGCTTGAAATTTGTGGCAGCCTTTGTCTCATGATAATTGATGGGTGGGAAAGTGGATTATGGTAAATTAATTCAGTCTTTCTGAGACTACCAAAAGTTGAGTGGCAGTGCTGTGGTCAGGATATGTGTTCTTCAAAGCTGAATTTTACAGTCTGTGAATGTCCTTGTTCATAATTGTAATTTAATCTTACTTTTGCCATTTTGTAGACCTTTTTTAGGAAACCCAGAAAAGTGTTTCCTGCTGATTAAGGACTTCATCTGTTATTGTTCTTTTCTCAAACTTCTATTAGCAGTAGTAAGCATGCAAGAATTGCAGTGTGAGATACTCGATTTTGGCACTTCTTTTCCAATTTCTGCATGAGGTGTGAAATTTAGATTCTTTCACAGGTTTTTATGGGAGGGCTGATGTTTTGTTGTGTACTTATTTTCATGAAGAAGAGAAAACTAGGAGGAAGAAACATGTATGTTACACTGTCTATTTTGTTTCTTCTATATGCATGAATATTTTTTCACTGATTATATTTAGGTTGCCGTGTTAAGTTTACATGTTCAAATTTACCACTGTGTAAGAGAGGCAAATACAAGGAGAAAATGGAGTTTATTTACCTAGTGTTATAATTAAGATTTATTTCAGTTTGACTAGCATTTAGTATTATTCAAGATAGTTATAAATATATAGAGAAATTTCTTTTTTGTTGAATAAATTAATTCACTGTTCATTTTTTTCCAAGTAGGAGAAAATACAAATAATTTATAATTTCATTGAATCAATATACAAAATGTAAAGAAATATTCTTAGAACATGCTTTAGGTATTGCTTTCATTATCCTGCAAGGAATCTTAATAGGCTTTTCTAATGATGTTTTTCTTTTGAATAGTGACAAAAAAATGTCTCTGCTGTATTGCATAGTCGGGAGATACCTATGGACAGTGAAGGAACTGAGCAGAGCACTTAATAACCAATTATCTCTACTTACTTATAGTGCTTACTATATCAAATGAGAGATATAGTAAATGAGAGAGTTTAGGTATATCAGATTAATATATATACAAAGCAGAGTACAGAGACAGAGCAGAGCAAAACAGGCTAGCCAAGAATGACAAGGTCGAGGGTAATATATCAATCGTTTGGCTTACTAGGTCACAGTAGTTTTAAATATTTGAGAATCCATTCTAAGAGTAATATAGAGTTCTTTGTTTTGTTTTAGATCTTTGACTAGATCTTATCTACATTCATGGAGCTGGGCTGCAAATCACCCACTCTCTTTCAAGTCAGCTGCTGAAAGTCTGAGAGGCTGGAGGTAGTGGACACAGAGGAGGATCTGCAGGAGCTTTTTTGCAGTGTATTCTTAATTTCATATCTACCAACAGAAAGGGCAGCATATGCAAATAACCACTCCAGACTTTTCAAAGATGCTTTTCTTCAGTGCCACAGCAGACAGCCAATGGTTAGGTTGTGGTTAGCATCTCACTTCCAGCTTTGAACAAAATTTCCTAAAAGTTTTCCCAGCGCATGAGAACATGCATGTATACCAGGAAAAATAACATTCCATACAATCAGTTAACACAGCAACTGCTACCTAATGCAGGTACTCCAGGAATATTTAAAATTTTATCTGTAGTTGAATTTTTAATAGGAATATGTATATTCTCACAAATCACAGAGTGAGGAAAAGGAACTAGATGTCCACTACAGAAAAAAGAATGCTGTAAATAGTGAATATTTTTAAAAGGTGGGCTCTGAGAAATTAGTGCCTGATACTAGAGAACAAAGAGCTTTGTTTTCATTAAACTGCTGCACATGTAATAAAGTTTACTTGTCTTGGGTAGCATGACAGATCACTCAGACCACTTAAATGATGGTATCTCTGGGTCTGCTTGCAAAGATAGCTAGTGGTTGCTAATTTTTATGGTAGTCTTTTGTCATGTAAAGGTTATTTACCATAAATGAAGCTGAGCCCCCAGGTAACAATTAGATAACTATTTCTATTGCTGTGACTGTTTGCCAGGTTAAGCTCAGGTGACTGGGCTTATTTCATATCAGGCAGTCTTATACTTTTGATAGGAAAAAACTGTTCACCTTGTATTAATTTTGACTTGTGTGGGCAGCAAAATGGTTGGATGAATGAGAAGAAATGCATTCTGCTTTCAAGTCATGTTGCCAGCCAACTGTCTCATATCGCTGCGAGTTTCTCTCTTCCATCCTGCTTGACTGGGCATGCCACTGTCATTCCTTCAGCTTGGCTCCTTCCAGTCTTGACTGAGCCCCTCAGCTGTCCTTGGTGAGCTCAAAATGCTGTCCTCTCTATCTGTGGCAGTTCCCTCTCTGAATCTGCTGCTGTGCCAAATACCGCAGATCGCAGCCTGCGCAGGAGGGCAGAACAAGCTGGTAATTATCTGATGGGCTCTGTAACAGCCAGACCTGGGAAATTCACCTAGCACAGAGAAAGTGGTTTTTCCTGCATGTGCTAGGAAGGATGCAGATATTTGATTCTACTTGTTTTTGGGTTTTTTTTTTTAAACCAGAGAAAACCCACTTAGTGTTTGACAAAATATCCAACATTGAGAATAAAGAAGAACATTTGCCATTAAGAAGTTGCCTGTTAAGCTTAGCAGTTTTCTGACTTTACATCACACAGTAGGTGCCAGCTATGCAAAAGTTACTTGGATGTACATCACACAAAATGGGACATTTTCAATGAAGCTTCATGATCAACAAATTCTCAGATTCCTACAAGTACCTAAAACCATGGCATTTCTTAATGTTCCTCTCCATTATAAAGGCTGCTTTGATTGTTGTGCAATCAGATATATTGTGGTTCTAGCAGCCTTTCCTTCTTACTGGAGTTAGCATTATGGCTCAGAAGTGTTATGAATTAAGACCATCGTATTTGGCAGTTGCATGCGGTTGCTGTTGTCTTCTGTGTGCTTTGCACTTCAGGGGTGGGTCCAACCAATTTTCCAGTGGTAGCAGCTGCTTCCACATAGCTTGTTCTACTCCCATCTATGATCAGACATATGAGCTCTTCGTTGCATTTCTTCAAAATAAGAGGTTATCACTTCAAGTGTCTGCATTTCTGAAAACGCATCTAATGAAATCTCTGCTGCAGTTGTGTGCGACTTTCTGACAAGTTTTGTTCAGCATGTGAGTATGAGTTCGAGGTCACAGCACTGGGCCATGAGTTAACCTTGCAATGTAAAATTGCTTCTCACTTGCATGTCATGAAAACAGGTGTTTTACAGCTACAGTATTTTTGATGGCACAGAAGCAAGACTGACCATGTGATGAACAAAAACCTGTCAGTCCTGCTGTCAGAATAACAAAAACATGGCAAATATTGTATTTTGCAAATTAAGAGTTTATATGTGCAAGATTCAGAGCTCTTCAATGGAAATGATAAAACTTTGAAAGTGCATTGCACTTGCACCCAAGACTTCCTTTCAGAACATTAAAATGTCATTGTGGCAGCCTTGAACATTGTAGCTGAAAAAAAATACTAATGCAATGGTTAAGTCTGATCTTGTGACCAGTTACAGTTATTAAACTGGGTAATAAATAATGATAGTGGGAGCTCAGGAAATTTCTTCCTGGTATAGGGAAATAGATGAGTTGAGTGCTTTGTGCTTGTTTGCTAATGGGCATGCCTGTGCTGTCTGCACTGCAGGGTTACTGAAGCTGTTCCTTGCTTTGCTTTCAGGCAGGCACAGCAGAAAGGGGTTCTTGTGCATCCTTATGACCATGTTGGCTACTGTCAGTGAGACTCTGATCAAGTTTTCATTTAGTTCTTTCACTGTCCACTCACTGAAAACAGAGTGTGTCCATATCCAGAAGCATTCTGAACACACTGTTTTTATCTCAGGGCTCTACTCTTGTTTTACTATTTTTCTTGAGAAGAACATAGGCAAATAATATGCCATCTCTTTTTGTCCAGAAGACTGTTGCTTAGCTTTGTTAATTAAATAACAAAGAGGAACCATATCATGTAAGCATCTGAGCTTTTTTCCCCCTCTGTAGAAGAAAAGGTAGTTTAAACAAAAGCAGAAAGAGAAATTGGAGTTTCTTTCAAAGCAGACAACTAATATGACTTCACTGTAAGCATTCAGTTGTAATCTAAGAAGTCAAACACATGCAGTAGGAAGAAGATATTTCCAATGTAGACTGGGCAAAACATGTCCAAAAATTTCCAACAGAAGTAATCTGGGGTTTAGATATCTGCTCTCAAATGAGATGTAAATATTATTTAAACTTTACTGTTAGTGTTATTTAAATAAATAACTGCATACTGGGAAATGTAGACAAGCCTACTAAACAAATGAATAACATATCTTAAAACTTCCAATAAAATAATTATTTTGCATTTTTCAATGGCTGATCAGGTGTTAGTTTCTTTTACATCCTGGCACATTTTCTTATCTTTTTCCTCCCTTTTCTAGTCACAACAGAGGCAAATATTCATATATGTACATACATATGTGCACACAGTAATGTTTAGCCACAACAATATTTGATCTGGTCAAAAGCTGGGAGTGCTCACTTGTGACCTGCTTGGCCACATTAACTGCACATTGACTTTCTCTCTCCATACTTGCTCCATGGCCATCAGAGCTGTACTGTTCATTGGAGTAGAGGAGTTACTATTTTCTGTGTATACAGACCACAGCCAATTGCTCATTACATGGAGAATTTCCAGTGGAAAATTATGAATTTTAAACTCTCAATCCTGAAACCAAAATACTCTCTGATAAAGAGACATTTGCTCTCTCTAATAGTTGAAGCTGGTATATTTAACAATTAACTTATATTTTTACTAGTCATGATCAAAAGCAATAGTGAGCTCCTTCTCTTTGAACGCAGTTCTGATGTTAGTTTTAGCAGTGTAATTTGTAAAATTCTATTCTACTCTCACTTAGGGCGCACAAATCCCGAGTACTTAGGTAAAGCTTCAGATAGTCAGTATAGCATTCTATCTACTTGGGTCTTTAAAAAACAACTGATGCTTTGTGATAGGAAAGAGGTAGCTGGTGGTAGAAAAGAGCATGAACATCTATCTACTGATTTTATTGAAGGATGACTCACTTGCCAGCCTTAGTTTCCTGAAGAATTGATAACCCAGATCTCCTACCTAGGTGCGCAGGATTCTCAAATTACTATCAGCTCCTAGTGTTTGAGAATTAATAATTCCTTGGTTTTCCTTGCATCCTTTTGGTCGGGAAGATGTTTATAGTACTTACCATAGATAATACAAAAAGTGCCCTGATTGATATGAATAGGCAATTTACTCTCACTGTTTTTGACAGAGGAGAGCGGCCAACTGTAACCTCCCTACCATCAGACTGGTGCTGCAATTCCTGCTTTTGAAATGAAGTTATGGGATGAAAACTGAACAACCCATAGGAAGGTTTTTTTGCACTTTTGAACAGCAGTTCTTCTGCTGTTGTCAACCCAGTCAGAATAATTATTAGAATAGGTAGTAAGTTCTTCTATGTACTGTTACATTCGGTTATGATCTGTGCTATTTTTATTTTGCCTCTTAGGCTGAGGGTGATTATTATTGTTGTTTTGTTTCAAATATAGGAAAGTTTTTAAAAGGGTGCTTAGAAATAAGTCCATTTTCAAGTGTTTTTCTGACTCAGGGTGTTTTCCTGAACTGAAGTGTTAAATATTTCAGCCTAAGGCTGCAAACAAGACTGGCATTTTTGGATTCTACTCCTTTTTTTTTTTTTTTTTTTTTCTCTCAGAAAAAAAGAGCACTGTGAAAGTCATTGTTTATCCCAGTTGATGGAGTGTTACACTCATAAATCATGATTATTTTCAACCTTTTGGTTGAGATTATTTTGTTTTCACAGCCAGAAGCAGTAAAAGAATCAATCATGTAATAATGCCATGGATAATTATCATGTTGCTTGGTGTTCTTTGAGCTACTGCAGGTGTGTTCAGAGCCTCTACTGGTTGTGTTTAAACTGTGATTTTACAACTGAGGTGGTGAAGAGCTCTGGAATGTACCCACAATTGCTTTACTTTTTTTTTGTCCTCCGAAGCATAATGCACTAGCAACAAATACCATTCGTTATGAAATCCATCATTCCTTTGGGGTTTTTTCTATGATTCAAATCTTTTATAGGCTTCCTGGTATATTTTCTCTGACTATTTAGCATACAATTCTACAGAAAAGCTATGTTTGTGGTAGCTAGTAGACTTAGTTGCATTTCTGCTAAATTAGAAATTACGTTGACATCCATTTGTGGCTTAAAAAACCTCAGGTATTTTTCACTGTAAATACCATGGAGTTAATTCTTATTAAACACTCAGAACAGTTTTAATATTTTAATTTGTTTCCAAACAGTGCTTTATGTTTTGCTTTTGTTGCAAAACTAGGCTTCTGTGAGACTGTGGAGTTTCTTTGTCACAGATTTGACTGAAATTCTGTGGTGAGCTGTAGTGATATAAATCACAATAGTCTTCCAAAAAGCTCTCTTCCTCCTTTTCTCTGTCTTGGTTTCTTGCTTCCATGCTGCTCCCTTCTTTGTGCTGACTGAAACACTCATGCAGCTGCACTGGGAACCACATCAGGGAGCTAACCTTTTCCCCTCTCAGCCTCTGGGCAACTGAGGTACAAAAGATTAAGGGATATTTACTGCAGACATGCGATTCAGGTGCCCACATGCTTTTGAAAATTCTGGTAGACATCTGTCTGCATCTTTTGGCAACAAATTCTTTTCTAATCTGGCCTAAGGTGACTTGGCCAGGACTTTGCAGGAAGTTGCTAAGAATTGAAAATAGGATTTGGATATTCCTTCATCGTGTAGGCTGTGTTCTGTCAAATGTTCTCCTCTCTGTACTGTAAAATAAGAGGACCTGGACTTTATTGTGACTTTATCAGAGTGTTCTGGCGATGAACTAATAAAATAATTTGTAATCCAAAGTTTAGCATCTTCAAAACTTAGTTGCATACTGAAAATGGTGACTTGAAATGAATATGTTTTTCCATGGATCCTGCTTGTTGCACTTTAATGTTTTGACAGCTGTTAATGAGGCTTCTTCTTTGACTGAAATCTGAACAAACTTTTCTCTCTGGTTTGTCTCACTAGCGTTTCTGAACTCTCATTTTAAGTGGCAAATAGGAGCTGCAGGAGGAAGAATCTAAGTTATTTAATAGCTAAACTCTATGATGAAAGTTGTGCAATGAAAGGATAAAGATTGACAGTGCAGTTGAAAATGCAGATGTGTGGTTAATGTTAAATATGCTTTAACAGTATAAGGTGTTGAAATAAATCAAGGTATTCATTGAAGTCTACATTTGAATCCCTGTTAATAATATCTTAAATGACTAAATATCTTATCTGATTTCTTTCTTCTCACATGGACTTTATCATACTTGCTAAGGCGCCTGGCTGATGACTAGGAAGATAAATTGCATCTTCAGTGCACTTCTTTCTGTTTTGAGGGTTTGTTGCAGCTCTGTGTGAAAATCAAGAATCATTCCTTCTCTATAGTTCTGTGGTGATGATCAACTGATCTTTATTACTGTGTTTAGAGTGGTTTGATGGTAGGTTGATAAGGATTATTTAATTAAATGAAGAAGTTCCTGCAGGTACATTGTGAAATTTAGATAGTGTTTTTTTCATCATGCACTAAACAAGTGATCTGAAACAGACTACTAGTCTGTCTTTGATCAATTGTGAACATACATTCACAGCAACAAAATTAATGAAATATGTAGGTTCCTTCTTTATGCATTTAAGTGACAAAATACAAAATTTTGAATCTCTCTTAACATGTGTTTGAGAAATGAGTCTTCACTGTGCAGAATAAAAGTGATTTAACTTCTATGGATTTTAAAAATTTTATTTAAAATTTATATATTTTCCATCCAAATAACGATACTCTTTTTATTGCTAGAGATCATAAACTTGGTATCTGCTTTTTCCCTGTAGTGTAGTTCCCACATTTTGCAATAGAATGTTTTCCCTCATACTTACTGAAATGAAAACATTTCAATATAGCTATTAGGTAAAATAGAAAATAAAATCTATAGAGGGGAAAATCCAAGCTAATGAAACAAGATGTTTGCTTTAACAAGAAATGCTTATGAATTGTGGGAATGTATCCTATATAACTCAACCCTGGCTTTTTAAAAAGGTTTCTTGTCTGTGTTATATACCAGTTTTCTGAAGGTTCTGTGATTTTTAGGCTGGTGTTGCTTTTACTTTAAATATACTTTTTAAATGTTATTTTGATATTATAGCTGCACAGGCTTAGAAGGGCTTACTCCTTTTCTAATGGTCTCGTGGTGAGAATTTTTTGTTACTATGAATTTAGCTGAAAGTAATTTTGAAGAATTTTGGATGGCCAAAGCATACATTTAATAGTAAACATGCTAACCTATGAACAGTATGCTTTGCAAGCTGATAACCAGCTAAGAAGTTTTGAGGACTTCACTGTTGTCTCAGTGGAGCAGCAGCCAGAGAAAGTGAAGGTTATTTCCCCAACCTTCAGCTATTTTTATGTGAACCTCAGCAGTTAGGAAACGTGTGTTCTGAAGGTTCTAATCTGCCATCACTATGAAAGGGGTGCACTGATTTTATGCTGCAAACTGCATCTTTTGTTGCCTATTCACCACCCTTTACAGGTCTGCCAAGCCCACTCTGCAATTGGTTGCCAGGGGCTGCAGATGTTGGAAAAGAGAAATTTCAATGAAAGGCCCTGATTCAGCAGCCCAAGCAGCCTGCCTCCCCCAGCCAAAGTAATCAGATTGGCAGCTGAATCAAAGGGTACAGTGGGCCCTTTGTTTGGGAGCTCCAGAGGCTAGTAATTGACAGAAGGTCAACAAAGTTTTATGAAGAAAAGAACAGAATATTAGAAGGTATTAGGCTGAAGAGAGAGAGTTTGGGAGTTTTTATGTTATTGGAAGAAAGTTAGAACCCAAGTAAAAGATTACAGCCACAGGAAGCAAAGTTTGCATATTGATGTTTAAATCTGAAAATAGTTTCAGCTACAGAAACAGGGTTATTGATGAGTGGAAGAAATGTTGGAACAAAAATCTGCAGTTCCACTAATTGTAGAGCTGTACAATTTTTAGTGTTGAAAGATTTATTTGTAGGCTTTGGGATTTAAAATAGAATGGTAGAGGGATGGTTCATTTGTAGAATCACAAGATTGGAAAAGATCTTAAGAAATCCTGTTTCACCAGGGAGAAGAAGTCTCTATTACCTGTGCAGTATCATATGAATTAGACTTGCCAAATCTGCCACAGTGGAAAATTTCATCCACTGAGACATCTGTGTTTGAAGAATACTCGTTCTCAGTCCATAGCCAATCTTCTTCACACCAAGCAAGTGTAGTAAATATTAGGTTTTTGATTTTCTTAGTCATGTTTTATAGACTATCTTCATGGTGCTGGTTGTTGTATTTTAGTTTACTCTCATCCATCTTGAAATGGAATACAGAAAATCGGAGAAAGTAGTCTAGGGCCTTACTAGCTTTGAGTAAATGGGGAAGATTACTGCTTTTTATGTGTTCTGTGTGAAGTCTGTCTTGTTTGCAGTACCTTGTGATTGTTGACTTACGTGCGATTCTAATCAGTGTCAGTGTTGGTTTCTATTTTAGTTATTACTAATCTCTCTGCTTTATCGTAAATGCTTAAAATAACTTCTTTGTTCCATTATTTTTCCAGGAATTGAAGTTAAGCTGATAGTTCTATAATTCTCTGGCACTCCTTTTTTTACCCTTTCTGATAAATAATAGGAAATGTTTGTGCAATTTCTCATCTTCTAAGATCTCATCTGTGCTCTGCGGATAATGAAAGACAGTTAGTAACATTGCATGGTATTGCATCAGCCAGCCCTTAACTGCTCTAAATCAGTCAGGCCCACTCTGGTTGAAAATACCTGAGTACTGTTTTTCTCTTTCTGTGTGAGGCTGAGGCCTTGGTTTGTTCCTGGTATCAATTATGGTAACCCCGCCCTTGTGATTTGATGAAGATTAATGTGTTGTTTTGATGTCTGCTTATGGCCATGAGCATTTTGGAATCTGTTGCACTTACCTCTCAAGTAATGAATGATCTGCGAAGTCATAACCATTTCAGAAGAAAAAATTCAGCTCTTTTATGGTGAGTGGTGTATGCCCTATGAGTTGATACTGTGATCAGCTGGGCAACTTAGTTTTCAGAAGTGTAAGAAAGCCTTCCTGTCTCAATAACACTGGATGTTTGCTTCTGTATTTTGTTGGTCATTGGTGCATAAAATCAAGCAGTGGCCCTACCTGTGTTGGATCTTGTCAGTGAGAAAGTCGGCCCCATATTTTCAGAAGAAGCAAAATTAAAAAAATAAGTGGTAATTATTTGCATACAAGTGGGACTAGAATTTTCTGTTATCACCTGTTTCTTTGCTGCAGTTTGCTATGTAAATCAAAGGAACTGAATGCATATTTTACATCAAAAAATATAGATTTTAAATATGCCTTTTCTTTTGTAGTGGGGTTTTCCATAAATTGAAATGGCTTGCTTTACTGTCTTGAAAAGTTAAGAGATCATTTTTGTGTAGGTGAGCAATTTGCTGTTTATAGCATCTGCATTTTACTTGACTGTGTGTTCCCTGAAAAGAGGATTAATCAGGTATTCCTTAGTATTTGGCATGTGGCACATCTGGAACATACATTGTCCCACATTGGCCATTGGCATTCAGGCTGAGTTCTGGTTCTGTTGAAGCCTTGTCTGGTCATGCAATGTGTGAGGAGGACAGGGCACTCATGATCTACCTTCCACTCTCTCTGCAAATGTAAATTAAAGAAGTGGGTCTTCAGAAGCAGAACGTGATAAACTTAATGTCTGTGGAGAGAACATATGCTAGTGGAAAGTGTGAAAATAATCTTTCAGGAGCAGATGAGAGATTTGTGCAGTGGTGTGTCTTGGTTCTGATGGCAGCAAAAAGGGAAATGCTGAAGTAAGAGTGTAAGAAGAGATCTAAGTACATAGTACTACTCTGTGCTGGGTATTTACCCAGCCTCTAGCTGTTTTTAACTCAGGGACTTCCATGCCCACACAGGACTTCTGTGAGATAGGTCTCATTGAACTTGTCCATGACCTATGGGTCATGTAAACTTTGCACTCAGTCTCATTACATCTCCTCTGAGAATTTTTTTCCTTGTTTTATCTTTTTTTGAAATTGATTGTCGCTATTTTTTCTAACACTGCTGTTTTTACCAAGAATATCCATCCACTCTGTTGACTGTCATGACTCCATAGAGCTTTAGGGTCACTGAGCTAAAGCTATCTCCTCAGAGTGACAAACCCTAGCAGCAGTACAAAACCTGTCAATTAGTAAGTATTCTCACTTCTCTGAAACTCTTCCAGCTCTTCTGTACCCTTTTCAAAGTGAGAGAGCCTCAACAGCACACAATGCCAGAGTGAGCTGGTAAGATCACGTGTAAGATTCAATTATTAAGCATTTCTTTTCTTACCAGTTTTTAATAACAACTGTATTGCTGCTGTTCTTCCAGTTTCATGTTTTGCAAGTATACCTCTTTTCTTGGTGTGATGACGCTGTAATTGTTATAGATATAAAAAAGGTGTGACTCTCTGGTGAGAGAGAGGTGTCATCTTTGTCATGTCTAAAACCAGTTTAATGAGCAATCATGTTTTTCCTAGTTCTAGTATTTTACTGATGAGAATTGACAGTGAAAGTTGGGCACCTTAAATTACTGCATGGATTTTTTTTTTCCCCTTCAGGGAGGGGAACAGCACATGAATATTCTTCTAGGAAGAGATACCGAAAATAGGAAGGAAAAATCAAAATGGGATTATGGAAATATTGATTAAATGAAGTGAGAAAAGGGAGTTAAAATCAGGAGTAGACAGGAACATAGTTGTGTAGGCGTCTTCAAACAAGAATAAGACCGCTGAGAGTTGCTGATGGGACATTATCAGAGCACATGGGTATTATAATGAGGAAAAATGGAAAAAAAAAAGACAAAAATTGTTAGCTGTTGAGGTAAACACCATGGATTCATTCCAAGCAGGAAAAACATACTATGTTATTAATGCAAAATCAGAAAGCACTGAAATAATATTCAAGAGGAATACACAGCTCTTTCCTTTAAGCTCTTGAATTCAGAATTTTAAAATTCTATTTAGTGCAAGAGAAAAAGATTTTATTTTGTTATAGTGACTTGCTGGTTGTCTTTATAGTGTTAAAAACTTAATTTTTCAAATTGATGATAACTTTTTAGTGTTTTAAGTTGTAGTAGGGAAACTTTAGGATTAAAGATTGGAATTTGTCATAAATGTGGTTGAAGTGGAATTTTTCAGATTACAGAAAACATACATATTTCTTTCATAAAAGCAAGCTTAAGTGACAGATCTGATTTGCATTTATGATTTGCAAAGTATGCAAAGGATTTTAATTTTAACTTTGCTTAGTTCTGGAGATTTTGATGATAGGTGGCATCTGTGGTTTGTAATTGTTCTCTGGTTAAGCATATCTGAAGATTAATGTTTTTTCCAGATGACAGAAGCATATCAATTAAAAGACTGAACCATATAAAACTATTATTGGATTTTTTTTCAAAACAGCAAGTGCTTTTTTTTTCTTTCCACCTTTGTTTTGAAAAACTTAAAAAAATTAAGAGATATGGGTCTGGAAAGCAGAGATGAGAGAGGCAAACATTTCTGTGCTCATTTATCTGAACTTGTAATGTCTTTTTCTGTGGTGAATCCCATGAGATTACTGAAGAAATTGAAACAACTATTTTAAAGTTGAAATTATGGTATTAAAACAAAAGTGCCACTCAGATCTCAGGCAGCCAGGAGTCTGGATAATTGAATGTTAAGTAATCGAGTGTCCTTAAGAATGGGTTTGTAATAATGTTCCATCCTAGGAATGCTGGTGGATTATGATCACCAGAATAAGACGTGAGCAGGACTTGTGGACTAAAAACTGGTTGGTTTTCCTACTCTTCTTTTTGCTCTGGCTGTCTCATCTTGGATTTGTCTTCCTTGGGGCCAGTAAATGCTGCTGCCCCTTCTAAACCTCGTTGACACAGAGAAGGTCAAGCAAGAGCAAGGGATAGAGGTGAACTTGTCTTGCTGCCCCTTGGTAAGAACAAGGTGCAATGTATCTCTGCTGAAATTTGTCAGAATATGCCTGTCATGCATTCACCACTTCATACTGAATCAGGCAAATCAGCAAAGCTTCTGTACAGCTAGAATCAGTGCTAAGTCTGTGCCATGCCTGCAGGGGTTTGAGGACACACCGTGTCAGGATTTGCAATGGCAAAGGTTGCAATAGTCAGCTTGGCCTCCCATCTCCACTTCTCCCTCCAGTCTGCAGGTGGATATTATCTATGATTTCCACTGGCCAGTGCTGGGAGTGGCAGAGGATGATGTCTGCCCAAGCCTTAGCAGTTCCCAACTTAAAGAGTGTTGCCAAGGGTACAACACCATCTTCACTGTCACTCTAATTGTGGTGTCTGGGAATGAGCACACAAATCAACTGGAATCTGTACTATTGCCAAAGGACCTGGGACTTTCAGACCCAGCCTGTTGTGGAGAATGTCTCTGATTTCTGTGTTCTACCTGGTAAAGTTGAGGGAAAGTTAGCTGAATCTGTTCTCAAATAATGGGTGAAAGAAAAAACAATGACAACAAAAAAGTCATCTCAATTACTTTCTTCTTTCATAATATAAGATAAGATAGGGATGAGGTTAATTGTATTTTACTTGCATTCAAAGTGGTATTGTAGTTTGAAGAAAGGATAATGGGGACAAAAGAAAAAGGGAGAGTCTTTTCTCTAGCTTAATTTCACCAAAAACAATACCATGAGCACCTCCAACAGATCTACAATAAATCCCAGATCTTTCACTTTAGACCTTGATGACCTTAGATTTACATATCTTGGTGATATGCTAAGGATTTAAGGAATTTTGAATATCAATTAGAAAATATAAAAGAAATAGAAGATGTCATTTTAGTTAAAGCACATGGACCTTAAACCTTATGGACTTAGAAGTTCAGATCTGTTCCTTACCTAATATTTTTAAAAGGGAGAGCAAACAGGACAGCTTCTGATTATAATGGCTGGAGTTTTGCAAGACTTGCAAATGCAAAGGAACTTCAAGCTACTGTCTGAAGTGTGCTAGCTTGTGCTGATATATTAGACACAAAATAAGGATTACATACAGAAGACATCTATCCATTTCCTCACACTTTGAAATCCTGGAAAACAGTTATTATAGTTTCATTTCTAAAGTTATCCTTTAGGGATGAGGCTGAGAATAGGATAAGAAAGTCAGTAGCCATGATCAGTCTGACCTCTGGAGATAGAATTTTAATTACCATAATGGAAGTTTAAAAACAAGTTTATATCATTTTGTAACTAAGATTGTCAGTAAAACTCAGTTACTACTTAATTTTCTAAGCCAGCATTGCTTCCAGGAAATGTTGGCATTCTTTATAAAAATGTGTGAATTTGAATCTGCTAAGAGCTGGAATGTAGTTTTTAATTCTTGCTATTTTGCCAAACACCAAGAATCCACAAAGTAGTTATTGCAGTGTTTTCTAACCCGCAACGGATAAATAAATCCTGACCTTGTTTCCTGTGTGCTGTGTTTTCCATGTGCTACTCTGGAGGCAGAATATGGACTGAGAGAATTTGCTGAACTCACGGTTGAAATGCTGTGTAACAGAAAGATTAGCTTACCACCTCAATTCAACAAAATCTTTTTTTCTTTGCAGGTGAAATGGAAATTCCAGATGCAAATGACCCCTTAGGTCATGTGGATGGACTTGAGAGACCAATTCCAACACCTAAAGGTAAAATGAGTCATAATTTAATCACTCTGCTTAAATATAAACATTCTTCAGAAAGAAACAGCAAAATCCTGTTATGGTATGTTCCCCATATTTGTCAATTAATGCAAGTCTGTAAGGAAGACAAACTTCCTTTCGTGGATTAGCACTTCTGATTCCAAGCAGGGATAACAAGGGAAAAGGAGTCCATAAAAATTAATTTAGAAGCACATTGAGTCCCACTGCATGGAGGGGTTAGATGTTTGATCCAAAAACACGGAGTGCTATTATTACCTTCCTAGCATATTTAATTTCACATTATTGCCATGAAGTTGATTTAATTTTGTACAGTGCCACACGTAGCATCTATAAGCAAATGTTAAGTATTGGTGTCTTTAATTTGAGGTAATTAAATCTAGACCACAACAACACAAGAATACTTACTTTTTAAGTAGCTCTGAGCATTAGTGCTTTGGTTTTTTAAACTGACTGTAGTATCAGAATTTCTAGTTATTTATTAGTTAACATAAATTTTATGACACTTTACCACTTCAAACTACAGATCCAAATGCTATTCTTTGATCTGAAGATGAACATGTTTACTCAAATTGTGCTTCCAATTGCAATTTAGTGGAACTCTCTAAAGCAGGACATTTTCAGTATTCTACCTGAAGAACCATATTTTCTCAATTGTGTTCTGAATTTATCTTTTCATGGGTGTATTGCTGTAGTAATGTCAACTCTTTTGCTAAGGAAAGGAGTTAGATAATAATGTCAGCTGCATTAATGAGCACATGTTAAAGTCTGTGGAGCTATGTGGTATTGATTAGATGTTCTTGTAGTTTATGTTTCAGAGGAACATGAATTTTGAGGGTACTTTGGAATATAGTCTCTCTTCTCATAAATATCCGATGGTATCTGATCCTTATTGTTCTCCTGAGTACCAGTTAGATTTCTTACCCTAGCTGTGCATATAAGGAGGGTTTTTTGGAATCTTCCTTTAAATTTTGCCCATAAGTCATTATAAAAAGATGTGCTTCTGTTTTCATATATGTAACCAACCATCTTGCTACTGATTACCGGCGTGGGACTAAGTCCCTCCTATTTGGAAAGAAGACCTGGTATATTCTGAAATATTTTAGAAGTTTAGAATTTGCCATCTATTCTGCCAGTAAATTTTAGTAGTAGTCATTCCTGTCAGTATTACTGTATTACTACCAGTTGTTTTATCCATACTGAAGTACACACTACTTTTGATTAAAAAGGGTCATGTTTAATTTTTAACTGCATCTGATAGGCTTGTTTGCCTTTCAAGTTGGTCCCACTTTTCTCTATTGTTATGTCTGAGCTTTTAAAGCTACGGACATAAAAGAGGGTTTGGTTTTGGTTTTTTTATTTGTGACAGTGCTTGGTTAAATTCTTGCTGAAAAAGGAGTTGCAGTTATTTCCTTCTTTTGCAGAGCCACAGGCAATACCTGTCTGAGGAAGTAATTAATCACATCTCAAACATTTCTAACCATAAGAATTGTATATTTCCTTCAGAAAAAAAATAAAAAAAGGAAGAAAAAGAGCCCCATGTTCTTAAATTACCCACCAACATAAAATTAGTTAGTTTCCAGCGTGGCCAGTTTGGAAATGGCCTCATTTTGCTCCCTTTTGTTTTTTCTTTGGGTACAAAATTCTCTATACAATCAAAACTAGTTGAAATGTTAGCCCATGTGTTTCTGTGCCATAATAAGGTATCAGGTTTTGTTTCAGGTTTTGTTACAAAAACTACTGGACAGTTCTACTTTGGGCATACTGTTGAGACCATTAGCAACAGTTCTTCAGCCCTTCCATCACATCAACCTTCTTCTTTCCTTCAGAAATCTTTAGTTATTCTGATTTGCTTGTAAGGTCCCATTTTTAAAACGGCTTTATTAATACCCAAATTAAAAGCCACTTTAGAAGTACCAAGTGTATTTGTCATCCTCTCCTCTAGGATTTTCCAGAAGTCCTGAGAAATTATTCTGTCTCCAAAGGCAAAATCAGTTTAAGCAAGGTATTATTAATAATGTGCATTTAACAAAAAATGTTGCAAGTTTCTTCCTATGACTGAGCCTAGCCTTCTGATGGTTGCTGAGAAGTTGATGGCTAGGCCTTTGAGGAGAATTTATTTTCCCTTGTCTCCTTTAAATGAGCACCTGAATGGCTAAGATGCACTGTCTCTGAGCAATGTTTCACTGAAAACCAGGGCAGAGCAGTGAGCATTGCTATAGAAGAACTTAGGTCTGCTTTGGAATAAAAATAAAACATTCGAGCACAATTCTCCTCTCAACCCAGTCAGTCTTTGCGAAGGTGATAGCTTCCCCAATCTTACTTTCAAATAAGCCTCACCTGGTGTCTTTCTCTTTTGCACAAATACTCTAACATACTCTCACTGGGTCTTAAAAACCCACTGATTTCAGAGGAGAGGACAATGTGCACATTGTGGCAGTGTATCAAGGCTAATTCTGCTTCATTCCTGGGTTGGTAGTTGTTCATTCCTTGTTCCTAAGGACATTTCAAGAGAATGTGAACCAAATCAACTTATTTTTACATGTTTCTGGATGGATTTTTGTACATTGAGATAAAAAAAAAAAAAATAGGATGAAGGATGAGATGCAAATTGGATTAAATTAGGCTGTAAAGGTATCATTTCATCTGGAAATATTATGTGGCAGTATATAATAGTAGTTTCCTTAACTACTCCTGTGTATTTTGGGAGACCTGCCAACATCCCTTCCATTTCCTAAGCTGGCTCAAGCTGTAAATCACTCATCTACGTACTGGGATTAAATAAAAAAGAGGGTGAAAAATTGAGGAGACTGTTTTTTATTTAGGAAAATGTTCTGTGCAAGAAATCATGAATCTTAGGCTTTGATTTACCTGCCATAGTAGGATGATGTTTCTCAGTTTATTTGGAGTTCAGATTTACCTGTGGAGGAATCACTTCATACTGGACTCCCACCCACTATTATTATGGTGTTATTCATGTCCCCTAAACTCATGTACTTACAGCAATATTGTTGTACACACCTGTAGAAAGACATTATTGGAATTTCAGCAACTTTCACATACATTTTCTCTTATTACAGTGTTCAGTTCTTTTACAAGCTTAGGAAACTCTGCATCTCTTGGATATTCTTTTTAGATTACCTGTCAGTTTTATGAACACTTTATGCTTAGTACTGTAATTTTGGAGCAGTGGGGTCTTCCTCAGTATTCCATAAGCTAAAGTATGCATCCTAGATGAAAAATTATGTCTTATTGTGGGAAAATGTGACTTTGCTTATGGTGGAAATATCATTAGTTTAATTACTCAAAATATTGTCCCCAAAACCTTTTTGGATATAAGTTCATACTAGACTAAAATTCCAGGGCAGAAATTTGCTATTTGAAAGATTTGTGGTGAGAAATATCATGCTTTTTTATTTTTATCTAAGAAAAGGAGATTATTTAAAGAAAAAAATGAAAAAAGGCTGGGAAGGCATTAAAAAAAGAGAAAGCTAAATAGCTTAGAGGAAAATATCCCACATTGCTTTCTTTTTACACTAATCACAATACACATATTTTCATAACGGTTTTGAACACTGGAATTTTTTCATTCCATGGATCTGAAAATGTTCTAAATTTATGCAGTTATGCAGAAAATAAGGTACTTTCCTTTTTACAGAAACAGCTGATTTTAAATTCTGAGTATCTCATGCTGAGACTCTTGTAAGCCATGATGTGTTCTGTAGCATCACACTGATGGCTTTATGGGTTTTTTGACTGTTGCATAAAGTTATTTAAATAAATATATATGTCTTATGGAGAAATAAGTATTCTAACAAGTGATAAAACATATATGCAATTATTACTACTTGGTCTGAAAAGACTATTGTATCCTCAGGTATCTAGCAATTTATGAATCCAGTTTTCCTTTATTTTTCTTAAAAACTGGATATTCAGTGTTTGTGTATCTTGTGCAGCACAGGAAGAAATGTGAATCAACTTGGATAGGAGCCCAAGTAGATAATTATCTCAGAGTATCATTATCTCAGGAATAAAGAAAGATGTGATTCTCAGTGTAGTATCATAGATACTCACACTTAGTCCACATGTAAATTGTCAAATCACTTAGACTCCCCTTGCTCTGCTTTCTGCTTTTGGAAAGTGAGGATGATGGTATCATCCCATCTCATGAGACTTCAATATTTATAAATGCTTTGGAAGTTCAAAAATAAAAAGAGTTTAAAAAATTTTACTAAGTAGTATTCATGGTTGCCATATTGAAGCTCATTTTAAAATTATGAATGCAAAATTATTTTTAAAATCATACAGAAAAAGAAAAGTAAAAGCAATAAAAAATGAACAGGAATTAAAACTTGAACTGAAAACAATTAAGCCAGAATTTACATGATCTAAAGCAACTAAGGAGATACAAAATATTTTTTTAGAATGAACTTAAAAATCACAGCTAAGATCTAAGAATAACAAAAGCAGAGCAATCATTTTATACTGTGTTTATGCCAAGAATAACACATATGGTTTGAGCCAATAACTTGGACATGTAAGTGCCAGAATAATGTAAATAAAACTAAGAAATATAATATGCATGTGAGGTCTTAGTGGTAGTTGCACCCTAGGTTTTTAGTTTAGTATCTATTCTTGTGCATATCTTGACAATGATTTGACACACACTGGAAAAGCTTATTTTTATATTCTTGCCAAAACATGAATAATAGACCTGTCATCTTAATTTTGATCTGCTGTGGGATTCTGTTTGATATATTTATATCAAATTTATTCCATTTAAAAATATGAAGTTCTGGCAACTTAACAAAGGTTTTCCAAATATGAAAGAGTTTTGCTGGAATTCATGTCAATCATTTCCCTAAGCTATGTTATTCATAGAGTACATAGAATATCATAGCAAAACATAATATATAGATTAAGTTTCATTGTTCTCTCATAGCTTCTTGACAGAACAGTTTTTAATCTGTTCAAGCAAAATAAATACTAGTATTGGTTGTAGAAACGGTAATGAAAGAGAAATCTAATTTACAGCATTGTTGCCTACAGCAAATGCAGAAATATCTACTAGATAGATTTTCCTTTTGACATACTTGAACCATGCCAAAGATCACTGAAGGCAAAGGAAGCATTTTCCTTCATTTCAATGACCCTTGGAAACAAGCAAGAGTATAAAAACCAGTATATAACAATATTAATTTCACAACACAGGAAATTCCTGGACATTATACTTGTATTTTTTTAAAAAAATGTACTTGTTATCCATCTCCCAAATAAAATACAGTTTTTTATAATATGACATTTACAATAGGACATTTACAAGTTGGGCAATATATAACAGGTACAAAATATTTTATAGAGAATATTTATTCTCTGTTTCAAAATTATGTTAGTATTAAAACAGGTTCTGTTCCAGTTTTAAAAAAATCTACCTGACTGATGCTTAACACAAAATACAGGACACAAATTAAATACAAGTTGTAGCATTTTCACATTTCATTTTCATTTGTACCTGTCCAAATTAAGATTTACTATGACAGAAGGAGAACTACGCTGGAAAAAAAAAATTGCTTTGCACATTGTTGAGGTCCTAATTTATCCTGGGAAATTTTTTCTTTCCCCCAAAGCATTCCATCAAACTGGCATCTACACTGTGTTTGTGGTGTAACGTACATTACCAAAAAAGTAACTGCTGATTATCACCACAGAAATTAAATAAAGAAAACATTCTTTAGAACATGGTTGGTTAAATTTTCCACTTTGTTTGAAAGAATTGCAATTATGGGTTATCTAAAGTGGACACCAAATAACAGAGCAGCTCAACAAATGGCTGCCCGCTCTGTCATACAAATACTTCAGAATCAGTGAGTACATAAACAGTGTTTCTCAAGGAGGAAATGAAACCAGAAAACAGAGACTGTGCAGCTCAGGGTGGACAGAGGCAGAGAATAAGCCCTGAGCTCTTAGGCTGCTCTGGAGAACCCTGGAAAACACAAATACTTCAAAGTTCATTAGGTTAAAATATTTATTACTTGGTTTGCAATAAAAAGGTAATATAAAACACTGCAGAAAATACTGCAGTAAAATTGGCAGGAGTAATGATGGACTAAAGCTGAATTCTGACCTGCAGGAGACAGATGCAGTGATTCTGACTTCAGGCAAAGTCTGTCTAATTGCACTGGGTCTGAATTAACCCATAAATCTTTGGGATTGCTTTTCATGGTAATAGTTTTGTTCTAGCTGTTATTAGGATCAGATTCACAGATTCATATGAAATATTTTGGGTGGCTTAATAGATACTTCCTACAGAAGCTCTGTTTTAATTAGTAAAACAGGAAGTTCTAACATGGATTTTATCCTGAGGTAATAAGTCTTAATGAGTAAATTTACTATCTGTTTTCATCCAAATGTATTTGAATGTAATATCCATGAGTATCCCAAAAAGAAGACTTTACTCAGCTGATTTTGAAATCAGAGAACGTGAAAGAGTGGTAAGCGTTTGAGCAAGGTATAAGCTGACCAATGGCATAAGAACAATGTACTTTCATGTACTTGCATGTGAAGAGCAAAAACTGTACTAAAGAGCCAGACAAACCACAATCCCTGTCTGTCATCTTACACGAGCTTGAATTGGCCTCACCTTTTAGGCAGATCTTTGCTTCATTCATTTCTTGGGTATCAGAAGCATCTCTGAGCCAGATGAATGTACCTCTGTGCTGACTCCATGGGGGAAGAGACCCAGCTCATTCTCAAAAGAGGTCTTAAAACTGTCTATTTTGCCTCCCTTGTATGATAAGATTCAATCTGCCCCCATGATTGCTAAATCATAGACCCACACAACTACAGTACATTCCAGCTTGGGAAGAACCTCAAAAGATCATCCAGTCGAACTTTTCTGGGGAAGACAAAACGATGTAGTACTTTGTCCAATCATATCTTGAAAACCTCCAATGATGAGAACTCCACCACATCTCTAGGAGTTCGTTTTCCAGTGAATGACTGCTCTCACTGCAAAAAAATGTGTTTATTTTATTGAAGTGAAACATTTCCTGGCTACTTACACATACTGCCCTTCAGTCTTCTCCATGTAGCAGCTTGTGACGAGTGTCTCCAATCTTTTTGTAGGTGCCTTTAAGGTACTGAAAAACTGTGATGATGTCCCATGGCCTTTCTACTACTTCAAGTCCTTTCATCACAGGACAGATGGTGTAGCCTTTTGATGACAGCCTTCTTTTGAATCCTCTCCTGTCTTTCTATGTTATTTTTGAATTTTGGGGATCAGAACTGGACATAATACTCTGGGAGTGGCCTGATAGGCACTGAGTAGATAGGGGTTGTGGTATCTCTGTCTCTGCCAGGCAGTGCCCCTATGGATGCAGCCCAGTATCTCAATGGTGCTCATGAGAATAAACTACTCATAGGTTATGAGAAAGTGGGGAAGTAATTCTCTAAATAACAAGCTATGAGTGAAATAGCCATAGAAAATCCCTTTCTAACTTGTGGTAGGGCATGCTTTCTTTCATGCTGCTAGAAATGCTTATGCATGTAAAATGTGGCTTAAATAGAAGTTTTAATCAATGACTGTATCAAGAAGTAAATTTACTGGTTTTTTTTCCTTGCCAGAATGTCATCATAGTACTTTTTTATTTTTTTCAGCTATGAGACCATAAAAAATTAAATTGTTGTGGTGTGACATCGCTGAAAGCATTAATATACTTTTTCTCCCATTTATATAAGTTATTAAAAAATAGATATTGTTTATATTCTGTCAGAATGTTTTGAAGTCTGCTAAAGATTTTAAATTAAAAATAGGGACAAGTAATATAAAACTGCATGAAAAATAATTTATTATTTTATTACAAAAAAGGACAAAATAATTTTCCTCTAGATTTTCAATATTATGTGCAGATTTTATATACTTGTATTTATTTAATTTTCTATTTAGTGACTAACTAAATTCGCACTTGCCTACACTGTATTTTCATATTATTCATTATAACAAGTTTTCTTTTGAAAGGCAGTGGTAGAGAGCAATGTAATACATAGGAAAACCCAGTTTACCAGCAATATCTGTTTTTGTACATTTATTATATTCAGGTGTTTCTGCTGCTCCCTTCTCCAATGCTATACTTAGCTATTATAGAGGAACTGATTTTCATAATCCTGTCAAATATAAATCAAAGCAGAGCATCAGTTTTCTTAAGGTGTGTCAGCAATTAGATTGCCAGTGCAGACCATTTCTTTACTGTTGTTGGATTTGTGTACAGTAATAGCTATTTCTTAATTAAACAACTGCAAAATAATGTCCACATGTGGGCATCCATCAAAGTTATTTGACATTTGGATCTGGCTGCCATAAAACTATAATTTAATTTGAATTCCTGATGCTTTATGTCTAGAAGGTCTAAATTCACTGGAACAAACATATGAGCATAACAGCTAGCTGCTTTTCTTACCTGTTTAGTAATGTAATATGACAGTTTTGTTTCAGTGGAAGTACATGTTGTCAAGCTTTCAGTGTATCAGTTGCAGGATTCCTAACACCAAATTAATTTTATAAATAAAACCTACAAAATATTTGATTGTCAGATTTTGACAGTATTCTTCCATAATTTTTTTTCTTTTTTTGTCATCCCTAGAGATCACCAATACAGTCCTTTGCTTTCCAGAAACCACTAATTAGGGCTTGTAGTTTTCACTTACAAAATAACTACAAAACTTTATCCATACAGACATTTCCTTGACCATATATTTTATGTAATGTAATGTAAAATGGCTTAATGTAAAAACTGCAGTCTGTAATCAGCTTATAGGTCCCCTCTGTATCACAGATTACTTCTGCAATTGAGACATTATTTCTTTAAATTGAATGTGAGATGTATTATCTTTGAAACTCACTATAATATAAGCCTGTTCAAATCAGTCTAATTTTAAGATTTTGTTGAGTAACTAACAAGTCAAATTAATATCTAAAAGTAACAATTCCAGTTGTAGTTCTGTTTGAGACAAATCTGTGATAAAGTAAGCAGATTATGTGGTAAAATCACAATAATATCCCAAGATGGTTACAACTGGGATTATTCTTTTATGGAACAAGGGTGTATTTTGCTGTTAAAACAGAACAGCACTAGTTGTATGCTCAGATGTTAGTATTTTAACATGCCAGATGGAGACAAAATCACTACTGCTTCAAAATAGGTGTCCAAATAGGCAGTTAGGAGTGTAATAGAATCAATTAATGATTGACCTTTGAATCTGCATACCTACCTGCACACAAACATTTAGTCAGCAGTGAAACACAAATTGGAGTGTGAATATGGTATTCTTAGGACCAACTGCAGTTTTTTGAGATTGAAAGAAAACTGAAATTGTTTCCAAGGTTCTCTATTAGAAAAGTACCTTTGAGCAGACTTTTACCTCAACCCAAGTAAAGTTTGATCTTTTATGACCTTTTATCCTCTTAGGTTATTTCCTGACCTTCTTGGAACCAGTAAACAACATCACTGTAGTCCAGGGGCAAACAGCAATCCTCCACTGCAAGGTAGCAGGAAATCCATCTCCGAATGTCAGATGGCTAAAAAATGACGCTCCAGTGGTTCAGGAGCCAAGACGGATCATCATCAGAAAAACAGATTATGGTTCACGTCTGAGAATCCAGGATCTGGATACCACAGACACAGGATACTACCAGTGCGTGGCTTCAAATGGGATGAAGACAATAACTGCAACAGGAGTTTTGTTTGTCAGGCTTGGTGAGTTCCTGGCTTTTATGACTACTCAGACTGCTTTATAGACTAGGTATTAGTTTTAACCATAGTATAATGAGAAATGAATTTAATGTTTTAAGAAAAATTCTCAGCACAAAAGAAAATAAAGTCAGTGCCTGAGGCCTCTCTCCCAGCACAGAACTTCTCAGTTGAACTTGATACCTCTTTAGTGGTAATAAAAGAAAGTAAATACAGATGTAGAGGTCTGTAAATACACAGCGAAGAAAAAGAATTAAAGAAGTGCCAGTAAAAAGTACAAAAAGGTAATATTTCATTGCCTGGAGTTTTTACTCTCCTGCTGAACTCAGTCTGTAAAAAAAAAAAACAAAAGCTGATGAGAAGAATGAGAAGTGGTTTTCTGAGTGATGTTCATAGTTCTGGGCCCATCCTTATGAACATAATTTCTACACTGCTGTGTGAAGTGTGGCCGCAAATTCTGTCCTTTCACACCTGAACATACACCCCACCTTTCAAAAAGTGCTTATATTGCATTTTGGAGGCTTCCAATCTGGAAGCCAACCTTTTATTTAGCCTGCCTTTGGAGCAATGGGAGAAAAAATTCTAGATGCATTTTTCTAAATTTTTTTTTCTGATTTTGTAATGTAAATAATTAATTCCAGTTTAGTTTGTAGTAATTGAGTGTTGAAGTGCTGCTTATTGAACCTTGCTCCTGCTGTCACAAAAGCTGGTCCATCCCCTTGCCACATCCTAAATTCTGATAGAAAGTCTCATTGAGGCTTATTAAAGGTAAGTGACGTGTTAAATTAACACCTTGTCTAACTGCTGGTTTTGTATGGCGAAAAATATTTTATGAAAAATCTGAGTCCATTCAAGTTGCTGCTGGAGCAGACAGTAGATTCATATGATTTTTATTTGTGGCTTTGAAAATAACAATATATAATTATGTTGAGGAATGCAGTGGGTTTTGTTTGGCTCATGAGATAAACCTTCCTTAAAGAGACAATTTCCTTTAGAGTGCTATTGACTTTTTTTATGATATTGTCTTTGAGCTAAACTTGTTTGTTTTATGTTTGCAGGTCCAACAAACAGCCCTAATCACAATCTTCAGTAAGTACTCTTTGGAAAATTTCTTAATGTACACTGACTTCCTTTGTTCTGTCAGGATTTAGTTCATGAACTCAGTAAGTGCTGCCTGCAGCCACAGTGTTCGTGCTAAAAGTATCTAAATTGATCAAAACCTCACAGAATGGATGAAACTTTTTTAGATAGAGGTAGCATTATATTACAATGGATTTTGATTTGACTGACTATCCTTGAGCAACTTCTGCTTGCTTATTTCATGTTTTGAACAAGCAAATTACCACAAAGTTGTGTTGAACAGTAATTGTTTACAGGGCAAGTATGGGCTAGAAGAGTGGTTAAAAATGAATGGGTAAAAATGCTTAGGTTGCTGTGGTTGCAAATTTACTCATGTTATATTACTGTAACTTGAAGAGCCAAGTAAAACAAGACTAGAATCCTGTCATTGAGTAGCTAGGCAAAAATTCTGTTTGCTATTGCCATTTTGACCTGAATGGTGATTTGGTGATTTCTGCAATACACCTGGGGTCTCTTGCTGATTTGTTAAAAAGATGAAAAGAGAATCATAGAATGGTCTGAATTGGAAGGGACCTTCAAATCACGTAGTTCCAACCCTTCTGCCATGGGCAGGGACATCTTCCACTTTATCAGGTTATTCCAAGTCCCATCCACCCCGGCCTTGAACACTTCTCAGAGGGAAGTATCCATAGTGTCTCAGGTCAACCTGTTATAGCTCTTTGCCACCCTCAGAGTAAAGAATTTATTTTTAGAGTCTAATCTAAACTTGCCACTTTCCAGCTTAATGCCATTGCCGCTAGTCCTGCACTATTTACCAGTATAAAAACACCCCTCCATCCTTTTTATGAGAACCTTTTAATGCTGCAGTAAGATCTCCCCAAAACCTCCTCTTTCTCCAGGTTTAGCAACCCCAGGTCTCTCAGCCTGTCTTCACAGAGAGATGCTCCAGCCCTCTGATCATCTTCATGGCCTCCTCTGGACCCAGTCTAAGAGGTCCGCATCTTTCTTGTGCTGAGGACCCCAGAGCTGGACCTAGGATTCCAGATGGGGTCTCATGAGGGCCATGTAGAGTGGTAGAATCCCCTCCTTCACCCTGCTGGACGTGCTGCTTTTGATTCAGCCCAGGATAAAATTGTCCTTCTGGGCTGAGAGCTCACACTCCTGGGTCTTGTCCAGATTTTCATCCACAAGAAACCCCCAGGTCCTTTTTCAAAGGGCTGTCTCACTGACTTGATCTCCCAGTCTGTGTTCATGTCTGGGATTTCCCCAACCTGGTGCAGCATTTGGCACTTGAACTCGTAGAACTTCATGAGGTAATCATTGACCTATTTCTCAAGTTTGTCCATCTGTTGTCCCAGTGGCACTTCTCAGCTTTGTGCTGTCTTCAGACTTGCTGAGGGTGCTCTTGATCGCACTGTCTGTGCCATTGATGAAGATATTGAAGGGAGCCAGTCCCGTGACAAAGCTGACCACAGCTTTCTGGCTTCATCCATCCAGACAGTTCCCTACCCACTGAACAGTCCAAATCCACGTCTCTCCAATTTGCAGATAACCATGTCACGTGAGATGGTATCAAGAAGTCTAGATAGATGATATCTGTTTTCTTCTCTTATTGACTGTTGCTGTCACTCTGTCACAAAATGCAATCCATTGGTCAGGTACAATTTGCCCTTAGTAAAATAAAGCTGTTCTGGCTGCCTTGGGTCAGTTTCTTCTCTTTTATATACCGTGGCATAACTTCTAGAAGGATCTGCTTCATGATTTTTCCAGGCACAGAAGCGAGGCTCACCGATCAGTAGTTCCTCAGATATTTCTTTCTCCTCCTTTTAAAAATGGGAGTGATGTTTTCTTTTTTCAGTCACCAGGGAGTTTGCCTGACTGCCATGACTTTTCAAATGTGATGAGATTGTCTTGGCAACATCATCAGCCAGTTCCCTCAGGACTCTGGAATGTATCTCATCAGGTCCCACAGACTTGGAGTTACTCAGATTCAACAAGTGATCCCAAACCTGCTCTTTGCTTAGTGGGACACACTTCACTGCCCCATACCCACACAAGGGATCAATGACTTGAGTGGAAAGGTTGACTGCTGGTGAAGACCAAAGCAAAGAAGTCATTGAGTAACTCATCTTTCTCCTTGTCAGTCATCACCAGTTTGTCCTTCTTGCTTAATGGGATACATTCTCTTTAACCTTTCTTCTCTAGCCTATGTCAGACCAATAAACCTGAGAACCAAGTTTTACACAGATTTGCTTTTGCTGTAGAGCAAATAATTAATTTTATTTCTTTTGGCTTCCCTAGTATTTTCCAAGTGATTCTCATGTACTGAGAATGAACTTGTTATTATTTCACAAATATGAACATAAATAGAACATTTCAACTGATATAGTGAGAAAAAGAATTACTGCATATGCGACTTCCTCAAGCAGAAGTAAATTGGGGTTCCCAAGACATCCTTCATCCTGGTTATTCCTAGTTTTTAGTGTTTTACTATGCAAGCTGTGCTGATTTGGAACACTGAGTTAAAATAAAGAAATAGCTTGGGAAAAAATATTTTAAAATCCTGTCATTTGGTAAATGGCACTTCACAATGGGTCTTGTACTGTTGGTATTGGAAGCAGTAGTGTGCCATCATTGTTCTGGACCTGCCATTAAAAGGTGAAGTGAAGAGTACAGTGCTGGTATAATATTTTCTTTTTAATATCCACTAGATTGGAGAGAAACCTGAAACTTCAGAAAAATGAGGTCAGGTCAAAGGTCTAGTGAGAAGTCATGAGGGTCTTATCATATGAGGCCCAGGAGCTTTCAGGGATTAGAGATCTTTGCCTCATTGCATGCTTACTTCTGTTTCAATTTTTAAAAAAAAACAATTCTTCAAATAAAATGTCATATTTTGGTGGTATAATTATTTTCTTTTCATAAACTGATCATGAGTTTTTTCAAAAATAAGTATTTTGTATAAAACCATGCAGGTCATTTTGTAAGCCAGGAAAGAGGAAGGGTGGGAAAAGGCAAAGGAATACCTAATTGCTTGGAAGGAGCTCTCATGGAACAAAGGACTCTTTCCATTCACTCTCTGCACAGTACAGCCTCGCACTGAGCCACGTGAGAGATATTGCTGCTGGTATTAGTGCTTCAAAAAAGACATGCCTCAGTGGAAACCTGAAACAAAACCATTGTAACTTGGTTTAAAATTATACCTAGTGAATATTAAGGGATAAGAAACATTACCTATGTAGATACCATCTAGCAACTTTTATGCAGTGGATTCCTAGAATTAATTGGCAATTAAAGATTGACAGAGAGAAAATGTGAGTTATGCAGTCAGATTTGCCAGTGCAAAAAAGCATCTTAACCTTCAGGTAATGAAGTTGAGATGTTTTCATAAAAATTTAAATACAAAAACTTTCAACAAATACATAGTCTTGAATTGCTGTGGATTATTTGGAGATGTGTTTGTTTTCTATCAAGTTCCATATGTGTAAAAATTTCAAGGAATTTTTCTGTAGAAATGCAGAATTACAATCTATCCTATTTATTGAAAGTATTAAAATTATCAAAAAATAGTAATAGATAATACAGATTAATTTGCAAAGCAAATAAAATCAAAACATGGTTAAAAAAAAGTTTCTGATTAGCCTTTGCTGTCTAGAGGAGTGTGCTACTAAAGGGCTGTTTTATTAAAGTAAAACCCTTTAACAATTCTTTCTCTTACTGCATTATGCTTTTACCTTTTGCATCATTAGTATTTTCAGTTTTGCCTTTCAAAAGTGAGACATCCTATTTGTTCAGAAAGGTACAAGGGTATGAATATAAAATAAATGTTTAACAAATACTGGAAAATGGCTTTTGTACCATGACTTAAAGCAAAATAATGGGCATTAATATCTTGTAGTATAGGAGCAGGAGGGCAGAAACAGTTGTCTTTCCTTCTGGAAGTATTGCTCTTAGAAGATAACATCATTCTAAAAGACTGTATGTTGTCTAGTCTAACATATTTTTTCTTTCAAATTTAATGTTAGATTAACTTTTGCCCATGGGGCAAATGCCTGTTTTGAAGCAGTTTAACAATAGCAGTGCCACCTTGAAGGGAGCTTGGGGTGGAAGATATATAATATTTGAATATTCAGTTTGTTGGCTCTTAAGGGCTTCTGGAAAATCTGATGAGGCCTTTGTGAAGTGAGGAAGGCACACGGAATGCAGGCAGAAAGAAATGCCCCTAAGCTCAGTCCTTGCCAAGTGTATGGGAAACGTTTCTGCTGTCACTGCTGCTTTTCCCTACGTGACCTTTCTGAAACCTGCTCAGTATGCCAGGAGCTGAACAATTCCTTCCAGAGCCCTGTGCAGAGGAACTGGGCTTTCCAAGAAACCTTGAGAAGTCCCTGTTTTATGGAACTCTGACTAAGATCAGTTATGGATTTGCAGCCTTTCATGCCTATATGCTGGATGCTTAGGAGAAATAGGTGAGAAGAAACACTGCCACCAGATAGAAACAATCATCTCTTTTTGGAGGAGTTTCTGAGGTATTAATTATTCAGAATGAATTTGCATGTTCTTATGCCCAATTTTAAAGTAGTTTGGGACTGCAGTAAATTTTTTAAGATTCAGTCAATTGAAGAAAAGTGATGTAGAGAATTTTCCATTTAGAAAAGCAGTTGTAGCTAGGAAAGAACCAGTTCTTTCAAACAGTGGAAAAAAGAATGTCTAAAAACCAATAATGTGGCTGTGTTAAAACTTCAGGTGAGAGGCTGGGCTCCTGAGCAATATGGTCTCCATGGTCTGCATATCCCAAAACACACCTTTTCTGTGACCCCAAAGGAAAGTTTCTGCATGATGTGAGGGGCACTCGTATATCTTTATGATAGAAACAAATTCATTTTCATCATGTGATGAACTTCCATGTAATTACAAGTTGGAAAAGAGAATATAAAGTCTTGGGAAAGAAGGTAGAAAGCAGTGGATCAACAGACCACTTCACCCTCAGACACTTCCCTGCACTTGACTGGGGTCTTCCAGGTAAAACACAGTAGCTGAGGGGGAAATAGTTTTTGTAAACTGAATGTCTCTGGCAAACCAAAGGTATCTAACATCACACTAAAAAGAATGTATGCTTTCCTTACTATCAAATAGCAGCACCACTTGTGTCTTCCTCCTTTCCTGAGATGCTATGGCAAATTTCTTTGGTCTCAACGTAGTTTAGCCACAGATAACATAGTTAATCTTGTAAATTATACATGATTATCCTAAAATTCACATAAACAGATGGTATTTTAAAACAATGCAAGGTTGTTTCAGAATTTAGAGTGTTTATTCAGGCCCATAAGAACCAGGTGTTTGATGATATGCTTCCTCCAGGATGACATTCATGCCTTTTGTTTCATCAAAATATTCATGTGGCTGAGTCAACCATATTTGAACTATGTATGTTTTTTTAAGATGCTTGTGGCAATATGTTGAAGTTACAGAATAAGCTCATACTTGTGTTTTCATTTCCTGTTTTAATCAAGGAAAAAAAAGAATTTTGTGATTAAAACACTGGACTGTAATTTCAGAAGTCTGGATTTAATTTCTGACTGTACTCCTGTCTCTGTGTGTGATTGCAGCAAGTTGTTTAACCTTTGTCTCTCCATGTTTTGTACATCAAATAGAGATGGTGGATCTTGGGAATTTTTTGCCTTCCTCTGCTATGGGATCAGATTATTTCAAAATGTTTCGGGTACGTTCTTCTCCCCATAAAGCATGGAATGTTATCCTGTTTTATGAGCGAGGAACTGAGGCACAGATTATCTTGGGCTGGTCTACATTAAACAGCATGTGTTTGTCTTGGCAGATTTCCTGACTCCCTGACAATCCAATTTGGGGATCTGGCTGAAACATGCTGCAATTCCCTCCTAGCCCTTCTGTGTCAGTTTCCTTTTTTTCTCTCAAGTCTGAGGGGGAGGCTGTATTTCACCCTCCTGTGGGTTTGGGGCTCCTTTCAGGGGATTTTGATCCACAATCTCAGATCTGCTTTTGACTTCGTCATTTTAAATGTCCTTTGACAGTCCTTCAGGCCAAGACAGGAAATTTGGAGGAAGGACAGAAGTAAAATCAAGGCTGCAGTAAATTTTTTCTCTTATCTATTTTAGAGCGCAATTTTTCAATTTTTCCTCTAGTTATATAGGATACAGTCTAGAAAGGCTCAGAAGTTTATGACATCACAAATTAACATATAACAAAAATTTATACTGTCTTCTGCTCAGAGATGTAGGGTGTACTCAGAGGAAGCTGACAGTCTGTCTTGTAATAAAACCTCAATTTTTTTATCTTAATGTTACTCATGTGTTTCAAAAAATCTTTTTTCTCCCTCATTTTTAACCCCAGAACATGTATAACTCAAGGCAGAGTTAAAGTGCAGTGGAAATACTGTTTTGGGTTGCTTTGCACACACCAGATGACGATTCTTCCCACATGGTTTTGTTTCTTCAGTTTTAATCTTCTGCTTAAATGTTTTCTAATCACAAGGAAATAAATGATGAACAATCTCACACATTTTATATTATTTAGTGATAGAAGTAGAAATTCAGTGTGCTTACAAGCTTGATGAATTTTAAAATTATTTAAACTAATTTGTATTTAAACTAATACACATATTGTCTTGGAGTAGACGCAAGTGGCTGTATTCCTGCAAGTTGTTATCCGGGGAAACTATTACAAGTGGTGGGTTTTTTTCATTTCTGTTAGAGGAAGGGAAGAACTGAATAAAGATGTTTACAGAAAATATGTAGGGAGAAAAAGGGATAATAGTTTGTTTCAGTCCATTATGCTGACTAACCCATGTTGTTCAGAACCCCTCAAGAAACAAAAGAAGCCAAGCATATGCACAGGTGATTAAAAATAAATCTTCATGAAAGTTTTACCTTCTTTTTGCTGTTGTATAAATCAAATACCCTTGTATAAATTTAAGTGTAATGCAGATGCACTGCTTTACTGAGAAAGATTGGTGGCAAAGACAAAAAAGCAACCTTCAGGGCTTGACTTGTAGTTGGGCAAGGTTTCTAAATACCTTAGGAAGAAGTAGTATTTAGTTACATTTCTTACAGTTAAGCTAACTCTGGGTTAAATGTAGGAAGCATTTGTACTGAATGCAATTCATTATATGTAGGGCTACAAGCACGCACTACACCCAACAACACAAACACTTTATTTCCAAATAGTACTTTTTTTCAAAATTTAGACCTTTAGCTTTTATATGACTGTTTAAGGGAATTGATGTTTTCTGTGGGTGAGAGTTCACTCACAGCCTGTCTATTTAGAGACCCTTCTTCCTTACTCTGCAGAGCAGTGTCTAGGTTTTTGGTAGCCAAAAAAGCCTAGGCTGTCATATCAGGCAAGCTGTAAGGTGCAATCATGAGCTGTGCAATGCGTGGCAAAGAGCTAGTTTACAGCTCTTTGTAAATATGTGACCCCAACACGCCCTCTTCCAGCAAATTCCAGATCAGCAGCTGGTGCTCAGGTTTTAGCAGCTCAGAGAAACAGTTTGTGTTAAACTACCAATGAAGTTGCAAGCAAAGTAAGACACTTGTTATTCCCTTTAAGGATATATGTAAATTGATATTCAAAGTAGTAATGGCCCTTGGGCTTTTGGCAAGCAGCTACTGCAGCTGTTGGACATCCCTGATATAACCAGGAATCTTTAGTGTGTATAGATTTTACTTCTTCCCTCTATCCCTCCACTACTCTCATTTGTTTAGTAGCTTAAATGGTTTTCAAAGTATTTATTGTATGTCTTACAAAAGGACAGTTATATGTCCCTGAGACTTCCTGTAGGCATTTGATGCCACATTGAGTTTAATTAGAGTTCCTTAGGATGCTGAATAGCCTCTAAGTGCATACAAGGAAAGCGTGAATGTTGTAGTTAGGCACAAAGATAAAGGAGCACTATTCTAATGAAAAGTAGGTAATTTAACAAAATGAGATAATGCTGGAACACCACACCATAAATCATCCTTTCAATTTTTATGGCTTTATGATTTTCCCTACTTTTGTATAATTGTGTTCTCTATTTCAGTTTGAAAGAGCCAGAAAAACTAGATGCATCTAATCTAGTGTACTTGAGAAAAAGTCAAACAGATGGTACGAACCAATAATATTTGAAAATTCTATTCAAAACTAAATAGCATTAACAGGGATGGAAGGAACTGTTTTTTGAGAAGAAAGAAAATTCAGTAAGGAAATTTCCTCTCTTAAATTGGTACTGCTTTGTTAGGTGTAAAATCTGAAGTATTTGAAGTGATACTACTCAAAAAGTAGGGTTGCAAGAAGCATGTGTTATACTTCTCAAAAATCTTAATCCTAAGCATCTGATTTCTCGTTTTGTTCACTCTGATAATGACATAGTAGAAGCAAAGGATTACCTTAGATAGGACGCAAACAGTTTTATGTCACAGAATCTTTGTTTTTATAAATATTTATTCACACACATACACATACTTCCACCCACCCAGAGTTTTCCCAGCAGTTTAATTTACAAGCCAGAAAGCATTTTTCTCCTGCCTGACCATGCTTTCCCTCAAGTTGGGAAATGCAGTTTAGCAGGCTGACCTGCATGTAGAAATTCTTATACTTTTCTATGACTCAGTTTTGCAAAGTTATGTTGACAAACCTCCTTTTTTTTCTGCCTGCCTAATCACAATAAAGTAGTTCTCTATTGCAAAATAACTAGCAGAGGAATAAACACACAGAATAGAAAAGACTATAATAAAATACAATGCAATAACATATAATGCAATGCAGTGCAGTGCAGCATAATAAAATAGAGTGGCTCCAGTTGGCAGGGACCTACAATAATAATTTATTCCAGCTTCCTGATCACTCCATGGGTTGACAAAAGTTAAAGCCCGTTATTAAGACCATTGTTTAAATGCCTCCTTTTAAGGCACAGGGCACTGACCACCTCTTTAGGGAGCCTGTTTAGGTTTGACCACCCTGTTGGTTAGGAAATGTTTCCTAATGTCCATTTGGAACATCTCCTGATGCAGCTTTGAACTATTCTCACACGTTCTGTAGCTGAACCCCAGAGAGAAGAGACCAGCACTTGCCTCTCCTCCTCCCCTTCTCAGGAAGCCACAGAGAGCAGTGAGGTCACCTGTCACTTGCTTCTCTGCAAAAGCAGCCAAATCCAAAATCCTCAGCCACTCCTCATAGTATATTGCTTCCAGCCCTTCCACCAGCTCTGCTGTCCTCCTCTGGACCATCCAAGGACCTTCCCACCCTTGTCAGACCGTGGGCCCAGCACTGCTCACAGGACTCAGGGTGAGGCTGCACCAGGGCTGAATCCAGCAGGATGATCCCAATCACCGCTGGTGATGCTGTGTCTGATGCACCCCGGGGTGGGGTTTGCCCTCCTGGCTGCCCAGCACACACTGCTGATCACCCTGAGCTGCTGCCAGCCAGCACCCCCAGATCCCTCTTCCTGGGCTGCTTCCTAGCCATGGACTCATTTAAGTAGGAAAAGACCCTTAAGTTAATTGAATCCAACCATAAAATGCTACATTACATAAAAAACATACTCTCAGCTCAAATAGCTGCTAAATTATGTAGGAATTTTAATCTTAGAGCTAAGGCATGCTTGTAGGTGTGCCATGTTGCAGAGCTGAAGCTGTAGTCACTTTTCAAGCTGGACTGCTGTGGTGATACTCAGTTGTAGATAGCTGCAAAGTAGCATTTTCATACTGACTTGGTAATTAATGTAGAAAAGACTACCTCTGTGTGTAATGAAGTTTAGCTGCATTTTTTTTTTTTTTATCAGGTTGGGGAATGGAGAGCCAAACGAAAATGTAATACAAAATCAGCAGTTTCAGGATTCAGATGCTCCATTAAGGACGTGCTGTTTGTGCTGTTAGATCATTGAAACTTTATATACTCTGTGGTTCAGACTGACAGATATATCAGTATATGCAGGATCTCAGTTTTTAAGCATTAAGAACTAAATGCTGAAATACTAAACTTGGGGAAGCATTTGTTCTCCTAATTGAATTTGCCACATGTTTTGATTCGTGAACAGTTTATTAATGTTAAACCAAATTACATTAATTTACAGTGCTGTGGTGTTGGTACAATTGCTACTCATAGAGTATCAAGATAATGATGTTTGCACAGCATCATGTGTGTGCCATCTGAAAATAAATTAATCCTGACTTTGGAATATGAGCTATTTTGCTGTGAAACAATGCAGCCAGCACCCACTATTATATTGTGGAAAGATTTAAATAGAAAAATGTGACAGTCTGGAATTAATTGGTTATACACAGGAAAGAAAAAAAGAAAAAGAAGAAAGGAGTCTTTGAAAAAGTCTGATGAACATTCATTAAGTAATTTCAAGTCCAAAGGAAGAAATGTAAAGGGAAGTCACCTTTGGGATTATGTCAAGGTTGGATGAACACCCCAGTGTCCCAGCAGTTTTGGGTGATTCAGAGTGCTCTTACCCCAGCTCCAGAAAAGGGAAGCTACAGAGCCAAAGTTTGTTCATTTCCACCCTCTTCCAGTGGCTGGAGCAGAAGAGTGTCTGTTTATTTTTAATTTTTGAGAGCTCTAGAGGCCTGATTGAAACTGGCATAGAATTTCGTGTGGAGAAAAAGCTAATTTTCCTAATTTGGAAAAAACCAACAAACCTATTATGTGAAATTATGACGACACACCAGAATTATTTGATGAATTCTGGATTCCTTAGCTATGCTAGCCAGACCTCAGCCGCTGGAGCAGATGACAGGCGGATAACACTAATAATAGACTGCTGTCTCCAGTGCAGACCAGCCCAGAAGAGGAGGCACATCCTTCCCCATCCATTGGCAGGAAGAAAGGGTGAGACACAAAAATTACTAGGTTTTGCTCCAGATTTGAGGGAGATGTGTGCTCCCCTGCTGGTAGACACTGTATGCATCCCTGCCCTGCCTCTTCATCCCCTTCCACTCTCCTTGTTCTCCTGGGCTCTCCACAAACTCCTCATGCCTGCACCTCAGTTGGCCTTAGGGGATAACCATGGGTGCCAAGCAGTTTTCTTTTGTCACACTTGGGTGCAAAGCCTGCTGTAGAGAGAGTACTGGAGGAATAGGTGCACTCTCATTGACTGGGCTGATGAGTGCATTAAGGTGGAAATTGCCTAAAGGCTGGACAAATTCAGGCAGTGCTTCCTGGGAACCAAGGACTGCTCCAAGTGCCACAAGTCTGCTCAACAGCAAGACAATGTGACAGTAGTAGGACCAAGTGCTGCTCCTTCCACCAAGAGTGGATTTAATTTATTTTTTTTTCTAAAGAGAAACAAAATATTAAAAAATTCCCCGTCATTATTTTTTGAAACATCTAACAATTTCCTTCAAAGTAACAACAACAACAAAATAAAGACAAAAATGATCTTTGGACTGTGGAAAATTTAATCTCAAATAAGCTCTATCAAATACAAGCTATGATAATTGTCTGCAATACTGGAAAGTGTTCACAGACTTATTTCATATTGCATCCATGAAAAGTAGCAGAGAAACTAACAGATATATTATCACTTAGATGTTTTAAAGGCATAATTTAGTCAAGTTTTTCAAGTAGATGGATATGCTGATTTTTCCTTAAGACTAGAAAACTGACACTTCAGTATTGTATGTTCATAAATACTTGATGTTTCTGTAGTTTTAATAAAAGTGTTCTGCAAAAGACTTTGAAGATGCACACTTCTACATATAATTATGTAGCAAATTTATAGCTGATGCTACAATAATTTCTAGCTGTTTTACAAAGCTCTCTGCTATCAGGTCAGTATAATATCTGTGGTAACTGAGACAGAAAAGCCATCTTAGTTCTGTTTCTAATAAAACAGAAGAAAGAAGGAAAATAAATTATGCCAGTACAGTTATTTTCACTTTTTCGTTTGCTCATAATCTTCCAGAGATGATAGCATTTTTAATGCCATGGTCAGTTAAAACATTTTTAATTCTGAAAAAAAAAAAATTAATAATGACTTTTGACTTTTTTCTTTTTACAAACGTGTTTTAACTTTTAAACCTCTAATACAAAGCCAGGAAGCACTTTGTAGAAAGCTAATATTCCCCATCATTCAAAAAAAAAAAAAAAAAAAAAGAAAAAAAAAAAGAAAAAAAAAAAGAAAAAAACAACCAAAATGAAAAGCTTAAGACACTTCCATAGGATTTCATTCTTTTGTTTTCAATTCTTCCTTTGTTCTTCTTTTAACCTCCCCTTCTCTTTGGACTTTTATAACTTCCAATTTTCATCTATGCTTTCGCAGCCTTTTCTCTCAAGACTTTCTACTTCATACCTGTCTTCCTGGCATATATGGGAAATTCTGTCAGTGGATTTAAATCAACTGAACTGTAGTAAAAAAATCCTTATTTGTGCCTAAAATCTGCTTCTGTAAATAAATCACAATGCATTAATACCTACCTGAAAATTTAAAGGATTTTGTAAAAGACAAGGGTTATTATATTGATCTTGTCCCTGATGGCATTTGGAGAGTGGGGTGAGGATCGCACCAGAACAAGGTCAGAGCAGCCTGGTGGGAGATGGGCTGCCCTTCTCTCACCTGTTCACAGGACGAGAGGGAACCCCAATTCCCACACCGGTCCCCTTGGTGAGGTCAGATTCCCCTTCCTCCCCTCCCTCAGCTCCGTGGATACCAGAGTTCTTTTCTCCTCCTCCTGCATGGCTTTCCCATCTTCCCTGGTAGCTGACAGATCTCTAAGCTCTGTCCCCCAGTCCCACCCCTCTTTTGCTGAGGTGCATCCACCCAGGTGGAGCAGCCTGCACTGACTCCAGGGCACGAGCATCCCCATGGCTGGAACCCTGGCTAAGCTGCCCAGGATGGCCCCTGCCAGCCCTGCTTCTGCCTGGTATAGCTGCAGTTTTAACGATGTTTTCAGCTGGTGGACTATTCTAAACCCTTTTGGAGCTGGCCTGTGCGTAGTCACTCACTCAGGGTGGGATGGCAGGATGAGGATGGATAACAGCTAAGAGTTTTGCTTTCCTCTGTCAGCAGAGGGAAGAGGGAGCTGCTTGTTAGAGGCTCTTCAGAGAGGGTCTGTTGGCTCTGCTCACTTTCCTTGGATATGTCAGAGAAAGACAATTTATTAGATAGTCATAACATGCTGAGGGGGATAACATGCCTTGAAAAAAGGGGTGGAGAAGAAGGCTCATAATGGCTTCTTTGGTGAGTGAGAAGCTGGAATGCTGCATGGCCAGGTTCATGTTCCCATGTGTTGAAATTAGTTTTTTGAAGGTTTTTCTTTTCAAATTTTCACTAACTGTGGTTATAACAGAAATGTTTCTGTTAAAAGTGTCTGACACTCAGCAAAACAGATCTGCAGCCTTCCCTGGATTGCCAGCTGACTCATGTGATTTCAAGATTTCATTCCAGTGTGCTAACACCTATGAAAGCAGAGGGAGAATTTATAAAAATGCCCTTTGAGTAAACTGAAAGAGAGAGTTTGTAGGCAGAAGTTAGAATGTTGTTGGCAGAATATTAGATCATCTGTTTGAAGTTACATGTGTTAAGCAAGAGGATTTGGGTTGGTTATACAGCTAGGGACAGCCCTCTGTTTCTTACAGAAATTCAGAACATTGATGTCCCTGTTTAGTTTTGCTTCCTCGACTGTTTTACCCAGCTTAATGTAGTAAAAGCAATCCTGCCATCTGTCTATACTTTTGCATGTGCTGAACTTGGAATTTTTTGGTACACTGAAAACTTTCCTAAAGATGCAAAGCAATAATAAATACCTGAATATAACTGAAATAATAATAAATAATAGTAAATACCTGAATACCAAGAAACCATGCAGTGGTTATCTAATGAGCAACCTGTTGCAGTTTTATGTGCTCCTTTCTCTTGTATATATTTGCCGGTGAAGGCTGTTTTTCATGTTATAGGAGCAATGCTGGGTGAGTGTGTGAGAGAAAGGAAGGCAACACAAATTTCCTTTGGTTTTATCCACTTTAATAATTGATTGTAGTATATTTTATCAAGGACACAGCTCAGCTAAGAGTTCTGACACCCTCTTAAGACAATGTCTACTGAGGAGCCAATTTGGGTCATAAGTCAGTGAAGGCCTATGATTAAACCCTATTGATATTCTCTCCCTTTCTTGTTTTTAAGTGGTTTTAAATATTTAGCAGTAAAAGAAATCTCCTTCCACAGTAACATTAGATTATAAGTTTAAAACTTTATTTTGACTATGTTTTAGAGACAGACCTTGGAGCATTTAAAAATACTGATTTCATAATCCATTTTGGCAATATTTTCAATAGTCTACATATTAGGGTGTTTTAAAGTTTGAGTTGCTCTTTGACAAGCAAAAGTCTTCTCTTTAGTTTGTAACAAACATTAGGTCCATTTGTAGGTGTGTTTTTACTAATGATATTTCAATTAGTTGCTTTATCCATTAGCTGGCTTAAAATGCTCTCTCAGGTCCTGTTATTCATGTGAACAAATCCATGATCTAATAGAACCAGTAGAATAAAGATCAGCTGTTATTTTTGACTGATCTTAGGCGTTGAATATGGAGTTTCAGTTCACCCTGTATTTTTTTAGTAACTAGCAGATAAATATTCAAATCAAATGCAACACAATTGTTCTGTTCCGTAATTGGAACTTTCAGTAAATTCTTTAAGGTATTCTGTGATGTACTACTTTTCAGATAAAAGCAGGAAATACTTATCCTTTTGTGTGCTAAATGTAAGGGAATCTTGCTTTTTGGGTCTGTTGTTACACTCAATAAGCATCTGGTAGCAGAAGTCACGGGCCATATCCATTGTGAGTGTAAATTGTCATAGGCCCATTAACTTCAACTGAGCTATGACTATTTACACAAATTCCCCTGCCCATTAGTTTTTTGTTTTTTAACACTAGACTCCCCTTCTTTTCTGATAGTATTTCTTACATTCCTTTAGTGCAAAGGAAAAGTCTTACTGTATTCTAAGTATTAAGTGTTCTAAGTCTCTCTTTGAAGAGTTAAGTACATCAGTATGGATTTCCCGAAATCCCAGGAGCGCTGATCTTTAGGCACAGGTGAAGACATGCAAACAATGATTTTAAGTGCCAGAAAGGTGGGTTATTTGCAGAAACCTTTGGTCAGGGGATGAAACTGTTTGTTCAGAGGATGGATGCAGGTAGGGCAGGAAGCCTTCTCCCATGGTGTGGGTGCAGGGTAGCCTCCATTCAGGCAAGGGCCTGATGCAGCAGTCAGGTTATCCCTGCCAGCCATTAGCTTCTTGGCTCCAACAGGAAAGGCACAAATATGCACGTGTGGAGTTTTTGGTGTTTTATGGTTTGTGAGTTTGGGGTTTTTTTGAGGTTTTCCTGTACACCTGGGCTTTCAAAACGACACTAAAACCAAAAACCTACTTGTGTGTGTTACTGAATTTCTGCCCTGTGTTATGGGTGATGTCAGAAGCACCTGACATTAGCCCAGCCCTTCAATGGATAGTAATAGTTCAAACCATACTTTTAAAAAAAACTGTGGTTTTTTTTCCTCCATCAAATATTTATATGCCAATTGTGTTGGCTTGAATGTCAGTAGTAAAACTCCCATTGATGATCTGTGCCCAATAGTGGCCTATGAGGACAAGCAATTTAAATTAAAGATGGCATTTCTTGACAAATTTTCTTCATGGTGAAACAATAAATTGAGTGTTATATTTGATGTTTTCTCTGAAGGCGAATATACAAACCAGGCCAGAAGGTACCAAGTATTTCTCTGTGGTAACATAAATATATATCCACTATGTTTTTGACTGGAGGCAAATCTTATAGATGGGATAATGGCATGTGACAAAGGTAGTATGTTTCTTTTCTCTCAGATCTCATCTGTGGCCTGTTGAGCGAGGGGATATTTGGGGTGTCAAATAATTCTAACCATTGAAAAGTGATCCTCTTGTGAATAGACTTTGCTTCCTAGCATTAAGATATGATATATGTCAAGAGTAAGGGTAACATATTACGAGGATTGTAGTGCAACATTATAAGATGTCCTGATTTTGAGATTAAGTATAAAGAAACCATGAATAAATGTATGTGTGTGTATGTCTTTTTTACTGCAGCCCTCTATAATGCCCTTCCCAGTCAGAGAGATTTGCTTCTCTTTGATTATGTAGACCCTTTATTCCTTTATTCTTTTTAGTATTGCAGGTAATTTAATTTCTGTGGTTTATATTTATGAAGTAGCCACACACTTATAATCTGAAATATGATGCCTGTCCTTTTCCCTCTGATCTTAATGTCCATCATTATCATTATTTTTACACAGCTTCTGACATTAGTTATCAAGTTGTAACTATCAAAAATCCTGAGACATCCCAGCAACTGTACACCAACTATTGTATTTCTCTAAGAATAGCAAATAGGCTGATATAAATAATTTGTCCTTTCCTTTATCTATCAGTCTGTGGTTTTCTGTGCACTTGTTCTTGCTTTGCCATTCTGCTTGTAATGGAACATTAGGTGGAGGTCTAGCATTCTCAGTATTTAACAGTTCTTGATTAAAAGCTGCTTAATCCCTGGACAACATGGAAGAGGGTCAAAGCTTCAGGTTTATTTATTTGGGAAATTTATGGGAAATTTTAATTGCATTGAGTTTGCTTGTGGGAAACTTCTCTAACAAAGTTTCTACTACCTTTTAAAAGCTAACCTTTGGAATATCCTGCTGTAGTCTATGAACTGGTTTATGTTGTTTACTTTGGTAAAGTGTAGGTTGAGATTATGTCTGTCCATATAACTGCTAGGGTATTAGTAGGGTATTATTAAATCGGGTTTTTTTCAATGTATTCAATTGAAAAACTTATTCTTTCTGAGCTTTCTGGAGAATTTCTGTGTTTATTTCTATGGCCGGTGCACAGTGTTTTATCTCTTCTATTTTCAGGAAAATAGTTTTAACTTAGAAGTTTCTGCTGTCTTTGTAAGTAAAACTTGTGGTATGCAATCAGAATAAAGGTGTCTCACTAGCAAATGATTATCTGGTACTCCTCAGTTCTGCTTTCATAATTCCTTCTGTGAATCCTTGCTAAAAACTGTTAGAGCTTCATGTTTTTTCTGTTTCTGAGAAAAACCACAAGGCCTGCTTTTACTGTGCTTTCATGGGCACTGAATGCATACTGAAAATGCTCATCAGATTTAGGTGCTTCAGAAGGTGATTTCAGTGTTAAACAGAGTTTCCATGGTTGCTTTGTTTTTACTTTGTTTGACTTTTTTGTTTCATATCCCCTCCGGTCTGTTCAGCTGCGACAGTTGCAAACAATAGGTGGTGTCACACAAATAGCAAATAATGTATTGTGCTGAGACAGGTTCTTTCCACTTTCAAATTTTCCACGAAGAAAAGCATCTTTGTTGCCAGTGTGTTTTCTTCTGTAGTGCTTTGGTGTCCTTTCTGTGTCACATATGAAATTAAAGTAATGCTTAATGAGAGGGTGGGGGTAGTGATGTCCACTATGTTTTTTCTAGAACCTCTAGAAATCTTTTTATGTATTTGTAGGGCAGATAGCCATCTTATGGAAGAGTTGCATGACCTCCATCTAGAGTTTTCTATTCATCATGGTAGATTTTATTCCTCTTCAGAGGCACTGGTTCTTCCAGTTCTTCTTTTATAGAGCCAGATGTTCTTGGAAGTAATGATTTGTAGCAGTGGGAGGAGTAGCACTGCATGATTGAATGTGCATCTTTTTTCTACACTGCTTGCTTGGTTAATTCTCAATTTCATATGGACTTCTGCCCATAAACTTGAAGGCAGTCTGTATTTTATGAGGTGTTGCAGTGCATGTGTGATAAGGAACTTGTAAATGCTTATCGACGGTTGGCTCATCAGGATGTTTCCAGACCTGGTACCAATTCCATGTTGTACATAAAAATAGTATCGATATTTTGGTTTTATTTATGTGTGACAGAGGCAGTAGGTTCTTATTCTTTTGCTTTTGATTAGAAAGCCTAGTTCTTAACTGAATTGTTCTGACAGAAGATCACCTTGTGGGACTGGTAACTGATTACACTGACTCTGAACTATGGCATAGAAGGCCTGTTTAGTCATATTCTTTACAATTTTATTTTTAAATCCAAACTCTGGTCAAACATAGGATGAGTAGCTGGGAGGAGACTTGACTCAGTAAGAGAATACCTTACCTGCGTTCTAACTGAGTGCTGAGAAAATTCAGTTTCCAGGTACACTCTTTGATTCAGTTTCCAGCAAAGGTGCAAAAAAGACTAACACTTAGCATGTGCCTGGCTCTATTTTCTAAACTAAAAAAAAAAAAAAAAAAAAAAAAAAAAAAAAAAAAAATTAAAAAAATTGAAGAAAATCATGAACAAAGGTGACAAATTACCTGTGGTGCATAGCTTGTAAGATTTCTGCAAGTGGAACAAATTGAACTCTTCTGGGTTGCTATTGTGGAGTCAGATTTCCACTTTCACCAGGGTTCTTGATCAGAACAGACATTATAGCTAAAGCAGCAGGAAATTAAAGAGTCAATATTTCTGCCTATTTTCAGCAGCTTTTAATTATTGCACTGATCAGCAACTGAATTGCTGGCACATGGTTTGGAGCATGATTCAAAGCCACACATTGTTCCAAGGGCTCCTGTTCAAACTGAGCATTATACCACTCCTATGATGTTTTATCAGACTCTCCCCAGGTTGCTTTTTTCTGCAAATTTTTTGTCATATCCCAAGGGTACATGTAGCTGAAGGATAGAGTAATCTATAAGGAGACTCTTACTGCTGCCACTTCTGCAGCTGAAATCAGTTTTTTTCCTAAGAAGACTAATGTAATTTCATTCTCTCAGTACTAGTACTAGTCAAACAGCATTCAGTGAGTTTCCTGACCTGACAAAGATGCGTGTAGAATAACAGCTGCACTTCTGTCAGAGTAACTGACATCAGATTACTGTTTACTTTTGCTTGTGTCCACAGTAATGGTCATATCTAGTTTAGTATAATCAGCAGTTGACTATAACATGGGAGAGGGGAGCATATGTGTGTATTTGTAGTATCTAAGCTCTGTTTAAAAGTTCTTGACAGAAATAAATAAACGGAGCTAAGTAAGACATCACACTGATTTTGTCACCAAACCCATGGTGTTTGGAGTGTGCTTCTTTCCCCCCTTTTTGGTACTGACAAGAGAGCCCTGAACTGAGGCCTGAAGTGTGAGATACAGTTTCAGTAAGATACATTGCAGACCTTGTTCTGCAGGATAGGGGTATGAATTTACTCTTAAGAAAGAGGTCAAATAGAGGTTTCATATCCATTCAGCTCCTTTTGGGAATTGCTGACTTCCTACTGAGGTGGTCAAGGATCATAAAACGGGCACAGACAACATGCTTTGATATTTTTGTCCCTTCAGGAATGATGCAATTGTTGCAAAATCACAGGGTTTTTTTTTGTAAGAATGAAAGAATGTCACTGTAGGGAGTAGTTGATCCTATGACTCCTCTTTTGCTTCATCCACCCTAATCAAAAACTTACATATCTTTGAGGAAGGAGAACTTGTTTCAAAGTTTGTAGACAAAATGTTGCTTTATGAATATTTAACAATAGTACTGTGATAGGAAATAAAGGCCACATCTGGATAACAACTGCATGATACACTTTATATCCATTACTTATCAAGAGTCCTGTTAAGTCACTGTCTTTCTTGGGGGCAAAGAAGAGATGCAGCTCAGGTGGTGATTGGTGGTTCCAGCTTTTGGCTACCTGTACAGACAGTTCTGCCAAACTTTCCACTGTCAGAGGTTAAGAAATATTGATAACATGTCCCTGAAGAAGTGGGCTGTATCAGGAAGACACAGCAGAGGAAAAATGAGAAGATTGCTAAGACAGAGTAAGGTACCAGTGTCAGGGGCTGCAGAAGGCACAGGTAATGTTGGCTAGCTGCTATCAGGCAGAAGGTTTTCATGCTGATTTTTCTCACCTAAAGTTTTACACATAGTCACTCACAGTTTTGTCCTGATATGTGCTACTTGAAGGAAGGGTGGAGGTATTTTAGAGAATTGGGAACATGGGTGACCAGAATAGGTGGTAGTATCTGAAGATAATAAAGTACAAAGTGCAGAGAGGAACATTGAAGTAACACTTCAAATGTTGCTGGTGTTGGAGAGGTACCTCAACTTTTGGACCATTTAGTTACAAAAGATAACTAAGTGTTTAGATTTCCTACTCTAAAGACACATTTTTTAGGTCATGATTTTACTTATTTTTGGTTATCATGCAGTAAATGGCATGAAATGAATCCATCAGGTTAGTGAATCCTACACTGAGGCAGTGCCATGCCGGAGGAAACACATGGCATATTGGATATTTACTCTGAGAATGCTCTCACTCTGAAGTCCCTTTTCAATGCTCTGACAGTTATGATCTGCAGATCAGCTCTGTATTATTTACAGGGGCTTTGGGGATGAAGTGTTGAACCACTGAGCCTTTAGGCTAAGGCTTTTGTGCCAAAATACTTATGTTGATGCAAGGGAGTGAAAGGGCCAAAGCTTCATTGAGTTGAAAACAATACTGAAACATATGTTGAAAGAGAAATTTGGCAGTGGCTTTCACTGGAGAGAAGAGGAAAAGAGGTTATAGCCTTGATTACTCTTATTCCATGTTTTAATTCAAACTTGGCAAGATCTCTTTTGCTATCACTGGATGAAGAGCTATGAGGAAATGGATAGCGGGAGAGGGAAGTGGGAGAAGAGAACAAACTGCCTAATTTTATGGGCTGCAGCTGTATGCCAAAAATGCATGGGGACATGTAACTAGATCTGTGTTGCTGTCTCAGTCTAAAGGCTTTTTAATAGATTCATCTGTCAAATTCCATTATTATTAGCTTATTATTTTAAAACTAATGTTGGGTTTTGTTTTCTTCTTTCTTTAATGAGCTGTATACAGGGTCCCTCATTAATACTTTTAAGGTGAGAGAGAATTGGAGGGAAAAGCTACACTTTGGGAATGGGACAATTTCAGATTTATGTTCTTTTGAGTTTTTCCACTTTCATAAGAATACATTTTGTAAAAATCCGTTGGCAGCAGAGAGACATCTGCATATAAAATCCTAACATGTCTTTTGCAGAGAAGATTACCATGAAGATGGGTTCTGTCAGCCATATAGGGGAATTGCGTGTGCACGAATCATTGGAAACAGAACCATTTATGTGGACTCCCTCCAGATGCAAGGGGAAATTGAAAACCGAATTACTGGTAAGCTTGCATGTCTCTTTAGCAGACAGAAGGAAGCATTCATAAAAGTATCCAATTCAGGTAAACACAGTGCTATCATCCTTCTACTTTGGTCAGCCAATGATGAACACATCCTTATATTATGGTTTAGAGGGTGTGAGCCTGATTTCCACATGAACAGTTAGTGAAATTTGAAGCAAGGAAAATGAGTATCTGTGCTAATGTGTAAGGCTTCTTCCATATTCTTAAGTAAAATGTCAGAGTACTGAATTTTTAACAGCTTCTAGTTTATACTGGAGCCTTTTTGCATGATGGATTCAAATAGAAGATTTTTGAGTTCTTAAAATGGATTTGTATATAGTCAAAAAGTACTGATCTTTTCTATTTTGTAGTAGTATATGGTGGCCTCTCCCTTGGGCTTCTTTCCTTTTTGTGTAATTGTGCAGAGACTGGAATTCATATAGATTTATATAAAAAAAGAGCTATGCTCTGCCTATGCTTAATCTTTCTCTAAGCATAGTTTTGTACAGAGTTGCAAACATGCATCCAAAACCTTAATGACTTTAAATGGGCTGTACATCAACAGGGGTTTTCCTCACTGGGTCTCAGTTAGCTGGTATTAGCAGCTGTGACTCTGATGTACACGAAGTAGAGCAAGCAAAATGAGCCCTTTGAATAGAGCAAACTGTTTGTCATAATATTTAACAAATTAACTCAGTTCAGCAGGGGCTGATTTGCATCTGGCCAGATACGGCTCACTAATGGATTCTCCAACTTCAGCATAACTAATTGCCAAAAAGAGTTTAACTTCACTTGTCAGCTCTAACTCCCTAAAGATATTACCTTAAAGACTCATTGTTAAGCCAGAAATCCAGGTGCATTTTTTTTCCTGTTCTTGCAATGGTGATCAGATTTTGATACTGGCAAGATCCAGGTGTTGACCTTTACTTACTTACACTGTTACAACACATTCTCCTCTCACCCTTCTCCTGTGTTCTGTTATAATTCCAGCCTCTTTAACATTATGTCATTAATTAATACCTAATTTTTTTTTTTGCCAGCTACTCTCTGTCCTGTTTGGATGTTTTTCAGCAATATGGAAATGTTCAATTATCTGAAATGATTAAATCTGTAATTCTGCAAATTAGGTTCATCATGTTCTTTCACAACCAAACCAAACAACAAAAAAACCTGTGGTATTATCCAGAAAATGTTTATTGATTTAGTTGTACTTGTTTCTGGGATATGGGCACTGATGACCTGGTGGCTGGTTTCCTCATACTACCAATTATAAATAAGATTTCCAAGGCTAGGGTGCTAGAACTCTCTGTTCTGCAGTTGTGGAGAATTCCGATGGAAGTGTTCTCTTTCAGGAGGACATTAAGAACCATATATACCACATATAGAGCTGCCCAGTGTCTAGCTAGGAAGTAATGACAGTCTTAAAAACATAGCATTTTCAGACTATGTACTTTTGAACGTCATACATCTTATGCAAAAGTACAGTGAGGATTTCATAGCATTATTGGTGCTTGTAAGTCATATTATATATAAAAACCAGGTGCTCTATACCCAAATGAGAAGGTATGTTTGAAATTGCAGTAGATTGTTAGGTAAAGGAAAAACAACATTTGAATGATTGTTGCTTAAGTTTTGCTGATAGTTTTGCTTATACTTCCTAAATGCAATTTTTGATAGTAAGTGTGTGTTCCAGTGTGCATGGGAAGTGAGGACACCTACTGTCCAACACCAGGAGCATTTAGGAAGGTTACATTTATGGGGAATTTTCATTTTGCTTTTTCATTTTCCCTTCTGTGCTGTTGTGAGAAACACATATTTTTTGACTCCATGGCCTCTTGTGCTGTTTGGTCCTGGCCATGTGATTGGGTAGGAATAACAACCTTTGGTTAAAAAAATAATGGAATTTCTGGACAAAAGCTTTAGATGTGGCTTGGAAGACTGGAAGGCCAACAGTGAATAGTGCACAGACCTGATGCCTGACCCATGTATATGTTCTTGGCTGGCTAGGTCTCTGCTGTGCTGTTTAAACAGTTTAACATCTGTTAAATAGTAAAATATAAACTCCTTAGATGCCACCACACAGTACTGCTGGTTTCTGCACCTTCTATCAAAATAAAGATATCATTGTAAGTTGTGCACTCTTCTCTCATAATGATCTAAATTCTGTATTGCAGTGCCTTCACAAAACTTAGTGTGGAGTTTCAAACAACTAACAGTGACTACTCCTTCAGTCCTTTAGTATAATTTTTTTTCCCTTTTAGTCTTTGGGACTAAGCATATGTTAAAATGTTCTTTTGAGCCTGATGGTCTGCTTGCATGCAGTGTTCCCAGCATGACTGATAAATGGTTATATTCATGCATTAATATTTCTGAATTAAAATAAGCAAAGGTGTAAACAGTCTAAAAGGCTAGATTTGCAGCTCCTTGTTGCATGTTTGGTGCTCAGGAAGAGACTCCCTGAGAGACATGGTACCATGTGTCCACAGGAAATAGATGATTGAAAGGAGAGAACTGGACAAGAGAGAAAGAATTTATTTGTAAGTTGTAAATAGACTGCTGAATGACATTTCCTCTTTTTTTGCAGTGTGAGTTGGTGGAACATGCAGTCTAGCAATTCTCACTCATAAATGGTTCTTTAGTGGGGGAGTGAGTGTTCCTACTTTTAAAGGTTGATTCAGCACCAGACACATGACGCACATACACATTTGTCTTCCCTTTGCAATGTGCAAGAAGACTTAGAGCTAAATGTTAGTGTGTAGGTGCTGAGAGCTGAAGGGGAGAATTACATTCCTAACTCATTATGACATTCATCTTAATGTGATCAGCATGCTGAGACTGATTACGTTAATTTTCCCCAAAGCTGATTCCTGTTACACTTCTCATGTCTGTTATAAGCCATGGATCCCTAGATATCAATGATACACTTCCTTTGGCCTGACAAGACTTGAAAAAGACTTACTTATTTATGAAAATGTCTAGAGGAGTAAGAAGTTAGGTTATCCTTGCTCAGATTTTATGTAATTAGGAACTTCGGAAACACATACCAGTATCCTAGCAGGTGTATCTCGATCCTTTCAAGTTAAAATTAGCCTGTTGCCTGTAGTCTGAGCAATGGTGATCACATGGGTTAATTACTGGGGAGCAAGGCCTACAAGCTCTGTGCAGATGTCAGAGGGACACTGAAATGCTGTGTTTTCTTCCTGCATTTGTCAGCGCTCCTTTACAGCAGAAATCACCTCACTTACCTGTTGCACAGTAGGCTTTCACTCCCCCAAGGAAAGAATGAAGGTGTTAGAGGCAAACGACACGAAAGTGAAGTTTTCTCTCGTGCTGTGAAGCAATGCTTATCAATGCTTTTGTTCCCCTGCAGCTGCCTTCACCATGATCGGCACTTCAACGCATTTGTCTGACCAGTGCTCGCAGTTCGCCATCCCCTCCTTCTGCCACTTCGTGTTCCCCCTGTGTGACGAGCGCTCCCGGACGCCCAAGCCGCGGGAGCTGTGCCGGGACGAGTGCGAAGTTCTGGAGAATGATCTCTGTCGGCAGGAGTACAACATTGCTAGGTCAAACCCCCTCATCCTGATGCAGCTGCAGCTGCCCAAGTGTGAGGACCTCCCGCGCCCAGACACCTTGGAGGCTGCCAACTGCATAAGAATTGGGATCCCTGTGGAGAGGCTGAGCCGATGTAAGCCGGGGTGTTTCATCACTGGCAGAAAGTACAGCTTGTTGCTTATTGACTCTGAGGGACAATACTTTATCAGCCAGTCTTTTTGCAAAGAAAGCGCTGAACTACTCGTTTTTATCTTGTTAATGCTGAACCTAATCTTGCACTGTTGCAAGGTATAATTAGGATGATAGGAAGCCTAAAGGATACTGCTTGTACCAGAGTGTGTTATATTGACCACCCTGAGCTATAAAATTTTCACCAGGCTGATTTGATGCAGACTTGCAGCTGTTGCCTCCACCTGTGGCTCAGTCCTTGCCTTTTTGGGTGAGCCTCCCCACACAGCTATTAAAGAGTTTTGTTTACCTGTTGGTAAACTTCACATAGTTTGTTGAAGCTTCCCTAGAAGATCTGTCAGGAAACAAACCACCTAGTGTTCTTTCTTTCTATATGGAAACACACAAGATTATTAATCCTGTAAATTAAATATGGGGTGGAATTTTCTTTCTTTACCCACATGGGATGGGTGAAAACATTGATCTTGCTTCCGTGAATTTATATTTACATCCATAAGTAGAAGGGCTGTTTTGTTGTCACTAATTATATGCAGACAGTGTTTCTGACTACTCCATTTCATAAAAATTAATCACAACCCCCCCTACATTGTTCAATAAGAAAGCTCGAAGAGACCAAAGGTGTTTAAAGTTCAAAGTGTGATAAGATTATCCTGACTATCCATTGTCTGAATCCACAGTTAGGAGCAGGAACTATGGCATAATGATGGACGTGAAAGACTAACTCTGTGCTTTTATGTAATTAATGTAATGTAGTTGAGAAGCAGAAGTAACCAAGAATACAATAGCAGAGACAAATCAGACAGGAAAGAAATACCAAGCTAAAGGCATAACAACAAAACAAATAAAATGTCTGGTGAAAGTTGTCTGTGATTCTCAGAGCCAGTGGTGCTGCCCCTGATGGAACAGCTGCAACTGAGTATTTGTGGGGTTTGAGAGGGCTGGATTCATGAGGGCTGGAGAGGGGAGAACAGAAAAATGGAGAAGCTAATGTTGCAAACATTGAGGAAAATGCATGATTCAGCTCAGATGTTGCATATAGAAGACAAGCACTCAAAAAGTATGAAGTGAGCATAGCAGCAAAACAAAGAATAATTATATAGATCCAGCAGATATGAAAATGATGCTTCTAAAGAGAAGAAGATCCTGAATCCTTTCTTTCTGAATAAGGAAAATGAGGCATGAGGCATTAAAAAAATACAGCACTTTAGCACTTTAGATTTCTTTAGCAAGTGAGCAGTCTGAAGAAGATGAGATTATGAGAAATAAAAGTTTTCATTTTTGACATCTGAGGACTTTTCCTGAAGGGAAATTCTTATCTCTGATTTACTTTAGCTTATCATGTTCTAAAGGGGCGTACATGCTTCTCAGTCTCAATTTGAGTTCAGAATTGTGAATACTCATGTGTGTATCATAGAGCTGAGACATTCCAGGAGAGAATCTAGAAATAACTGGGTGTAAAAATACACACAGATACACACAGAACTGAAATTTCAGAATGAACAGCTTTCATTAAATCTTGAGGTACCTAAATTTAAGCAATTGTTTGCATACATGTTCTGTGGACTTCAGCTGTTTTGGTCTTGGTGTCCCTTGATTGTTTTGATTTTTCTAACATTTTCCCAAACCCTGTGTTTTAGATCATCAGTGCTACAACGGCTCTGGAGCTGACTACAGAGGGACTGTCAGTGTTACCAAGTCTGGCCACACTTGCCAGCTCTGGGACTCACAGAGTCCCCACAGCCATGATCTGACAAGCACACAGTTTCCAGAGCTAGGTGGAGGACATGCATATTGTCGAAATCCTGGAGGTCAAATGGATGGTCCCTGGTGTTTTACAAAGAATAAAAACGTACGCATGGAACTGTGTGACATACCTTCTTGTAGTATGTATTCTCTTTCTTTTTTCCCCTACTACTGTTCTTAATCCCATGTAATTTTGAATGTTCCTTGTTATTACAATCACAATTCATTTAGGAGGGTTATACTGCAGCAACTTCATTTAGTATTGTAATTTTTTAATGTTTTCTGGAGACCAAAGTTTGTGAGATATTGTGACAATTTTTTATTATATACTGGAGGCTTAGTCTGAGGTAGCAATTAATGATGATGCTGCAGTTTGTATTTTGACCTGTCAAGTGCAAATCAGATGTGTTTGGTTTGCTCATGCTGCTCAAGGGTACATTCTCTTGCTCTGTATGACACCTTTCAGGCAGCAAGGATTTTCAAAACCTATAGAGGGAGATATAGCACCATGCCTGCTTGGAAAGAAACCATTTCAAGTGCAGAAAGAGCAGTTTAAAGTACTTAAAGCAGATGATCTTATCAGAGAAGTTCTGCTAGTGCTCTGTACAGCACAACTGTTTACAGAAATAAAAAGTGCAGCTCACACAGGTTAGAACTGTTCTGCCCATTTTCCCTGTGCTGGTACAGACTTGACACATTGGTAATGGTCTTCAAATATGAGTGTCTTTGGATAGGACAGTTAATTCTGTGCTTCATTAGGAAGAAAAGCCTGTTTCCTAAAGCAAGATACAGATATGTCTTGGAAGCCATAAAAGTGGATTACATGGATCTCTAAAACTGCTCAGAACTAATACGAAATTTTTTAGTTACTTCACTTTTTTGCAGTAACATGATTTGACATTCATAATAAATTTCTACATTGAACGTACCATGGGTTAAGGATAACACTGAGATGTGGTTGTGGTGAAAGCAGTTGCCACAAATAGCAAAACCACAGGTTACAGAACACATCCTAGGCAGCTCCAGTGAACATTTTTGACATCACTATGCTTTCCTAAAGTCTCCAACTATTAAGTGAAAATGTATTTTAGGAAGGTTCCAGAGCTAAGTGTATTGATGGCTCTTTCATGTCTGTCTCACTCTAACATAAAAGCCCTGCAGTTCTATTAAGTAAAGAACAAATAATATCTCTACCAATGAGAAGTGAAACTTATTTTATTCTGGGCAGAAGTGGCACCAGTAGAGGCAAAGAATTGGCCAAGTGTTGATGAAATGGCTGAATCTATGAGAGTTAGTCAGACTTCATTGTTGTGCTGGGTCACATTGAGTTCACTGGCTTATATATTGTGATAGAGACTGCTCACTTGTGTTTTATACCCTGAACAGGATAATGCAGTGATACCTTGGTCTGTGTTCTGCAGTTTTTTCTACTGGAAATCTCAAAAATAAATTAAAATTAATCACATGCTATTACAGCCCACACTGTAAATGTGCGGCTCCTAGTTTATCTTCATACTGTTAATTGCTATGTCCATTCAACCTTTTTTTGAAATATGTAGTGGAAAATTACAAAGAAAAAGGAGAGGGTAATGTGGCTTGTGTTTTCAGGATATAGTTTAATTTTGGTTTAAAATAGAGTATTAATAATAATTTGTGTTACTATCAAATAGCTTAAAAATACTTATTGTAAACAATGAGCATTTCTGTGCTTGACAGGTCCGCGTGACAACAGCAAAATGGGAATCCTCTATATCCTTGTTCCCAGCATAGCCATTCCTCTGGTGATAGCCTGCCTTTTCTTCCTGGTCTGTATGTGCAGAAACAAGCAGAAGGCATCTGCTGCTACACCACAGCGCCGCCAGCTGATGGCATCTCCCAGCCAAGACATGGAAATGCCTCTCATTAATCAACACAAACAGGTATTTCCTACAGTTTGCTCAGGCCCACATATTTTCAAAGTGTCATGATTTTCAGCATCTCAGGTTGTCTGTGTTCAAATTGAGCCATGTTGTTGGGGACCTAATTTTCCTACGGTGCAGGCCATCTGCTTCAGGGAAATCCAGGTCTTGCACTTTGTAGGTGTATCTAGAAATCCTGACCTTGGACAACAGCTTTCAGTACACAGTATTTAATGCCATTTGTCCTTACCCATCAATTTCCATTCTGCCTGTTGTCTGAGTGACTGGAAAAGTGGTTATTTCTGATCCATTCTTCATCCTGCAGCTAATTTTTGCTCCTGGTGATGATGTGGCCTGTTTGCCTGTTTAAAGCATGATGCACAGTGGGTTTTTTTGTTCTAATCCTTTAACTCAAGACCTCTGGTCTTCTGATTCATAAGTGAGTTGAGAGCTGAGATGGCATGCAACATGTTCCCAAGGCTGTGTATCACAAAAGATGTTAAAAGGAAAATGGCTTTGAAGTCATGTCTACATATGTCAGCTCCTGCACAGGATTTTCTGGGTCAGCTAACTGGTCTCTGCATTAAAATCCTGTTCACAGCTAACGCTGAATTTTTAATCACAGCATTTACAAGTTGCAAGCTTGAATAAACAATGCTTACTTTGGAAGCTGGCAATGTTTGGGAAACTATAGAGTATTTGATGAATATTACCAATTGTAACTAATTGCAATGATTTTGTGTGTTAATCTGAATTTTTAAAGGGAATTTGCCAGCCCAGTCTACAGGATGGTGGATACTAAAATCAGAGGTTGTTCCCAAATCACCTGCTAAAATGTCTTCACAGCCTGCCCTGCTCCCTCATGCAGTGGTGCCCTGTATGTGAAGCCGTGCCAGCTGCACCTCACTTGGTCAGGGACTTCTCCATCTCTTGCTGATCAGGACAGATCCATTACATCACCATCACAAATTCACTTGCTTTCCAGATGCAGGAGGAAGGCTCTGGGGGTTTTCTACTCCTGGGTTTGCAACCTTTTCCTTCAACTACTAGAGAGAAATTCCTTCTCCTTTCTTCTCCACTTCCACTCTTCTCTTTATTGAAGATAATTCAAGGTTCCACAGCAGGGGTACTGTACACTGCTGCCCATGGGCAGGGGCATTCCTGTAGTGCAACAGAGAAGAAGGGACATTATCTGGTACTGCAGACCTGAAAGAGAGAGGTTTTGTTCCTTCTTCTGCTGGAAAGGACGTTTCAGTTCACTCTGAGAGTGCCACCTCCTCAGCCTCCTTGCTTTTATGACAGAATTCTGCTGGGCAGCTTGGGGCTGGTTTGCAGGGAAAGTACAGATGCAATTAATAGGTGTCATTGTTGCCAGATTTACTCTGAACTCAATATTAATTTAGCTTGCAGGAAGTATGGCCACTCCTTTATAAAAACAATTGTCCTGCAGTATAATTCAATTTATACTTCTGATAATAGTGAGCTCATTTCAAGGTTAATTGTGAAATTAATATACTGATTATGAATACACAAAAACCCAGAAAAGTCCTTTTGGCCCAATTTATCTTCCATTTGGAGATCTAACCACCAGAAGATCTCGTTTCCTTAACAAGACATCCTGTTGTTCAAAAAGCATTGTGATTTTTTGCTGACTGTCTTTTCTTAATTTCAGGCTAAGCTTAAAGAAATTAATCTGTCCACTGTGCGATTTATGGAGGAGCTGGGAGAGGAGAGGTTTGGCAAAGTCTACAAGGGGCATCTCTTTGGTACAGCACCAGGTGAACAGACACAAGCAGTGGCCATTAAGACACTCAAGGACAAAGCAGAACTGGCTCTTCGTGAAGAATTTAAACATGAGGCAATGATGAGATCACGATTACAGCACCCAAACATAGTTTGTTTGCTTGGAATAGTGACAAAAGAACAACCTATAAGTATGATATTCAGTTATTGTTCCCACAGTGATCTCCATGAGTTCTTGGTGATGAGATCTCCCCACTCGGATGTTGGCAGCACTGATGATGACAAAACAGTAAAATCCACTCTGGAACCAGCAGACTTTTTTCACATTGTGACTCAGATAGCTGCAGGAATGGAATATCTTTCTAGCCACCATGTTGTCCACAAGGACTTGGCCACTAGAAATATACTGGTGTTCGATAAACTGAATGTGAAAATATCTGATTTGGGCCTTTTCAGAGAAGTGTATGCTGCGGATTACTACAAACTGATGGGAAATTCCCTTCTTCCTATCCGGTGGATGTCCCCTGAGGCTATTATGTACGGCAAGTTTTCTATTGATTCGGATATATGGTCATACGGAGTTGTATTGTGGGAAGTCTTCAGCTATGGCCTGCAGCCATACTGTGGTTACTCCAACCAGGATGTCATCGAGATGATCAGGAACCGACAAGTCTTGCCATGTCCCGATGACTGCCCCACGTGGATGTACACTTTGATGTTGGAGTGTTGGAATGAATTTCCCAACAGAAGACCAAGATTTAAAGATATACATAACAGACTAAGAACGTGGGGGAACCTTTCTAATTACAACAGCTCAGCGCAAACTTCTGGGGCAAGCAACACCACACAAACAAGTTCTCTCAGCACAAGCCCTGTTAGCAATGTCAGCAATGCTAGATACATCGGACCAAAGCAGAAAACTCCAGCCTTCCCTCAACCTCAGTTCATACAAATGAAGGGCCAGATGAGACCAATGGTCCCACCTCCTCAGCTCTACATTCCAGTCAATGGTTACCAGCCAATGCCCGCCTATGGTGCTTACTTGCCAAATTTTTATCCCGTCCAGATTCCAATGCAAATGGCTCCTCAGCAAATACCTCCCCAGATCATTCCCAAACCAGGCTCCCACCACAGCGGGAGTGGGTCTACCAGCACAGGCTACGTAACAACAGCACCTTCCAATGCGTCGGTGGCCGACAGGGCTGCTCTGCTCTCAGAAGGCACGGATGACACACACAATGGAACGGAAGATATTGCCCAGAACCCTGTCCAGGAGGAGGAGGAAGAAGAGGGCTCTGTGCCTGAAACAGAATTGCTGGGTGATAATGACACGCTTCAGATGGATGAAGCAGAAATTCAGTTAGAAGCCTGAGGAATTTGGCCTCATTGCTGAGAATTCCGCATCGCTTCCATGCATGGACACAGTAGATCCTTAGGCTTAACAGAGTGATTTTGATCTGACTCAAAGAAACAAAGCTAAAAAAAGGCAACATCCATTTTAAAGTGCAGCAGTAACGACATACCAGGTTTAATTACCATTGCACCAGCAGATTTTTGAAATATGGTGGTATAGACTTGCAGGGTTTAATCTTTTTTACTGTTCTAAAGTTTTTGAGAGAAGCTGCTTTTCAAATATGTACTGTTGCTGTGCAACATATTGCAGAGTAGCATTGCACATCATGTATATCATGATATATGAGTGTAATGTTAGTGAATTATGCTTAAACCAATAACACAAAAAGGAATCCAACTATGGTTCAGAATTGCTCTAAGCATAAAGAAGTGCCCTGGATGTGATGGACAGCTTAGTTTGTAGTATTTATCTCTTCGACGTAATGATCACAAGGTTGTTGTTTGCTTTTTGAGTCTGAAAAATTAAGTTGAGAATAATGTGTTTGTATCACAATAACAAGAAAAGGGGCAAAACTGAACATAAAATTGACTGTGCTGAGTGAGACCATGGGTCTGTCCAGCCCAGTAGCATGTCTTGAAAGACCATCGATAATGCCTGCCAAGGGACAGACTGCAAGGCAATTTCCCTTGCAGAAATTTCCCAGGGTACTGCCCCGACCTCCAGCAATTTGTGGCTTAGGCTTTTCCCAAGACAGAAGTGGATTTTTTTTCCTGTTAAATAGCCCTTGATGGAACTTTCTACCGTGAATTTATCCAAATGATTTTGAACTCACATAGAGGTAGAGTATCCACAACAGCTTGTGGAATAACATGAGAGGAGAAAGGATGGTTTTCTTTCATCACTTTGGGTGAATGACTGACAGAAGCTTCCAAATGAGATCATCTGACTGCATTTGTGGATGAAAGTATTCCTTCTCTGCTGTGTATTTTCAACAGCAATCAGCCTTAATACACTGTTAACCAAAAATGGGGATATTGTAGGGGATATTATAGGTGTGCACTAACTTAATAAATCCAACTTTAATTGGTTATCAAGTATAGAAAAAGGCTCCACACGTGTGTTCCTACATTGTAAAAGTGTTGGGTTTTGTGCGGGGTTATGGACTTACTTGATTTACCACAGTTACTGCTGGATTGTGTGTGAAACCATGTTTTTTTCCCACCATTTTAGTAAAAATTATCTTTGAACTTTAGAAGACCAAAATAAGCAATAATGTACAAGGTGCTGTTTTTGTGCTTCTATTTGCAGGATGAATCATGTACAGACCTTTAAATATAATTTATGTTTTACTACATTTTATATACATTTTTTTCATTGAAATATTTGGATTTTTGAATGAATGACTTTGTGACTTCACCATTTACAATATTCACATGTGGTGCAGTCTTATGGTATTGCTGTTTCATTTTGTTAGACATGCAGACAGGTCCATACATTTCATGACCCCTTTCTGTAATACAAGTGGTACACATTCTCATTGTAGCATTGTAGCAAACACACACTATAGCTATAAGTTTTACATCCAACGTGGAGTATTCAATAAAGTGATGCAAAAAAGTATGATGAAGTATGTTATCCTACAGCCACTGGTTTTTTATGGTACTTTGTGGTAATAGAAATGGCCTCAATTGCTTAAGTTGCAGGTTTCATACATAAACTACAACTTTTTATTTTATTCCATTGGGATTCACTTGTAAGTCATGTATCATTGTGATCTACACACCCTGTGTTCGAAGTATGGCAGCATTACTTATTTCTGGCATTTCACCTGGACTTGGAAATGCACTGGTAGGAATAAAATATGAAAGCTTTATTACTTCTGTTAATATAATGCAGCTTTGGGTGCTTTTACTAAATAAAGGATAAATAAAAAAGAAAAAAGGGTGAAATTTATTTATGTGAAGTTCCTTGGTTTTTTCTGTGTTTCCTTATCTCAGGTAAATGAACTCGATTAAACAACTACATTGTCTTTCTTTGTACCTTTGCTAACTTCAGAGTAAGTGGAGAGCAAGTAATCTAATTACACCCAGATTTGTCAGTGAGAGAGAAGATAAGTAACAAATGAATAGCAGTCAGTGGAAGTTTCTGTACAGCACTGTCTGAAGTTCAGCCTGATTCTAGTAGTCAAAGAGCATTATGACTTTGTGTACTTTGAATACAGTTTGGGAAACTCCTAATTCTCTTATTTAAGCCTAATTAATTCACTACAGACAGAAAAAAAGATCAGATTTCTATACTGATTTTCCCATCTCCACTTAATGTGGATGTGCTCTCAAAGGGGTGGTTTGGGAGCAATATGTAATTTTCTAGGTCAGCCTTGGTAATACACATAGTGCTGGAGAGGGGTATTCCCCCTCTGTTGATGTGGGTGGGCTCACCTGAGCTGCCAAGATCGACTTGCAAACACCTCCTCTGCACTTCAGGTGAGCACCTCTGCACAAGCACTACTACCAGAGTGTTAGTGGCTACTCTAAGTGATATGGATTGGCAGTAATTTCTTGTTCTGCAACTTCCTAGACTACTCTTGCCTGTGATATCTGCTGCACAGTCCCCTTGCTTGCAAGCAAGGCCAAGGGAGATCAGGAAGGGATGAGGAGGTAAGTGGATGGGACAAAGGTGATAAGGTGGCAGTAAATAAGGGAAGGGTTGGGGCTGAGTCCAAACAAGGCCAGCACAATACTGGTCATTTGGGCTTGCTTCCTGGCGGGTCTAGAAAAGCTGGAATTTTCCTTGAGGGCAGAGCAGCTTTTCTAGCAGCAAATACATGATACTGGATGCCCAGTAAAGGGCAAGGTGTTCTTGAGAAGACTGTGAGGCTTCTTCAAAAGTTTTCTTTTGCCTCTAGTACCCTACTCTGTCCCTATTCTTTCCATAAGAAAACTGGATCTGACATTAGAAAAAGTGAATTGGGCATTGACACAGTCCACAGCAGTCCACTGTGAGGCAGGAAGGTCCCTGTTCATAAAAGCATTTAGGGTAGATGGAGCATGGATTTGCAATCATAAGGCAGGAAAGATGAGTAACAGTTCCTAGTCTGAATGGGAAAACTGACTATAGATGTGTCACTAGCTCCAGTTTGACTCCTGCTCTGATATTTTCCAAGAATAGTATTACTGCGGGGTCTTTTCTCTTTTACCCATTGAGACTGTAGTGAAGACAAAGCTATAAAAAGTACAGTATAGGCAGTTGTACAAAAACTGAGGATTCACCCACAATGCCAAGCACAAACAGACATTATTACAAACCTTCATAGGCTGGTTCATTGCTTCGTCTAAATGTCACCACTCTTAGTCTCATGCAGAGGAATAAGCTCCCTGCTGAGATAAGAATCCTTTGCCTCTGTATGTGCCATGGCTGTGAACATAGTGAGTCATAGGGAATTTACTTCATTGTAACAGTACCTCACATTTTTTTTATAGAGATTAATTTGATTTTTTTTCTTACTTATTGTCTAAGGAGCTCATCAGATGTCACTGGCTTTTGTGTTTGAAGGAATCACCTCACTTCAGCTATGTGGGAATGAAGAAAAAAGATCTGATGCTTTCTGGAAGAAAGCTCAGGAACATTTGCTGAGTTAAAACACTCTCAAAAGATACCAGACCTTGAGGTGTTTGACAGAACAGATGTAAGGAGGAGAAACATCCAACTTCACAGGGAGCAGTATCTTCAAATAAACCCTAAGTCATAGGCAAAACCATTTTCTCTTTGAGGAGAGGGACTAAATTCATATTGTAAGGGACTACAATGTGTGTTTCCTATTCTGTAAATGAATCTATAAATATTAGTGGAATCCATGACTAGAATCAAGTTTTGGGGATTTACTCAAACAATGGAAAACTGATATTAGAATAGTAGTAGCATACAGCGCAAACAATGGCATGGCTCAGTGTACGAGTTTTTACTTCTACCTCACCAGAAAACTGAATTTTGTTTCTTGTTTTTCAAAAGGAACCTTGTATAGTTTTGCACAGATTCCAGCAATGACAAGTTTTGGTCTCCTTCAATCACCAATATGAATTCTAAACAATCCAAGGACTATTAAGCAATACTAAATGTGTTCACTTGGCAAAATAAACCAAGTCTGTAATACCTGGGTCAGTCAGATCTTTCTCTAGACCAAAATGTACTGTGTCTACTGTGATAAAATACAGGAGAATTGGTTCAGCAGGATTTCCTTTCCAGAAAAATGCTGTAAAAACCTTTTGCACCTACTGTTCCTGGCTTGAGCTATGACTGGTGTTGTAAAGTTGTGTCTGGCCTCTGTAACAACTTCTCCCTCTTAAAAAATATCCAGTGAGGGCTCCTAGCACTGGGTTGCCACTGCTGAAGACTTGGCCACCTGGCTTGCTTTGTGACCTCAAATAGAAGGAAACCTCTGAATGTTGATGCCTGATTTTGCAAGAAAAGATATGCTGGAATATAAGGCAACAGCTCTGTGATCGAGGTCAAATGAAATGTACAAACACACTTGATGTGCTGTTGTCCCAGGGCTGCGTGGGATCTTTTGCAGCTCTGAATCCAAATCAAATTTCTCCTGGTGTGTGAGAAAACCCATAGCAGCACCCATGGAGCCCTGCCTTCATGTAGAACTGCAGAGAGGGTTTTCACTGTGTCCCTCTTGCCCTATCCAGGCCCCATTTTTGATTAAAATGAAAAAATATGGTTCTAAATCTTAGCTGAATACCTCAAGATTGCACAAGCAGGGGGAAGTAAAGTAACAGAGGTTATGGCAGGAGCTGGAAATAGTACGGGGTTCTGAGGGCTGTAAATCTCCAGGAGAGTCGGAATTTAAAATAATAAAATACTGAGGGAACACAGAATCCCATGTAGCTACTTCTCATTTCTATTGATCTAAAAGAGGAACTTTACTTTATCTCGATCACAGTGTACCTGATGGTTTAACTGTCCTTTTTAAAACCTCTGTCTAAAACTGAAATAATCCATCTGTTCAGTAGGTTGCTAACTTTAAAAGCAGTGAAATTAGAGGAGGGAATTCAAGTTAAAAGTACTATATTCATTTAATTGAATGTTTATTCCATACACCAAGCAATAAAAAAACATCATGGATATTTACAGAAAGTGTTTCTGTTGCTCCATATTTTATATCTGTTACTGAAAAATAATTTTTTTTTTTGTAGCAGCCACCCTCCACAAAGACTTCTTGCAAATATCTTTTCAAACTAATAAACTAGTCACTGGAGATGTTTGGAGCTGTTGTAGTTTTGATTCATAGCAATCAGTTTTTAAAATCTTATCAAGAAGTTTAAATTTAATTCTTACTCTGCTTTAGAAGTAGCTATTTGATATCCACCAGCACTATGAAACAAAATAAATTCCTTTCAGAGTGACAAAATAATTAATGGATGGGGTGGTGGGTAGAAAAACAGACACTAAAGAAGTGAATCTCTAAGCAACTTAAAACCAGAAGCATTTAAGGTAAATTAGTTTAATTTAGATATAATATTACTTCAGCTGAGGCTGATTATTCTCAAATGTAGTCTGAGGCTTTACAGTTATGATAAAGATCATTGTCTTGCTCTGTTGTTAATCCTATTTTTCATAACTTGATGTGGTTTTCCATTTAATTACTTTCATATCAGATTTAAATTAAATATTTTTGTGAGAACTAACCTGAGGTGGTGGAAGAAATACCTTGCAAAATGTTAGCAGCCTCGTGCTTTTCATACCAAGGAAGGGATGTTGTGCTCCATATTTGTTCCATTGTCTTGTGCCCACACCAAATGAATGTCTCCTCAGTTAAGACTTCTCTTCTGAGCTCAGTTGATAATTTTACAAAAAATTACTGAGGAAGCCTTTCAAATTGCATATTGCTAACACTGAGAGCACCGGGAATAAAAAAATTTGGTTCTTTATGAAGCGAAGGTGTTTCATGCTGTCTTTGCTTCCTCTGCTCCTTATGCCTTTATTATATCCCTTTCTCCTTTGTCCTCTTTTAGATACTTTTCAGAGGGCAACCACACCAATTACTTGAAATACTGTTCTCTTAAGGCAGACTAAAAGAAAAAATTTATATATTTATAAAGAGATATGTTTATGAATAGACTCAGTCTTGACATTTTGAAAATACAAGCAAGAATTTTGTTGTTCACTAACTTGCAGACTCTAACATTCCCGAATGAAAGGGAGTGAAGAAGAAAGATCTTTGGTTTTCAGCACAAATTCGCTCCTGACTTTGCTGTGGCCTGCAGTTTTTCATCCTATTAAATGGAAATGCTGGATGTTAATTGACATTTTCCCAACTCTTTGCTTTTAATTAGTGACTATTTTTGTGATTTCTTTACCTTTTTTTATCCAGGTATCTGCTGTAACAATCCTCTGCTGTTGGCGTCTGCTACTTTTGTGGAGACAGCTTCCCCCTTTTAAAAGAGGCAAATCCAACCACACCAATGAGGAATTCACCTCCAAAACAGATGGGATGCTTTGAGCTTAGGGCTTCTCCTGCTCTGGGACACCCAGCAAAAGCCATGGCAGGGGCTGGTGTGAAATTCATCACGTCCTCAGCCTCAAGCCAGTTGTTTTGGCTCACTGTGTTGGAGGTGCTGAGACACTGAGGTAGTACTGGACGAGGACAGGGGGCTGGTCTCAGTATTTTTCCTGAGGTTTGTTTGAGGAATGGGGTCAATTCTAGACTGAGTGCCCAGGTCTGTCACTTGGCACCGTGTGGGACCCCATGCAAGTCCTTCAGTTTCTGCTGTTTCTCCTGCAAACAACAAAACTCTGTGTGCTTCTACAGGCATTGTGAAGGGAAATGCATGGGATACAGGAGAATCCTTATTGCAGGCCAGACTAGCACCCTGGTGGTGGGTGAGGCTCATGCAAGGCATTGCACAAAGGCTTTGCAGGCTGCCTGACCGGGTACACCCTGTGCAGATGCATCACTTCCTTTGGGCTGCATCGTGGGGTGACAAATGGTTCTGAGGCCTGAACCAAAGCCAGCTGAAGTCATTGGGAAAAACTCTGCAGCTTCAAAGGGATTTGGATTAAAGCCATAAAAAATTTTCACTTTTTTTTTTTTTAAATAAGCACTCCCCAACTTGTAACAAACATTGTGCTCAAAGCATGATTTAAAAATGCTATTTTGCTTTTAAAGCTTATGTATTAGACAGTAAAGAGAGTATGATTTTCTCAATAAATTATAAAGTCTGTGCTTTTTATTTTTTTATGTGGTAGTGTGACATTATAATGCCTTAAATTGTTCTGTGCATACCAAAAAGTACTCATGGTACATACTGTAATTTCTTGTAACCATTTTGTTCACTGGCCTATGCCCTTGGGAAAAATATTTGCCAAAATAACATTCATGAAAACCTCTTTTTTTTTCCCCCAACTTTGCTTGGAAATCCACACACATATTTACAATTATCTGATTTTAATAAGTGGGAGTTAATACACCTACCTTGTGCATGCATTTTAAAGTGTGCTAACATAAGAGGGTCTTTTGGGGGAGGGGGAGGGAGAGGTGGAATTCTGCCTTTTTGGAAGAGGTCCACCTCCAGCTTGAGGTGCAATTCTGACAGACTCTGCCTGAGCCAGGACCCTCTTATCTCTTATTAGATGGATTGATGTTTTTTTTAATAAAAATTAATACACAAGGTTTTTGTGCTAGTACTTAATGTGGACCTTTGATAACATAACTTCCACATTTACCTAGGTTATTATCTTTGACTTGCAGTTTTCCAAGACACTGTTACCAGTGTGTGTTCTTGTGTGCACACTTTCACCTACTGTTTCTTCTTGATTGGCTTTTGCTGTGAATACTGGGTTGCAAGTCAAGATTTTATATTTCTGCTAAGCCTCTGAGGAAGTGCTAAATCTTTTCAGTACTTTTTCACAGAAATTTCACTAAAGCCAGGATAATTTTAAACATGACCTTGAAATGAATTGCACATACATTAAATACTTATTTAGATTTGTGCTGTAAACACATGTGCATGCCTGTGTACTCTCACAGAGCTGAGCACTGAGTATTCAATGAATACATACTTGTAAAACTTGCCAATATTTTTAACTGTTTTAGAAGCTGTATTCAAAAAAAACTGAATGCCATTCTCACATAACACAGTCAAATACAATTCTGTTTTTGTAAAGGATGCACTTTCACAACTTTTTAAAAGGAATTTTAAAACTAATGCTTTTTAAAATTTATATAAAAATTAAACAACGTCACTGGAAAAGTTTCAAGGAAAAGACTGAGCAGTAAGTTTCAAGAAAGGAATCCAGTGAGCTATTGGCAAAGAATTTCTTGTGTTTTAGCAGTACAGCAACATTTTATCTGGTATTATAAATTCTTATAAATTAAGGAAATTGTAAATTATTAATTTGGTCTTTTGCTTTTATATATCCTAGCCCCTCTTTTCAGTGTAGTTTTCTGCACTGGTGATGATTAGAAGATAAAAAAATCACCCAACATATTTAGGAACCAACCTCAAGAATAATTTTGTTTTGTGTTGCATTGTTTTGCTTATGCCATGGTCTCATCCCTGCAAGGAGATCCCAGTCACATTTGACAAAGCAGTGAGAAGTAGCAGTGAACTGAGCTGTAAACTGCCATAATTTTCTGGTTTTGTTGAACTCTGGGAGAAATGCTCTGTCACCAGTTCTTTAGAATGAATCCTGCTTCTCACAATGTTTGGCTTTTCTGGTCAATCAGATATCATATGAAAGTCTTCCCATTTTGTCAGCTGACTTTCCTCTATAAGAAAGCATAGTAGAGGGAAACAAACTACTCTGGTCAATTTTATTGCAGTTTAATTTCCAGCTGGCAGTGAAAATCAAATAAAGAACAATCAGTGGGAAATTCGGTTTGGTCTTGGACTCTGACCTTGCCCTCTTCTTTGTCTTGGCTTCAGCAGTATTTCAAAATGGATCTTTTCTAAGAGCCCACAGTTATTAAGATATCTTAGATTTCAGGCTTAAAAATGTCTAGGTTGTATAAAAGTCTTGTTAGGTAAGAGATGTGAGATTTTCAGTTTATGCTAAACAGGAAAAAAAATTGGCATATCAGAACCAAAATAACACTAAAAGATGTGATAAAAGACTCTTTAAAGACTGAACCTTGGTGCTCCACCAGAACCATGTGTAGGTCTCATTTTTCAAGGAAAAGGATAAGGAGCAAGGAGATTCTTTGTTATGTTTCACATTTACTCACTGTCAGTCTTTTCCATGTAAACACATATGTGGTAAGACTTGTAAGTATACATTTAACATAAGACAAAAAAATTAATTCTTGGTGCCAATTCTTGCCACTAATTCTAAACACAGTCTTCAAAATGGAGACCTGTGTTGTAATGAGTGGGGACAACGTCCTAAGAGTCATGTTTAAAAAATTAATTTTCTCCATTTCCTTGGAATGTTACTGAGTGCTACTGAATACTGCTGCCAGTGCAGAAATTACATCTCACTAAAGGTAATGGCCATGCTTACTTGGCCTTCCCTGTTTATGGTGTCACAGGTGGCAGCACGGGCCACTGGTCACATAAGCAAACCGGGGGAAATGATGTGACAGAGCAAGAAACACTGAACAGTCTTTGCAGCAACATTTGATTTTTCTGCTGGCATCACTAGAGGATGTCATGTAATTCAAGATGTATTGCAACCCTAAACGCAGCTTTGACAAGTGATTGTTTTGGCTGGAGAGGATAAGCATTTTTTGCCTATTAAATGAAGTAGGAGTGTGGGTGTCTTTAATTACTTCTGAAACATGAAGATGCAGTTGTAGCAATAAGAGAAAAGATCCACTGAAATTATTTTTCAGGGAAATATAGGTTTTGAACATTTTTATATGTCTGCAGAGGCAGACTTTTGTAAGTCTGCCTACAGACTACTTGCAACAGGATGGTGTTAAGTAACTGCAGAAGCAATGAAGAAAATGTGATTCGAGAAATCACAAATCACAGTAACATTTTTAAGGAAAACACCAATGCCAGCTCTTTCTGCAAGTGAGAGATAGGATATGAGAGATACATTGTGAGATGTTTTATGGCTGTACTTCTGAACTTCAGTTTGCACTTGTGCTTCCATATAATTGAGAACTTAGAATTTCTGCAGTACTGTGTTCCATTACGGGGTGAAACCACTTACATGATCGTGCACCATCGTGCCTTGATCTACCAGAAGATCCTCAGTAAATTTTTAACAGAGCAAAGTTCATGCATTTTTCTCAGAAGCTTGGGCCTATTATCAGTAATCCTGAAACTAGGCACTTGGTAAAAACAATTAAATCAATATTTATATGTTGTCAATTGATTTCACAAGCCTTATAAAAAAGAACACTTGGGACATCTAGGATTTAGTAAATTGAAGGGCACTGAACAAGGCAGATGCTTTTTGGAACATCCCAGAGTTGTGATAGTAAGACAGATTTGCCCATATGTTTCATTTCACACTTTCTCAAAGGTTTTTATTGATTTGGTTAAAGTGTTGTATGAGCATAGCATTGCCAACAGCAGAGTATTAAGATGTGTTACCCACCATGGCACTGTAACTATGAGTTTATTTAGAATCTTTTGTTATGTAACAAAACATCTTGTGTTTGCAGTTGTATGATAACCTTATGGAAAACAAGGTAATGGTGCTGATGGTTTACGGCCTGGTTTGTCTCCTTTAAAATGAAGCTCTTTATTGGGTAATGCAGTTGCTTGAGAAGTAACTTTGATTTACCTGTACACCAGTCTTCCAATCTTCCACCTCTGCAACTTCTCTCTCATGCTAGTGGCAGTGGTCTGTTATTACAGATGACACTTTGGTATATGTTCACCTTTATTGCTAGTCCCATAAATTTTGTTTGCATCTATGTATGCATTTTGCAATCCATATATAATCTATTATACTTGATGTAACTTCTGCAGTTTCCCTTGTATCTCCAGTAGGTTTACTTAAAAAGCATTGCTTTTACCATTTACTTCTGTTTAATTAAAGAATTTGTGTTTGTGCACCTTGATGATACCCTTTGTCTGATGACAAAGGAACATTCTGTTAAGCAGTTTCAGTTCACATGACAAATATAACTAAAATACAATGAAAATGTAATCCAAAAGAATACACAGAGATATCAATACCCATATATCTATACTGCTTATATCTGCAGTTTTTATTTTTTATAAATTGAAGTACACTTTAAGCAGTGTCATGTTCACTTGTAACTCTTGGTTTAGATCTGCCTTCTTGCTGAAATACTGTGAAATAAGTGGAATATATTGCTCCTTCTTTATATTCCTGTCCCTTTCAGTTTTAGAAAAGGTCACATTTACATTCACATCAGAGATAAGTGTGTGATGCTCCCTTTTTTCAAGGTAGTAATTAAATACCATATAATGACCTTGGTGACACTATTGCACAGAAACATTCCCCTTCAGCATTATCACGGTCAGAAACAGTAAAGGTGCAGTGTTTGTCAGCTTCTGCACATGGAGGCTTTAATTAAAGTACTTATCTATTACACCAAATAAATCTTCCAAATAAATAGATATTGACTCATCAATGTTTTCTGCATGTATAAGAATTTTTCATGCCTACATTCACAAAGCTTTTATTTTTCCCATTATCCATAAATGGGTCTTGCATTTAAATGAGGTAATTCTCTAGAGAGGGACAAATGAACTTAACAAACTTTGTTTTCTTTTATGCTCCATTAAGTCAATGTTTTTCTTCCCTCCTCCCTCTCTCCTTTAAAACGCAAGTAAATGTTTATTTTGGAGCACAGGGAAGGCAGCCCCTCTACCACATTTTTTTTCTTTTTTACTTCTATTTTTCTGGTTCATAGGGTCAGGGGCAGCAAAGTTGCCTTTTGGTTTTTGGTGTGGGGTCGTAAAATACTGGTTTTGTAGACCTTTGCCTCATCAAGTAGGCATAAACCAGCTGAGGAAAACAAACCTTTTGAGACTGTGCTATCTGAACTCTGTGCACTAGTATTTTGTGCTTTCAGCTGTTGACCATGGAATGTCTGCTCCTGTGTAGAAAAATAAGGGTGCAGAAGAATTAACTCCACTCTGCCCCAAACCTTTTTAAAACGAGGATACTTTAGGGAATTCACTCAGACTGAGGAAGCTTTTTGGCTTGTCAGTAATTCCAAAACTTCCCTGAAATTTCAAAAACCAGCTGGATAAAAATTTTAAACTCTATGGAGTCTAAAACCTTATCAAAGTCTAAGAATTATCTTGCATGTAAGTTTAAATCGAGTTAGTGTGGATCTAGATATTTTTTGTTTTGCATTCTGTTTTCTGTATGTTCAATAGATCTGCAACCCACTTGGTTAACCTTTTTACAAATAAGACACTGAAGCTCTATGCAAAAAAAAAAGCTCAAATTTGCAATCACAGGTTTAAGTCTGTGTATTGTACATCAGTTTCTTTAAAACAATTCTGAAGATATGAGTGGTATCTAAAATTTAATTTGTGTTGGTTTCCAAAATTTCACTGTAGCATTTCATTCTCAGAACTTGTTTGCTATTCTGATGAATTTTTACAAAGTTTTAACAAACTTAGTTTTTCAGGCTTATATTTTCCATTCATATTCTGTGTGGTAAAATAAAAATAAATCCGACCTAGCAAGATCTAGAAAAAATACATGAGTTGAGCAGACACAAGTTCCTAAACTAATCATAGTAGTTGTCTCCAGAGTTTAGATTATGCCACTGGACAGTACCTCTGGATAGCTCAGTACTCAGCAGAAAGACTAACACAAGAAACCTCCTACTCAAGTTCAAATCCTCTGTACTTTGTTTAAATACAATTTAAAACTTTATCTGAAAAAAGAAAGCTATGTTTTCTTAATTTCTAATTTCCTGTTTCAGTATGAATATTCTGCATGGCTGCCTCAGCTGAATTGGTTGAATATTTAGCCTGTTGCCTTTGCTTTCTGACATAGCACTAAAGATTTGCAAATATCCATATGGTTATAAAAAAAAAGGCAGTCTCATATTCAGAAGTAGTCCATTCCTTTTTCTTTCTTATTTCAAAGGATTGGATTTCATCAGAAAAGCAAACCATGGTTATGAACTGTAGCTTCTGATATGTGCTTCATATTTTATCTTCCAGTGTCTCTTTAAACTGTGCTTTTTTTTTTTTACAAGAAGTGGCATTAATGGCCTTTTGCCAGTGTAATAATTGCATTTTTTGTGTTTGGTGTTTTTCTTTTCAGAATGAAGACATCATGGTGTTTCATAGAAAGTGCAACATATTTGCTTTTTTTCATGCATGATGGCTTTTTGTCTTCTTAAACGTAGTTACTGGTGGTTTTTCTGTGGTATAAGACTGAGGCTGTTGGTCATTGCTTAGATCTATAATGCTTTTTATAATTTTTTTTAGAATGTAAGCTTAATGCATAAGATTAAATTTCACAAGCATTACAAAGTTGTATGCTCTTACTACATATAAACTTGGGTTTTACATAACTCTGGTGGAGGAGTTCCACATAATTCCACAATTTCAATACATTTTTAGTTTTTTCTCGGTTCTGAAATGCATTTTCTGTTCAAATGAAACCTTGAGAATCCTGCTTTGATGCATTAATTTCTTCTAGTGCCTGATTTTGAGAGTCATGTAAGGATGATGATTTATAATGAAGTTCATTTAATGTGATTAATTTCTTAGTAGTCTCAGAGCACTTTATAGTTGGAGAATTATACTTCAAATTAATTTAAAAATTAAACAGTAAAGTAGTGACAATCATCTGCCATTCATAAAGTATAAAAAGCTCTCATCTAAGAAATAATTTACAACTGTCTGAAAAAGGATCACCAAAACACTCAGTAAATATGCATTACTGTCCTGCCATTGCGTAGGTTTATAATAACAAGAACATTTAACTTTAAAACTGATAATATTTCCACTGCAAGACATAAGGACGTTGTGGCCAAAGTCATGTCCATGGGGACACAGATGGTCATACCCTCTTCTTTATTCACACTGATTAGACACCAAAGTGAGTCGTGGCTCCTTGTGGAAGCACTAGAGGAGCTGTAAGTCAACTTCCTTCTCCTCTCTGAGGCAAGTGAAAACATTTAGCTTTCCACAATAACTTTATGTACAAGGAGATTAAATAGAAGAAACAAAACATGTCAAGAAGCAGTGCAATAATGAACTGAAAAGGAAATGCCTGACAGCAAGAGAGTAGCGAGGAAGAGTGAGGCATTGTCTATAAAAGAAGTGTGAATATGGAAAATTGGCAGGCTTTCCAAGGCAAAATTAAATTTGTAGTACTTTCCACTCTGTTAACCTTATACAACCAACACAGCTAGGAGGGCAGAATCCAGCTCCCCTCCCTTTCTTCCGTATCAACAAAACAGTTTGGCAATTTCCATTTAGGTCTGTGCGTGCTCCCTCTGACGACATCGCAGTTGCACAGCTATTACTAATGACGTAATTTGAGTGCCGTGGTTCTATTTACATGTTATTAGCCAACTAATTTGTCTTGCAGAATTGTTATTACCCTTGATTATGTACTTGAGTTCCTTGAATATGGGCCCATTAACATAGCTACTAAATTGTCCTTTGATTCAAGCTGACCTCGGAAAACTTCATTGACTTCACTGTGCTAAGGGTGCTTAGATCTAACTTTCAATGGGCTGCAGGAGTGACAGTTTTACCAAGTCTCACCCATAATATCTATCAGAATTTTGAAACCTGAGGAAAAGGAACTATCAGTACTTAATCCTTCAAAGAATGCTCGGAAAACAAGATTTACCAAGATTTTCAAACCACAAACTGAAAAAAGTTCCCTTGAATCAACTTCACTTGTTCAAATCTTGTAAATTTCCGTGGTTAGTGTTTCTGTATGCTTAGGGCTGGCAACATAAGAAACTCCAGGTAGCCAGTCTTCTTACACAATCCATAAGCCATCTGAGTCCATGTGGTCAAGAGAATGTCTTTCCAGTGTCTAGAAATTATGCTGATTGTTACAGGAATCCTCAGCATCAGGGGCTGCATCTGAGGCAAGGCAGAAAAGATTCTTGAGAAGATACCAGGGATAACGCTTTGACAGCAGATTTTACCATAGTAATTGTAAAATGGGTGAGAGATTTTGATTTGAAAACAGCCCTATTTGCAGCAGATGTACAGTAGCAGCAAAATATACAAATGGGATAGCATGCTTAGGTAAACCCTTCCTACAAAGGAATATACATTACACATTCTGAAAGAAGGGCAGCATAATATTTTGTACTTTGTCAGCACTTAATTTTATAGTCTCATTAATTTTTATGTGACTGGAATAAGACTTTACTTCTCCTCCTATTAGAAAAAAAATTTCAACAATAACCACCTACAACAGGTCCAGTTTTGGTAGTGACGCGAAAGATGGTACTGGAGCAAATCTTTCCACAGGCTTATGGTATGGAGAACAGTATGTAAACTGTGGCCCATGTTAAGAAGCAAATTATTTGTGTCAGAGTAAAACTGACTCATGTCAGCTCTTGAATTAGCATGACTTGGACTAAGCCTGTATGGATAGTTTGTAATTCAACACTTTGCTATTTGCAACCTTGCTATTGAGATCACAAAGCCTGTGGAAACAACAGTGTGCAATAAAGGTGGTAAGAGCACTCAGGTAGGAACTTAGGGCTGTGTAGTCTCCTGATGTACCACATGCTTGAGACCAAGAAAACAGGGGCTGGGACTCCACCTTGTTTCTTGTCTGAGACACTCACAGCAGTGGGTTAACTGTTGGTGCTTCTGTGTTTCTTCATATTGTGACTGACCCACATTTCATGAGAGCTTGATACAATCAGAAGAACAACTGCTCCCTTCCACAAGAACTCTTCCAAAGTCCCTCTGAAAAGTCCACTGTGCTTTATAGCACAAGTATTGCAGCAGCATCAGAGCACAAAGGGGCATTTAAGAGGCCAGAGGAATTTGAAAAGTACAGTTTGAAGGAGGTCTATGCTGCAATTTGGTAGCACAGTAGCTTGCCATGTCAAGTGGCTTTTATTTAGATAATCACTCAATTTGTTGGCCTTGACACTATCAAGAGGATTCTTGATCAATTGAAATATAATGTAGAAGTGTAAGAGAGCAATATCTGTGCTAGAAAGGGTCAGAAATGTAGCAAAAAGGCCTGTTGATTCCAAGGGTGGGATGGAACAGCTCCTGAAATGTTGCCTGGATTAGATTGCACTCAGGTAATTCTATTTAATTTCTTTTGCAATGAGTCAGTGGTACTGAACTCCACTGTCACCTTGTTTGCTACCATTCACATGATGAAGGATATCAAAGGATAACCATAAAAAAAGGGAAATTATTCAAGCCCTTTTGTACAGATTTTCAGAGTGGAATATAGTGATTAAATTTATTGACTCATATTAATACTAAAATGAGCTGCATGGTTAAGTCTTAAAGTATTACTGTTATTCCACCACACACCCACTGGGGTTTCCTGGAGCTTATCACCTGTATTCTCTGTGAATGTAGTTTACCAAGTGGTTATAGATTAAAGATATGGGATCTAGAAAATTGCTTCAGTTTCCTACAGCCGAAATATTATGGCTGGAGGGGAGAGGACAGAAAGAAGATTTAGCCTGTGTTTCAAATTCTCATGGATGGCAAGTGGACTTAAAACACAAAAGTATCCAAAACCCCTTGCAGAATAACACACTATCATCTTTTCTTGAGCTATGTATGAGGTAACTCATTCCTGGCTGAGATTCTGTGGCAAAAGCCATTTTCAGACTTATTTTGTGCTTTCTCATTTTCCAATTATACTTAATTGACATTGTATTGGATAATGGAAAAAGTTAAATCTGATCTTTCATCATTGTGGTAATGTGTTCTTTTTTAATTATTGTCATTAGTTTGGGATTTTAATTTGCATTTTAATAAGTTTAATTAAGCAATCAGTGAATATTTATTTTCAGAATAATCAGTTTGTGATTTTCGAAAAAGTACTGAGGAGAAAAACAGATTCCAGCCAGCAGTCCAGGTGAAAATAAATGTTTCTGTTGTGCCACGAATTTTTAAAGAAGTAGAGTATCTTTCTGTATAAATGTGAACATGAAGGATGATCTAAAAATAGTTTGTAGGAAAGAAATATAAATCAAAGAAATAAATCAAGGCCTTATGATGCACAATCTGCACAGCATAGAGAAAGATAAACCACCGAGTTTCTGTCGATTGATTGAAAATATTTGACTATAGGACATCAACGAACGAGATTACTGCTTCATAAGCAGTAAGATTTTTTTGTGTAGGAAACAAAGCTGCCTTGGATCATGTTCCTCAGATTTCTTCATATACAGAATTGTGTGAAGTATTTAAGATTGTCTTGCAATTAATAGCATATCCACGAGATGGCACAAGAAATCAATCTTTCTCTAGCCATAGTGGGAAAGTTAATTCCTGTATTTTGATTCTGACAGACAGGTATGCCCTAATAGCCTACTGAGCAATTACAATATAATGTTCCCAGCTGAGAGCTTGGAATTTGTTATTGTACATTAATAACTGAGAGATAAGCATGTGGCAAGGGGAGCACTTCTTATTTGTTGATGAGGGAACATAGAATAGTATTGCTGTAGCTGAATTGTTTTTAACTAATATACATAAATATTCATGGAACTTACATGAATTAAAACACAAAGGCATCTGTTACACCATGAGGGACTTAGTGCTACAATGGGCACTTAATGCTTAATTAGAAAATGACATCTAAAAAACCTTCTCAAACCAATCCCTCTTCATGTGGCTAAGATACAAAAATTTGCAATAAATCCCTAGTGGAGTTCTCTGAAATATTAAGCATAATGAGTTTATGAGGGAATAAAAAAAATTAAGGGATAGATAGTGCCAATTTCAATCCAAATTCTTTGTAAGTTGCACTGAAAGATACTTTCTTGACTGGCTATGATGAAATGTCTTGGTTTTCCTTGTCAGATAAGATTTGAAGGAATAATAAAGAATATGATAAGAGTGCAATTTACAACTGGCAAAGTGCAAGCATGGCCTTAATGGCATCTATGAGAAATAGCAGTGGGCTGTGATCAAGCTTTGTCCAGTCTTTCTGAAGTGGACAGTCTGAGGCTTCTCTTCAGAGACAGGTAATAATCACTGAGATATTTGCAGACATCGATACCTCTCAAGCTGGTTTTCACCTCTGCATATTCCAGGTTGTGGAAATTTGAAAGGACTTTTGTTTTGGTGGGTTTTTTTTGTTTTTGTTTTTGTTTTGTTGTTTTTTGTTTTTTTTTTTTTTTTTTTTTTTCCTTAGGAAACGCTAGAACATCAAAATTTTATAGACTCTGTTCTTACAAAAAAAAAAAAAAAATGGTCATATCAGCAAGGGAAAAAAATATCAGCCTCTCTTTTGTTCTGTGATCCAGGAACAAGCTATTTTATTCCTTTCCAGTCCTGCTGGCATTTTTGGTCTGTTTGCAGAGCCTGAATGGGCCACAAGCACATACTATACCAGCTCATACCAAAAAGAAGTTACTTTTGCCATGGTTTATATCTGACCACTATGGTGCCATATTTTGGGCAGCATGAGTAAAATTTAAAAGCTTTGTGCTTTGAAGTTCAGTAATTCACTTACTCTTCTTTTTCTGAAATAAGAAAATTTAGACTTTAGTCTTCTAGTGAGAAGCAGTACCATGTGTTTTATTACAAATATGCTCAGTTATGCTAGTTTTAGGTAAATTGCCAGTCTAAAGAGGATTTATGAGAAAGTAAATGCAGGACATGCCTGAACAAAAGCAAATGCAGCGAAGTGTTTCAGTTTATTAAAATATCTATATCTTTTGAATTCCTGAATTGCATTACATTAATTACAGAGTCATTAGAGAGGTTTTGTTTTATTACAAATTTTGAAATTCTTTCAATTCTTTAGACATAGACTTTTTGTTCTAATAAACATACAGTAAGCAAATATTGGCTCTGGACAAAAGCCCAAGACAAAACCATCTTTCCACAAGAATGGCATTCAGTGCTTAAATTTGATTTAAATTATAGTTTTGTTGAAATTAATTTTTGCTACATTTTATAATATTGTAGTGCTCTGGACTTGGGTGCCTTATACTATCTCCTGGGATCTCAAAGAACTTTACAATCAAATTTTGGGTTGAGGAGAGAAGTGTCAAGTCATGATAAATGTAGATGGATTAATTTTCCTTGCTATAAATGAAAACATCTCTGTGCCTTCTCAATATAATAACTATATAATTATTGTCTCCTCCTGTGCAGGTGATGACTTGGAAAACATCTCTTTTTTAGCCATACGTTACAGAGTCACAGTTAGCTCTCTTACTCTTTATTCCAGTGTTGTGGAGATTCTAATTTCTAAGTACAATTGATAACTTTTTTTAATCAGGATTTTTGTAACGCAAAAAACAGATAACATTTAATACATGCTTAAGTGACTGACAATTTTTCTAATACTTCAGAGCCTCTAGACACCCAAATAATATAGTCTTAGTGAACCACAGCTGTCCTCAGAACATATGGAGTTGGGTTTAAAATACTTAATACTTAAATGTTGCTTAAGTGAGTGGTTGACGATAGCTCAGGCCCACTCTAGATCTCGTTCTTCCACCAAATTGTTTTTTTGCTGTGCTTTCTCAGGTTATTTAATTTCTTCTGCCTTTAACCAGCTCCATTCTTTAGTAAGGAGGGTGTGTCACTGCCCCTCAGACTTTCCCCCCTACATTACACTGAGAGCTGTCTTTCTCCAGACACCAGCTTCTGACTTCTTTTAATTAGAAGATTTGTGGGGGTGGTGGTGGGCTGTTTTTCCCCCCTTTGTTCACTGTAATGTGAAGTTGCTGTGGTGGCTGAGCTTTGGTGCATTCATGCTGAACTCTACTTATAAGGGGTTTGTTTACAAGAGGGTGTAGTTAAACTACAGATGTGAGATCCTTTAATGGTGAAGACAGGCCCAGGCTCTTGGAAGGATTTCACCACATTTCTGAATATTTTTCTTTGCTGGAACCTGACCAACTTTGTCCAATCCTTCCTTCCCCACAGATTTTGCCTTTTTTTGACAGTGATGTGATACAAAACTTGACACTTTGTTTATTCTGACAGATATTTTTTACTCTTCGCTAAAGAGAAACAAGATAGAGAAATAAATTTTGAGGAAATGATGTGAAGTGAAAGCAGCAGGTTTTGCATAGTTAGGCTAGGAGCTATATTTCTCAGGCAAAAATCAAAAAAGGGGAACTCGAAGTGAGACAGAGCAAGCCTTCTGGAGTTGTAAGTTACACTTTCTGAGAATAAAAATATGCTCAAATTAACCAGTTCAGCTTACATGACAAGAGTGTGTGTGTGTGTGTGTGTGTGTGTGTGTGTGTGTGTGTGTGTAAACCCACATTCATTTCTTCTTTGTATTTGGAATGTGTAACCAAATACACCTTTTCAGTGTGTTCTAGAGATAAGGAGTTTTTCTAGGACCTGCTTTCAGGGACACAATAGAGCGCAAGGGCACTTCAGAAATTTCCAAATATTTGAAGACTTTACCCAAGCTTGAACTAGACTGTCTGGAATATGTCCACAGCCAGTTAAAGCTTTAGTGAAAGAGATTAGAAAAGATATGTCAGTGTTCTTTGTGTTTTCAAATGAAAATACTCTCTGGCTTTCCTTTGTGCAGGAGTGTTTGGCCAGAATCCTTAGCAGATAACTGAGCAGCCAAACCACATGCTAGTTTACTGAGATACTACTAGGAGAATGAATAAATAATGGGTAGATAAATAATTGAGTCATATGTTTTTAGGAGGTTTTTTTGGTGATGTTGTAAACAAAGATTGAAGGTAGTCATTGGGGAAATCTTATTTGTCTTACCTAGTACTTGGGATTCATTCCGTTGAAAGTATTTTCTTCCAAAGTGACTATATGAATAAGAACATACAAGGTTTGTTAATTCCATCTGTATTTCACAGATTTAGGTCATGCAACATGGGTGCTGTTTCAGCTGGGTACAGAATACCCTGGGCTCAGGGCAATCATGAACATTAAACCTTTCATCCAGTCTTCCTGTATGACTTTATTAAGGGTTTATAAAAAGTAAATAAGACTAACATGCTACTGTGCTCCAATACAGATTAATATGAAATTGGTTACTTGTGTTACATTCCAAAGACTGAGAGCAGAGCTGGCAGGAAGGAAGCACTGTGTTAGTGCTTGCACTGATGTGAATGACCTTAGCAGGGTGAAAGGAAGCAAGGGTTTGCTCTCCTCTGGCCTTTCCCCTCTGCATATGACAAAACTGAATTCTTTTGTGCTCCTTCCATTCCTGCTATAAAGGACAGTAATACTGAGACCTGCTCCATCTGGGATCAAGTTGTAACCCATAGACTGACATGCATCTCCCACAGCCCAGTGGGGAGCTCTAAACTAAAGTCTACCCTGAACTGCCCCAGATGCTGCAGGAAGGTTACCAATCAGTAGTTAAATATTCTTGGGCTCTTTGTGTTAAAACACATTTAAATCTGCTGGACAAGCTTCTTTACACTTCTCTTTTAATTTTATCAGCTGGCAGAATGAAGATTAGATCTTTGGGAACAGCTTTGGTTGGAGTGTTGGCTCATCCTATGAGAAGGGAACCTTAATTGTAGTGGTGACAAGCTGTGGTCTGACCTGGTTACTGCCCAGGTGACTCTCCAACACTGCCTGTTCTCTAATCTCTGTGTCACATCACAAGACAGAGGTAAACCTATAGCCCTGGGCATTGTGTGGGAAGAGATTTTACAGGTACATTAGCTCAGGATCTCTGGCACTCATGCTACAGCCTTGGCACCCTGAGGATTGTCCAAGCTCTTTTGCTGCTCCCCAAGCCCTGCACATCCCAGGACCTGGCTGTTGTACTGACACACGGTCCCCCCTTGCTGAGACACTGTGCACTTCCATTGCCAATTTGCTGCTCCCCTTCACAGAAATGGTCCAAGGGAGGAGCATTTGAAACTGAAGAAGCACACTGATACCTAGGGTCTATGTAGCTAGTCCTTTAATTAATGACAGATCACTTAATGATGGCAAGAGGAAATATACTCTTGAGTTTCAGAGTGGACTCTGTGCTCAAACACCATGACTTCTGTTTTGTAAATGAAAATTTGGAAGTAAGAGTGAAAATAAAAAATTATTAAGCAGTAAACCATAAACTGCATTCATTAGGAAGCAGTAAAACATACACTGATATATGGTACATACGTGTGCGTGTGTTGACATGTATGCAGGTTTATATAAATATACACCTATATAGTATGTGTTTCAAGCCAGCCAATTGCTCACCTAGAAGATATAGTATGTCCTTTAAAACATTGTGAAGCAGAACATTGTTCTTTTTAACTAGAAAAGAAAGAAAATTCTATTTTGGAACAGATTTGACTTATTTTATCAATCACTTCAGAGTCATTGCTGTCTTTTCTGTTTTATATTTTCTATTCCTATTTCCATCAAGCATTCCTTGTCACTTCACAACACAATTTGGAAAAACATGAAGGAAAGCCCAAACAGAAATATACTTTGAGGAAAAGAGAACATTAAAAGTGTTATAGTTTCATCTTCTTTGAATAAAATGCTTATAACAATGTGTTTGGAAAAGCTGTAGGACTTTCAGCACTCACTTTCAGGAAAGAGACAATGTCTCTTCTGTTACTCACATTTATCTGCTAAAAATCTTTTATGAGAGATCACAGGAGACCTTTTTTTCAAGACTGTAGATTACACAAATAGATTGTTTTATGTAATTTTAGAGGTGAGCTAAATGGGAGCTGAAACTGCTGAGTATCTCTGAAAATCGCGCCAATTTTGCTTAAGTAATTCACTGCATTTTTTCACATCTGAAACTTTAACTTGAATTTTAAGTATCTTGTGAGCATTTACACAAATCCCAATCTGTGTCAGGGTATTTTTTCTGGAGCTTTTTCAGCAGTATATCTCAGGTTATTTCATCATTATTTTAGTATTTCTTGACAACTTAAGTAGTAACAGCATGTAGAATGTGGATTGTAGGGTGTTGCTGGTTTTACATCTGTCTTCAAAGTGAATTAGACTGAACACAGTGGATGTAATGAGATGAGGTGAGTTTCAGCAAGTGCAAAATCATTCCTTCCTGCCTGTACTCTTCTCCCTCAGTATGCAGGTCATGTACAATTCATGGTGCAGAATCATTGATGTAATTGTCAATTCCAACATCATGTTATGATGGTTTGTAAAGATTCAGTTATCAGAAAACATTCCAAATAATAGCCCCATTTTAAGACAGGAGAGTCAACACCATTTTGTTATATCTACAGAACAACAAATCTGCATGGTTGTGGCTTCTCTGAAAATTAATACCTTCCTTTGCAAAAAGAAAGGGAGCAGCTCACAAGAATTTAAGGCTGTCCAAACATTTTTTTTTTTTTCAGATAGATTGATTTAAATCAATAAGCAAGCACAGTTGATGCAAGTAGTTTTGGTGGGGGTTTTATTGCTTCTCTTTTTTTGTTTTTTGAAATAGTAATATTAGTTTCTTCAAGAATATTAAATTGGTATTGTTTGGTAAGAACCTAAATATTTTCATTATCAAATTAATGAACTAATTTTTGAGATTTATGTGTAAGGCTAACAAAAACCTAATTATGTACCTGTGCATATTTATTAAACCGTTTGTAGCTAATTTTGTTAAAAGTAGTCAATGATGCATTTCTAAGTTACTCTGCGATTATTCTTTTCTTTATGGTTGATGCCAAATTGCTTTTGAGTAGAGCAGGAATTCACTTTAAATGAACACAAATGGTGTTTAAAAAGCATTTCTGTTAAGCAGCAGCACTATAATAAATGTATTGGCTATGTAATGCATTTTCTAAAGTTAAAATATGATTTAGACACTAAATGAATGTATCTAGTCAAACAATTAAGCAGTGTGTACAGAAATGAAAATGAAAGAATTTTTCTCATCACCGAGACCGACTGCTAGAATATCTCAGGTTCTTTGGCCTATTTTCATATAAACTGAAAAATTTCTAGATTGTGGTGTTGCTTGTTTTCTTAATATCTCATTTAGGCTATCAGAAGTATCATGAATTGGCCTGAATTTGCTGGATAAACTGAACAAAATGTTCTTTCTTTATTGGAAGAAAAATTTCTCACCGTCCTACCATATTACTAGGGGAGCTGCCTGGCTCTGTAATTTGTTTTTTTTAAAACCTTGGTGGAAAACAGGCACTGTGTCTTACTTGAATAAAGAAATTTAGTGAGCTGAATGATTTTGCATTTTAATTTGCAATTCTTTGTAGGATCTCCACCTAATTCTGATAATGTCTTATATTATTTAACTTTTGCAATACATAAAAGCTGCCTTTCTGAATATAGACATGCAAGAAATTATTTTTTTATCTAATGCAAAATTGAGAGTAATCTGTATTAAGTAAAGTTTAAAATTATTTCATATGCTCTTGTTTTCATGCATGTATAAATCACTAAAACTAGAAAGATCTGAGAAAATAATGAAGTTGCATACATTTTTTGACAGGTACCTTCTCAATGCATACATATCATGTATGTTCATTTGTAAGTAAATCAGTGAACATTAGATAAGATTTAGACTTTTACAGAAGCATATTCTAAGTATTTATGTGTAAGTATGGCCTGTCTTGGTAATATTCAGTAATGAATGAAGAATTCATGTAATGAAGTCTGTTTTATGCAAATGGCCCCTTTCAACTTTTCCTAAAAACCAAACTCTGCAGATAATTATCGAGTCAATTTTACATCTGGATGAGGCAGTAAAATTTATTCTTATTAAACTGAATTTTTTTTTTTTTGAGAATAAACTTTTTAAAACTTAAATGAAATCATAAAAGTTTTTTTTTTGTTTTTTTTTTTTCCCTCCACATAAAACAATGAAATGTTGCATTCATTTTAAAATGTTCAAAATCCCCTTGTATTTGGTGTTTTTTATGCTGGAGGTCTTTGCACACTCATCATCAATATGAAGAGGTGTTTTAAAAAAAGAAAATTCTGAAAAACGCTCCCTATTTCTTCTGATGTACTGCATTGTATTACACTACATTATTTGCCTGAACATAGTTTACTTTCTGCAAACAAATTATGTGTATAGGATGTTCTTTGTATTTATAGATGCACACTTAATGAGCATGCTTCAAGTCAAGGAAACATAAGTGCCTTTAATTTGAGAAAATGTCTCATTTTTGCAACACAGGAACAGTATGGGAGCTTTCTTAAAAATACAAACAGAATATCTCCTATTAAATAGGCAACAAGATATAAACAGGAGGCCTCTGTTCTAGAGCAAATAGAAGATTGGCCTTTTGCATTTCCCCTTTACCAAGAAAATATATAACCTACTTGGCATTCTTTCACGATGATTAATTTATAAAGCATTACTGTGAAAGGGCTATGTGAAGCCATATTTAAGGAATGAAATATGTTCTAATGAGAAAATGCTATTGATGCCTTCTGGCTGCTGTGTCTTCAGCAGTTACAGAGGTGCTAACTTTTATAAGGAAATACTCATAATACCTTATGACATAGGACTTCTGAAGAATAGAAAGTATATTCAAACAGTATGAAAATTAATAACAAGATAAAATACCCCTTTCATATAATATAGCTAATTGAAAATGTCAAATTATACTCTGGTTTGCTGTCAGTATGCACCAGGTCCGAGTATGGCATGAGGGCCAGGGCCTCCCTATCAGTAGACTGAAAACTCAGCTGACAAGAATCCAAGAACTCTTTTGTACCTAAAAGTCTCTTTCCCCCCCAGTTCTGCTTGCTTCCTGAAATTTGACATCTGGGCAGTCACAATGGGCTGAATGTTTTCCATGCTCTAGTAAGGAGTAGCTGCCAGGGTGTGTTCTTGACCATAGGGCATGGGAGCTGAGAGGACAGTGCTGCTGTGTCTAGGGTTGGGATGCTTGACAGATACATGCAACTGCATGGGTACTTGCCTTCACAAAACAAAGAAACAGAGGAAATGCTGGTCAGCAGCAAATGCCCATGAAATAGATACTTTTCCAGAATAGTTTGTGGCTTGCAGATTAGCAGTGGTTTTGTCTGTTTGTCTGATAGCACCTTCAGTCATCTCCAGAGAGAAGAACTTCAACCACCGAACTCACACAAGTTGGATGAAGAAGCAACTTCTCCTGCTTGCTTTGAAATTTCCACCTACTAGCTTCATATGAAGTTCACTAGATTTTCATCAGGGAATAATTATTCAATACATTTCCACTGCTTGTGATCATATAAAATTATGATATGCCCTATCTGATCTGCTTCATGCCTTATCATAAGCAGGCAGTATATTTTTTTATACCTAGACAAATGTAAGACCCTTAAACTGAGAATCTGTGTAGCAATATAACCAACACAGATGTGATATATATTTGGCATACAAGTATCTTTGTGTGAATTAAGGAGACCAAGACTGTATCTAGAATTTGAAATTTCCAGCAGAATACCTGGGTATACAACAAATGCCATCTAGCACATTGGTTAAAGATATAAATACAGAAAACTTGCTGATTTCCGCCTTCAGATTTGAGAACTGGATCTCCATGTTCAGTGACCTTGCAATTTTCTCAGATTTAGCTCTTTTTAAAATGATCTAAAAAGGGTGTTATATCCTGAAAATTCCAAAGGTTATCTGTATTTAGTGAGTTAATTATAATAGAAATGTGTATTATGCAGTAATAACTGTAATTATTGCACCTAAGAACTCAGGAACCTGTTTTTAACATAGTTTCTTGATGAAATTATCATTATGCAATCACTACTTGTCTGTCTTTCTTTTTGCTTAAGAAATTTGAATCTGTTGACCAGTTTTTATTGACTTTGGAATAGACGTCTTGAAGGAATTTTTCCTTAATGTCTGTTGAAATGAGTGTCTAAAACAACATAGAGGGGAAGTGGGAAGAGACTTGAGTCCCTGTAATAGGTGAATTTTCCATACAAGGAGACAATGTGTTTGGCAGAATTGGTCCAGCCAATCCAGGACATGTAGGTGGGCTGGTACCATGAGCACACACTCAGCTTCCTGTGAGAAGTTGTGGTAAATCCTGTCTGTGGCCACTTAGAAGAGACACAGGAGAGCAGTGTGGAAGAAGAGTCTGTAATAGGTTCAAAGTTTGGCTGGTCATGGCAAGCTGGATTTTATCCTTTACCCTTATTAACAATCTTAAAGGCCTAATGGCTATATTTTAAAGATCATTGTGAGACGTGGAAAGAAGAAATGCAAGAAAAATCCCAACAACAAAAACCCAGCGACAAGAAAACCCACCTGCATCAACAGGGAAAGCTGTAGGAGAATTCTGGTGGAGAATCTCAAGAGAAAAATTTGTTTTAGTGAAGATAATGACAATGTTTGGGTTCCACATACTGAATGTGCCCACGCTACAGAATTCATAAGTATTTTTACAAAGTCAAAGGTATGTGTTTTGTAAAGATCAAACCACTTCACACAGATTTCAGCTGCTCAGCAAATTAAGTTCACTAAACTGATCTGCAGCAATATACCAAACGCATATCAAATCTAATATTTACTTTGCAGAGCAATAGCCATAAAACCCCATTTTGCTAGGAAAAGATCTATTTTAAAAGATATTCCATCAAGCACCTATGCTACTTTCCTTGGAGTGTGGACTGATGCTATGTGAAAAGTAGGCAGGGTCTAATCCAAAGTGTGAGTACAGCTCACCACAAGTTTATTCAGTAATTATCAAAGCATAAACACAGACAGGTGACAAGTTTACACTAGGATTAGGCCTTAGTTTTCCGTACAAAAGAAACTGCAAATACTCAACTTTCCCTCCCTCTAAATCCAGATGACAAGGAAATGTGCTGAAATGGTCACTGGCTCAGCTGGTGAGAGGTGTGAATACATGTACAATGATGTGACGAGTCAGGGGCATGACAGGCACCTCCTTGGTCTTCTGACTGCTGCTGTCATCTGTGTGGCTCAGAGATCTTTTACAGCTCTGCTGAAAGATGGAGCTATTTCTCATCACACCATAAAAGAGATTTTCCTTTAGTGACCGTGATCCTGGGCTGCTGACTCTGCGTGTTTTACTGTACACTTTTGAGGTTACATCCACTGTTTCAGTATGCGAGAAAGTTATCTTTGGTCTCTTTTTAGAGAAGGACTTTTGGAGCCTGGTGCAGACCAGGGCTGTGCTGCTGGTGATGCTACATGTGGCAGAGGTCTGTCCACTTCTGGGAGAAGAGCTGCCAAGCCTAGTGCTACCCTAAGCATCTCTCCTGCTGCACCACAGCTCACAAGACAGGCCTGCTCCTTTGCACATGAAACATTAAAGATGAAGACATAATGGAGTTGTACAGGAAAGTCTCCTGGGGTTACAGTTTAGACACCTAATCTGTGGCTAAATTACTGTATAGTTAATTTCTTACTGGATATGGCCTATAATCACAATAAGCTCTTTTGGTGCATCTTTAAATACTGAGAGAACAAAGATGATCATATTTTTCTACATCCTGTCTTTTCCCTCCTTCTTAGATTTTCTTAAGGTTTTCCTAAAAAGCTTTTCAAGGGCAAATGAAAAGAGACTAAAATTATACTTTTGGCATGAATCACGCACACAACTATTCAGATGAAATTTTAGTTGCATAAGCAATTTTTTTCCAGTCATGTCATCTTCAGCTCAGGAGCCAGATGAGAAAATATTTGTACATCCTGTGTTTTTTATATATAAAGCAATGTCACTGCCAGTGTAAAAGGGATTTAAATTGCAGTTTCAATTTTTTTGTATGATCTGCCTTCTTTACAATGTGTTTAACTTTCCCAGGTGTTACTGTGTGCACCGTGGAAAGGGAAGGCAAAAACCTACAATGTGTGTCTTTATGGAAAGAATCATTCTCCAAAACCTATCCCCTTCAAAAAATGTTTCAGCAATCCTCATGTTCTAAATGCTTCAGAAGCATAGTCATGTACAATTATAGCAGCTGAAAATAGTTCCACATATCCTCTTACAGTTCTAGAGTTAATGTCTCAATGATGTGTTATAGAATTGAATTTCAAGAAGGCAGTTGTTTTTTCATAAAAAACTTTTCTGGACGGGATTATGGAACATGAAATTCAGCTCAGGATTGTGTTGATATATGATGTATATAAAAAAGTAAATCAAATCAGGTTGATCATTTCTGCATAAATTTTAATGAAAAGGGAAGAAATACTTTGCTGCATTTCCACCTTTCATTATTCAACATAGAATGCTGAAAAAATAAAATGTGATTTCATAGTGTTATATTCACTGCTTTTGGAAATGCTCACATACTTCACAATATTTGCAACCATCAAAAAACTCCATGCCTGTGTATCCCAGCTGTACTTCAGTACATCCAGCTGCATTTTGTAGTGTGAATTAGATTTGAGTCTGTCTCATTTTCATCCATGTGCTAAATTGTAGTCTGCAGACCAAAACTAATCCACAAACATTTATTTTGAAAATTAAATTTGCACACCAAAACCTAAAGGGTGAAAATCTACACCACAAAATGCTTAAACATCTAGGATGTGTGTGTTTAGTCAAAGCATCTCTGACAAGAGGCTGGTTTCCAGCTATGTGCCTAGATAGATACATAGACTTCAGTCTATGCAATCCACAGTGCACTTTAATATGTATGATCTGCTTTGCCACATCTTGGTTATACTTGAATTTTTAAAAACATGTTCAGACTTCAGGGCGTGCATGAAATATGAATGCTAGAAAGAATGCAAAACCTTTTCTTATTCACATTTCCTTTGAAAACCAGCAAGGTCATTTGATGTAGAATTTAATATAAAAGAAGGCATAATTAACACTGGACTATGAAATGCTGTTTCTCCATGGAGGTATGCTGATTGAGACACTTACTGAGTTTCCAGCAAGCTCTGGGTACTAAGGGTCTGTAAAGGTCTTTCTCATTTAGCACCTTCTTTGCCTAGTCTGTCTCTAACAAGATGCTGTTCTGCTCTCCTGATGCCTGTGTTTCAAAGAAGTGGCCTAGGGATAGCTTTCACTTCTAAGTACTAATCAAAGGGGTTTTTTGTTTTATATTAAAAATGTTTCATGCTTCTGCCATGTAACTCCTTGAGCAAATTTTTTGGGTATATGACATTTTTAAAACATAGCCTTTATGTCATGTTTTCTCTCAACCAGCTACTGTGGAAGAACTGTGCAAACATAATGCTGGAAGTATTTTGTGCACTGTGTAGCAAGCCAATAGTGACTTTCACAAGGTCTGTCTCACAGCCCTGTAATATCATCAGGTTTAAAAAATAGCTTTTTTTTAATGCTAAAAAAAAAAATAAAAACGAAAGGGAAGAAAAAGTTGGAATTTAAAACAAAAAACACCAAAAAAACACAAAAAAAAACAAACAAAAAAAAACCCCGCAAAAAACAGGTCTGAATTTATGGATTGCTGTTACCCTTGCTCTTTTTCTTAATAAAGCAATGCCAACTAACATAATGGATCCCTGGGGGCTGCAGATAACCACCAGCCAAAAATCACTGCAGGGGTGCAACACAGAGGTCACTTTGCAGGGTCTTCAACATCACACACTAAGTCTCCCTTGCAAGTCAGCAGTGTAGGGAGAAGAAACACTGATGAGACAATACTGACGAGCATGGCAGGGACACAGCCTTTTGCCAAGCACCCTCACAAAGGACATGGCTGCTGCCCCTTCCCCACGCCCTCCTTCCATCTCTCGGAGGAGAACATGGAAAAGATGGATGGCGCTGGCTGGAAAAGCAAAGTCTGGTGTAGCTGGCTGTGTGTAGGCAGGAGTCAGACACAGGGAGGGAGGAGGAGAAGATGGACTGTAGGTAAGCCAGGGAGCTCATCTTAGGCTGGCGTGTGGGAAGAAGAAAAACTGCAGTAGATGTGAAACACAGTCAGTGAGAAAAATCGGCAGGTCGGAAGGAACAGCTGTGAATGAACACAGAGGGTGTATTGCAGCATTTGTCAAGGGCCACAAGAAAGATCTGTCAGTGGCTGAACTGTAAAAACTAGGCCAGACATAATTTTTAAGACTGGATGGGTAGGAGAAAAATGTTTCTTTGCAATAATAATATCATGTAGAAAAAAACTGAAGCCAAGCTGTAGATATGATTAACTGGAACCAGATTGTCACATCCAGAGGTGTTTCCTTAGACCTGAGATCACCTCTGGAGGACATGCAGGTAGTCTGGAACCCAGCTCTTTCCAATGCCCATCAATGAGAGACTGCAGGAGGCTGTTCTTAGAGGTTTTCATGGTTGTTTATTGTTCCTTATCTCAGGAATGCTTTGTCCAGCGAACAGCAGTCTGCTCGCCAGACGTCCATGGCAGAATCTGCCTGGCAGAGGCAGGACTTATCTTTTATAGTCTAAACTACGTACTAGGTATTTACAAATGACCCCCAATACAATACAATCTTGTTACATGGTCCAGATCTGTTCTCATCCAATCTAAGAGTGCCAGTGTGTCACCCAGCATGGATGACACGGAGAAGAAGGAGGAAGAATATCCACACCCCCAATTCTCCATGTTGGCCACGTGTCCCTTATCACAAACATTCTAGAAATCTGCTAATTCTACATTCTAACAGTCTAATTTACACTCTATTTATTTTTGTGGCTTGCATTTCTTCTCTCAATGTTGGTAAATTGTTCCAAGGAGCCAAATCCAGCCCCCGAGACACCTGGGTCCCATTCCAGGGTCCTTGGGGACCCCGCCAGGGGGGTCTTAAACCTTCCAGGGAAGCCAGAGGAATACTCTGGACTCCCACATCAGATTTCTTGCTGCTCATTTTAATTTGTAATACAAATGTCAGCTTGTCCCCACATAAAGCTCACTGAATTTGAATATGTCTATGTATTGAAACAAAATGGAACAATTATTATGAAAATTAAGATGTCTATAGAAGGGGTGCTGCTGCTAATGAAGCTGTGTTGTGTAAAAGCTCAAAGAAGTCTTCAAAATTTTGTCTGTTGACAGTTTACTAATGTGTACTTCAGGTGTTTGCCATTTTTATGCCATTTTTATGCCCCTTTATTTTTAAAAAAGAGAAATTAGTTCAAAGTATAGGTTCTGCTCCTCTAAACTGTGTGACTAGCACTTCATTTAGAAAGTATGTAACACCTGTAACAGCTGGAACAGGTTTGAAAATATTTGTACTTTTGTTTTTCTCTTCTAGAACACAAGAGGAATCAATTCTACTGGAACCACTGTGGGACTGTGAACAGAGAATGGCATGATTCTTTGTTACAGCTAGTATTCCTAGCATACAGCTGTAATTCTATTATTTCTCTGTCACTTAGTAGCTTTTGTTTGAATTTGAATCCCAGTGAATTTTTAAAAGGTATAAATTTGTTGGGGAGCTTTAATATTGACTTGTGCTCTGTAGTTCCAATTAAGTATTCCCAGAAATGCACTAAAATGGCATTGTGTTTGTTGTGCTCCTGGGTTTGCTTGTTAGTTTTTTTAAGGGAGGGAAAAACATCATGGCTGCTATTTTCCACTCACCTAAAAGCTCTTTTGTGATTATAATTCATATTATTCAGGCTCATACTGACCACACAGTAAATAATATTTAATTGCCTTTGATTACAAAGAAGAAAAAAATAACTCTAGCAATTATGTATTTTGTTAGCACTGCTGCAAAATACAAGAAGAGTACTTGCTGATTCCCTAATGACTTGGGATCCCACAAAATGTATGATTCTTCATCATGTTTATCAGATTTAAATTCAGTATTGGACAGGGAGGAGGAGTGGCTTACTGGGAAAAAGAATATTTCAGGCAGGAGCAATTGTATTTCTTTTTCCTGTAATAGGGAATAAAGACTGTGATTCAGTCTGATACATTAGTTGTTAACAGGTGGGGAAAGAATGACTGAAGTCTGGAATCACAGGTCTGAAGAAATGTGAGAAGCTAGAGAAAACATTTGAAAGCTTGAAAAGTTATTTTCTTTGTGCAGACATTAATGTCTGTACATAAATTTCAAGATCTCTAGGCACCTCTATTCAAATATCCAGAAGAAGGATTTTTGGACTTTTTCTGTGACTATCCAAGGCAGTTTGCAGTTTTGGTGATATTTTAAATGGCAGGTCATAGAAAGTTCAGTAGGAAAAATCCAACACTTTTCAATCAGCCGTTTTCTTTGGGAGACAAACTCCAAAAATAATTAATGGTGTTCTCTCTTTCTAAATGCTGTTAAAGCCTTTCTGTAGGTGAAGTTCAGTATACATATATGAAGAATATCAACCTATCCATTTTTCTTTCATGATGAATCCTTTTCACTTGGTACTTATCATGATGGGGAAAAGGTGACCAAATATTCCTTTGATGGGAGCCTGACCTTATAAGTACAAAATAAAAAGTCTTCTGGAAATGGAAATATTGTCCTGATTTCTCTATACTGGTACAAGAATGCTATGGTACAAGCATCTGTACCATAAATTATAGTGTCCACAAGGCAGCTATACAGATACAAGATATAATGCAAAGAGAAGGGCCACGTTTGAATGTTCTTTCCATATCCTATTTTCTATTTAATTTTCAAATCAAACTAAGCCTTTTCAATTTTCTTTTCCAAATAAGGAGGAAAATATCTGTAGGGGCAGAACCTATGGGCCAAAGAAGAAAACCTTGTTGGGTTGTTGTATTCTTTAAAACAACCGAGCAGTTGTTAGTTGCTGTGAAGTTGTTTCTTGCAAAGGCACATCAGTCTTGAAAGGCAAAGAGTCACAAGTGTTAAAGTCTGAGCTAAAAGCTTTTGGCATAGAGTCCTAAATAGAAGTAAAGTCCCAATTAGAGGGAGAAGCTGCTCCTGTTGAGGCCCTGGGAGGGCAGATGTTGCTGCGGCAGCTCCTATCTTCTTCAGGTGATGGTGATGGAGGTGAGGACAGAAGAAAAGCAAGAGAGCAAGAGCACATCTTTCTTCAATGTATAGATTCTTAAACACAAATTATCCAATAAGCTAAAAACATGAACCTGAACAATTTCTTCTTAACCTATTAGAAGTCTAGTTTTTTAACACTCCAGGTTACATATAAACCATGCATATGGTCTATCCTGTTCTATCTAAAAATGTAAACAATAGTAGTTTTATGTCTAAAACTATGTTCTTGGAGCCTACAGAGAAATTTGTTTTCAACAGTAGTATCTAAATCTGTGTTTCTCAACCTTCACTAGAACTTGTTCTTCTACTCTGATATCTAAGGCCATGACTCGTTAAAGCACTTAAAACATATTCTTACTTATTTAAACTTACTTACTTATTCTAAAACTTAAACTTACACCTCTATTTTATATATGAGTGGCTTAATATCCTTCAATCCATCTAAAAGTTTTAATTCAATCCCTGCACTCTGATTTCTCCCTGAAGAATTCAGAGAGGCCTCTGATTTACAAACTCCAACAAAAGCTCTGTTGTGGAGGAGTGCTGATGGAGTGCAGAGAGGTGTGCTGAAAAGGACATCTTGGTGACACTGGTGACATGTCCACACTTCCGGGCAAAGTTATTTAGCTCTTTTGTGAATCTGCTTTGGGGGACGCTGGAGAGAAGGAGGGAGGCTTGTATGATGTTCCACAGAGAAGATTATTGAGCTTCTTCTGTAAAGGGCACCAGGGACGAAGGGAACTCAGAAGGATGGAGGGAGCAGGGTTTATATGGGAGAGATAGGACGTGGGTAGAGCAGCAGGAGAATCCTATAAGGCACAGGGGTGGAGCAAAGGGGCAAGGACCAATGGGGTACAAACAATTTATCTAGAGCAGGGAGGCATGTTGGGACGAAATTTTCCTAACCATTATTTGAGGTTAGAGTCTAAGGGTATTCCCTCCAGGGAAAAGCACCAGATTCTTTCTTAGTCGGTGCATTGGCCTCCACAACTCTCCTTTCTTTGTTTATTAAAAAAGCGTCACCAACTGCTCTACTGACACAATGTATAAAACATGAGAACGTTCATGCTTATAAGCATTGGCCTCCACAAACCTCAACCCAGGACATCATCTAGAAAAACTAATCCTTAAAAATCCCAACAATGGGTATGACAAACAAAAAAATCAGTTGGCAGCAAAGAGTCTACAGACCAATAAATTAACTGTTCTGTTGTTGTTTTTTTATTTTAAGAAGTTCTCCTAGTGATAACTTTTAAGAAAGGCAGGTCAGAATTCTTTAATACTCTCAGACTCCCTCCTCCCAAAATAGTAGGATCATATGGTTGCATATATTTTCATTGGTCCAGTCAAACAGAGGAAAGTATGCTTATTTATGCTAGTTGATCATTTGAGCCTCAGCTCAAATAATCTTGTTCCCATTTCAAGGTCCTGAAAGAATCATGCACACCCAAAACAGAAGCAAAGGTAATTCAAGTTACAGCTGTAATGTAGATGTAAATTATGACATCTTCCTCCTACAAGAAGCTGCTGTCTTGATTTTTTCATCAGTAAAATGGGATGATGAAAAGAGCACCGTTCCCCAATACCTAAGAGGATATATTTAAGATTATTTGTTTGCAGTGCTAGAAATATGTACTACTGTATTTTTATTAAGATATAGATCACTTGACTAAACACATTATTTTCTCCTAATATATTATAAGACTAAATTTATATGCAGCCACTAGTCTGTGAATATACATCCTCTGTAACAAATGTTCATGTTTGCTTTTAGCTGCAGTGCTTAGAGTTGCTGTTTTAGTATATATGAAAAGCAATCAAAGACTTGCTTATTCAAAAGCATAAAACCTGAGCATTTCACCTAGATCTAGCAGCTTGTGTAGGAAGTCGTAATTCTGAGAACAGAAAATTAAACTGGTTCTGAACTTGCCTGGCCAAGCATTTGTGGATGCTCCAGAAGAAGGTTCTACATGCAGAGGCAGGGCTTGTAGCTCCCATTAAGCATTTCCAACATCTGTCCCCAGCGTTGAAAGCTCTGCTCTGACACCTGTTGAATAGCAGGGTTGTATGTCATGGTCTTAGTTCATCCCAGTTTTGATAATCTCTTTATTTCCTGCATGCCTGACATGATTTGAGATCTGCTGACACAGGATTTCTGTGGTTCATAACATGTATCTCAAGACAGGGAATGTCTTTAGGGCTTGTGCTTCTTAATACTTTTCTCTTTTGAACTTCATTCCCACATGATGAGGCTAGAGCTTGACAGTTGTTTTGATATTCAAGAACTTTCTGGCACGGCTTGTTATTACTGCTTACTCTTCAATGTGTGGACGTAAGTCTCCAAATGCCATCATGGGACTGGGAACCAGGAATGCCTAATGTACAATCACAGGTATCATCAATGTTATCCATGGCTCGGGCATGAAATGTCATGTCATTATATAAATTCTACCCTCTCTGTTTTCTTCTTAGCAAAATAGGCATTACACCTCATGTGCATTTCAATGACCTGACTTGCATTTTGGATATAAAATATTTTTTTTTATCTACTGGACAATAAATGTATAAACTTTTATATTTAGATAGCATCAGACCCATGAGCTTCAAATTCACATGCTTGTTAAATATTTTGATTGTTTTCCTTGGATGGGTTGCCCGGAGATGCATGAGAATGTGTCTTTTAATATATTTCCATCTTTATAACCCCGCTTGAAATCTTTGTACATTCTTATCTGATTTCGTAATCTTTACTGCATTCTTAAGCAGCCCTTTTGGTAGTAGATTAGTAATCCAGAGCAAAAGACTCTCATATAAACAGAAATTCTCTTAATTGTCCCCTGGACCAATGTGCAGCCTTTTTGTGGGGCTTAGCTGTATTTGGGGAAGCTGCATTTAGTGAGGGAGCTGTATTTAGTGAAGGAACTTTGTGGTATAAATTCCTGGACAACAGAAAGTGTCACTGGGAGGCTGGGGGCAGGACACGTTTCCTTATACTCACGTTCCAGAGTCAATGACTAATTATCTTGCAGGGTGTTTCCCAAGCCAGCACATAGAGAACAAAAATCCATGACCGTGACTCCTAGGATAATTCAAATGTAATGGGAATTAAAAACCATGAAACAGACACGACTATTAGCTACAGTCAGAACACCACAAATTCAAAAAATTCAGGCTGGCTCTATAGATGTCCCATAGCAATGTCTTAGGGTTGTGATCTGTCTGAAAAACTGGAACACTACTGTGTGTTTAAAGATTTACTGTTGCAATCCTACTAAGACTTTCACATTTGCAATTCACCCTACAACTGCTCTAAGAAAAACTAGGTTAAAAGAATATAAAATAGTTTGTCTGGCAGAATCGAAACACAGGTCATGAAATGCCAGTGACTACAGGAGCAAGTGAGCAAAAGGAGGATAAAATCAACTTACTACTAGATTAAATCCAAAAGTGTCCTTTACTTGGCATTGTCTGACCAATTGCTCGTTTGCACGTTGTGCTTTGCACTTGCACAACTTATTCTGTGGTTCTCAGGTCAGAGCTTAATCTATTTTCTATGTACAAATTGTAGAAGGAATTTGGAGATCATGTTTTATTGGTAGTGATCCAAAAGTAAGCTATGAGTCTGTAACAAATCCCTAGTCCTTTCCCAGGTAAAAGTTTCAGAAATCCAAACTATTTTATGCTCCTTCCAGGAAAATGTTAAGGACTCTCATCGTTGATAGGTGTGGTTATCCTCTGCCCATTTAGTAAACAGAGTCAGATAACAGCTACTCTGGTATTGTGCTAATAGTTAATGTATTGCGAGGCACAAAAGCAGAAAGCCTTTTTCTCTAGGTGAGGCAGAGTTTCAATGCCAAAATGAAGCATTTTTTATATTGCACAAATGTACACTTCCTAAATGTTGATTTTTACCATTAACTGACCTTATTAACTGAGTGTTATGAATATAACATCTCATGTGGTCTTATGCATTAGGAACCAGTGCTTAGCTTAGGAGTAAAACAAATTTCCCCCACCTATTTCTCACCTTTTTTTGAAGGATATTATTACAATACCTGGCTTAGAGTCTGCCATTTCTGGCTAAAAAGAACAGAACATTTGTTGTTGGTTTGTTTTTTTTTTTTTTTTCAGATGTGCAGTTGCTTTGCTTATGTCTTTCCCATTCTAAAAATACTGTCTCCTTCATCTTTCTCAACAGACATATGAAATATGGGAGAGAGGAGGGAAACACAATAAGGTAAATATAGGTAAACTGAGGGGCTGGCACTAAACGCGAACGTAGGGGAATTAAAAATAATTTGAAAGCTAGACCTCAGTATAAGTAAGTAATTTGAAGGAAATGGGAGCAGAATGAAAATGAAAGGTAATAGATATTAAAAGAATAGATACCTCTTGGAAGAGCTTCATAAAAGAAAAAGAAATGACTACGACAAAGTGGAATAAAGTTGGAAAACAAAATAATCCACTAGGTAAGGATGAGAATAAAACAGGGAGATTGAAGAAAATGAGCTAACAACAAGGAAAAAAGAAAAAAGATGAGAAAAACAACAGCATTGAGTTATGTGACTTTAATTCCTTTTTACAGAATGTTAAATGTTTTTAGAAGTTCATGGCAGTAAGGTAAACAGAAGAACCAAGACAATTTTATTTGAATATGTGAAAACTCACGTAGGCTCTCAACAACCCAGGACTTCCATCTGCTGTTGCATTTTAGGGGTCTGACTTCAGAACACAAAGTGGAAGGTGCTGAAGATAAGTGCAGCGAGTCCTAAGTAGCTCAGATGAGAAAGCAAAGGAAAGTCTTCCCTGAGGGACTTTGAACAATCCCATGCTAGTCCTTGTCATTGATGGAAATTGTTTGTTTCATTTCTGCTCACCTCTGTGTCTTACAGAAGTGCCATTTATCCAGCAGGAAGAACTGCAGAAGGGTGTCTGAATGAGGGACCCTCCCATCCCACATTTTTCCAGCAGAAGCAATCAGACCATGTCGCTCGTGCTGAAAGTTGAGGTGTTAGGACTGGGGGAACACAAGAAAACTGCTCTTCTAACTCCTGGAGATCCTGGGCTGCCTCCTTCTTAGAAGAGCATGAGAGATACCCTTCCCTGCTCCATCTCCCAGGCCTTTAGTAACTCACCCACTGCTCAGGGAGTGATCACCTAGCAGCTGGCTCTTTTCTCTCAACACTGATCTTCTTTGGCCACCGCAGCATTCACTAAAGCCACCAGTTTGTAATGCACTGAGTGGTCATGACCTTTCTCACTCCACATGACCCACCAGGATGTGGAAAACTTAGTCAGGAGCTGGTCTTTTCTGTCTGGCAAATATTGACTCTTGTCATTTATTGCTTCTTTCTAAGCCCACACAAACAGAGCACAGGTTTTCACAGAGCCCTGAAAGCTGGTTTGTTGAAGAGATCAAGGATGCTGCATAAACCAGCCTCTTGCTTGTGTTGCAACATTGGGCAGTGATGCTCTCCATTTTGCAGATAAGAAAACAATGTATGTGCCTGCCCACGGCTAGGACACACAGGAAATGTAGGAAATACAGTGAAGAGAGAGGCTGGATCAGGGTCCTGGGGCCTGTCAAGGCAGCTTTTCCCTTCATATGTGGCCATAGCTGGGATGAGGGCACTGCCAGGCTGCTGTGGTACATAGACATGAGCACATGTCTGGGAGATTTGAAGAGTAGACTTTGGACCAGGAACTTTGAAGGTCCTGCTAATAATGGAGTAGCTTCTGCTAAGGATTAATCAATTTCTGCACTTAAATATCCTGGTAAATTAATTCAAATAGGCAAACATTTTCTAAAACCAAAATTAACTTGTGTCTGTCCTGTAATTGATGGCTGAGAAATGTCAAATCATCCTCTGTCTGAGACTAAAATACAGCAATGAGCCTCTATTTTTACCCTTCATTTCATACCACAGACTATTTAGCAAAAAAAGGGTGAAAATGACATTGGAAACTGAGATCTAAAGTTGGTAATTTTGTAGTTTAGGAGGAGAAACAGCGGGGGTGATTTTTATATAAGCCGCCTTCCCCTCCTCAACATAGCTTCATCAAAGTGCTTTATTATATTATCGCTCATGCTTTTTGTACTGTTTTCTAATATTGTACTGACTTGTCTGAATCACTTTGAAAATTAGGGCTGCCTCCTTCTGAGACAAATCCAGGCCTCATTAAAATTCATAAACAGGCAGCCAAAAGCTTTGAGCACTTTTCCATTGATGCTGAGAAATGGAATTGTCTTTATTTATCCTGATAGCATATAATTTCAAAGGGTGTCCACATCCATAGGAAGCTGGATTTTGATTGATAACATTTAGGGCTCACTGTGAAAGAAACTGATTTTCATTGAAGTCTTCTGTGACACAAACTAGTCAATGGTATTGCAAATCAGCAGTGTTTTGGTGTTTAATAGCCTTGTTTTGGTTCAGAAAACCTTCATGTTCACATTAACAGCAAAGCTATGCTCTCACACAGCAGTGGTGTGATCCTCTCAGACAGCATGTGTATATACCTGAGCTCTGTTGTGTACTGTGGCTCTGATTGCATGGACTGTCCCTCATTTTTGAGGAGCAGTGGCGGAAGAAAGGAGATAATCACTTGTCCCTATGGTTGAGCCCAGCTGAGCCCATGTGACATAACTGAATACTAGTTGTGAAGTATATTTGGGCACTGCATTGTTTTGCTTTGTCATTCTGCCAAATATGCATTGAGAATAATGATATTTCTCCAAAATCTTTCTCAAATTTATTAGAAAAAAAAATCATATGCTTTAATCAAAGATGAAAATTGAAAAATTTTGACATGGTATAATTTCAAAAATACAAGAATTTATATCTAGCAATTGTCACATGCACCAATGATAATCAATCAGTAAGCTTTTGCAGGGCTTTGGTATGGAAGGCATCTAAAACTTCAGCAGATAAAATCAACTGGGTAACATGTTTACTTGGAAGTTTTTGTAAATGTCTGTATGATATGCAATTCATTTAAAAAAAAATACTCCATTAGACAAACCTAGCACTTATGGCTTGACTATATGAACTATCAGTAACTGATGTGTTGGTCTTCAGTTTAGAGGCCTCTAATACAGTCACACAAATATGACACACACTATAGATATCAATGTAAACTTTCCTTTGATAAGAACTGATTTTTTCTGAAGCTTAAGGTTATCCTAGAAGTAGTGCCTTTAGATTAAAATAATTCTCATGTTTAACCTGCTTAATTTTGTTTTTTTATCCAGAGAGTTGGGGAATTATATGCAATGGAAGATTTTCTCCTGCTGTTCACTTAAACTAAAGCAGATTCCGGTGGGAATCAGAATGCTTGTACTTATCCATAGTGGGATATGTTTCTAGACAGATCTTTTTTAAAAGATGGCAAAAATTGTAAGATCAACTAGTTTTATGAGATTGCCACACCTTCAGGTAATATGATCTACATTATAAAAATTAAATTATGTATATTTACAATTGGTTTCAGCAGCATAAAAGCACAAGTCTAAAATGCTACTTCTGCACTAGTTCCTCAGATCTCTGGAATCTGCCCTGGCCTTCCATAATGTATTGTATACACATGAAATGTTCCCTGCAAATCCTTCTTTTTATAAAATCTAGAAGGTAACAAGTGAAAATTGTTAAAGTAAGCAGTTAAAATCTAATGCTCATAGCAACTTTGCTCTCTATAACCATTGAGAAAATGCAAGGTATAAAAGGGGAATTTCAGATTTGCTATTACATTATTCTTTTATTACAAGACAGAACAATCCCATTATAGCAGCAGATTTGATGGTGGCTTCCTTTTATTAAAAATACTAGTAAACATGATACTGACAAATTCTATTACATGTGTCTTCAAAATAAGAGTAACTACATGACACAAGCCCTTTGTATTTGGACCTCTATGCCTTCTAGATTTAATACATGAATTCAAACCTGCAGAACTGAATTTTTGTAAACTTGTGTTTAATAAATCAACATAAAGATGGTAACAGCTTTTAGTAAATGGGCTTTCAGACAGCAGTGTTTGTACTTATCATCCCTTTTAGCCAAATTTATTCTGGTTGTCTGTCACAAAGTTGTGATTTCCTAAGGAATTCTTGCTGCAGTTTAGAAATCTGTAGATCTGTAATCATCATTAGAAATATGTGATTGTGATGTTTCAATATTAAATGCTTAAAATTAAATCTTTAAAAATTCTCAGAGTTTTGCCTGAATTTGTCTAGTCCATTCACTGAAATACTGAAATGCATTCAGAAGTCAAAACAGAGAAATTCAGTTCAGAAGTTCTGACTTGTCTCAGACCCATTACTCTTAAAAATATATAGGCTGGTAAGGAGCACCCTTTGCAGTATTTTTTGTACTGACTGGCTCCAAAATGCTCAGAGATCTTTTGCTTTGATATCTGGGTTGAATAATACCCATCTTAGACCAAGCAGATTGCACATTTTCCATGTAATACAGCCTTGTAAACAGAAGTTATTTTAAGTCAATTGTGTATTAGCTCTGTGAAGTCAGTGAATACTTGATGAAATGCTTTTTCCATACTGAAATATTCATGAAGCTAATTTTCAACAATCAACAAAATCAAGTCATGTTTTTGAAAAAGAAAACAACATCTTTCCATATCTGCTTGTTGAATACAAATCAAAAAACTCCTAGAATAGAAATGATCTAATTCACTTTTTGTATTTGCTCCTGATTTGATGAGAATTTGGAGTCCCAATCAGACCACAAGTGAATAGCTCCTCTATTATTATTTTGATTTCAGTTATCAGCCATCATCTTTTGGGAGTCAGTACAAAGTACTAAATTTCTAGATTTGATAATGAATCTGGAACACAACCCTGACCATAGTAGGCACTAACACTTCAATGAGGGATTTAATCTAAGTATCTAATTCTCAAACTCTTATTAATGTTTCCTATTTTACAGACACACACACACACACACACTGGCACACACACACCCACACACCCCCATGCAGAGTTTAGCTGCTTTCAACACAGCAGTCTACCTAATATTTTATGTGCCTAGAGTAAAACCTGAACTAGTGTTAACCAGTTTTAAGTCCGCTGAAATCTATCGAATCACTGTGATTTAGTCTAATCACTATTTTAGGGGTAGTGGTCTTAATTGCATGATATATCAAATTCAGTCTGAGGAGAAGCTTAATTTTGTAAGGATTTTTCTGAGTGTCATTTTCAGCTTTGAACTCAAGAACGTATTTTGAACTTTCCTAATGATGAAATTCACAAACGCCTGGAGGATAAGCCTCTCAATTTAGCTGTGCAATGTAGAGACTGACACAGCTGCAGTTTTAAAGGAGAAGGATGCACAGCTGTAATTGCATGGCTCGGTGTGGAAAAGTGCACAGTGGCATCCAGTCAGATGGGTGGGCATGGAAGAGACATGGGATGGAGATCTTATCCACCCAGCAGTGAAGCTTGTCTGGCCTGGGAAAAACAACACAGGACTTTACATAATGCATATAAGCTCTCTAAAGGCTTCATGCTGAGAAACAGGCATTTGGAAGAACTACATGGGGAAAATTGTAGCCTTCCTGCTGAGTGACTTGCTTGCTAGAACCACCAGAAATATTCACAGAAAGCAAGATGCTGGAACTCCTAACCAGGAGGGAGAAAAGTCATGATATTTAAGCACCTACTTCTTCAGTTCCCCTCAAATTCACAGATTAGGGCTCTCTTCAGAGAAAAGTGGCCATTTAGAAGGACTTGAAACTTGGATGGAGAGGAAGGAAGATGGTAGCTGGGCTTGCCTTAAACATAGCAGTCAAGTGGTTGGAATGTTCTCTTAGGAAACAGGAGAGTGTATGTACTTACCTTACTCAGCCTGAGGCTGTCAAAAACCTTATCTCCTACCTCTGTTCTAGGGAAGTGCTGTCAGCACTAACTCTGAAGTTGGCTAGAGGCAATCCCCACCCTTCCTGTGTAAGCTTTTCTCCTGCAAAACAAGAAATACAAGAAGCATTAGGAACAAGAGAAACACTGTAAGAGGATACTGTAATGTGACTTTCTGCCAAAGGTTAGGTGAGCTCCAAGAATGCCTACTGTAATTTACATCTCACAGAAAGCTTGGGCAGAAACAGAGCTTATTCTTGATTTCTTACTATTTTGGTCAGCAACTAAATTTGGCATCAAAGATATGGGTGGTTTTGGCTATCCACAGTGTTACTGCTACAGGTACCTGGAAATGTGTGAATCAGAGAATCCACCAGCAGCTCCAGGCTTTGCTGGCACCTGGCTTGAGGGGTACAGAGATGAAACCCCAACCTCTGGCATCTTGGATGTTCTGCCTGAAGCCTGAGGAAGCTGTCCAGCTTTTGAAAAGTTGTTTGATTATAAACTCACTCAAGTAAAGATGCATTTTAAAGATAGATATAAAGCACTTCACCTCCCTTGTATTCAAACCATTCTGCATGCAGAAAAAGCTAAGTTAGAATATTAAATGCCTTACAAAATAAGAAAAAATATGCTCAGTCTACAATGAGCCCCCATTAAAAACAAAAAGTCAGCTGTGAGGTGGTCCTGTTACACAAGTCAAGGGTAATGCTAGCTTGTTCCTCTTCAGATGCACAGTTCAGACATGATAGAGCTGAACAGGCCTGTGCAGAGGGGTGGGGCTACTTGTCAACTTCACTCTTTGCTTAGATAGATGACCTTTTTCTCACTTGGCAGGATTTCTTGGTATCATTTCTTTGTGTAAATAAACTGTTCTTCTGGCAAACTTGGCTCTTCTTTAACAGCTGAAATATTTTGGAACAGATACTGAGCGCAACATAAACCTGAGTATGTCATAAATAAAAGTGTAATTTATGAAAGGCACCCCTGGTCAAACTGAGTCAGCTGCCTTTTAGTTTGTTGACTGTGTTAGTTCTAGTGGAAAAAAGCAGAAGACACTGGCATGCTAACACAGAGCAACAAGAAGAAATAATCTGTGTCTTGCAAGTGGCAGTGAAAATAACGTAAGGCAAGAATCTTTCAACACATTCCTAAAAGGCAAGCATGTCTCTTCCATGGAGAAGATTGGGAGCTCTGGGATATCCTTCATCTACTACAGATCCACAACTGTTCTGTAACTCTTTAATTGTATTTTACTGAGCTCATGTCTGCAGTGCAAGAGGCAACCTGTGTTCCACAGCCAGACGAACCTGTTTTTGTTCACTAACAGGGTGGTGAATCATTTCTTCTTTAAGCATGTTTCAGGGCTTTTTTTTTGTTTTATCCTGTGTTTTGTTAGCATGTTTTTTTGATACTGTTGCTACAAGTGTGTACAAATGTCCTTATTTACTGAATTAGTGTAGGTAGCATGGGGAAGTTAAGGAATACATTAATGGGTCAATATACTACCTTGAAACTTTTCTCTATATAGATATACTCATCTGTCCTGCTTCCAGCTAGGACAGGGTTAATTTTTGCCAGGAGGGGCATGGCTATGACCTGGAGGTTATCCTATACCACTTCATGCCTTTGCTGGGGGTCAAGGAGAAGGGGAGACAGGGTTCTAGTCCAAGCAAGTAAATGTGGTGTGTGGAGCCATCCAATACTGTCTATTGTCAGGAGGTTCCCGTGAATTGTTCCTTTTCTTGTACCTTTTCTTGTCATTAGTACAGTTTCAGTTACTGTTCATTTTCTTACCTCATTGCTGTGTCCAGTGAATTGTTCTTATCTCTTGCTATGATCTGTGATTCCAGTTCCCCTCTCCAGGGTGCTGCAGGTGAAGCGGAGGGCACAGACAGCATGCATGGTTTTACTGGGAGTACTGAATTGAATACAATTCCTAAACTACTACAAGCTTATTTGGTACACAAGGTATGGCACAAAGGGTTGAGATAACTACATATCTCGTGGCTTTGACCTAAGTATTTGTTGTATTAGATAAGGAGCCACTGGTCACAAAGTTGCTCGGTCTGCACGTGTGGGTGTTCTACCTACCCTGCATCTATTCCTGTTCATGCTTCTTGTGAAGCTCTTTTTCAGAGCAGGGAGAGGGATCAGGATTGCTTTGTTGCTCTACTGTGTGAAATCAGCTTATAACATGATAATATCAAGGGTAATGAGGATTATTTGGGATGTGTGTTCAGTGTTGCTCTCCTACCTTTACCTCAGATCTTACCTTTGTGAGTCCAGACTATATTCAGTTTGTAGGGGGAACAGGAGAGGATTATTTTCCCCAGCTTTTCACCTGCTTTTTCTCCCTCAGGCCTGTTACAACACCTGTTGATAACTTTTCATTTCCCTTGGATGTTAAGGAAAGCATGTTCTTGTTGCTAGTTCTGCCAGGCATTCTTAGTGCAGTCCACACCATGTTTAGAGTTATAGAAGTGATTTTTAGGGAAGCCTTTCAGAGATCTGCTTTGAGTATTGGTAGTCATGAGTGGCATGGAATGTGAGAGGACACAGGCCAGTGTTTGGAAGACTTCTCTCCTCCAGTGGTTTGGAATTCACCCCTGGAGATCTGCAGATCAAGTGTCAGAGCCTGGAGGGATTGATGGCTTAATACATTTTGGGATGCCTGTGGGGGGAAGGGGGCAGGTCAGGCCTGGCTCTTGCTGGACAGTGACCTGCCCCCATCCCAGAGACTGTATCCCAGCCCAGCAGAGCTGCCAGTCACTGGCACAGTGGGGCTGGGGCTCCACTCCTCCCTAACCCAGCTCCTGAATGAATGAATGTCATTCCTGGCTGAATGACTGGAAGCCCCACCTGGGGGGAGGACCCACAGAGTCCTACAGGTATTTAAGGCTGAACATGAAGCCAGCACATCTTGAACCTACCTTCCACTTGGAATTTGTCTCTGAGCACTGCTGGCACCATGTGTTAGCTGTATGTGTGCTTTCCTATATCTTTTCTGTCTTTCTCTTCTTCTAATTCCTTCTTCTTGAAACATTTTGAGTAACTTAACACTGGATAGTTTTAAAGATTGCTAAGCTGAATGGGCCAAATTAATGCTGTGAGAAGTGCTTTATGTTGATTGGATGTTGTAGTAAATCTTTTGCCAAAGTTCCTTGATTTTTCTATAATTTGTCATGAGAACAAGTCAGTATTTCTCCCTGTGTGTTTAACCCGGAGTACAGGAACCACTGTAAACACCTTTTCAGTGAGTCACTTGGGGCCTTACATCCTGTTGGGTTGATAAAAAAATGCAAAAGAAAATGCTCTGGTAGCTCCAGAGGGGGGCAAAGTTATGCAACATGCAGAGCCCTGGTTACTGTACTTTGGGCACTGCTGATCATTAGACAGCACCCTTGTGGGGAGAAGGAAGAAAGCAGACCAAGAGGTCTCAAACTGCAGCTGAACCAGAGGAACAATCTGTACTGGCAGCAGCTACTCCTAGGCAAAAGAAGAAATTCAAAAACAGTTCACATAGTGAAGGATGAAGAAGAGTTATGGCCCTCAGAACAGGAGGAAGAGGTAGGGCTAGAAGTAATCATCCTATCTCTAACCCTGAGTGATCTCCAAGAGATGCAAATAGATTTCAGCTGCCAGTTGAATGATCCCTGAATGACCTGGCTGCCCTGGTGCCAGGATATCATGATCCTTGATATGAAACTATATGGTAAAAAAGCCAGGCAGCTGGGATCCCTTCCTGGAATGTGGAAATTGACACAGCAGTTGGGAAGAGGACAGAAACTCTCAGCCTTTGCAGGTGACTCCTGTCAAGCATGAGAGAAAGGCATTCTCTCTAGGGCACTCTGATGATGCACCCAAGCTGTTGGAGCACAATGGAGAAAAGTACCCAGTACCTGAGAGAAATAGTTGTGCTGGAGGTAATCCATAAGGATTCAAATAACAAGCAGTCCCTTGTATACCCAGATGAGATCCAGTGTACATAATCCACGAGGCAGAACTTTATAAGGAGTGCACCATTTTAATATACCAGGTCATTGGCATTGATGTAAATGAAAGGAGAACCAACCAATAACTGCCTGACTTGGGGATTTTTAGATCATCTTTTCTCCTCCCTAATGACATGATCCTTAACTGTGGGAAGACTGTCCAATGCCACAGACAGATTTGAAAGGCTCAAGCAAGTTAGAAAGAAAACGTCCCATGCCCTGACAGCATAGACCAGAGTCACTGCTACTGAGACTCAGCAGCCCTTGCTTGAGAGAGAGAGGGTCTATGCCACGGGGTAGCCTGGGGTTTTACCTGCATGACCCTGAGGAGGACATGAGGGTGTGGGATGGAAAACCCACCTCTGCTCTTGCAGCATGGGTACCTGATTTGAAAGGAAGGAGAGCCACCATTCGAAGTTCTGGATAAATGCCACTCTAGGTTCCAGTGGGCAAATCCTCAGACAGAATAGAAGGACTGATGTTGCTTGCAATCCTCTTGAAGTGATCTCCTTTCATATTTACAAGCATTGAGTGCCATGACCAGGACTAGAGGGGCTGACTCCAGACAATTTTCCAAATAAAGATCCACTGGATCCAATCAGGTCTATTGGACTGTGTGGATCCGGTGCCCTGGCACACCAGACATGCAGGAGTGTAAGGCTTTAGCTCACACCAGCACACAATGCACTCTGATGCCATCAAGATATGTGGGGACAGAATCCCCCTCTTTCTGGGGTGCCAAGGGGATCCCAACAGCTGACTGCACTGGAAGGTGGAGAGAGCATGACTGGAAATGAATGGCAAAAACACCCCACTGTGACTGGCCCAGAAGCCTCATGAACCCTTGGCATAGGGTACCTCAAAAGAGGGTATTCCAAGGATCCAAAAATGCATTGTTAGGACTTTTAGGACAGCTGCTGTGGAGACAGAGGAAATGAGACAGCTGAGTATCTTCCCTGGTCTCTCAGAGGACCCCTCTGTTTTGGGACTGCTGAGGGTCAAAGAACAACAGGTACAATCACTACCACAACACTGCAGCATTGACAATACTGCATCACCTGGGAATCTCTGACCCTCATCCATGAGATAATCCATGAACTGGACAGCCAGGAGTCAGCAAGATTCATTCATACTTTAACAGTCCTTTATGGTCAGTGTGCAAGCCCAGGGACCAACAGACTGTCATGGCCTGAATGAAGTCACACCACTGAGTGCCACTGTGCCCAACACGCTGAGACTTCAGTATGAGCTGGAGTCCCAAGCAGACAAGTGGTGCCACCATCAACATTGCTAACATGTTTTTTCTCCACTCCTTTAGCAGCAGTGTGCAGGCCACAGTTTGCTATCACCTAGAGCGGTATCCAGTACACCTGGACTGTCTGCCCAAGTGTGGAAACACAGCCCCACCCTTTGGGGCTGATCCAGACTGCATTGAAAAAGGGTGAGGGTCCAGAGCACTTGAAATGCACTGGCATCATCATGCGGGAAAACACATAAGAGGAAGTTTTTTTGTGAAAGGAGAGAAGACAGCCCAAGTTTTTTGAAGGCTGGTTTTGCTATAAATCAAAGCAAGGCTGAGGGACCTGGCCAGAAGATTCAGTTTTTAGGAGTAGAATGGCAGGATGGACATCGTCATATTCCAATGGACATGGTTAACAAAACAGTAGTTATTTCCCCACCAACCAGCAAGAAGGAAGTAGAGGCTTTCCTGGAAGCTCTCATTTTTTGGAGGATGCATATTCCAGGCTGTAAGCTCTGTCATGTGGAAGAAGAATGATTTTAAGTGTGTTCCTGAACAACACTAAGCTTTTAAGCAAATTTTAAAGGATTCATTCAACTGTCCTTGGGCCAGTCAGGTCAGGACAAGATATTAAAAATGCACTGTACACTGCAGCCAGGAAGAATGGTCCTTCCTGGGATCTCTGGCAAAATATACGCAGGGAGGATGGCCCAGGAAATACTCAAGGATGAGCCTAGGGGTTCTGGAGTCAGGGATACAAAGGATCCAAAGCGTGCTACATGCCAACAAAAACCGAGACACTGGCAGGTTATGAAGGGGTTGGAGCTGCCTCAGAAGTGACTGACACCAAAACACAGCTCCTCCTGATGCCCCAGCTGCCAGCACTGGGTTGGATATTCAAATGGAAATTCCCTATAACACACCATGACACCATGAAGTAACTGGGTTGCTCTGACCATACAGCAAGCTTGAATAGGAAACCCCAATTGCCCAGGGATCTTGGAAGTCATCACTAACAGGCCTGAAGGTGAAAATCTTGGTCTATCATCAGAGCAGAAGATTAAGAAGGTGCCACATGCTAACGAGGCCCCGCCATAAAACCGGTTACCTGAAAATTAAAAGTGAAGCACTCTCTTAAATGACAGTTCCTTTTGTATCACAGGAACAAATTCTGTGTGACAAGCCACAGAAACTACTAAAGGAAAAGGTGGATCAAGCCAGGCTGCAGAGCTGAAAGACATCCAGATGTTTTAGGTATCACTGAATGAGAGAATGGGCAGCAATCTACCTCTACGCTGACTCCTGGATGCTGGCAAATGCTGTGTTGGGGTGGCTGGACTGACAGAAAAAGCCAATCAGCAGTGTAGAGGGGAAACCCAGCTGGGCTGATGAACTGTGGCAAGAACTCGCTGCCCTGACAGAGAAGCTGGCTGTAGAAGTACAACATGGGAAGCACACGTGCCCAAGAGTCAGGCTGCTGAAGAACATCACCATGATGGAGAGGTGGATCAGGCCACCAAGATTAAAGTGTCTCCAGTTAATCTGGACTGGCAATGTAAGAGCAAATTGCTTTGGTTCAGTGGGCTCAAGATGCCTCAGGTCATTAGAGAAGAGATGCAACAAACACGTGGGCTTGTGACCAAGGGGTGGACTAAACCGTGGACACCACCTCCCAGTTACCCACGACTGTGAAACAGCTGCCATGGAGCAGCCCAAGCAGGTAAAGCCTCTCTGGTGTGATGGGTGATGGCTGAAACACAAGCATGGGCAGCCTGGCAAATCAGTCACACCCCACGGCTGCAACCCACCAAAGCAAGCGCTACATGCTGACACTGGTGGAAACAACCACTAGCTGACTAGAGACGAACCCACCCCGTGCCTCACACCAGGGCTCAAAACACAATCCTGAGCCTTGAGATGCAACTTCTGTGGAAATCCACCCCAGAAAGGACTAAGCTGGACTAATGGGACTCACTTCAAAAAGAGCCCCATAGACACATGAGCCAGAAAACAGTAGTGGGTGGGTTTAACATATTGCCTATGTCCTGCTTTCAGTAAAGGACAAGGTTAATTTTTTGAAGTAGCTGGGAGGAGGCATGGCCAGAACCCAGATATTATTCAATACCACATCAGGTCATTGCTGAGAGTAGGCAGAAGGGACCCTTTGGCATGTGAGAAGAAAGATGTGGCTTCTGCCTATGAAAAAACATGGCAGTATTGAAGGTATTATAGAATTATAGATAAAAGATGTTTGTTGGCCTCTCCGTGTTGACTGTTGCCATCATAGAAGGCCACCAGATTGGTCAGGCACAATTTGCCCTCAGTAAAGCCATGCTGGCAGCCTCAGAACACTTCCTTGTCCTTTGTGTGACAGTGTATATCCCAGGAGGATCTGCTCCATGATCTTCCCAGACACAGAGGGGAGGCTCATTGGTCTGCAGTTCCACAGGTCTTCTTTTCTCCACTTTTAAAAATGGAAGGGATGTTTCGTTTTTCCCAGTCACTGGTTATTTCACATGACTGCCTTGACTTTTCAAATGTGATGAGATTGTCTTGGCAACATCATCAGCCAGTTCCCTCAGGACTCTGGAATGTATCTCATCAGGTCCCACAGACTTGGAGTTATTCAGATTCAACAAGTGATCCCAAACCTGCTCTTTGCTTAGTGGGACACACTTCACTGCCCCATACCCACACAAGGAATCAATGACTTGAGTGGAAAGGGTGACTGCTGGTGAAGACTGAAGCAAGGAACTCATTGAGTACCTCAGCTTTCTCCATCTCAGTTGTCACCCATTGTTGTTCAAGCTTATCAGAGGGCTACATGCTCTTTGCCCTTTCTTTTGTCACCTGTGCACTCACAGAAACCCTTGTTATTCTTCAAGTCTTTTTCCAAGTCTTATTCCACCTTTGCCCCGTCTTTCCTGATCTTATCCTTACACTTTCAAATTGTATTCCTGTACTCTCCCTAGGTCACATTCTCTGCTTCTACTGCCTGTGCATTTCTTTCTTACATCTCAGTGTGAGAAACAGATCCTTGCCTCCACCATGCCAGTTTCCAGCCTGCCTTGCTCTATTTTCTGGATTAGAGAGAGGACTTTTGTGCTGTAACTGTCTAAAGAGCTGCCAGCTCTGGTTAGCCTCTCTGTCCTTGAGGAAAATTGTCCTTGAAGACAATTTCCCGGGGGATTTAATTCGCCAACTCATTAAATAGCTGAAATGTCACTCTTCTGTGTTAGGGTTCTGGCTTTGCTCCTCTCCAGGGCTCAATCACTTCAGCCTAGGCTACCTTCAATCTCAACTCCTTTAATGAGCTCTTCCCCACTGGATAGCACCAGGTCAAATATCACCTCACCTTTGGTTGGTTTCTCTAATACCTGGATGAGGAAGTCATCCTCCAAGAATCTCCTGGATCACTTGCAGCCAGCTATATTGTTTTCTTAGCAGATGTCTGGATGATTGAAACCCCAATTGAAATTGGGATGAAAGCTTGGGAGTGCAATGGCTCATGTTGCAAAGCAAAAGGTCTCTTCAGCAGGATTTCCCTTGTCAGGAAGCCTGTAGGAGATCCCCACCACAAGGTGTCCATTCTTGGTCTTGTCCTTGGTTTTCACCCACAGGCTCTGGACCTGTTCCTGCCTGGTCTGTAGAGGCAGCGCTTCACAATCCATCCCTTCCTACTCTTAGGGCCCAATGACCCTGCATCCCATTCCTAGCCTACCTCTTCTGAAAAGTTTGTAACCCTCAATTGCAGTGCTGTAACTCTTTCCACCATGTTTCTGCAACAGCAATGATTTTCTAATTGTTCCACGGTTTTCAATTCCTCCATGCTCATTGGTGGTGAGGCACTTCATTTGGGTTGGCAATCTCTTAATCTTTTGGGAGGAGCCCTCTCTAGTGCCTTTAGGTTGAGCTACAACTATATCCATGCTGTTTCCTAACACGCTGTTGTTTTCTGGCTCCTCACTGACACCCAGTAGAGCATCCCCTTCTCCTGCTAAATGTAGTGTAAAGCCCCATTAATAAGTCCTCCTAGCTTGCTCCCCAGAACACTTGTGCCCCACTAGCTCAGGTATTCCCCATCTGCTAACATCCCTGGTCTCCTGAAGGCATGTTCCAGGTCAAACAACCCGGAGCCCTAAACAGGCACTGGTCTTGTCATCCACCCTCTCCACTTGTCTAACTGCCTGGGTCCCAGCCCCCCACCTGGGAAGATGGAAGGTAATACTATCTGTGCTCCACATTCTTTCAGCATCTTTCTAAGACACATGAAGTACCTTTTGGTATTTGGGAATCTCTTTGTCATGGCATCATTGGATCCTACATAAAAGAGTAGGAGTGGGTGATAGTCCTCAGCTTTTGGCAGGCTTGGCATCCTCTTTATGATATCTCAAATGCCAGCTCAAACTGTGTTCTGTAGGCAGCAAACTGCTCTAGAGAGGTTATCTAGATGAAAAATCTGGCTGACGTCCTGTCAACAATAACTAATACCCTTCTTTTTTTTTTGGTGGCACTTGTTCTAACTTTATGTAGGATGATGTTTTAGGGCAGAGTAAAACATTCTGGTTTACATATTTTAATCCAGACTACTTCTCACATTTAAAAGGAAAAATAATTGACAGTTTGGCTCAATTTTGCCCCATTTGCCTATAAAATAGTGTCAGGAAGCCAAATCAGTGGTGTATTCCTAATAGATGACACCTATCTGCTAGTAGACTGGTTTCTGCAAGGCATGCCTAGTTCTGTTCCTATCATCCTAATTCTGACAAGATCTCTTGGTATAACCTGTGTCACATGTCAAGATTAGATTCTGCTGCTTACTACATCTCCAAGCTGCTTCCCTGAATCCAGTTTATATTCCCTTTCTGGCTTGATGCTGTAGCTACAGAAGACTATAAAGCACAGGATTTCATCCATTCATTGGTTTATGAACCTTTGTTAGAAATCAGCCATTTATGTCCTGATTTAGAGTCTAGTCCATATTCTGCATATCTTCTGCATAACTCATGCAGAGGATGTACTGTAGCATTGCAATGACTAATTCTTTCTCTATTGTGATGACTCACTATTTGTTGTTCTAAGAAACAGGCTTCTGAAATGATATCTCTCAAGGTTCTTTTTCATTCTTTTTATTTTTTTTTTATCTTTTCACATTTACTATTTATCAATCCAGGCAAATGAGCGACTCCTAGAATTTTTATATAGATTTTCCTACAGTATCTTCCTTAAAGTATTGTCTGTACAATTTTTACCTCCTACATGAACATTTAAGAAAAGATCATTCAAGTATGTAATACGATGAATAATTTAACATTTGAAAGACATATTCTCTCAATGCTACAATTAAAGCACAGTTGCTCCTTACATTTATATGCAAAGAAATTTTCTATCTAATCCTGTTGATTAATCACGTCTTCCTTTTTTTTCCACTCACTAGCTGTCTAAATTTACATGCTTTTTGCAATTACCTTAAGCACAGACCTATACACTTTTGCTCTTATAGCTGTCTATAGGTAATTAATCAGGAAAACAAACAGCTAAGTGTTGATCCTTTAGTAAAATTTGGGTAATTTATTTCTGTATTTTGTATTTTATTTGAACTGTTGCATGACTGAGGCCTGCAGCAGAGATGTTTTAGTATGCAGATTTTTCTTTCTTTCAAAATCCTGCAGTTCTTCCTCCATTTTGTGGTACACAGAGAAGTTTACTGTTCACTAAGAAAATGTAATAAAATTATTGTATCTTTTGGCAATGTCAGCTACTTTGAACAATAGAACTCTTTTGAAAACACCAGCCAGCAGAACATTCCTGTGGCGCATGCTTCAGTTTTGTGAAATGATTGGTTTTGTTTGCTTTGGGTTGGATCAGTGATTGTAAGTACATTTGTAAAATTTCCTTGTCATAACTTATTTTCTTTAAATCGCTATATTTTTAATGTCTGTATGCCCTGTGATGCTCAAATTGGCTGCATCATTAACTCCTGGTGAAAAGAGCTACAAATTTAAAATGTACTATGTCTTTCTGTTAGATGGATGTTGGCATTCACTTAACTTTGAAAATCTACCCCCTTGGTAGCTATGACAACTTGTGACAGATTCTGGGGTATTACAAACAAATATGAAAGGTGCTGAATAGCAGAGGCTTAGAATAATTTCTCTTCAAGGTTAGCTACTGTCTGTTACTCCACTGAATTCCTCTGTGCCTGGACAGTGAAGGCACTTTACAAATAGCCCAAGCTTGCTCACATCCAAGATACTATGTGCTTATGTGCAGGAGATGGCAAAAAAAACAAAAAAAAAATTGGAGAATATAAGCATTATGTGCAACAAAATTTTTATTTAGGGCCCTTGATTGTTTGTCTGGATACACCTTCATCTGTCATGTGTGAGACTCTCTTTTAGGCAAAGGACTGAAATGCAGACTGCAGGCTACGGGAACTTCATTGCTCATATGGGCATGTATCTTCTTCCTGCTCAGCTGCTGTTCAAGTTCAGGAATTGAGGATGGAAAAAGACAATCATACAGTCTTTGCAGAGTGCTAGTGTCCTTCATGTGCTGAAAAGGAGGTGGAAAGTTGTCTTGACCTCCAGCAGGTGACCCAAGGTCTTTCTGGCATTTATGATCGTGGAAAGAAGCTGCAGAGCACGAATCACCTGGCAGAAAGCTCTCCACAATTCAGATATTTTCGTGTGATATTCTGGCCTGGAAAAATATAGAGTCTTGCTGCTTGTGCTTGTTAGCTGCTTTCAGCTGATTTCAGCTGCTTAGGAAGGGACAAGAAGAACCTAGAGGACAGATCAACTTGGCCTTCAATTCCCTCCAGAATAAACAGCTTTATTTTTGCTATTTAGAGATTTACTTGTCAGGCAGTGTTTTAAGAGACGGGAGGAACAATTTAACCTTGAAATGTGAAAACATTGTTTCACATGTTTCTGCTGGACGTCCTATCGAAACCCAGAAGGCAGAAAGGAGCGACAGAGCAAGAAGAGGAGAGGAAAGAAAAAAATGAATGGCTTCTGTGAAGAAATTGCTAATCTGTAAGCAGTGTTTATCCGCTGAAGAAAATAGCTTTGTGTGCTAGCCTTTTTGATAAGGCAAGACTATTACCAAGTGTGTCTTCATTAAGGGGAGCCTTTTAGACTCACTAGTAGCAAGGCAGACAAAATAAATCAGGTCAAGTAGTCTCAGTCTGTGGAGTCAGCCCCAAGCTGAAGGAGTTGCCCTAACCATCGGGAATCACCCAGTGAAACTGAAGCAGAAGTACCAAAAGAACCAGAAATACCAAAAGCAGAAATAGCAGAACCAGAACAACCAAAAGGCTGAAGGTGTGCGCAGTGGATTTGGACTAGGGATCAGGGAGGTGCCCAGCAGCACTGATCAGTGTGATGTGGGGTATTTATTGCTACAGTGCAACGCTAGCATGGCAAAGGGAAAGTTTAAGGAGGGGGTTGATTAGGATGATGAGGATGCTTAGCAATAATTCCAGAGCCTCCTCTTTGTGCTCCAAGGGCGATAATGTTTATTAAACAGTTGAAAAGAGGAATTGGTGTGGTTTGTATCATGGTTTGTAAAGTTGATTACTGCTTGTGAGCATTCCTTGTGTACTGAGAGCAAAGCTGCATGGCCAAAATGCTTGCTGCCTGTATGCTCCTGTCCTTCCAGTCCACTCTTCCTAATGGAGCATAAAAATAGCAACAAAAACCCCCTAAAAAAAGTATCTTATATATCACTCTCAAGTGTGATCTGCACAAATGGAAGCTTGTACTTCCTGGTAAAATACTAGGCTGTATGGATGACTTTGTCAGGAAAATTCATTCAGACGTGTTTCTGTTTTTTATGCTGTTTTCTACAACATTTTAAAAAATTTTGTGAGTTTAGGAGGATGAAAACATTGAATAAGGCCAGGAGTATGAGAACTTCAAAATATTTCACCAGGGAAAGTGCAAGCTGTAGACATGTCTGGTGAAGGCACTGGAGTTCTTTGAGTGCATTCTAAATTGGCTCTCAGAGGTGAAACAAACACCAATAATCTTATTTGGAAGACAAAGGTGTGAACCACGGAGGAAAAAATAGTAACTATCTTACAAGATCAATAAATATTTTTAAAAAAGGTGTCAGTTCCACATTTAACCTCTTTTATTCTTTCCCTGTACCTTTCAATAATTTTTAATAAAGAAATCATAAGATAGAAAGATAGAAGCAAAATAACAAAATTTTACTGATAATGAAATTAATAATACTTTTATTTGTAGCATGCACCAAATTCTAAGATTTTGCTTCTGTGTTTGGTATCCTTTTGGCAGCCAGTTTTCTATAGAGTTTAGGATATTCTGACATAGCCCTGACTTACCATCTTTGCTCTCCTCTGACTCAGCTCAATCTGTGTCTCAATACTTGCTTAGGTTTTGGGTACTGTGGATGTCATTATGATATCCCATGTTTATATGCACTGCAGGGTAAATCAATTATTGGTGTACTGCACATATTTCTTCTGTTAAGGCAAACAAATTCCATATGCCTACAGCAAAACTCCACTTGCTACCATCTCATCAAAATACTGGATGAAGTCTGCATTGCTCTGCTATTTTTTCTTCTCTAGAAGAGAGCTTTGAAGTTGCCATCTACGTATGCAGGTTTTCAGCATGCATGCTAACTGTCCAGAATTAATAAAATTTGGCTTATTACTCATATTTTGTTGCTAAAGGCATTTCTTTTTATGGCATATTCTCATGACTCTTATTATAGCACTAAATGCAGGAAGTGATAATTTTACCTTTTATCCAATATTGCATCATTTTATCATCCAATTAAAGTCCATATGGACTGGTTGAATCTGCATAAAATTTACCTGCCTTTCAGCCCACACTCTCTCTGGTAGCCAGTGATGCACATCTTTGTGAATTATCTTGAAAGGAGAAATTTTTTGGTGCTTCTGAATTAATAAATTTTAATTATTTTCTTTTACTGCTAGGAAAAAAATGTTGTACAGAAAGCCACTCTCCTTCATTTTAGGGGTCCAAAACACAATGGGAATTTTCTTATCAGAAGTCTTTCCCCTACTTACTCCTATAATTAACTTTCATCTCCAGGCTTATTAGGTTCGCTGCTGTGTTTTGAAATTATGTCCGTAGTCCTTTCACAGAATTAATTATCACCTCTTTGCCTCTGCATGTGGTCTGCAAACTCGACCCTTTCTCTAAGGTTTGAAATAACAGCATTTTCAAATTAATTTTATATAAGTGCTTTTGTGATATCTCAAAATCCAACCTTCCTTTAGTTAATTCTCTTGTGCTTTGGAGTCCTGCCTTTTTCCATTCATGAACAAAAAGAAGCCATAATGTTGTTTGGGAACTGGGAGCTGTTGAAGAGGTGGCTGGACCCTGTGGCCAAACTAAAATGGAGGAATTTGTATTTGTCTCATTATTCTTGGTCCTAAAATTATAGTTTGGTTGCTGTCGTGTGTGTGTGTGTTTGGTTGGTTTGTTTGTTTGTGTTTTTTGATTTGTTTTGTTTTTTAATATGAAGAACAGCACAAAAACAATTCCAACTATAACCTTGAAAAAACAAGGTAAAATATTTTACTCTAAGGTTTTTCTTCCCTTGTCTGATAAAAATTTTTGGATATCTTCATTATATCAGCACTAGTAGTTTTCTTTAGGAAAGGACAAAAGTGTAACTAATTGTTTGTGTTTTAACTTTAAATATTGGTGAAAATTAAATTCTTAATAAATGACTTCCAGCAAAGTTCTTAACCTTGAGGAGAATTTCAATTGAAATGCAATGTGATTTTAAATGAAACTGGGAAAACAGAGTAACTTTTATCTCTCTGTACAAAATGCTGGAAGTTTTATAGCCTAATGCAGTTGGGCAGAAAATTTAATGGGATCTGGACACTTTAGTTCATTTGTCTCCTCTGAAAATGTCGGTTAATACTGTTTGTCCTGTATGAAATATTTAAGGACTTTCTGTACCAGAATAGCAGAGCTGCACTATTTGTATTTAGTCTGGTATGAGTTCAGTTCCACCTCTCTCCCTCTAACAGATTCTGGGGACATCTTGAAAATCCCACAGGGTGAATTATCTTGTTTCTTAAAGCAAGGCAATCAAAAACTCCTTGGTATCTTAGCAAGTGTTTGGCATTTTCTTTCACTAATTTTTTATTGCTTAATTTTGCCTCTTAAAAATACTTGGGATTATGAACAGGAATATGGTATGATGATGGAGACAAAACTGGCTGCATGCAGCTGAGATGTACTTGCCAGATAGTCAGTAAGTTAGTCCTTGTGCAGTTTTGTATCTTGGATATCATCAGCCTAAAACAATCTGAAGCAGTCCAGCAATGCAAGGTGTTAGGGACATATTTGTGACCTTTGCCAGTACTCTAAAAACGGCAACTTGGTTATTCTTCAGTGTTAACTATCAGCTATCAGATATTTGACAGTAGATTTTTCAAAAACATTAATTTAACACACCTGTTACACCTGCACTAGTGCAGTTATTCATTCATCTGGCTTAGCAAATTATTGGTGTTTCCTTATTTATTGCTCTCTATCTGCTGCACTTGTCCCTTCACAATAGATTGAAAATCAGAGGGGCAAGAGGTGACTATTGCTTGCATGTTCCTTCCAAAGTCTACAATTCTTCCTTCATCCAAAATGGTTAGCCTTATCTTACTGCTGTCCAGCTGTTCAGATCTGCTCTTTCTCCATTATCTGTCATGCTTATAATAATTATCCCCATAGACTGTAACAAAAACTTTTACAGCATTTAATTGTGTCCCTTTCATTCCTTTAACAACTCAATCCATAAGATGCCAGATGTTATCCACCAGCCAGAACTTAAATTAACCTGATCTCTGCCAGTCAAGTGCTTTATGTAGTTTTCCAATCTGTTTGCCAAATTATTTGTAGGTATTTTTATATTGAAATAACTTGGCAAATGGCAACAGGCTCACTGGTTTATCTTCATTAAAGATGACAGTATTGCCATCAGATTAATTCAGTTTTAGCTGCCCTTGACTTCAAAAACATCATTAAAGATCCTAAACAGCTTAGAAGATGATATTACTTTCAAAAGCTCAAAAATCTCAGTTGGGAATCTGTCTGTGCCTGTAGCTTTTTTTCCTGTTGACAAATACCTAATTAACTGCTAATTTCCTGATGCAGAATTTCTGTCTCCTAAGCTGCTGCATCTAACTTGGAAGGGATTCTCCCATCAGGAGTTATCCACAGGTATTTCTACTAGTGGAAAAAATGTAATCTTTGTGCAATGTGTAAGTTTAGTCTGATGGCCTCAACATTATCCCAATTTTTTCTTGTTCTGCACTTTTATTTAAGTTTCATTTTAAAGTTCTTAACAGCAATTGTTTATTTCTAACCTGTCAAATCTGCTTTATTTTTCCTAAGGTGCTAAGAAATTTCCTAAGAAATGTCTCCATGTAAATAGAATGAAAGTCTAGCTTTCAATACATTTTGATGTTGCTGATTAGTTTTGCTCACTTTTTTTTTTTAGATTAATTAGTCACATCAAATAGTAAAGAGCCATTTTAAATGATGATTGTAATACTTGAAACACATTGCTTGGTATCTCAAAATAACATCACAAGCTTTATTCAGAAGTAGAAAGAAACCAAGCACGGATAAACTGAAATAGTGTCATATCCAGTTTTATATACCTGTGTGCAAGTAATAACTATCAGGAATAAGTTAAAATTAATTCATGGACAAGTGAGTGTGAGTTGTGGTATCTGGAGCATAGGGCTCATTGCCATTTTGAGTGATGTTTCTTCATAGACAGCATTCCATTGTTCTGAGCTGCAAAAGCTGGTCAAATTGCTTATAACTACGGTCCCTCATCTGCTTCATGAGGAAAGGAAGGATAAGAAAAGGTAGGAGTGAATCCTGTTAAGCTCCAAGGAGTGTTGTGAGTCTTGGCTGTTTCATTAGTGCTTAGCAAAGTGGTTTGGAATCTTTCACTAGAAGGTGGCACTTGAATGAAAACTATTCAAGATGAGTTTTGGTTCCAATACTAAAAGAACAGTTGTATTAACTGACAGTGATCTTATGGAAAATAAACCCAAATACTGAAGTTTTAGAGCCCTAAGGCAACATCAGAAATCAGTGGTTGAAATACAGTCTTCCAGGATTTTTGCAGATTACACCAAATCTTTGGGGATTTTGATTGTGCAAAGTGTGATGTAGGAAGGCTGGCACTGATCTGATCGTTGCTGCTACAGCCTCTGCCAAGAGAACAGAAACTAGAGAACAGCCTCAAGTATTAATCACATCTTTCTTCATTTCTTCCATATCTAAGAACTGATTTGTACTTGCAAGGTTAGATGAAGAGATGGAAGCTGACAACAGCCTGCACACCAGGGGATATAGCATTCTTTCATTAACCTTTTGTGTCCAAAGGATTGTGGATGCAATAAAGATATTAAATTGAAGGAAACAGTATATGTAGCTGGGAGAATTCAGTAAATACTTCACAGGGCAGTTAATATTTCTTTTACTGCTGACTTCAGTTATCTCGTCACATACACGTACAGTGTGCTTTTTCTTTCAAACAAACAGCAGTGTTTTCTATAGTGGATTGAATTGGCTTTGAGCAGTAACAGCACTTTTGCCTTGTCTAACAGTTCTAGCATTGCTTCCCAGGCTTGTGGCTGGACTACAGCACCAAAAAAGAGCCCCATACCAGAAAGGCTGAAGAGAACATGAAGAAGGCCAGAAGGAGAGTGGAGGTAACTGGGCAATCCCACCTGCTAGGAGAGTGTGTGCTCATGGCAGCACCAAACCTTCTTCTTCACTTTTCTTGACAGCACGGACCAGGGACAGTCCTTGGGTGCTCTGCCTGGGACACTGCAGACAGAGCCACACATCTGTAAACACAGCGTGGGAGTGCATGCATGCAGGTGCACAGAGATCATATGGAAATTACTGTCTTTCCTCATCCTCATTTCTTACTCAGGCTCCACTGCATTTCAAATAATTACAAACCAAACAAAACCAAGTGTGACATTAGACCTCTCTCTTCGACTTTGTTTCAGAATTATGGACTGGAGAGCTTTTGTCCCAACATCTGTGTGAATTTTTTCAAGTTCTGCTGTTGAACATCCTGCTGTTTCCCTCGATTTCCAGAAAATGCCATAAATTGTTTAAAGAAGAAAAATAAAGAAATTTCCCAAGAAAAGTATAAACATTCAGCAGAAATATGCTGTGGTGTCTTTCCACAGTGAAGTCAGAGGAAATTGGGATTTCACCCCTCTGACCTCTTTCAAGGAAAAAATGTGCCCAACCCATATAACTACAGTTTGCTATCAGCCTTCAAGAAAATTAAAAAAAAAAAAGAGAGACATGAAGAATCCCTTCCACCTCCTTCTGAGCATGAGTTTCAATTCAGAACAGGAAAAGAAAGCTGGTACCATTGTGTCATCATCAGAAGAGAAAGAACTATTTTTAATTTTTTGAAGTTCCTTCTTGGAAGCATGTAAATATGACTGCCTATTTTAAATAGCCCGGCAGGGAATTTTCTGAATCCAAACACCACAGTTATTTTGCAGGGAAACATGTACTCCTTCTAGTGCACTCCTAGTTGTATTTTAAAATCTAGATACTAAGCAGATGTGTGTTCAACCAGCCACCTTGTCCGTGCTGCTTGCTCTCAAGGTACAAATGGCACAAACCACAACTCAATGAGATTACAGTCCCACATGAACAACTGGTTTCTGCCAAAATAGAAATATGCTGTTAAATTTCCTTTGTGACAGCGCAGCTACACTGTCATCCCACTTGGCATCCAATACATACCCAGGGAGACTTAATGCTTTAAAAGTACTAGACATCAGTGAAAACAGAGATAGGGTTGGTGGTGGGAACAGGGGGGCTGGGCTTGACAGCAGGGTGGCAACACTCCAAGATCTTAATGCCAGTCCCTGGCAAACAGTGAGCAGTTTTGTAACAAGACCAAGCAGAACTGCCCTAAGGTATGCATTTGTCTCCTGGTGGGGCAATGCAGCAGCTCAGGTGAGGGGCTGTTTGGGACAGGAGGAGATGCCACTGGCATCTAACATGAAGATGACAAATTTTCTAACTTACAGAGGAGCAAGGCAATGCAGAGGCCAACACTAGTGGGGCAAGGAGCAGGAAAGAGAAATGAGAAGGAGGGCAAAACAGTGTGCCACTGTGGAGATCCGCCTCCACACAGATGCCATCTCTCTAATGTGCCACTGTGCCTTGGTGCTGTCTTGAGAGGTGGTCAGGGAATAAAGATGTCCGTGCCAGAGCTAGTATGGCATTGATGCAGGGTCCAGAACACTGGGACCTCCTCCATGGCCTTGGGATGGGGTTGTACTTATGAACTGTGTCTGCTGGCACACAGCAAAGTGTATGACAAGCCATTTCCTGAAGGTCTTCTCCATGATTTGAGAGCAGAGCTCATTTCACACTACAGTTGCCAGCAAGTCATTTACTAGTGTAAATAAGGTCAAACTTTGCAGGATTGATCAGAATTCTGTGGCTCAAGTGTCCCTGTTATATTTAATAATATGCAACTATAGGTGCTTTAATTAGTACATGAGAATTACAGGCATGTGTCCTGGAGTCTGCTCTCCATTACTAAAGATGTCATTTACTTTCTGACTTGCCTTTAAACTTCAGAATCCATAAAGGGTGTGAAAAAGCCTCAAAACTCAGGATCTTTGCTGAAAATAGAATCCTTATGTCTTTTCCTGATAAGAACATCTTAAAAAAAATCCAGTGTCAAAGCTTACAGCTGAAAGGCTGTGTCCCAAGTGTGATGGTACCACAAACCACAAATAATAATCCTAGAGCATAAGGGAGGATAATAATACTTTCCATGCATTACTTTCTGGTTTCCCTTTGTAGGCTGATGTCATCATTATGAATTGTCAGTTCCTGGGATTACAGTTAACGCTCTGGTGGTTTTGTTAGAAAGATAATTCATGTAGTGGCAGAAGCTAATTGTTCTTTGGATTTTGTCCTTCATTGTAGAATTTTATGAATAAGTTTGTAAGTGAATTTGAACCTTATCTGAGTCACTTGGGTTTGTGCCCTGGTGCTGCTAGCTTTATTCCCAGGTTAAAACCAGCTAGCTAATAAAAGTCTCTGCTTCCAAAATTAGCTAAAGGGCACTAAGAAAAGCATTTGACACTGTAAAATGAAGAAAGAAAAGTACAGCAGAGGCAGCCTTAGGTTTCAGAAATGCTTTCATTGTATTATCGTCAGCTTTTCCAAAAGCTGCAGTAGCCTCTGATGACCTGTCTGCAAACAGCTCCATTGCAAAGAATAATAGGTGAGGCCATCCTTTGTCTGCTCTCTTTCAACATGTGCTTAGAAAAATAGCAGAATGTCTCATCAGACAAAATAAAAGCACGGAGAAGTATAAAGGAATGTTACCAATAGGCACTAGAGTAATTGTTGGATAGGGAAGATACTGCTTATAATTCTGATTTTCCTGCAGTTGTCTTCAATCCCGGCTGCCTCATTTTCAGCAGGATCCAAACCTAGTGCTATTCAACACTTTTCCCTTTAGTATACGAGGTAATTTACCATTTCAGTTGGCCTTGCAGTGACTGAAATATTTAGGGGATTTGTGTAGTGACAGAAATAGATAAGATGTTTGAAGCAAATGGCTTAGCTCTGTTTAGGAAAATCTCCATGGGATTTAAGAGGATGCACTGATGTAATACAATTGGTGGTTTTATTAAAATTCTTTCTGTATAACATCTAGAGTAAAAGTATAGCCTATTCCCATTGCAAAGTCCTACCCATCTCCTAACCCTCCCTTGTAATATCCTTCCTGAATGAATTAGAAATCTGTCCAGAGAAGTAAATAATACAAAAACAGTGAATACAGCAGTATTTTGAAAATCTGTTTATTGTCTGTGTATAGTTGTTCATAGCTGTGAGAATTGCTAAAAACCTGATTCTACAGTGTAAGCTAAAGCTTGAGGTACCTTTATAGAAACATGAAGTCATTTAAGTTGGGAAAGACCTTTCAGATCATTGAGTGCAATTGTTAACCCAGCACAGCCAAGTCCACCACTAAATCATGTTCCTAAGTGACATGTCTGCCATTGCTTACAAAAATGTCAGAAGTTTATATACTGTTCCTATCTTGCTTAATTGCAGTACAGAAATGAAACTAAGAACACAGACATTCTTAGTTTCATGTCCCAGCACATCTGTGTCTACATGCAGTTGTTGATATGAGCATATCTGCATTCACTGATATGGAGCCAGAGTGCCCATTCAATGCTGGTAAATGATTTGTATTATTATTATGGATGCACTCTAAAGCACTTAAAAAGCTAAGAAATAAAAAAAAAAAATATGAATGTTGGAACAACCTTAATTTGGCTTCTTGGTGTGTTCTTACAGCAAAGAGAACTGTTTGGAAATTTTTCTACGTAATGTTTTTGTCACAGAACTCCAGTCTATCAAAACAAAGACATTCATGGACACATTCCAGTTTTGACATAACTTTTCTAAAGTTTTCTAAAGACCGGAATCTTTATGATTAGAAATTGAATTTATGTCTGGTTCAGACCAGTTTTGTAAACCTGGATTTAGCTAGAAGGATGCCCTAACTAGGCAACATCTAAGTGACTTTCCAGGTCTGGACATTATTTTGTTTCCCCATATTTCTTGATCTTCTGACTTGAGGCTGTAAGACTGTGCTGCAGAAATGCTGAATGCTCACAGCTGTAGCTGAAGTTAGTGGAAGTTGAGCTTTGAAAACACAATGCTAAATAATCATGGGAAAGGTTGCAGACATTTGAAATTGCTTACCAGGTTTTAATGTCTCTGCCTCACTTCTTAACCTGTGAAATGATTCATTAATATTTGTGTATCATTGCAGCGCAGTTATGGTAAGCACCACTGAAAAGCCCTTGAGGAAATTTTATATGGGTTTTTTCAGAGTAGGCTTGAAAGGTGTTAAATAAATAACACATTAGGCAACAGTGTACTGCATGAGGAAAGAATTAAATATTAAAAACCTACAGGGCACTGTCCTTCCTAAGTAATTGAAAGAGGCAGAGGTCTTGTAAGAAGAAACCACTATGTGTCTGTCTCACCATACATTATGACAATACATATGTACCACTGAGGTTGAATTAAGATTGCACAGGCAGCCTTGTTTCCAGGATTTCCTAAATCCTGAATGCTTAACATTGCTGTCCTTTAGAAAAACAGTACTAAGGTGGGGTTTAATATAGCAGATATGTATCCTGTAGAGAAAATACATAGCTAATGTTTGACAGAGAGATTTTGGGATGAATTTGGTTGACCTTGTTATTTCTGAATAGTAACTGGAATTACATTTCATTAGTATGCCAATTAAAGTTAAGTACATTGATCTATGCAGGAGTTGAAGAAACAATAATTTTTTAATTGATATGTTTTCCAGGTCCCAGTCAAGTTAAGATCTTTCTTATACATAAGCATAGTTCTTACCTAGCTTCAATGACTGTCTGTTACTTGCTTGCTGAAAATTTTCTCCAGCTGTGGCCTGCTTTGAACCTATAAATCTGCAGTGGATTTCAGGGTTGAGGCATACAGATGAGAAAGAGGTAAGGGTGGTCCAGGAAATGAAGGTGCCTTTTAAATTCAGGAATCAGTGGCTCAGTCTCTAAAGTTTGATACCCACCTGAGAATATCACATCACTGATGACTTAGAGATATTTGTGTAGCATTGGTCAAAACTTCTGGATTGCAACCAAATTTTTTGATATTTTGTAAAATCCAAAATTCTCAATCCTTCTTATGACTGACAAAGGAAAATTTCTCTTCCTGTCAGTAATGAGGAATGACAAATCAAATCCTAAACACAACTCTGTGGTGCTTTGATGGGACAGAAAGGAAAAAATACATAAACTCTCTTGCTCTGAAGTAAGATTCACTCAGCACTATAAAAAACTTTTTACTGTTTGTTTTTTTTTTTTTTTCTTCAAAGTGTTCAGCCAGAGATTAATTTAAAACTCTAGCAACTGAGCTCCTGGACAGACCACACAGAAAATTTTTCTGCAGTATGTCCAGGTCCCTTCAACCATTGGATCTGAAAAAATGGGTCTTGGGACTTTTCTCAAAGGACACAGCCTTATGTCACCCAACCCCAGACTAAAATTCTCTCTATATATTAGAAGAAACACCTTAGATAGGAAGATAAGGAATCAGTGTTTAGGCATTTAGGGTGGAGCAAAAACAGAAGAGAAGGAAAAATGGTGTTACAAGCATCATTACCTCTCGTACTGCAGCAGAAGCTCTCCTGAGTAAATGGATACTTTTATGAAACTGCTATCACAGGCTATGAAGTGCCTCTGTCACCTCAAAGTAAATAAGTTTAAGAATGAATTGTCTTTATTCAGTGGAGATCTATTATAGGAGATGAGCAGGGATTTCTTTGTCTTATGTGAAGTCATACATTACACATTACCCTTTCTGGAATGTCCATGAGCAAGTTACTTAATACTCTGAGCAATACTTACAAGGGAAAGGGAAGGCAGCTGTTATCACTTGGGCTGACCCCTTGGGGGATACTGTGATGATAACTTTCCTGTTTAAATTTGGGACATACATAGTGTACAAATGAATGAACTTCATTGTCTTTGAAGTTTCCTATGTGACTCATGGTGAAGACTTTACATAATTACATTAACATTATGGGGACAGGAATCAGCATGCAAACAGGCCACAGGCAAACATATAATTACATGATTCTATCAGCTATACAAATGAAAATTAGCTCCCTTTCCATACTACTTGCCATGCTTTCCCTAAGTGTTACATAAGTTTAGTGATAGTATCTAAAAATATTGTCAGAACTTAGAAAATACTTGCCAGGAGAATAAATCAGTATAAAAGAAAATTTGCTGAAAGCCAGTATTAGTATTTCATTTAACATCAAACCTGTCAAGCATGCCTGTTTTGGGGAGCCAAATACAGAAGCTTAAGCTGAATACCCTAACAAGAGCACATTTTTGTCACTGCTCAGTTGGTTGGCTCTCAACCTTGTTTTCACATTTCCAGATTTGCATGGGGGCACATTAAACAGACAGTAGTGAAAGAGATTGCAGATTGACTGGGATGTCAGGAGGCAGTTAGAAAGAGCTTGCTAAAAGGATGGAGGCATGAATATCTCTAACAGAGTTTGTCTCATTCACACCAGTGCTACAAGGAACCTGAGCAAACTCAGGTTGCACTGTACACTTTCACTGCTGGCTAATCTGTCAGACAACTGTTAAGTGTTATTGATGGCTAACAGGAGCTGCCATTTGATAGGATGGAATTTGAAGGGGAATGCAAAATTTTCGTTATTATCATAATGTCTCTGAAGCCCATTGCTACCTGTCACCAAGCATTTCTCCCTGTGGAGGGTTAGAAGGAGGGGGGTAGACTGAAGGAAGTCTTGCAGAACAACCTGAGAACAAGTTTCAACACTGACCGTTGCCTCCTAGTTCTTTTATTTATTGCTGTTTTCTTTTCTTTGTTATGAAAAGAAGTCCAAGTCTTTCCCTGTGGTAAAGTACATTGTGTTTTGGGATGGGCAAACGGAATGTATACTAAATTAACAGTTTTTCAAAATCAGTTCCTGGTGTTCTTCAACTTCTCTTGAAGTGCAAGCAAAATGGCAAATAGTGAAGTATGAAGGAGATGTGCATTCTTATTTTATCTTACAGATGATTGTCAATAAATAACACAGGAATTTCAATTTAATTTCTTCATGTCAGCAGACGGGAAAGATTTTCCAAGTGCAGTCATGTTCCTTTTCTACAATGACTTCTAACTCTGCTTAGCTTAATTGGGGTTGCCTCTGCTGCAGAAATAGCAAGACCAGAATTTGTAAGATGGAGTGGCTAGAGCCAGCATCCCCAAGCCCATATATAGGCATCCAAAGAAATAGTCTGATTTCCAAAACTGCTGAGTAGCCAGCAGCCCTAATTGGAGTCCATGGGAACTGTTGGATGTTCAGCACATTTGAAAAATCAGGTCACTTATGTAAGCAGCTAATTGTTGTGGTAAGGGCCCAACTTCAGCACCTAGTTATACAAGGGCTCAATGTTGTTTTGCCCGGACACCTTTCAAAATTGGGCATATGTCTTGCACTCACTGCTGACCTGAGTGGAGCCCTGTCTGCTGTTTACTAACCAGCAAACCCCCTCTGGCAGGCTGGGGTTTGCCCCCTCTAACTTTTTCATGTGTCTCTGGGAGGTGTGGGATCTGGGGCCTGGCTTTGCAGCTGCTCTCTGTGATTTGGGGGCAGTGGCTCCTCCAGGCTGAAGGGAGTGCACTGAGAGCTGCCTGCACCCAGGCCACCTCCCTGGACCCCACTGACTGCCTCTGAGAGACCAGGGGCTGTCACATTCCCCTTCCAGAGCCCCTCTGACATGTGAGTGTTTGCCTCATTTAAACAGTAGTCCTGGAAATTCAAAATCTTTACTGGCTTTATTCTGTTCCCTTTGGAAAAGGAAAGAAAAAACCAAAACCCAAACAACTCTGTGGAAAAATCCTGCAGAAAAAGCCCCTGCTCTTTACTGAAAGACCATCATGTGTCAGCAGGGATCAGTTTCCAGGTCTGCATGACATGCTGCTTGCTGAAGGGTGTGAAGCAAGTATGGGACAGAGTGCCATGAACTATTTCAGTGCTAAAATGAACTTTGTGTAGCAAACATGGGGAGGCTTAAGTTCATCTGGTACCTAAGAGGGTAAGTTTGCAGAAGTTCTTGTAAATCCCTATTGCACAACAAGCTCAGCATGACTGTCATCCTGAAGTAATAGATATTCCTCAACATTGTGAAACATAAATAGGTGTCTTAGTCTGACTTTCCACATCAGCAAGGATCAGTGCAGCATGTTTTCCTCTTTGTTCTTATGTTTAAAATAGTACACAACAAATGTAAGCAAGTTTCTTAACTCCTGGGTAGGGTCTGGTTTCCTAACTCCTGGTGCTGGGCCAAGCACTAATCTTGGGCACACAGCATACATAAACATGTATCTCAGCAGACATTTCCAGATACATGGTGCTGCTTACAATTCACCCGAGATTACAATCTGACCTGTCAGTGAAGGATACGGGACAAACAAGTCATGCAAAGGAGCAGAGGCAGCAGTGGTGCTCCTCAGGCTGTGAGCCCAAGTGCTGCTAGCAATAACAGACCCTGAGTGATGACTGGTAATTTTCAGAAATAGTGTCTTTATGAAGTTCTGCTGGTATGATGAAATATTTGCATCCTTTTCATTACAGCACCCTCACAATCTTCAGAAAGTAGGGCAGTCTTACAGGCAGCATTCAATGTAAAGATACACTGTGTGTAACATCAATACCACCACTTTAAATTACAAGATTAGCTGTCTTTGTTTAACTTATTTTAGCAGGGGCTGGGAATAGCTGATTGATTGTCAGCCCCACACATTCAAGTCACAGGATTACAAGGTGCTTCATATGCCGGGTCGGAGATACAGCCAGGGATGGCTACAGCTCTGGTGCAAGCACTGACATAAGGAGTACAGCACATCCAGTGATCTTTCTGCCAAAGGTAGCACTGGATCAGCTCACTGAACCAGCACATGGGCTAATCCACCATCTGTCTGAGCTGCTCACTGGCCAGCCCTGCAACTCCTGAGAGCAAAGTGGGATATGAGCAGGAGCAAGCTGGAGTGAGGACAAGAAGTAGGAGATCATTTGAAGTAATCTCCCCACTGCATTCAGCTGGCTGTGGTGTAAAATTGCACATTGAGCAAAGCATGTGGAGACAAATATCCTCCCTATTTCTTTTGCACAAACCCCTTCCCATCTGTGAGGCATACTATTCTCCATAGGTAGGAGCACTGCACCTTTCTAATCCAGATCCCATGTTTTGAGTAGGATACTGTTTCTAATTGTATGAGATTGTTATTTCTGTTATAAGGCACCCATAAAGGCATTGTATTTGCAGTGCTATTCTGTAACAATAGACTAATATGCCAGCATGGAAGAAAGAAGGAAATAAATTATGTAGGATTTGTCTAGTCAGCCCTATAGGTTGAATCACATTTGCTGATATTTTGATGTAAATTTAAAATATAAATTAAAATACAGTTAAAGTACAAGTTAGTTCCTGTGGTTTATGGGTAGCTGTTGGTAAGAAACTATCCTCCTTTAACATCTTAAAATCTTAAGATGTAGGAGTTAAAATCTGGTATTAATCGCTGTTCACCTTTTTCCTTTGCTATCCAAATCCCAGCCTCACCCAGCTGGTTTTATTGACTGTTTTACAGTGTGGCAGTCTGCTCTTTGATGGAGAGTTGTGGATGTATTTTGTTTGCAGGAATGAAGACAGAAATGTGTTTTTGTGCTTTCTGACAAATGTAGACATAAGCCTACTCCCCCTTCCTTTTCTTTTTCATGGAACATACTGTCATTTTGAGATGACGCAGAAGTGCATCATCACAGAATATCGTGACTTGTTAGGACAGGCATCGCCTTTAGCTTTGTTTTAATGTCTGAGCTACAACTGAAATGAAGCTTAAAAGCTGCCATACCGATGGTAGCTAGTAAATATTACTGGTAGTCAAAGTTACAGATAGAAAGCTGGCAAGGAAAATCATTTACCTACTCGATATCAAAGAGTTGTGTCTGTGCCAGCAGCAGTGAGACAGTGCCAGAGCAAATGTGTTGCAGTAACATTACACATTGCCTTTCTGTGCAAAAATACTGGACCAAATTCAGCCTTTGGTGTAAGCAAAGGCAGTTCCACGAACACTTCTGGTGCCATGCCTACCTCTTTATACTCATGTACCCCACAATTATTTGTATAAATTACTTTAAGGGACTAAGAGGCATTTTCTTAAAAGGCTGCAAACAAAGGAAATACAGTTCTAGGGCCAGTGGCATAACTTCAGCTCACATTGCTGGGGCTTGGGTGTTAAGGGACAAAATTTGACAGACTGGACTCCAAATGAGAAAGATCAGAGCAGCACACACAGTGTGGAATGGGGTCCTTTTTCAAGCCAAATTCTCCCCTCTAGGGCCAGGTTATGGGGGAAGCTCCTGGTTCCTTTCAGCTGATGTTTCCTTTCCCAGCAGGATCCAGAAGGGAGATCATACGCAACTTCTCAAAACATGCTGCCGAGCATAAGTGACCTCTAGTCCTCTTTCTCCCCAAATAGCTGCTCTCACCCTTTCTGCCTGAGTCTGAGGGGCTACAGGCTCTTCCCTGAGCTGTGTGCTGCTTCATGGTGCCACTGCCCTCAGTGCTCTTTATTTCCAGGCTTATTTTGCACCACAGCGTTTTTCCTTAAAATGTGGTTTTTGTAAACCAGATAAAACCATTATCATGGAAAATAATGTGGTAACCCAGCGGGGCTGCAAACTGGTTAAACTTGAATGTAAACTGCTCTCTAACGAATATTGCTGGTATGTGGGCAATAACCCTGAGTAATTTCATTAATTAGTTATATGCCAGCAACTGTTTTTAAAGGGCATACGATTTACACTGTAGGCAGTTGAACATGTAATTACATGCTAAGGAAGTGTGCTATTTTACTGTCATGAACTCTGTGGATGCAAGTCAAAATATACATTATAAAAACCGGTGATCCAATTGACATCAGAGCTAAGACTCTTTCTGGAGACTCTTAGCATTAAGACAGATGGGTTTTGGTAAAGGCTCTTTAGAAATACATTTTTCCTGTATTTTGCACTCAATTATAGAAGAAGGCCATTCCACATGCTAAAAAAAGGGGCCTATATCTGCTGTCCACACATGAGTTCACAGCATATGAAAAAGAAAGAATTACTTTAAATTGAAAATACAGAAATAGAAATATTTCATGCTACTACAGCTGTTGGTATTGTAAGATAAACATGCTTATTTATTGCAGACTGTCACTACTTGTCCACAGTTGAGCTAGTTTCGATGACCTTACTGTGAATATCTATTAGTATAAATTGAACTTTGAATTGTAAGGGGTTTTAATATTTGTTTCAGGGATAGTTGCAGTACTTTTGCAATGGTTATTTTGTCCACATTTTTAATCTATGCTCTCTGTCCTAACTCTGTTGTTAATACAGTCTTGGTCTGGGAATACTATGCAGTAGATAAATTGTAGTAAGCAGTTGACGGCTTTGCATTAATATAATGTATTGTTGTTTGATGTCTGCACTGAGAGAGCTAATCACAGCACTGGAGCTGGAGTTGTTAATACCACACTGAGCACACCTTGGGTATGTATTTGCACAGCAAGTGCCAAAATGTGTTGATATTGGCCTTTCAAATTAATGAAGAGCCAGAAGAAGGAACACGGTGAAAATTAACACAGCAAAGGAAAAGGTATTAAACAAAATGAAGAACATTGCCTGAGACCTAGGCTTGGTGGGATGTTTTTAGAGAGCACCAAAGGAAGCAACCGAGGTAGCAGACAGTCTCTGCACTAGTTGAAGAAAGCCTGTGCTGCATTCATCTTACTTTAGTTCATTTTTCTAGAAAATGTGTTGTAAGACACTCAGTTCATGTTGCCAGTAACAATTTGTATTGGGGTGTTATCATCACGCTGGTGTCCTCTCAGACAAGCTTCCCATCTAGGTCAGAGTGCCATGCCCTTGCTCACTGAGGAGTGTGTCAGAGCCCGGTCCCTCATCAAACCTGCCAGAGGCTGTGGGCCCCAAATGACCTTCCCATTTTCTAGTGTGTCTTAGCTCATCAGCAACAGGTGCTCAGCCACTCACTTTAGCTGACCTGTACTTTCGTGTCCTTTCTCTAATGTAAGGGAGAAATTGTAATGAAGTAGAAGTCAGGAAACCACATCTTTTTAAGGCAGCTTCTTGTGTTCCTGGGCATTTAATGATCTTGCCAATCAGTGGACCCTGCTCCAAAACAGAAAGACAACAGCTGTTCATCTGATTCACAGTTAGATTGCAGAGGTGCTTAAAAAGTTATTTTTCAATCATTCTAGGCTTCATTCTCCCCTACTTTGTCAGCTGCCTCTCAGAGTAAGGAACTAAGCTCATGGTGCAGGATGCTTTTATCCTTGAGCAGGTTAGGTGATACATAGCTTTCCATAAGGCTCCATTTAATGTCCATGACCTTTTCAAGTGATGAAATCTATGGATTGAAGCGAATTATCCTGAATTTAGTTTCTTTGCAGTCAATGCAAACCTCAAAGCATCTCTGACTCTTAAGTACTTACGATCTACTATAGGAAGAAGTAAGAGAAGAACCCAGAAAATCCTGAAATCCAAGTTTTGCACTCCCAAACACTGTTGCACTCAGAGGGCCATACTCCTCCAGACAGTGGCATGACTTTCTCCACCCTTCCCTCTGCAGAAATAATACAAGAGGACTGTGAAACACCTTCCTAGTTTGCCATCCCAAAGGCATGTTAAAGAAAAATGTTTAAATGTCAGCATCTGACATACAGTCCTCTGATGTAAATATTGCACTAGAGAAGTGAATTTGCATGTGCAGTCTACTAACACTGAGTTGTTGAGAGCTGACTTTTTAGGAATTGGGTGGGGTAGACTTACTAACATAACATGTTCCTGCCTACTGGTGGCTACCAAATCTCAGCCATCACTTTTGCAGAGGTAACTTCCCAAGCACCCCAAGTAACTCTCTTGTAAAAGTTACTAGCGTTCTATTAGAAGACTCAATACCTGGGAGAGTGGTTGATTACAATCTTTTGACTGAAGTTTACCAGCACAAATCTCAGCTGGATCTGTAGAGCTAAAACTACTCACATGCCACTGATGTTTTGTGGCTGCTCTAAGGCACAGGATTTTGGGGCAGGATTTGAGAGGCCAGGACCCTCAGCAGCAGTCCTTAGACACAAATTCCTTGCCTAGGCGGTGATTCCTCACCTAAAAATGGTGATTTTTAGCTACTAGAAGGTGCAGCATCAGTTTGTCAGTCATAGGTAAGGAACTGATCATGACTGGTAATAAAAAACCTCCACCAATTTTTAAATGCTCAGTGGTTAAGACGAGGGTTTTGTGCAGCAAGGCTGCTTTCCACCCCCACAGTACTAGAGTGTAGGCTTTCAAAAAAGGAAGTTGGTTATATGCAAATTAGATGCAAATACCTAATAAGCTTGTTAAATAATTGGCATAGAATATCACACATGGTGTAGCATCAAACTTGGCAGCTACAATCATCCCTACTGTACTGCTAGTACTTCACTGGTGCTAAACTGGTTTGTACCAGCTGAGGATCTGGCCCACATAGCATATGGAATTTCCTGGATAAGCTACTACTCCCTGTCATACTTAATCACTGATAAATACAGGCCAGATTTATATTGTATGTATATGCTGAATTGATGGCATGATCTTTCTCATTTCTGCCATCAGTTTGAGCAGTCCATTAAAACACTCATTGCAAACGACTGTGTGCTGGAATCAGAGCTGATCACATGCTGGCATTTAGTTTTCTTGATAAAGAATAGAGGAAATAACATAAACAAGTATGCTTGATTACTTTCCCACCCCCGTTCATCCATTTCTGAATCATGTTGGATTAACAACACATTTGAGACAAAGATGCTGAATTTTATTAGCATTGCTTGCTCACTGATGTCATTATTAAATGCTACATTATTAGCTACTCGGGTATAGCGTATATTCTTCCTGTACCATTCCTCAGAAAATAAGCAAAAGCCAAATTGTCGTGTGGCATACGGAAACCAGAGCTGACTTTATGCAGCAGATGTTCATCTAGCCACGCATGTAGATGATTTCATAGATGGGGCGAGTGTGCTCACCAATCACACACATTGCTTTTTTTTTTCCTCCAGCACTGAATCATCATCTCTCCTTAACTGCTTTTTATTGGTGGTGGGGTTTTTTTAATGGAGAAAGTAGAGCACTGTGCAAACAGTCGTGACCTTTCCCGTCTTTAGCCAACATTTTTTTAATGCCCCAATTCCAGGCTGACCTCCTTTTCCAGAGCTATCTTTGGAACTCAAATAATACTATGAAAATACATTTGTCAGCTTCACGATGAGTGCTTTAATGGTGGTGTTCTTTCACTGCTTATTTTCCCCCTGCTGTTCATATTATGGCAATTTTATTTTTATGAACACATAAAATGGTAAAAGAAAATCCAATTTATTTCCTTAAATTTACCTCTATTTTGAAGTAATTTCTGAGGGCTTCTCTTTGTATGTGCTTAAAACTAGAGAACTTGCAAGACTAATTGAAGCTTTTGTTTGGTCTAAAGAGGAGAGTAGGAGTTACTTGCCTAGCTGTCACTATCTTAAGCAGCTTCAGCAGCTCTTTGCATCTAATCTAGCTCCAGAAGTAATGTGAAGGTCACAGCTACTAGCACGCCCCTTGTAACAGAGGTGGGAGAACGCTCTGTGTCTGGTATGTTGTGATATTGGGCTATCACAAAACATAGTTATTTAAAAATATTTTTCATGTCTCAAACCTGACCTCCGTCATCTCATAGTGCTTTCCCCCACTAGAGCTGAAGCAGCAGTGTGTGAAAATGGCAGTTTGTCATTGCAGGGGGCTCCTGAATCATGCACGGGTGTCCTCCCACTGAAACTGGCTCTAGGATATTGCTCACCAGCCAGGTGGTTAGGTTTGCAGAAAGCTGAAGCAGGCTGCTTAGCTCGGAGCTCCTCCGTACAGATATCAATTACTCTGCAAGTTTGCTGTAGGCCAAACAGAACCAGTGAAGTTTGTGTATTCATGCTTGGCCTAAGCAACTCTTGGTTTGGGCAGGGTGTGTCACCTGTGCAGCCAGATGTAGAGATCTCTACACCCTCACAGTTGTTTCTTGACTTCACCTTTTTTTCTTGTTTTTTTTCTCCATCATACTGCTTTTCAGTTTTTTTCAACAATCTAATTAGACCCTTTATTTAAACTTACTACAAACACACAGTTTTTGCAATGGAAAATAAAGTTTTTAATGTAAAAACAGTATAATAATCCTTGTTCTTCAAACACTCTGCTGAAGGTCAAGGAGGAAAGATAGCTGAAAGAGTGAAGAAGCTCAGCAAACTGATGAAGAAGCAAAGTGGAGAGAGTGGCCTAAGCCACCCTTCAGGATTCAGTAACTCCAGCTCAGTGTTGAGGACCACAGACTGGCTTTTCCTTGCTGGGCATCTCCTTGCAGTGTTCAATACTGCCTGGGATGTGCCTTATTAAAACAGAGAGCTGTGCTGAGGCTGCTGCTTGGTGACATCCCGTCTTGCTGGGTGCCTGACGTGCCACATCCTTCCCGCAGCGTGGCACTGGGCAGGAAACCATTTGACCCCAGCCCTGTGCACCACTCAGGCTCTGCATGCACCTCGGGCTTCAGGAGATAAAAGTCTTCTGGCTAGCTCTCCTTGCACATAGCAGTGTGGGCATCCTCATAAAACTGAGCCCAGCACAATGTTGAGCTTTGTCTGTGCAGTAGCAACTCTAATACTGCTCAGTAACAGCACAAAATGCTTTGAAAGCGAATCCTGTATGATTTTAAGAAACATATGTCAGTCCTTGACAAAGACAAACCTTTTTCTTGGAGATTTTTTTGCCAGTAATGTTCATTTGTGTTACTGCAGCTTCAGCAACAAACACAGACGGCTGGTAATGACCTGATTTGTTTAAGCATCTTGCAAAAGGAAATAGAAACTGTTGGCATCTGTGCATGGGTGATGATCAGATACTTAAACAGAGCCTGGAAATGGAAATACACACCTGATACCACTCCAGAGAGCAAATAAAATTTTTGAAATGGTCTTAAACCCATGTTACTCAAAACTATGCACGTAATGTATAAAGAGTCAGGATATAGAAATATGTCAGACGAAGAATCTGTCAGGGAGCACACTTTGCTGGCCCTAGCTACTATGGAAGTTCTTCTAGCTGTAGGTCAGAGGCTAATCTGCTTCACTCCTCAAGTCAAGGACTGGATTTCCAGACATTGCAAAGTTTGATATGAACCTGATAGGAAGCTGGATACTAGTAGCACTCTTCAATTTAGAGCAGCATACAGATATTTATACCATGACTGGACAAGCTTCATGTTTCTTGATGGTTCCTTTCCCTGAAAAGCCTGCTGGTGAGCCATGAGAATAACCATAGACAGATCACCTGCAGACACATCACAAGATTGAGCAGATATTGAATTTGGGATAAGGGATATCAGATAGAAAAATAAAGAAGCAAGGAAACCTGTTTCCTGAAAAGAAAATACCAACACCAAATTGGCACTGTTCCAAGTCCAGCTGCAGTAAAAACACCAACAACTTACTAGTAGTGAGGTAAAATGAATTAAGAACTATTTTATGGCTGTGCAACCCACAGAGCATCTGCTCTAGTGAGCCTGTAATAAAAATCATGATGCTTCACAATGGGAAATTTGAGCTCACTCTGCTCTACTGCGAAACACCTACCTGCTCAGTACATAGCCAGCAGTGAACACACACCATATTCAGCTGGGAGAGACATGATCCTGTGTCCAGACTACCTTCAGGCAGTAGCATGGAGCACTGCTGCTTGCTTTTAGCCGAGAAGAATAGAAATGGAAGAATAGAAAACACTCTGTGCTGGTGCAGCGAGCCCTGGATAAAACCCCATTAGCAGTTAAAGCATGAAAACTGGCAGCATTACATGGACACATTGTGTCTGAAGGTAGGCATGTGGAGTGCAGTTAAAACACCATCCAACTTACATAAAGTTAGCCTTTCATGGGCTTTACTTGACCATGATCTACAGAGAAGTGTGCAAATCTCAAAAACCTCCCTTTTGCTCTTTAGCTGTGAGGTGTCCTTGGAGTTAAACCTTGACATATGCTGTGATACAGAGGAGCCTGCCCTCATTTCTTCCACTGAGAAGGTGAGGTTGTTGGTCTGTAGAGGCCAGGAATCAAATAAAAACTACTGACAAGCATGACAGGTGTTCTGCACTCAGAAAGGGTGATAGTGAACCAAAGAGTAGCAGAGCATGTTCCTGGATAACAGATGACGAATCAAGCACCGGGGTACCTGGGCATACCCTTGTCAAAAAGACTTGTACCTTCTGCAAAAAGGGAGATTTCTCTAATATCTACTCCTGAGCCATCAGGTTCTGCAAAGACAAACATAAGACCCTCTCTCTGTCCTGCTGCTTCATCCTGTGAATAAGGTCCAGAAAAAATAATCTATAGGAACAGTCAGTTGTCTTGGTTGATAGAGTCAGTGAGGGCAGAAGTGTCAACACTGGTAATTAGTTTGTTGCAGAAAACTGTTGTGTGAGAAACATTTGGGGCTTATTGATGAAAATAGACTTATTTCTATTTATTGCAAATAGAGAAAAAAGGAAGGAGGTTGAACAGAATGGCATCAAAAATTACTTTATGCTTCTGTTAATATTAAAGTTGAAATAAAATAATAATATAACAAATAGTATTTCTACATCCAGTGGTATGGTTTATTACTAAAGTGTTTGGGGTTTTTGTTTTTTTTTTTTCAGAATGATTATGGCTAATTCTTTTCAAATCACAGAAGGATATTTAGGCAAAACTTATGACTGGAATAAACTGGGTCATGAAACACATCTAGGAAGAGAGAACATATAAAGATTATCTCAGTTCCATACTGAGAAAATTTAACTGAAAACTAGATTCTTGTGTCCTGTCTTCTGAGGTTAGGTGCTACAATAAACACCCACAGTCCATGCTTAGCCACTGTTTGGTAGCATATGGTTCTCCTGTACCATGTCTTTGATATTTTTATGCCAGACACTTCCTGCACTCTGAAGACTGGACTGTTTCTCACAGTTGAATTCTGTCTTCTGTAGCTTACCCAAAGTAGTGGGATTAGTGAATGTCATTTAGTCTAGCCCCATTCATCTGTGCATCCAGTTGCTTCTGACATCTTTACTGACCTTCCTAACCTCTATTTACTCATTCTCCTCCTACACTTCCTTCCTTTTTTACTACTTCACTTCATCACTTTCCTATCTCCTCTATTTTTTTTTTGATTTTTGTTTTTTTAAGATTACCTCTTGTCTGTGTCATCTCTGTGCAGGATTTCCTGCCTCCTTTTCCCATTAGGTTCTTGATGTAGGCCATGAACCCACTGGTCATATCAGTCCATAGAATGGTGTCCATAGTTTGCTTCAAAGATAACCCCATTGTTTACTTCAGAGTACATTTCTGTTAGAGTCAGAGTCTGCCCATTGATACCATGCCTTTCCTGGAGACATCAATCTTTATGCTCATAGTTTCTCATATATCTAGCAACCTTATGCTGCTATCATTAGCCTAAAAACCCGAGTTGGTATTTTTCAATTAATGCTAAATATCAAGCATAACATGTTCTTTAGCCCTTTACTAAACTAAATTTCTTTTAAGTTATTCTCTGGATTTTAACATTGAAGTGTGTTTCAAAATGTTATTCCACACAGTTCCACTTCTTCCCTCTTAAACTTCCATTTTTCACTATCTTCCTTCTTATGTAGTAGGGACAAGGTTTATGTTGCCTTAAAATGTATTTCCCACCAACATGTGAAAGACAAAATGAAGAAGGTTTTGAGCCTGAAGATGTTCATTCCATATTTCAAAAGTATGCATGCAAATGTGTGATTTTTAAGAGAAAGGACTGCAGAGAGTATTACATAGAAACATGCAAGAAAATTAAATAGAAAGGTCAAAGAGCTAGCAAACTTGCACATTGTATTGTAAATTTGGATTCTGCAGCAAGAGACTAGCAAGACCTGAAGAAAACAAAAAACTGGAGACAACCAGAGACAAATTACCCTTGCATCAATAAACTGGTCATTGATGAAATTTAAGTACAAGATAAGGACTGATGAACCAGGGACAAAATGTCATCTATTAATTAATATCAGTAGAGAAGATGAGAAAGCCCTTCAGAAACAGAAGCAACTCTGTACAATAAGAAAGCTTTTATATCATAATTTTTTTTCTTTAAGATATATATTTTAATTGTCAAATGAATAGCTTCCTCACTTCCCCCAAAAAGAAATATTTGACCTCAAAAATAAGAGCCTGAAAATCCTTGGTCATGAAATCCATTAGGGTGTTTGTCACTGCTGTTGGTATTATCTCTGAGTCACTCAGATATTACTGACAACTAGTTAGCTACAGATGACTGCAAGTGCAGGAAATATTATTATTATTCAGTGGGACATTTCTGTTCCTTCTTCCTTCTAATCCCAGCAGAAGGATAATGTGATAGTGATGACTTCTTTGCTAATTTTTCCAATCATGACAAACACAACCACTGAAATAAAATCTGAAGTGGTAGGAATGGAAAGGAAAGGAAAGGAAAAAGAAATGTTCCACAACTAATTAGACAGGAACCAAATCCTTTTATGTTCCTGAGATATCCAAACCCAAACCCTCAAATCTGACCTTCCTCAGATCTTGGAAAAACAAAATCTGTATGTGAACTTTGTGACTTGACCCTCTCTTAGACACAGGCTACCTCATGACTCACAGATGCACAAAAGTGCAGTAGAATCATTACAGGCTCTACAATATCTTCAAAGAAAATAAATGAATCAGTTAAACCAAAACCAAAACCAAGTGTGATGGCTTATACTCCTCTGGGTTTCCTGTGTGTAAAATCCTGCCTTGAAATGCAGGGCCTGAGAATAAGTTCAGTTTGTTAGAGCAAGCAGAACCTTGTTGTTATTCTCAAAAAGACAAGGATGAAAACAAATAACAGTGGCTTTTAAAATGTCTACCAGACACACTGAGGGTGAGGGAGGGCAGGGGGTGGGTGGGAAGGCAGGGTGATGATGTGAATTGAGTACACAGAAAGAAGAGCAGAGAATCGTATGAGCTCCTTTTCTTTAACCTGCATATTTTCTTTGTTTTTCTAATTCAGCAGTTCTAGTGCCTGTAATTCATAATATTAAATTGTGAACTGAGAGCAGGTTTGTGTGAGATGAGCTAACCTGAGCAATGCAATTCATATTTATGAATATTTGTGAGGTACTTTAGTCATGGGAAGGATATTTTCTCTCTGTTTGCCTGCAAAATATTGCTCTAATATCAAACAGCCCAGGTCTGGGGTCCTTGCCTGTGTCACACCCTGCCCTTGTTCACGACAGACATGGTGGAGCTTAGCATTCCTGCAGGGAAGCACTCAGACTATCATCAGAATGAGCATTTTGAGTGGAAGACACTGAAGGATCACTGCAATTGGGAATGCTGCAAATGTGCACCTTACTGTCAGTAAAGATGGTCAGAACTCTTCCAGGGGAACATTTTATGCACCCTGAAATGCTGATTAATCAA